>NC_134037.1:56130459-56730459 GCF_965140245.1 Athene noctua
CATAATTATGTTTTAATTTTTTAGAAGACTGTGGGACGTATTTCCCAGAAGTGAAAAATCATCCAGACAAATATTTACAAAGATGTCCCGAGTCTGTAAAAAAGTGGCTGAAACAACTGAAGAGTGCTGGGAAGATTCTGCTATTAATTACTAGTTCTCACAGTGACTATTGCAGGCTCCTGTGTGAACATATTCTTGGGTAAGTGCAACGTCCATTTCAAATTATATCTGCCAGACAGCAACTAGAGATAAGCCTGAGCTATAGGGAAGTTAATTTAAGTTTATTTATGTGTTGTGAATTATTTGGATCTGAGGTTTCTGGTGGACATCTCTCTTGTAGAGTGTTACAGGGCACTTAAGGCAAAGTAGTCCATCTATGAGCCTGTGAGCTATATCTGACCCACAGCACACTTATATCCTGCATCTTTTCTGGGCATCATGATGAGATTGAAGATGACAGGAAATACCTTTCAGGCCAACAGCCAATAATACATCATCTGAATCCCAATTTTATTGTAAGGTTTTGCTAGACTGTCTTATTCAAGCCACTTCCTTTCTGTGGTTCTCCAGTGGTGAGTGCAAGCAGTAGTAATATTTCATTTCCTTGCAGTAAACGTGCTTACAAATACTTCTTCCCTATGGTGGTTTCCAAGAGACAGCTGTGCATAAGAAATATGCATTTACAGATCACAGCAGAAAAGATAAAACAGGTAGTTCATTGCGCTTGGCAATTGGTTGAGATCACAACAGCTGGTTTTAGCTGTAATGTTAAGAACATGACTGATCAAGTCAAATTCGGTGAAATTCAGCAGAACCATCACTTACACCCCTCGAAACAAATTAGTGATGCAAATAGCTAGGTGGGTGACATGATGAGACTATTTAATAAATGAATAAAAAAACCAAAGTAGTTCAATGCGAGCCAACCCTGGCTATCTGGATATGCAAGGGAACAACAGAGTGAATACAGCAACACAGAAATACAGAAAATCACAGGTGAGGTGAAAAGCAGCTACCTTCCAAAACCTGTCCTGCCAGTATCACTTCTCTTTTGTACTCTTAGGAGCTAAATGCTAAATGGAGCATTAGCTGTGCCAGCTCTCACTGCCTTACGTGAACATTATACTTGCTCATTTGAGGAGAAAACCTACCTCCTCACAAAAAGCAGTTCTCCTTATGAGTAAGATGCCTGGGAATTAACTCTTTTGTGTAGATCTGTTTAGTTGTTTTCTGAATGAAAATTCAGTATAAAACTAAATTCTTCGCCACATATAATGATTTGGGCTTTTTTTTTTCCTGGTGAATAATGTTTCAGATGTTTAAGGCAGCTCTAGAGATCCTGCTGGAAGACAGTAAACAAGGTAGCAGAGAGGGTTGGTAGCCTTTCAAAAGACAGACAAGAGATGTTCTGCTAGAAGGATACTGGATCACTCTCTCTTTCCACATAAGTGTAGGATGTTCTGCAGTGTTTACTACGATCATATTTCCCAGTGACTCATTCAGTATGGCTTCCAAGATATCTTCTGGAGAACTGAGTACTCCACTGTCCATTAGACATTACTGAGGTATTTTTTTCCTGAAAATAATTCTAAACTTTTTATTGCTTTTGTTTTTTCCATGCCTCTTATACCAGACAATAAGTCTACACAACCGTGCTGCTTTTTGCAGTACTGGAATATAGTCTAGGTTCACACCCATTATCTCTGCCCCTAACTTCAATTTGAGCAGGCTAACTGCATTTTATTCTTGACATCAACCCTTATGAATTGCATCTATGTAGTCCTTCAGTTAATCAGTATGATACTGAGAAGTTCAGAACTCTATATATTGTTAAATCAGAAAAACCCCTAAGGATAAAGGTGAAAAGTGGAGTTGTGTGTGAAGTTCTAGCCTCTTACTCCTAATATCCTTACCTTGTAACTGTTAACTTTTTTGCACTTGATTTAAAAAGTTCCTTTCTGGAACTGGAAAAATTTGTGCTTAAGTGTATCATTTACTATTTCAAGAGCAAACTATCCCGGTTGTGTTCATCAGACCAAGTTGTCCTTTACTGAAAGACATTTTGATAAGGAGAGAGGAAGTCTATGAAAAAATCTCATTTTGAAATAAAATGAGAACCATTTCCCAGCCGGACCACACACACATTGCTGGGATCAGTGTATAAGGCATGTAAACCTACAGAAGGAAGTGCCCGTTCATTCAAATAAGTAGCAACATCATGGTGTGACTTTTCAGGCTTATGTACCATGAGAGTTCACATTGAGTTAACTGATGTTAATGTTTTAAATTGTGTTTTAACAAAATTTTGTGTTAATTTAAATTAAGTGTTGGCAGGAGCACACCTGAAGACGAGTCAACCATCACATAGTCACTGAAGCTGAATGTCATTCCACCTTTTCATGAGTGTTACCCATCTAAAGCCTTGGAATTTTTTGAAGCTGGTCGTTTTGATTCCCTCTGCAGTTCGTGGAGAGAAAACACTGGGCATCATCCTTGGCAATTCATTCTGTACCCTAGAATTATGTCTCAAATAAGTGGGATGAATTGCCTTCTGAGAATGTGGATGTTTCTCCACTGGCTCTGTATGTGGTGTAGATCACTAGCTGTGAATTCAGTGTGCAATTTTTAGATGGCTAAAGTTATGTGAGATACATCCTACTCTTTGTCTTAATCATTTACAGTAACCACAGGCCACTATACCAAGCACAAGCAGTAACTGGAACAGATTTTATCATGTGAAGTGTTATGTAGTGATGTAACACAAGATACAGGCTCTCGTAAAATCAGTAGCTTTGTATATGAGATTTACTATTGGTCAAAAAAGGCCATAGATAACACCTCTCTTCACATAAAACACGGGTTTTTATTCAACAAATCAGTAAAAAGTTAGATGAATCTTGTGAAAACTATTCATTCTGATTCAAATTTTTACACAAAGCACTTGCCACTCTTCCCACAACTCTTTGTTGTGCTCCTGAAATGTTGGCTTTATTTTGAAAGTTCAAGCTTAACTTACCTGTGGAAGCATTATTTGCACCATATGCTAATTTGAAAGGTTTACCTCTATCAATATTTTTCACCTAAGGACAGAAGAGCCATGCCTCCATGCCTGTTTGATGAACTTCTGGAATCTTCCACAAAGAAGCTAATTTTAAAAACACACCATTGTCATATTTGATACTGGTTCTTTTAAAAAGGTAAAGGTTTACATATGGTCACAAGTGAAGAAGAATAAAGAAAGCTAAAATTTCATTAGAGGAAGGAAATTTAAAGATATTCTACTTTAAGGCTGGAATGTAATTTAGAGCACAAAATAAAAGCTTGAGGATGAGCTCATAGGGAGAGAATTCAGTTTTTTAGTTAAGATATCTCAGTCTTATGGGAGATTGTAGATTATTTAAAAATGACACATTTAGCTAGTTTACTTCCAGTAAACTTCCTCTACTGTTGATAGTACTTTAGTGCCTGTACGCCTCCTGGATTTGCCATCTGTGACTTCTTTATTCTATGCAAAAGACTCCATCATTTTTTGGATGTTACACGCAATAAAGTCACCCAAGCAGTGAAACATTTCTAATAAAATAAAATGTATCACAGATAGGGAGTGTTTACATTTCCCAATTAAAAACCCCACTCTTTAAGCAACGTTTGTCTAATTTTATATTGTTCTAACTTCAAAACTTGTAAGTAGGCATTATCGTTATTATTTCTTGCTATGGTTCTCAGTTTGATGGCATAATAAGTGAAGTTAGATTCCTCAAAATAAAGAAGACCCTTGCTTGAGCAGGAATAACTGCCACTTCCAGAAATAGCCCATCTCACAGTAGGATAGGTGGCATGAATGTTCCCCAAGGTTGCCTGTTTTTCCTATTGGCTTTGTTAATGTTACTGACTTGTATACAAGTCTCTAAAAAATACCTAAATATAGATAATTCCCACATACATACCATGCTGAAATGTTCAATCACATTTAAATTGATGGGATTTCTGCAGTTCAGATATCAATCTGTACTCTTATGGACCTGATGATCTTTGAAAAATCTTAATTTAGTGGTCGTATTCAGCTGGCAGATTGAGACTCAAACTTGATAGGTGTTTATTTGTGAGCCATATGTCTAACCTGTCTGTAACCAGCGGGGATTTAGTGAGAGCAGACAGTGGAGTCTGAAGAAAGAGTTCAGCTAATAAAATGGCATTTCAGCTATGCGAAACCACCCTTTAGACTTCATTGGCTGTGTTAATTAGATCTCTGGTGACTACTGGTGGCATCTTAGACACCCAGTAGGCTTGTGCATTCATACAGTATGGATACCAACAGCACCTGTGTTTAAGTGTTTTCAGTCTTCAGTTACTTCCTACCCCATCACTTGACTTCATATATTCTCCTTTATAAAGAAAGTCCCTCATTTGTACTTTTCTATACTTCTCTATGCATATGTTGTCACCTGAGATAAAAATATGTAATCTGTTACATGTTCTCCTGAGATGTAAAAACTCCCTTGGCCAAGGAACATCTTTTTACAAATAATGAGTGATCCCGAAGGTACAGCACTGTGGGTTCTCAGCCAGCTGTCTTCTCACTTTTGACAACCTCAGAAAAGGACAGTAGTGACACTGAACAAGCGTTGGGAAAAAAAAAGTGACAGAAGGCGGTGCCTTAAAGAAGTGTTTTACTATTTTCTTAAGGCCTAAAGAGTCCTAAAGAGTAAAGTGGCATCTTAACTAATACATTAGGTTAACTAATTCAATATCCTTTATTTTCTAGGAATGATTTTGAAGAGTATTTTGATATTGTGATCACAAATGCTTTGAAACCTGGTTTCTTCTTCCATACCCCAAACCAAAGACCTTTCCGAACTCTTGGTAAGTTGGAGTCATGACTCCCTTCTCATCTGATTATCTCTATAAAAAAAAAAAAAAAAAAGATAGAAATAAAATTAAGAGGAGTGGACAACATATTTTGTAAAAATCTAGCACTGAGGGGAAAAATGGGCTCTACACAAGACTCTTCCAGAGATACTAGTAAAAAACTGTCTTCAGACTGAGGAGCACTGAGAAATTAAGAATTGCAGTGCTGAGGACAATGAAAAGGCAGAGCTGTGACAGTAATTAAAAATTACATTGAGGCTCAAATATTGCATTCTTAATGAAAAAGCAAGAATCCTTTTCTTTATTGTGCTGACAAGGTCATACACAGAAAATTAAATTTAGTTCTGGGAAAAAAAACATAGTAGAAATATTTCAGGAATTTAAAGGAGATTCGAAGAATGGTACAAATAAAATTGTAAGGCTGAAAGAAATGATTTATGATGGAAATCTGACTATTAAAAGTGTGTACTTTGGCTAAATAATGACAGAGTAGGTGAAAGGAAGTGCCCCTGTACTCAATTTAATTAAAACAATCTGAAATGTTTGGCCATGTTGTCCATTAGGTAATTAAGGTTGTAACAAAAGAGGTTTATAAGAACAGTGCTCACTGAACTACAAATAACAATAGTAACATGGCTGAAGACAGTTATTTTTTCCATATTTTGCTAAATACCTTTATGATTAAGTGTTACCTTAAAATTAATCTTACATCCAAAGTAGCATAAATCAGCATATATTGAACTGTATTTTAGCATTTTATGACAGGAAAGTCAGCTGTTCCAGCCCAAAAGAAATTTTGCCTGTGGAACTTTTACAGTAAAACTAAAATGAGTAGCAGAAATATATATTGAAACTGCATTTTAATGTTTCACATATTTATATAGGACAATAGGTAAGAAGTATCTTAAACGTGATTTTTAAAGGATTAGTTCAAATAGGAAACTGCCAAGTTGACGATTTGAGAAAAAATAATCTGAGAAGGGAAATTCAAGCTATTTATATGAGGGGAGGGGGAAGCAAAAACATGAAGGGTGAAAAAGGCTCAGTTCTGCAAGCATTTTATTTAGTTTCATACAATGCAAATTGAAAATAAAATGTAATTCACTTTGGATATTTTTTTAAACAATCTGATTAGCTTGACTTCCTAAGGAAATCCTGCTGTGTCCCTCTGTCAGTAATCCAGCCAGCAACTTTTGAACCTGTTGGCCATTTTCAGTAAATTTAATAGACGGCCAAAAAGCTCCAAGATATTTTGACAAGGGGTTTTTGTGCAAACAAAGGCAGAACACAGGGAGAAGCCTTGAAATTACTATTACCATTGAGAAATGCTGTGTAGTATTATCTTAATCACATTATTAGATTGTAGGTACCAATTTTCATGAAGCTATTTCTTTCTTATGCATCCAGACAGGAACAGCATTCCCTGGAGTCCTCTTACTGACTTACTGGTTTTCATTCACTTTGTATTTTGACATTGCAAAGAGGCTCAAGCGAGGGTTGCTCACTCATTACATGAATACCTGATTAATGGAGAATAAAATGTAATTTCTGTTATGGAGACCTCACTATCTAACTAGATAAGGACACAAACATAAGTAAACCAAGCATCAGATAAACAATTTGCTGAAACTACTAACCTGTGAGTGCATTTTTTTTTAAATATATATTTGTATTCAATTGACAGTAACTGGTTTCTTCTGAAACACCAACCAGAACATTAAAAGCAAAGAATTATACATATAGGACAGGTTTTTAGAGACATGTTTTGAAGTAGTGAAGAGCTTGTTTAAGAGTACATGAACTTTAAACCATCAAAATAGGAGGAATTATATGAGAAAATGTCTGAAATAATATTTTTATAAGGTATCTTTTACTGCCCTCCCTCTGTGTTCCTCACAACCACTGTATAACTTCAGGGTAGGCACTGATAGTTTTACCCAGTCACTAGATAACAAGGAACACAGTTAATTTCTGATACAGCATACAGCAGAGCTTCTAATACGTTGGGGGAGGCAGCAGTTTTGCAGTTTCCAGAATTTTTTTAAGGCTTTCCTTCATATCAGAACCACTGAAAATTCAAAATTTTTTTCCAGTTTCTATCTTCCTTTTGCCACTATAGATTTTAGGCAGAAGAATTTAGCCACTGTGCTTCAGACCCTCTCTTCTCTGAGAGCACTGGACATAATATATCAGGGAGACAAAATGTCCTTATTTTTGCTTTGAGATAGGGAAAAAACTAGAGGTGGATATCATAGTAAATATTTTCTTAAAGCACAACGAGTAAACTTTTGGTAGTGTAATTTAGGGAAAAAAGCTCCTGGTAAGTGAAACAAAGCTTGTTCCATGAAGAAATCTGTTGCGGAAAATGAACTGAAGTAACTGCTTATCAGTCCTATCCAGTTCTCCAGGGCTGCATTTCAGCCATGTTCTTCCATCCATCAGTGAGTCTGAATTACATTAAATTCCTAAGAATAATGTGTTCCCTTTTATTTCAAGGGAATTATGTTATAAATGGACTTAAGGCACAAAGTATGGAAAGTGTTCTTAATTTCAAACACTCCAAGTGTGGCATTGTGTACTGGAGCTAAATTTTATTTATATATATAACGGGATTTTTGCTGCAGATTTACTAAGGGAAAGGTTTTAAAGTTTACTAAAGAGAAGGATAAATTCTTTTCAGTGAATAATTTCAAAAAGGCGACTGTGTTCAGTAAACATTTGAAGGAGGACAAGAAACAGGACAAGATGACAAAGAAGGCATTGTCTAGAAACGTGATATCAGATAACTGCTCTGCAGAAATGGTTTTTCACTAGACAAGTAATTTTAGAACTAATCCATTTAGAAACCATGAAAAATTATTTTAATTGCACAATTAAAAATGCATCAGTACTTCATTTGAGCTTCAAGATATGCATCATTTAAGGGAACCAAAACACTGTTTGAAATCTTGAAAGATTCATGTGACTGCTGTTGACTGAACCGGTGCATGGAAAAGCACAATAATTAATTACTTAATTTGCACAATTGTCTTTCGAAGTACCATTCTGTTAAATGGGAGAAGAGTTTATATGTATCTTTACAGATATTAGAACAGCTACACTTATTTTTACCTGGCAAAACAGTTTTTATAATTAGGGGTATGTTATGTAGCAAAGCACATCGTTTATCAGAACAGTGCTATACAAAAAAACCCCAACACACTGTAATATGAATGCACCATAATTTATTTGTTATTCAGAAGCTTACATTTTCTTTCATACATGGAAATTCTTTATATGGTTCTTGAAAGTACTAATAATATCTTCAGCTATTGGATCTAAGGATCAGGTCAAAAATGTTTGTGTAAATCCTGTATTAGGAATGTAGGATTTTCTTTGCTTTCAACAGCTACATCCATCTTCATTCCATGAAGGATTTGAAAGAATACAAATAGCAGATACAGTTGTGACTCATCCGATAATCTGTAGTACACCAACATTTGACGCTTTCCCTTTATCACATCACTTGTTAATAAAATACTATCCTGACTGCCAGTTCTGATCATTGTCAAATATATATTTTTAGAATGAAAAATTAAAATAGAAATGCTAAAGATAACCCTAAATTCCCTGAAAGCATTCTGTAAGTCTGTACACACAGGGAATACTCACTTGGTCCTAAATAAGATTTTTATATCTTTTATTTCCAGCTCAGGAACAGTTACTGTCTTTTTTGATCTGGTGTTTTTTTGATAAACTGAATATGTGTTGCTGATTGTGCAGTGTCTGAATGTACAGTGCATATTTGAAAATGTATGTGTGTGTATATATATATATATGTGTGCACACATTATGTATAAGCCAAACTCAATCTATATATGGAATGCCAGTGGATGCCATATTTCTGTGAGATCATGTACCCTTATCCAATGCCCAGAGAAACAATTCCACTCTCCTTCTGCAGAGCGCCTCAAATTTTTCAAAGCCCACTTTCAATTAAACTTCCAGGCCGTCTTCCTTATTCCTGCACTTGAATTTCTGCCCAGCTCATGGTGTCTCTGCTATGTGATTTAGCCCTGAACTCAGAAAACTTTTTCAGTCCTCCAATTTTTTACAGTTCTCTGGTAACTGCCATTTTAACAACTCACTGCAGAAGCTCCTTCAACCATTCTTTCCTCCTTCAGTCATTCTTCTCTAGACTTCAAAAATACAGGAAAATGCTATAAACTGAAAGGACTCATTAGAAAAGATAATAAGGGGACAGGATATAAAATTACATAGTTCTAGACTGAAGACTGTCTTTGATTATTAGGGGCTGCACGACTTCAGAAGGAAAAGATCTCACGTCTGCTATTTAAGTTTTCTTCTGCCATCTTCTATGACATCTGGGCTTGACTATTGCCAGAGATGGGATACAGATCTGGGTGGAGAATCAGGACTGATCCTATATAGCTAGTTTTATGCATTTATATTCTAAGACTTTTTAGGCCTGAGGAGTGGGATCAGGAAGGGAGTGCCTTTATTTTCCTAGAAGTTAAATGTGTAAGCCATATAACTTCTTTTAGGTCATTCTTTTTATTTGAGACTTTTGTCTTTACCACCAGAAGAATGGCAAAAACTACCTAGTAAATATTTTAAAGAACTTTAGTAAAACTGTAGAGTATTAAAAATGTGGACATTTTGAAACCAGTTATATTGCACCATTATAAGGGAATATATCATTTAAGTAGTTTGCATTGTTCACATAGTTGAAGAACATAAATACCATCTCTATAAAATTCTGATTAAATTTTCAACCAAAATGCATTGAATTGAGTCTACAGTACAGCTCAGTTGCTATAATTGCTATGTAATAGGTATCTCAGTTGCTACCTCTACAGTGAAGGCTACACCAATAAGAAAAAAACTTTTTTTTTTTCTTTTACATGAGTGTGAGATGTTAAAACTCGAGAAAGATTGTCTACTCTTTTTGGCTATTTCAGTTGTTCCAATCACCTCTCTAACAATCTTGTCTTGTTTTAGATCATCAGAACTACATGTTTAAATGTAGATTCAAATTTCAATTTTAAAGTCGTTTTAGATTTAGCATTTAACTCATCACAGATATGACAGCACAAGTGTTGGTGTTTCCATGCAGAGTCTTGGTATTTGGCAGAGAGCTCACTATCCTGATAGGAACCTGGTCCTTTGCTGCACCTGTGAATCCTTACCCAAATATATGGGTTGTGGTCCTTGGTCTGCAAAGTCTGTCATGTTTTCCACAGATGTGGTCTATACTGAACTCCTCCAGCCACAAGCCATTGCTGGCATTAAACAGGACTTCTTCTTCCATCAGTTGACATGGATTCCTGATACATCCTTATCACTGAACACTGAAACTCAAATGTCCCCTGCTCCCCCCATCAGCAGCAGAGGAAGTGGGAGGAGGAAGGAAAACCTGACCTAAATGCAGAGGCATGTGTGTGAGACAAAGATGAATCAGAGAGGGAGCCAGGTGATGGGAAGGGAGAGCAGATGGGAGTTCCAGGTGGGAGGAGGCAGAGTAAGAGCAGAGCAGCACATGTAAACACACAGGAGAGGGATTTCACTCTGATAGGATTTTCTGAATTTCAAGTCTTTGCTTTTTGATTTCTGTCATTGCCTTATTATAGAAGACTTCTGAAATAAGTCTAATGTGTCAAACAGATAATTTAAACTGATATACCCATGTACTGCATGAATTGGTGCTCTCAGCTTGCCCTTCAGCCCAGCAGGGGATGTGGTGCTTCCCTCCCAGAGGCTCTCTGGGCTCAGGAAGAATTCTAGGGGGAGACCACAAAGAGCCTCTTTTCCCACTTCTCAGAAAAAACAAGCAGAGTAACAATACCATCTGCAAGGGACACCTGTGTAATCTACTCTTCCAATGACTGGGAGTGTTTCTTTACTTAATGCAGCTGTGCTTGCTGCCTTTCTTCTGAAGTTGGTACCTCTTCATATCAGCCTGTCTGTAGATATGCTATAATATGAGGCCACATAATAATGCGTATTTGCTGAGAGCTTGTAACAGTGGCATGTAAATGTGGCACTGGCTGAGGACTGCATTATTCAGGATTAATAAAATCCATAAATGTTTCCTATATGTCTTCTAAAATGACTGCTTTTATATTGTTATAACATCCCACAATGCCATATAGTCTCTGAAAGAAATGTAGTACTTTTCAAGGAAATCTTATTTAGCAATTCTTTATAGTGTATTGGCACTGTTTTTCATGTATTTTCTGTCTATTCAGGAAAGAACAAGGAGGGTTATAACTAATAAATAATCATATTTTGTGCTTTAGTTTTCTAAACTATATCTTTTTGTACCTCATGAGATCATAATGTTAAGATCAAGAGTCACCTAACTCTTTAATACCAGAAACAGATTCAGTATGTAGCTGGCAGTAGGAGGTCCACTGTTTTAAGGGATAAATTATCGGGTTCTGTACCCAAGCCACCAGTGAGAAATAATTTCCTACTCTTAGAGAAAATCCCTACAGCTAGAGATTTTAATTTAATCCATCATTTCTGGAGAAAGAGGAGTTTCTTCTTAAGCAACTAATTTGTATGGATACTGAAGGATCTTCATAGTCAGTGATAGAACTTGACCATTTTTTTAATTATTATGAAAACCCATAAGGATTATGGAAGTGCCTTATAAAGATGATTTCTTCAGCTGACACCCTCTTCAGCAGCATGGTCAATGCCTGATTCTGCTTTCTGAAAAATAGCCTAGGGTAGGCCAGTAGGGCTGACAGTGGGACACACATACAAACAAATTTTATCTCATGTAGCAGGATTTGTTTTCACACAGATACTCATCGTCCGTGGAAGAAGCTCAGAGGGTGTTTCCAAAAATCTACAATGTCAGGCTCCTTGGCCGACTCTTTCATCTCCCATCCTTTGTTTAAATAATCTTAGTCTAAAACTATTCCACTTCATGTACTGCATTTGCACAGATATCAGCCACTCAACAGATTTTTTTCTGGCAGTGTAAACAGCTGTCTCAGGGGCTTCTGGTTTCCCAGTATCATTTATGTGCTGTAGGTAAACATTTAAAAAATCAGCGTATGTTACCTTGTCATCAAAGAAGTTTACCAGTTAATATTTTTAAAGTTTGCTAGATAGTACCTGTGTGCAGTTTGGAATCAACAGTTTGGGAATCATTTGACAACAAAGGTGATCATTTCCTGTTGTGTCATCAACATTTGTAATTAAGTCATGGGATAGGTAGAGTGGGTGTCTGTAGCTAAGGGCCTCTTTTTTATCAGTTAAATTTTATTTCCTGTTTGATAAACATAGTTGATAGTAACAGTCTGTATTTTGTTTTTTACATATTAGTATGGTGGTCTACATGAAAGCATCTAAATCAGATGCAAAAAGCAAAATAAACTTGAGCCAGTGCATACTCTCATCCTTCAGCAGAGTAGACTGTAAAGTCACAGAGTGACACAATATATTTTTAACAGATTATAGCAAACTGTTGGCATAAAGCTTCATTTTTTTTGATAGTTTTCAGAGTCCTTGGCTACAATATTTATGATCATTGCCTCATGAAAGCAAGTGTTTTGAAACTAAGTACTTTTTTATTACTAATTGGCAGTGTATCATTTATAATCTGTTTGTAAAATGATGCAAAGGGGCCACTCTGCAGTTTGCACTGATGGTACATGTATCTGCTCCTACAGTGACATAATTAAACTGCTGTGATTTCTGTAATTGCCACTCTGTAGTAGTTAGGCTGTGTGGTAGCCAAAGAACAAGCAAGCCAAGCTTTCCCTACAATCCATCCTATTAGGCCGTCTGAGCAGAGAGGCTATTCCTTTCTCCTAGGGAGAGAAATGGAGCATTTTTGTTTTGTCCTGTTTTTCTTGGAATGGGCTTTACTGGTTTTTGCTTCAGAAGTGTTGGGAGGCCAGATTTTCATTTCATTGTTTAAACATACTCTCGACGATGACTGGTCTCACTCAAGCACTTTACAGCACATCAGAAGCTAGAGGTTGAGTGACCAAGTTTGGTTTCTGTTTCTACTAGGAGGACACTGGCTTAACCACAGCAATTCACTGTAAACCTGGAGCATGGGCCAAGCGCTGGGATTTCAGCTGATGTCATCTCCGAACTGTCATGGGGGGTACCTGGTTATCAGCCAAGCCAGCTGTTGGAAAATGGGTTGGGTTGCAGCTTCTTGAGCTCCTTTGGCCAATGCCTTAACCATATTAGCCAGAGGAGCTACCAGGACACAGGATAATTCTTTAACATTTAGTATGTTTTCCTAAATGTTGAGGCTTAAGCAATCACATGGTATGTGTGAGTAGGAACTTCTACTCATTCCCTAATGCAAAACTCTAACAGTAATACAATTTCAGCCACATTTGAGTGTGGCCTAGTATTATCAGAGATATTACAGCCTGTACAGGCTGGGGAGGAAAAAATGGGTTTGACACTGCCAGCTCAGAGTAAGGCTGAATTGTAAAATTACCTCTTATTAGATACTGTTGACCCAACTACTGGAAGATCCATGAGACTTTGCACCCTATCAGATATTCACAGAATCACAGAATCAACTAGGTTGTAAAGGACCTTGGGGATCATCTAGTCCAACCGGATTCACATTCAGTGAATCCAAGTGCAGAACACAACTTCGTAGGAAGATAGGCCCCAGTATTTCCACTGTTGTTCATAAACAACTCCTTGTTTATTAAAAAAAAATATTATATATATATATATATAGTTTTTGAAGTGTGGCATCTCTTTGTTTCTGAGTTTTGAGATGAATACTGAACTGTGGATGCATTCTCCAATGCCTATCATTCTTTAAAAGAAAAAATTAAATGGGTCAAGCCAAGTTCTTTATATGTTTGCATAGTGTTCAAAGTATCTCAAAGGATAAAAGGAATAAGAAGTTATTCATCCAAAAATCAAAACAGTGAAAAACTGCAAAGTGCTTCTGTATAAAGACAGCAGGGGCTGCTTCAGCTGATTACCTTTGATATTAAATAGCGTGTTTGGCACAAAGCTGATAAGAATATTATGGAAAGCTAGTTCAAAGAAAGCTAAAGCTGCTGCTTTCAAAAGCTGGATATCAACAATATTCCTTTTGTTAAAACTGAAAAACATGTTTAGCATAATTGCCAAGTACTCCAAAACCAGAATTCTCTGTGTATGGAAAGTATATTTTCATTTTCAAAAGGAGTTGCAGTAACCTACACTACTGCAAAATCCTAGTTATTGATCACATTACATCAAAGGCCTGGATAAAACTCAAAACCCAATTCTTCAAGGTGTTGTGCAAGCACATGATAAGAGTCAGTCTCTGTCTACAAGAAGCCCACAGGCAGAGCAGATAAACAAATGGTAAAACGACAAAAGCACTAGCTTTTCTGTTAGAGCCAAGGAACTGAAACACCAAGAGATTGACCAACTTACCCATAATCATATCTGTGGCAGATCTGTGTATTTAACTAAGATTTCTGATGTCCTAATCCAGCAGCAGTGAAGAACTGTAAACTATGTTTGCATAAGGACTCCATGAAAGTCTTGACTGTGAAATTCTTTTAACTCTTTCCAAAGATTTATCATAATGCGGAAATTAAGATAACGTAATTGCAATTAATTCTGCTGGATTTACTTTTTATGGTTCAATGATATATCCTTTATAAGTTTAAGGAGATGGACCTCCTAACTTGATGTGTTCTACACTGAAATTATTCAAATTATTGAATAATTGTTTCAAATTAAAGAAAGCCTTAAGATAGAGTAGTTGTTTGTTTTGGAAGACAGTTCTGTACCAACAAATTCTTGAAATTAGTTATTGGTTATCAAGTCATGTTTATGTTTAATTTTAATGGAAGGAGAAGCAGCATGTCAAATGCTTCTTAATATGGTGAATTATTTTAAGTTTTCCAAGCCTGTGTATTTAGTAGTAGTCTATCAAAGAAGCTATTTCTATGAAACAGGTTGCAAAATCTGCAGGTCATAGTGATGCTTTAAATGTGGTTGCCAAAGAGGTGACATCAGGATATAAAAGTAACATTTGTTTTAACAACAATATTTAGTAACTGTATAAACTGCAGGTAGAGTTAACTATAATAGTTATATATAATTCCATTTAAACACATAGACCACGTGATAGGGAGGTTGTTAAATGTTAGGAAATCCTCAATCATAGTTTTGTGACCACCTTCTGGTGTTGCGAAAATGGAACTGTGATACAGTCTGATCTGGATTGTACCTGCAGTACCAGAGAAAGGAGGCACAACAGCTCCCACAGTTAGTAAGCCCGATTCATCCAAAAACAGCAGCTTGTTTTTACAGCAGAATGAGCTGCTAAGAGCCTTTCAACCCCATCCTCTCTCTGTAGTGAGTCCCCACAGAACTTGAATTGCCGTATCCTAGTCTGTGTTTTCAAAGCCAAAATACCTAAATGACCAGTTTGTACTCCACGCAAATCTGCGTTCAGCAAACAGACTTCTCTGGCTTAAGGGAATTCTCCTCCAACACATGAAAAGATGATTAAGAGGAGATGATTTTTTTCCTCCATAGTCCCTAAGAAAACACAGCCAAATGCTATGCAAGATTTAGAAGCAAAGAGGTCAGCACTCAACTTAGATCACATTTATAGTTTATACTCTAACAATGTGTGATGCTGAAAAAGACTTGGGATTTAAGCACGATTTCTCACTGATGTGAAGACCCAAGTCTGTGTGGAAGACAAAAGTAAATGCACATCTTCCATACACAAGCAAGATGTGCAACATTAATTCTCATTGCAGCATTAGTGGGACCCTTTCTGAAATAATACCTTCAGTTATCATGTTTCTTCAGTTCTCTTCCATAAAGATGCTGAAAGTTCAGAAGTATTGGCTAAGCAACTGTGTCTGAGGAACATGTAAGCTCACTTAATTTATTGAAGAGAATATTAAGATGTAGTCTTAATGTTGAAGTAGTTTGTGGCTCCTTTACGTTGGATGCATGGGAGCTCAGACTAGTATAACATAATACTTAAAGAATGTCTAGCAGTGATTTGTACTGATAATTCGATATCCAGAATTTTAGACTAGAAAGGGTTTTTTAATATTGCTTCTGGTTATATGAAATATTTCTTTTCACCTTTGTTCTATTTCACGGCACACCTAAGATTGTCCACCCATGACTGGGGGAAAGAGCTAAACTGGAAGTATCAAAAGACTGAAAGGAACACTAGGGAGACAAATTATGCGCAAGTCAGCAGCTGTTTTGGCATATAAAGAATGCATGTTTCCTCTTGATCTGTCTTGTACATTTTTAATATAAGATGGGTAAACAAAGACATTTTTTTTCATCCACAGAATAAAAAAGGTCCCCCTGGAAAGCTTATTATCTCATGCAGATTATTACCAGGCTCTACTGCTGTTTACTAGTAGGATGTTTCACACCTGATAGCTTAGTTCAAAAGCTGACTTCTCTTCTTGCCAAACCTGTATCAGAGAGATGGACAGTTTTCACAAGCTATCTTTTGCCATTTAGTTGCAAGCCTCTCCCTTAAGCAATAATTGACTTAGATGCCATATGTCAGGAGTCACAGAGGTCCATCTTGAAATAAATAAATAAATAAATAAATAAATAACAGGAATGGATATAGAAACAACAGGGTATAGAAACTCCTCTGGCTACCTATCATTTGGTATTCTCAGCCGAGTCCCATTGTAAGCGATGAAGAGCTAGCCACCATGGTCAGTGGAGGGCTGTACAAGTGCCAAAACAGCAGAGCCTACTCTGCTCTACAGAATACACTGGCCCCATTAACCCAGTGCTGCAGCCTGCAGTGGCTGTGCTTCATATCGTAGACCCTTTACATTATATTTCTGCATCTGGAGCTGAATCCCAACCATGATGCACTAGCCTGTTAATAGTCCTCCAGTGCTAACCAAGAACCCCAGGGAATCCAAACACAGGTCTTACAGAAATGGCACAGGACCTATGGAAGACCCATGCCTTCCCAATTTGGACTAATATGCTGGAGGACCTTAGGGCATCTCTGATGTGTTTAGACACCAGTATATTAGCAACTGAATAGGCTACCTGCTGGTCAGAAATCTTTGATCTGTGCATGTCTACTCCTGTGCCTACAGCAGCCAAGGTCTGACTGCCTGCAGGATGGATCAAGACAAGTTCATAAACTTTACCACTCCACTGTGATTCGGTGCAAACCTGTGTGAATTATGTTGGTAGACATTTAGTTTAAATTTTGCATTATAGTTCTTATACAGCTGTCAAAATTCACACAGAATTTCTGGAAGAAAGATTACCTGGATCACGAGGGGACTTACCAGTATGACTTTGCAGAGAAAAATCATGCTTTGGCATAGATGATGTATGTGTAAGCAATAAGTGATAGCATTTGGGGTTTTTTATTTGTCTTTTTTCTCCATGTAACTGTTTTCTTCTCTAGTATTCGAAAATAAGTAGATTATTAGATAGAGAACCTCATAAGGAGTTACCTTGTGATTTGATTTTTTAATTAATTGGGAAATTGGAATTGAGGTAGTTTGTAGTACAGCAAAAACAAAGGGTTGTGTATGGTACATTCCTGTCAGAATGAGGGCTGGCAACCACTGCAGAAAGCTTCCCTTCAGCATAGTTTCCATGAATCTGTATGTGCTGGTTTTCATTAAGAAGCTTTAGAGTTCTCTTGTGTGTTCTTCCAAAATGTCAAGCTTTTATTAAGGTTAGTCTGCAGAATTGTTTTTCACAGAAAGCACATGTTGATTTTTGTACTGCAGGCATTAGATCTGCTATTGGAAGCAAGTAGTGAAAGGAGCTGGTTAGGAAGCCCTAGAAAGGAGCTGGGAACATGAGGAGGAACCATGACCAAAGCCTGGGCTGAGATCTGGTTCTCTGCCTCAGTTTCCCAAAGACCAAGGCTTACCTAAAGTTTATGAAGCACCCAGGAGAACTGCAAAGCAATTAGTGGCCAAGGAGACCTGCAACAAATAGCAGGTGTGGATTTATTGCGCATGGGGGAAATCTGAGGTGGCTAGATAATTACCTGGTTCCACAGCAGCTCTGCCTCTCCTGCCCAACAATGGCCAGAGAACACAAAACCAGATATTTCTTGGATGGCAAGCAATCATGGGACACTGCATTGTTTAGATGAGTAGCAAGTCCTCTGCAGCTGATGTTCAGACGAGAATTACTTCTTACAAGCTAAAAGCTCACAAAAAGGTAAAAGTCATGTGCTGTCTTCTTCCTCGCTCTCTTTGTTCTTCCATTTTTCTTTATTATTCACCTAGGACTCCAGATGTCTTAAACTTCAATATGTATGTTGTATGTTTTTCTAGGTAGAGTTAGTGACCCCAGGACTTTTTCTCTCCATTAGTAAACACGTTCATTTTAACCTGATTCTTATCTGCTGTGAAACCACTTCATATATTATTGCTGTCCACAGATCCCAGGTGTCTCTGTGATACTGCCAGATTAAGGCTGAGCCTTCCAAGATGATTGTTTTTTCTGGAATAATAGTAGTGAGAGATTTTATCTGAAATTCCTGCATATGGATATCTGGCACAATCCTTTTGGTTCTGAGAAAAAAGGTAAAGTGCATTTTCATGTAGACACTAAGTGGTTTTGCAAACCATGCAAAGTCCACAGATAAGGAACTGGAAAACACTATAGGAAGTGTCATGGGGATAATTTCTTTTTTCCTTCTTCAAAAAACTCATTACTACAAACCTTTTATGTTTGTCCTCCCATCAAAGAGTAACTAAGCTTACTTTGCCAGAAAGGAATAGTTTCCATTTTTCCTTGCCATCTCCAGCCCAGTTACATTGTTCTGAGATTTACAGTGACTGTTTCACACATAAGAACTTTTCCTCTTTGTTAGAACATTAATTTCCTAACATTTTTTATTTTGTTTATTAAATCTGAAGTCCTACTATAGCTCAACAGATCTAATACAACAGGGTTTCTTGTTATTTTTCATTGTGATGTTCCCTGACATGCCTGACCCTGTAGCAGACCTTAAAAAGCATCTGAAATCTCTGCCTGTTGTTCTAACCCAGTCATGTTCTTTGTCCCTCCTTTGAATTCATCCATGACTGTGGTCCACAGGGCCATGAAGTTGTCCCTAGACCTCACAACTGAACTTGCTGTCACCTCTCTGCCTTTCGTCACACACACATGCCTTGTTCCTTCCCTTCTGCTCCCCATCTGCCACAGGTTGTAAGGCTCAACAGGGAGCTCGGTGCGTACACCCTACATACACAGGAGCTGCAAAGGGGCAGGAGAAGCACAGAGCAGTGGAAAGAAGGTGGAAAGATTTCTTAGCTTCTCTGGCTCCCAGGAGAAGTTTTCCCAGTGTCCCCTATCTCTGCATTCATGGCCTGAGCAACATCATAGAGCAGTCGTTTCTTCTTTTATCCAGAGTCTACATAAATGCAGTTCTACCTCTGTCATCTTCATCTCACTTTGCCCCCCCCAAGCCACTTAAATGGCTGTTGTTGCCACTGTGCAAAAATACTTCAGGAACCATAATATATTTACACTCATAGGACTTCTGCTATGTGGGAGCTTTTAATGCTTCTATTTACATGAAGCACTTGAGGTCAGACAGGAAATCTGCGGCAGAACTGGTGACTCCCTGACCCAAAAGCCAGACCAAACCATGGGTGCAGCATCCTCCCCACATGCAGCTGACCATGATTCCCCAAATACCAGCGGCATTGGGATGCTTTTTCCCTGCTGCACCCCCAAGGACAAGCATCCTTCCCAAAGACATCCTCAGGCAACAGCTCCCCACACCTCTTGGCAAGGCACATGCTCCAGGAGCCAGCTGCAGCTTGGCCATCCTGCTCCCCAGCTGACCCACACTCCAGCACACCCATGGTCTGGGGAGGTTTCCTAGTTTATGTACTCCTTGTTTAGCTGTAACTTGGCATAATGCCACATAATTACCCATCAGCACAACTCCAAACAACTTTCTTTCTCCAGCACTTTCTAGTAAAGGCTTTCTGTGGTGGAACCTAATGTGTACATTGCTTGTGACAAGGGCACTGTGCAACCCTAAGTCTTTTAAGTTGTTGATTTTTTTTTTTTTTTTTTAAATCTAGAAGGGGTAGTAATTATATCAAATACAGTAGAGAATATAGTAAAAGCATCTAGGGGTCCTCCTTGGGATTCTTTGATGATGCATGAACAGAGATATGTCTCCAGGGGGAGATTCTCTGAAGCTAAAATCAGTGTTAGGCCCCAAACTGTCTTTTGGTGCTTCTTGAACATTTTCTTAAGCAAAGGGAAACAAAATACAAGGCAGAATGTATCAGGGAAAAAAAGTCTATTTGACACTGAACATGACCACCCACTATGACTTTTTTGATATTTTACTACTTTCTATTATATTTGATATTCTGTCATATCTATGATTTTAAACCATTAGTAGCAGTTTCTATACTTTCTAATAGAAAATGGTCCTTAACTATTTAATGTCATCATTTTCTGATTATAATTAAAGATTTGTTTATGTTATTACTTGAAATGGTAATAACCTATAAAAATACTCACAATTTAGTACATATATGAAGCAATGCTAAGGTAGTCTCTTCCCTGACATCCATATTCAAATGGGTTTAATATCAGTATGATTTTTATGCATGTAATCTAATGCTTCTCTTCTATCGTGTGATAAAAAGAAGTCTTAGGTCAACAGGAGCAAGAACCCCTCTCTCAGTAGTCGCAGTTGTTAGTTTTTTTCCATGAAAAACTGATTATTCTAAGGCATCCAGTTTTATTCAGAAATATCAGATATAGATATTCTAAATATTTATTTAGAAATATGAGTGTACTTCACAACTTCTAAATAGCAGGATACCTGTGAAGCACTGAGAGAATAAGCTATTTTCAAGTTTTTGGGGTTGGGTTTTTTTTGACAAATTTCCCCTTTTCAGACAGGAAAAAAACACGTTTGGGTTTTTAACCTCCACACAGCAGTGAGGAAATGCCCGGGCTCCAGTGGCCAGGACGCTGCACTCTCCAGAAACTCTCACCGCCACTTGCTGACCTTGCCAGGCTCAGCAGCAGCACTGTGCTAAGGAACTCTTGTGGGTTGGGGTGGGCTGCTTCTTTTTTAATTACTGAGTCAGGGGAACAGTCTGAGAAAGGTTTTAATAACTGCTATCTTCAGCTGTGGGATTCTTACAGTAATTAACAGAGGTCTGGGTGGATTTTAATTTTTTAATTCCCAAATTTCATCTTTTACCTGTGGAATTTTGAATCTTTAGTCTTTAAAGGTTGATGTGAAACGGCCCCCTTCAGAGGCAGACGATATTTGGACAGCTGGAACTTCAGACAGAACTAATTAATAAAATTAAAGTAGGGATTTTAGATAGTATAATAAGTTAGGAAAAAAGAATGGAGCTTTCTTATAAATCATAACTCAACTTGGCTGTATAAATAGCTTTCATATAAAAGTTAATGAAAATGTCTATTGTGTATTCCAGGCGAATTAGTATGTGCAACAATTATGCATGCTCATGTCTACTTCGCAATTATTATGCCCTTTGGAATAACATATTTTAGGGAACTGAAGACATTAAAACAAAGGCCCCTTGCAGCAGTGTCCATATATTGCTTTGTGGAGATATGTTTGTTCAGAATCAAATGGTCTGTTCATGTAATTTATTTTACACCTGAAGTGTTAAGATGTAGGGAGAAAAAAATCTTAGTCTTTCTGTAACTGAGGATTAAAGAACTTTTGTTCTTTTTTTTTGTTCTTTTATTTAATGACTGAGGCCAAAGTAAATGAATGGCAGGAAGCTTTTCCCCACCACACTGCAGTGTCAGTTTTCAGTGTGGAAGAGTATGGTCCAAGAGCAAATTCCAATGTTCCTTATTTCAGTAGATATTGATAGAGAAACTTAGAGAAGAGGGTTAAAATAAGATGAGAGATTACAGTCTGCACAGTGCAAAGATGATGTTTTGTGTGTCTCAGTTTCATTTTAATTACGAAAATTGAGACATTTTTCTGAAGTGACAGCTTAGATTAGAACTGACTGGTGGCCCTCATCTTCTGTGCTTCCCCCCATCTTCTGTGTCCATCCACTCTTCAAATTTTTGTATGGTAGTGAAGCACACCCTAGTAAGAAAAGTTATAAACAGTTGCTTGAACTGAACTGCATATTCCTGAATTGCTTATGTTTTGCATTTTTTTTTCTCAATTACCATACCTCTCCTAGCTTACTTCAATTTGAAATGCTTTCTGGAAAAGCCTGTCACTCTCCATAATTATATAGGGATATGTAGGATGATTATGATACTAATATGGATAGGATTATTTGGGGACATTTGTCTGGGTATCAGAAGTTCCTCATTTATGAGACTCTGGAGTCTTCTTACAAAACTAATGAGGTCCACAATAAAAGTATTCTGGGGAGATAATTTATTTCTTATCTTGCCATTTTGGACCACTCCAAAGATCCCAATTAGAAAAACAACAAACACTTAAAAAGTATGTGCAAGGAAGAAATTAAATTCAGTATTTATGTCCCTCTTACCCTTCCAAAATAGAAGTTCTTTGAGTTATAAATACAATTAAAGAAAACTACAGAAAAAGCTTCACTAAATCTGCGTGTATACTACATTTAAAAATGAACTTGCAGATGAATAATTTTCCAAGAAGAGTGATTTTCCTTTTCCAAGGAAGAGTCCTTGCTTGTACTTCATCCTGTAAGTGTTTTAAATAGAAATACTTTGTTCATTATCCAGACTGTTAAGGGGAAGATATAAAGTCAATGCTTTGACAGGTTTGAAAACAAATTACTAAATCTGTAGTGAGCTGTTATTTTCAGTTCCTGTAACACAGTAATCAAAGCTTCCTAAAGAAACTTTCTGACTTCTCTGAAGGAAATACTGATTTTCTTACAAACAAGTAAAACTTCAATCTTGTCTCTACATAGCCTGTTGCTTGGCACAATTAAGCAGTAAAGCAGATTGTAATAAAAACTGAAAAGGTTTTAGTAAAACTAAAAATGTAAAATCTTTATTTTATTTTATTTTTTTA
Organism: Athene noctua; assembly: GCF_965140245.1. NCBI lineage: Eukaryota > Metazoa > Chordata > Aves > Strigiformes > Strigidae > Athene > Athene noctua. The sequence continues at coordinate 56,153,357 of NC_134037.1, forward strand.
TTTTTTTAATTTATTTCTCTAAGGAGTCTGTGGTTCTTATATGCCCAGGGCAATTTGAAAATACACTATCTTCTATGCTTGTCTTATCAGGCCTTATAAACAACTGAAAGTACAGAAGTCCATTGTGAGAAAATAAATTGTTAGTACTTGGATAAGTAGCACTTATTAATTATTATGAAATAATTTATTTTTTCACAGGATGGCATCGGTACTTTTCTCTCAGCTTTATCTAGGATGTTCTTTTGGAGTATTGCTGGCTTTTAATAGTACTGTTATTTAGTCCTCCATATGAATGAGCCCATAGACATTGGGACTGCTAAACATAAGAAAGATACATCACTGTCCATGAAAAATTTAAAATCATGTTACAGTTTTCAAAATTTTTACTTTGATTAGTCCAGCCTTTGTCTCACCAACCATAAGCCACCCCAAAGAAGTCAGAAAGATGCAAGGGCAGGAAGGGGAGCTCATCTTCAGGTTTTTTCTGAAAAAAATCAGAATGGACAGCCAAAAATGGAGATGGGCAAAATCATTAGTCACTTTGGGAAGCCTTAACCTTTCATTTCAGCCCATCATGCTAAGGGTATAATTTGTTCCTTATCACTTTCCTGCAGTCATCCAGTCAGACAGGAGCCTGGCAAGCGCTGGTGCACGTGCCGGGCAGATGGATTTCACGGCTGCTTCCAGGGCACAGGTAGTCACTCAGGGGTGGCAGAACACACAGTAATATTTGCATGAATCCTGGAAACCACCCGGCAAAGGTGGTTGATCTATAAAAAGCAATTTGTGGTGCTACTCTACAGAACAGTGCCCATAGGGTATGAAGTTTTACCCTTAGCAAGCTTTTAAGTACTTGCTTTCTTCGTGGAGTGTATGCCCACAGGGGAAGTCTACAGTTTATGTCATCCCATCTCATTACCTTTACAACTGGAAGAAGCCACCAGAAGAATTTTACTTATTCAGGTCCCTTTGTCTCGACTGTAAAACAATGTGCTTTCCTGCCTCAAGTCCCCTTCTAGAAAAGGGTTTGTTTTCTTAAGTGAGCTCAAAATGCCATCTACAATCAGACTGCAAGCTGGGCACATACCCCGGCTTTTATATTAATGTCCTCAGGGCCTGAAATGACATTATTTTAAATTGCAGAGAGGCATATCAGCATGATAGTAGTGGATCATATAACAAACTTGTTTTACAGTAGCCCCCTGAGGCGATAACCAGGGCTTCAGCGTGCTAAACACATGGGCCCATCCACACCAAGCACCTGCATGCAGGGAGAGCCCGCAGGAGCTGCCCATGGGTCAGAAGAGGCCAAAGCAGGTACAGGCACGAGCAGAGAGACAGTGTCACCACATGTTTTTGTTCTATTGCCCAGTTCAAAGGAACAAAAAATATGAACAACTCTAACAGACGGTCTAACTAGATTTGTGTGGAAATGAGTGATAGACTATCAGGAGAAAGATGGGAAGACAGAAGAAGGGGATGGTGGGGAGCTGTACACACACCTCAGTTACACCTAACACATCTTCAGCTGTCGTGGCCTCCGGGCACTTGGAGTTCCTTTCTTACACCCATCTCTGGTCTCTGCACAGTCAAGTAGGTAGGAGATGTCTTCATGGTGAGTCACTGGTGGGTCCTCGCCCCAGCGCGTAACCAACAGTCACCGTAGGGCACCCAACCAGAGGAGCAGTGCAGAGTGCTTGCCTCAGGGGTGGTGAGCTGATTAAAATTAACCTCGGTGTAGGTGTGGCTGAGTATAAAGTGAATTACTGTTGAAGTGTAAATTTGCTCTCACCTCTTAGCTTCTCTCTTAACCTTGGGCTTCCCAAATGAGAGCCCTTTACCAAGGGCTGGAGTTTCACAGTGTAAACACCAGCCAGGTTAAAGAGAGAGCTCCAGGTTCAGACCGTGGGCTGAACGTGCATCATGGACACAACCTCAGCACCGCATGTGCTCAGGTTTCCATCTCACTGGGTATAACTCATAAACAGATAGCAAAGCAGACAGCAGTAAGCAAGCATGTGCAAAGTCTTTCCCAAGGAGCGACTCTATGCCAAAGTAAATTACCATCAGTTGTCATTTAAATGAATATAAGCTTCACTGATTGCTTTTTGCATATTCATTCAGAATGAAACCAGATGTTCCTCAGCCCATGTTAAAAACCTGCAACTCACTGTTAAGGGCAGGCAAGAAAATTCTCACAAGAAAAAGGATATCGACTCTTGTTAGTGAAATGGTTTATCTGAAAAAACGTGTCTGCTAATGGTGATGGGAGTACATTTCTGAATCAGAAAACATTTCCCAAGGTGTTAGACACAGCAATATGCAAATTACCATTCCAGCAATATTAATATTGCCCCAGCATGAGTCAAGCTTCTGTTATTTTTAAAAAGGAAGAGTAACTTCCCCTCAGGAAAATTGCTTTGAATTACTGTTAAGGTTTGGGTACGTGTTTTAGTAGAACAATTTTCTGGGTTTAATTATTTTAACTTTACTTGCTTTCTACCTTTACATTTCTTGTTCTGGCATGTTTTCAGTCTACAGCCAGGAATCCAAGTTGAAGTGATATATCAGACTTCAGAAGGAAGCAAGTTGCTCTATCTAAATCATCTGAGAAATTCTTTTGGGTTTTCCAGGCTGTTTGGAATTGACAGGACATCTTCTTTTCCTCTCAGTTTGTAAGATCTGAAGCATTAGCATCCCCGCCTATATATATATATGTTGCTTCCTGCTGCAGGAATATTTATAGCATTTCTGACCTTTGAATGAACTTGAATCAATAACAACAAGTGGAAGGAAGGTCAGCGGCAGTTTTCTTCTTGTCTGAGCGTAGCCAGTGTTAGGCTTGGAATATCTAAAATATATTAGGAACTATCGTAATCACATTTATGCAGCATTTTTGCAGGAAATTTGCAGATTTCTTCAGCACTGTCATGTACCTGCTATCAGGATACGTTACAATGCCAGAGCCAATGATATCATTAATGAGTTTTTAAGTTGTTATCAATTTTTATATGGCAGAACTACTACTACAAGTGGTCTTAACAGCAAGAGCTGAAGAATAGTTTTCTTTTACCACAGGGAAAGTGTAAGTGGATTAGAAACCCTTTTTGTTAATGACTTACTGCAGCTGAAACAGCATTAATTTCCTCCCACTTCAGATTACAGAAATAGAATTGACACAGTCACCCCTAATGTGTGAGCACTAGCAGCCATATGAGATGGTTCAAGACAAGGTTTGCCAGTTCAGAGTCATTATCCCTATGACCCTACAACTCAAATACTACAAAGGACCTTTCTTAATTCCTCAGATTTCTAAAGCTACTTCTAAAATCAAGGTGTTCCCATAATGAAGTAGACATCTCAAAGCTGTTTGCTGCCTCCAAGCAGAGGAGGAAAACAGGCTTAAAAATTTTCCTTCATTTCACTGTCTAAAAGTGAAGCTCCTAACTTAATTAAATCTTTTCCTTCTCCAGAGCTGGCACCTCTAGAAAGTGCTTCTTGTGCTCTCTTTTGCCTACCAAGGGAGCCTGGCCAACTAGTTCAGATTGTAACTGTAAATTAGTAACCTAAAATCCGGATGCATCGAGTTAAGTGAGATGAATCCCACTGCTAGGGGTGACAGTAATAGATCTCACCGAGCAAAAGATCTTCTACCTTGTAATTAGAGTGAATTTTTTCAGTCAGGACTGCCCCTCATACCTTTCCATAGAGGAAGCAAAGCAGGGTCTTGCTCTTTGCTGGAGCCTTCTGTTGCTGCTCTAATATGTAGGGCTTCTATTCACAAATGCAATGCTGTTACTCTGAAAATACCTCTCATAATAACTCCATTTTTCTCTAGTATTTTCCTGATTCACTGAGACAATGATAGCTATACAAACCTTCACAAACTTCAAAAAACTTTTGATAGCAGCTGAAAATGTTTGTTGTTTTCATAAATTTCTTTTTCTATGTCTATATTGTTTGAAGATTGTGTCTACTTGTTCAGCCAGCCTTATAAATATGTCTAAGAATACAGGGAAAATGAAACAAATTTGCTGAAGTTTGACAACTTCTGTTTGATCAAAAGTTGTTTGGTCAAAAGTATTTTAAAAGTCAGGAAATTAGGATTTTTTATGGATGCTATCATACTGATTATAGTTAGGTTTCTGGAGAAGAACAAAGGAAAAGACATTTCCACACAAGTTCTACATGAATTGTTAATGTCAACTTTGAATTTCCTTGTTTTTTCCTAGTTTATAAAACACCCTTAATATAGAATAGTTTTGTCTGAGAATAAATCCTATTCAAATTCTTAGATTCATAATATTAAAGAACTATTTCCTGCCTCTCTCCACATACCTATTTCCCTCCTTTTGCTTCTTTTTTTAATTCTTTCAAGGACAAATGTACTGTGCCATGTACATCTTCAGTGCTCTTAAACATAAAAGTGTCTTGTCATTTCACTGGTCTCCAAAATTTTAATTTCAGCTTTTAGCAGTCTCAAACCAAATTAAGTTTGGTCTGTCTTAGTCTTATTCCTAACCCATTTTAAGTACTACAAAAAATTCCATAAAGAAGGAGAGAAACTGAAGTCCTGATGTTATATCTAAGATAGATCAAAGTACTGTGTTGGCTTCTAATCCTTCTATCTCTAGCATAAAAAATAAGGCATGTTTGACTGAGACTGAATAACAAAATCACCCTTTTGTTTAACCACTTCAATAGACAGTTATTCATATTAATATTTCAGATTAAATTCTAGTTTATCAGTTCACTAAGGCTAGTATTTTGGCTCCAGCAAGAAGCTAAAATGGGTTTATCTGGCAATAGCACATGGATCTGAATGGACACCAACACAGATCCAGCTGCTTTGGGATCAGCTAGAAATGAAGCCTATGGCACAGTTGGGTGATGACTGGGGAGTTTCAGCTTCTGCTGATTTTTCTGGTTCACTGAGAGCTGCCAGTGTGGATATATGCCAATGTGGATTACGGTGCAGCAGCAATATTGTCCGCTCATCATTTCTCCAAAAGTGGAGGATAACTGGAACTGCTCATTGCTTGTGCTGATCTAAGGCTGGAAAATGCCTGTAAGAGCTACCTCAATCTGTTTTATTGTATTTATGTCAGTGTTTAAAAGCAGTAGGTAATTTGTGGGAAAAGGTACGTGCTGTCTCTTACAGTCTGTCTTATCTTATGGTTTCGCCTTAGATCTGTAGCAACTCCTCCATCAGTTTGGTCCATGTGGTTCCCTGTCTTCACTGCAGCAGTGTTTGGAAGGCAAAGTCTATGACTTTTTGATTCCTCAGCTCTTCTGTAGCCCTTGCAGATGAGGCTCAACTGCTTCTTTTCTCCCAAATGTCTGCCTACCCCCAGCTACTGGACACCTTGACTGAACCCACAGTCAGAGTAGCAGGACTTTAGGCAGACACTGGAGCTGGTTTAATGTCGGAATAGAGCACAATCTCCAAGCTGTGCACAGGCAGCTTCTCACATGTCTCATGAACACAGGAGCATGGGCTGCTCTCACTAACAGTGATCGATTTTGCTTGCTGATTTCAGAGAATGATGAGGAGCAGGAGGCTGTGCTATCACTGGACAAGCCTGGCTGGTATTCCCAAGGTAATGCTATCCAGCTTTATGAACTACTGAAGAAGATGACTGGCAAGTTGGATCCCAAGGTATGTTATAAGTGAGAGTAAATCTCCCTGAAAATAACCCTGTTTCAGCCAAAAATTCACCAGACAAGCTTTCATTAAAGTTATTGATGTGATCGATCACAAATTTTTATTCTGGTTACACTTGATGTTGACTAACAGACTGCAGTCCAGAACTGGAAGTAGCATATTAGTCTTCTTATCGGTAGAATATGGAAACTTTCTAGATGTTTTATTCTGCATGCACAGTCATGCATTTTAGCAGCTTTAGGAAGAATCAGATTGTAATCAGGAGATGCACAATTTCCCTGAGGAAACACATCAGATAGATTAAAAGGTGGCATCAGTGAACGCCACTACGATCATGTTATTTTAATCACAAGTCTGGATAGATGAAAATGCCACTGAAGACGGTGGGACCACATTTTCCCTAGCAGGTAAACTACCCTCTGGGCACAGAAGAGATTCTAAGTCACTGAGAGATGCTCCATGTTCTCTCTTGTTTCCAAAGTTGTCCAAAATCCATTCCCATTGTTTAGTGTATTTTCTTGCTAGCCACTGCTTCCTGACAGGCTATTTCTGTCAGTGAAAAATCTCAGTGGTGTCCCCTGTACTGGTCCCAGCCAGGCATCCCCGTCCAGTGCCCCTGAAAGGTGAGAGCAAGGAGGCTGTCCAGGGCCAGCCTTTTCCTTACGGAGCTGGTTGAAGATAAAACCCCAAACTGTGACATTAATAAGATCTCTGTGTGTCATGACCAACTGTAAATACAGAATAATTTTTATTAGGTTCTTTTAAAGCTCTTTTCTCTCTCTGTGAAATAGTTTGCTTGTGTTGTGCTCATATACAATGAACTTTTAATTTGCTGCTTCCCTTGTAGGTTGTTTATTTTGGTGACAGCATGCACTCAGATATTTTCCCAGCTCGTCACTATAGCAACTGGGAAACTGTCTTCATCTTAGAGGAGCTTCTAGGGGACAAAGTTACAGTGCCTGCAGAGACTGAATCTGAGCCCTTGGAGAAGAAAGGAAAATATGAGGTAAGGGTTCCTTGCAGATGTTTCCTGGAACAGAAGAAAGTAAGTTACAAAAAAGCCTCATGCCACCTGCACTGAGAATGAGCCTGCTTATCTTACCAGGCTACTGGCAGTGTCAGCATCCCTCGCAGATGTAACCTCCTTGTCACCATTCTGTCCCAGCTCGGCATTGCATGGGTGACACAGCCTCTACCCAAAGCTAAATCACAGATCTTGGAAAAAGGGCTGTATGCGCTTTACCTTAACAAAAAACCACAGTCTTCTCAGTAACAAGAACCTACCCTCCATCCTACAAGGAGAAATTTCATGGCCGCTTATTACAAATCCAGCACCTGAACTCTACTGAATTCATGACGTTTCCCTGCATGTCATGGGCAACTGTAAACACAGAGGAATTTTTATTTGGCTGTTTTAAAGCTCTCTTTCTTTGTGAAATACAATTTGCTTGTGCTTTATGTATATACAAAGAACTTTTAATTTGCTGCTTCCCTCCTAGGTTGTTTATTTTGGTGACAGCTGCGCTCAGATAAGACAGACTGCTTCAGAATCTGGTCCAATGCAGACTACTGATAGTTACCTCAGATAAATAATGTGATTTTCAGATTGATCACAGCTGGGAAGCAGGGCCTTAGCACTATTGCCACTCTTTAATTCTCCCACAGTAGATGGAAGGTTATTACGGTTTACCCTTTTTCTCCACTGCTGAAGAACAAAGTAGATAGGGAACAGTGCTCAGATGGCTGACGCAGCAGTGTTGTACCTCCAGCGTGCACTACGTAGGAACTACAGTGCAGGTTCACTCTCCATTTGGAGTGTTTCTTCTTTTCTTATGTTCCTAAATATATAGGTCATTTTCTTCTGATTGTGGAGAGATAGATATGCTTTTTGCACTTTGCTTTGTAAAGCACTTTTTTTCCTCTTTTTAAATAATTAGCTTTGTGATTAAAAAGTTAACTTACTGATATGAAGATTTTTGTAGCGTGCTTTTATGCTAGAGATGTTTTTAATCTGACTAAGAAGTGTTTTAAAAGCCCCTGTTTTTTATGGAGAAAAGACTATCTTCAGTGGGACTAAAAAAATATAGATGTGACATCTATTTCTCCACTTTTTTTTAATAGACATATCTAATATTTTTCCTCCACTATCCCAATTTCTAAACTAAGGTCAGACAAGGACATTTCAGTTACTGAAATAAGGAAGCATAATCATTAGTGTTTAGGCTTTTAGCTGTGTTGTAGAAAAACTAAAATGAAGACAAATAAACTGAAGTCTCCTATCAAGAAAAATGTGTTTCTCACTAAGAAAGGGGGGTAAAAAAGGAAGGATGAGTAGTAGTGCTGCATAGGTTAATCTAATTTAATTAATTAATGCTATAAAAATAACTATTCTCCTCCATAAATTTGTTCACTCTCTGACTGGGGACTCTGCTGCATTGCTGCATAGAACTTACTTCTCTGTAAGTTTTGGGGTTTTTTATTCATCCATGGTTTCTTAAGCATGTTCAGTATATGCTTTTGGAGCATGCATATGTAAACAGACAGCCAGAACATGTTTCTTTTCCTGGAAGTACAAAGAAAGAGTTACTGAGTGATGTATTTCTAAGCCCTTGATGATGATTTGGTTTTCTCTTGTTGCCATACCTCTGGTAAATTCCTCACAAGATCCATCTTCTCTATGGCTGCAGTTGCCAAGTAGGAAATTGAGACTTTCAGACATTCGTTTGACATTTCACTAATGCTGTAGTATTCCTGATAAGAGATTGCAGTATCTCGGGGAGACACCACCCCTGCCACACACAACCCCTGTTCAGTTTACATCCGCTACCAGTGACAGCAAGCAAGCAAGGGAGAAATGAATTGCGTTGATTAAAGGAATCTGAACCAGGGGGGCCATGGCAGGTCAGTGGTGTTATTTCATTACCACGCTGCTCACTGGAGTCTGAACAACAGGTCACATCCATATCTCTGCAGTTGACTGGACAGCACTAACTTAACAGGACTAGTTCAAAGGGACTCCCTTTACAAGCCTATGAAAATTTTATTTTCATTCCCCTAATCAACTTCTCCCATTAACCCTTTGGTTAAAAAGGGAGAAAAGCCAAATCAAAGGACTGTACAAAGTCTGGTGTTTCTGGAAAATTAGGCGCTAGCAAATTAGATTTAGCCTTATTCATCGGCCTTCTCATTCATTGGCAATAAAAAAAAATACACTAGTATTGCAGATTTTCCATGCCATGTTGGGTGTGCAGAGAGGGACTGAATATTTAATACAAGATGCAATCCTCCCTTCTATCAGTCTTTAGAAAATATTATTAAAGAAATAAAGTATTGCTTCTAATTTGCCATTACATCTTTCAGAAAGAAATTACAAAAAACTGTTTTCAGTTGTTTGACTGGTATTTCATCAGTAACAGGGCAAGGGGAAGAAAACAACCTCCTCGCACACAAACTGGGAGGCTAGTAATCTCCATTTTCATTAGCAGTTTTTGTCTTTTCCCTTCAATTAAATGCATGATATAAGCCAGATACACATAACTGTGAAATTATGATAACATCTGCAGTTCTTTCAAGTGCATGAGTCATAACCAAATGAGCAAGAGAATAGCAAACTAAAAGCTATTCATGCAATTACTCGGCTCCTAAGTGAATTGCAGCATGCAGGGGAAAAAAAATACCAAACATTGTGTTGAAACGAGATTCCCCCCAGATTTGGGGGTTTGTTTGCTTGGCTGGAGGCTTTGTTTTTGCCTTCTGTTCTTTAAATGTGTGATCAACTCCATCAATGAAAACTCGAAGAAAAGTTGGAATTCGTCCCAGGATTTCGAGGGAAATTATTACAGAGGAGCAAGTCAGCATGTAAAAATCTTGGGCTATAGGAATGAATGGAGAAGAAATCAAAGGAGTTATTGACAGATATAGATTATAATTTTTTGCAGTTAGATGGAAAAACTAATTTTTACAGTATTACTTAGTGGCTCGTTGGTTGCAATAGTCAGGGCCCTTACCCCCCCTGCATTTCCCTAACTCCCTCAGCATGACCTTAGACAAGGGCTAATTACTCTGTGGGTTTTGTCTCTGTTTGTCTCTTTAATCCTGTTTAACACAAATCTAACAGTATTTTCAGGAGCAACCTGATGGGCTGCTCACAACATTTAACTGTTGAATTAAAGCCACACCGTTAAAGCAATATCCTGAAGTGAAATGCATTTTATTTTAAAGGAAGTCTGCTTATAGAGATCCATGTTGAATTTTAGCTATAATAATCATGGGTGAAATGTTTTATATTTGCACGTGACTTGTGGGGGGCAGGTTCAGTAGCAGGTTTGCACACCCAGCATGGCTGTGTTATTCAGGGACATCTGGCTGTTACCAGCACAGCTATACTGGCAGAAACACCTCAAATACTTGCTGTTATACTGGCAAGGCTGTATTTTGAGCATCGTTTTTTCTGGCACTAAGAGTTCTTAGTGGTGTTACTACCTTGGCACAAAGCCTGCAGCTATCGGTACCATCCATTATGCTCAATACAGGATACAGTACACAATAAAATAATCCTGGCGTCCCATGCTTGATATAAAGATCACAGAATCATCTAGGTTGGAAAAGACCTTGAAAATCATCCAGTCCAACCATTAACTTAACATTGACAATTCCCAACTACACCATATCCCTCAGTGCTATGTCAACCCAACTTTTAAACACCTCCAGGGATGGGGACTCCACCACCTCCCTGGGCAGCCCATTCCAACACCTAACAACCCATTCTGTAAAGAAATGCTTCCTAATATCCAGTCTAAACCTTCCCTGGCACAACTCGAGGCCATTCCCTCTTGTCCTGTTGCTTATTACTTGGTTAAAGAGACTCATCCCCAGCTCTCTGCAGCCTCCTTTCAGGTAGCTGTAGAGGGTGATAAGGTCTCCCCTCAGCCTCCTCTTCTCCAGACTAAACACCCCCAGTTCCCTCAGCCGCTCCTCGTACGACCTGTGCTCCAGACCCCGCACCAGCTTCGTTGCCCTTCTCTGGACACGCTCGAGTCATTCAATGTCCTTTTTGGAGTGAGGGGCCCAAAACTGAACACAGGAATCGAGGGGCAGCCTCACCAGTGCCAAGTACAGGGGTCAGATCCCTTCCCTGTCCCTGCTGGCCACGCTATTGCTGATGCAATCCAGGATGATGGCATAGAGGGCAAATTCCCATCTAAAAATACTAATATACTGCATGTACAATGTTTTTCAGCTTGATTTTTCACTCTTGTCTCCTTTACGTCCTCTTTCTTTCTTTACCCAATGTATAAAAACTTTAGAGCCCAGCTCCCTGCCTATTTCAATTTTAAATAGGTCATTTGTAAGCTGACAAATCAGTGTCACGCAAGGGTCCTATTAAGAGATTGTCTGCTTTGTTAAAAGGCTCTATTTGTCTGCAGTTAATAAAGCAAAGGTGACAGTAAGTATTCCAGGTGGTTTAACGTAATTGAAAGCCTTGGGACTTGGGGAATGTTCATACCTTCATTATTTGTCTGAAGCCTAGACTTAGTCTTTGAGGCTTTTTACCCTCAACTGACACAGTCAACATCCAACCTGCTACCATCTGACCAATATGCCTGAGAGCAAAACCATACACTTGGGAATTTTGCATACAAAAGAAGGATTGCTCAGCACTTTCCAGGACCTGTCCTGCTTCAAGAGCAAACCCCATGTCTGGGGACTACAGGAGAGGCTAGTGCATGTTCCAGAGCTCCTCAGCCCCACTGCTGAATGTGTGTCTCCAGGCATGTGAGGAGTAGCAATGTTACCAGGGGACTTTTGCCTCATTTCACAGATGTATAGACTTCATGGTATGTGACCTCTCCTTCATTGCAGGCTACATATGCTGCAGGTGAGATACAGACATCATGTAGGCAGCGGTTAGGGATGGCAGGGGGAGTGGTGTCAGATGCTTCCGAAGGATGTGGGCAAAGTTTTGACAGCTCTTTTCAGACTTGAGATCAAGATTTAGTGTCACTACCAAACCACTCTTGCCATGTGAAGATAAGCCAGTAGCAAAAATGAAGAAAGTTCTTTAGCAGATGACTCAGAGATAACTCTAATGTCTAACTGGCTTTGGTTTTATTAAGGCCTTGGGCTGTAAATACAAAATGTAACTCACTCCTCCTTAACAAGGAAGAAATTCTCACTAAGAATCAGACCTCTGAAAAAATCAATTCATTTCTTCAGATTGCAATTTTAATTGCCTATTGAACCAATCACGCATGTTAAAAGCAGAAGCCTCAAATTCTTTCTCTCATCAATAAACAAGGCCCTATCTTGTGCAAATGCTTGTGTGGGCCAGTACTCGGGTTGTCTTCATTAATCACCTGAACAGCTGGAATGGCTGTAAGAGTTTTCTGCATGTGTCATCCAGCTGGCAAATGGATTTTAATTCAGCATGGCATCTACATTTAATTATAACTGATGTAAAACCCTGGGATTTGCATGGAAAGGTAACATTTGGGGAAAAAAATAAGTAAGGTACCATCCCTGTGTGTGAGGCAAAAAAAAAAAACACAAAAGAGCCCAGCTCTTAAGTGAACTACTGGTTTTGAAACGAAAGATAGGGTTTTTTTTTTCCAGCCTGCTAACATCAGAAGACAGAAACCAATATCTGTGTTTGTCCAAATCAACACTTCCTCCCCACCCTCAGCTATGCTCAGAGAAAAAACTGTTATGCATAATCACAAAAATAATAGTTGTGTTTACTGACATGGTCTGTTTGGCTGGATCAACATCTTTCTTGTGACCAAAAGCCACGGACCTCTGTCATTAACACAAATTATTCCAGCAGATTCTTAAAACTATTAAGAACGGGGTTAAATGGAAAATGGAGTACAAGAGTTCACAAATCTGGAGGCACATGCTAGGATATCTGTTCTTCTATGCTTTTCTCATCTGAAAAGATACTTCGCACACAAATTACTTTAACAGATTTTCTATAGTGTCATTCACAGTTTTGTTTTTCACTTTTTCATCTTTCTGTAGAGGCCTCCTGGAGCTTTTTCTGGCTGCTCATGGCAATATATAGTAGATTTCAAGATGAACTGCTAAAAAAATCAGTTTTCCCAATGCTGCTTTAATACTTTCTTTCAAATATAATGAGTCTACATGTTGTTGTCTGAAAATATACATGAAAAAAATGTCAATTTTTCACAATTTGCTAGGCAACTGAATGGCTCTCCATGGATCCTGAGGCCCTATTCTCACTCATTCCTCAGCTCAGAAACAGATAACACAGCACAGGTGGCATGATGCATTCTTCACAGTTACTCCGCCCAGCACTGGGAGACTCCTTTCTCCTGGAAGGAGGTCCAAGCTGGATTACGTCTGTGCCACAGCTACCCAGCTTCTCCAGCACAGAAGGGCAGCAGGCTATTCACACTAGAAAAATGGAGAAGAGAGAGTAATTTTTAATGGGAAAATATTTATAACCAACTTTTCATGTCCTAGGGAATCCATAAGTTGCATTAAGAGAAGCTTGGGGACTTACAGGAGGAAGATTATTATTGGTTTTCTTTATAATATTTTAAAGTCACATTGCCCCTGAGATAAAATCAGTTTTCCCAGAAAATCAGAGAAACACGAAAATTCCTTAAAATAATGCTTGTGGTTGAGAAAAAAGATTTCTTTTTTTTTTTAAGATTACATACTTGTTTATTTTTCTTTTAGGGAGATCAGCTCAAAGCTCCTTACTTTGTATCTAAACAGTGGGGCTCTTTCTTCGTGGACAGATTGCCAGGCCTGGAAAATGCAGAGGAAACCTTAGCTCGCACATGGTCCTGTAGATGTATTACCACTTACAGCACTATTGCAATCCCTAGTCTTGAAGCAATAGCAGGTAAGGAAGACTGCTTTTTTTTTTTCCTAATGAACATGTAGTATTCATAGTAACTTTGTCATACTGTAAATATATTTTTGAGGTTACATGTATCTGAAGTACATTTGAAAATACTCTGTTTATATCATGCAGCAATTAATGCTAGTGGCTATTAATTACTTTGACATTTATGCTTTTAATAGTTGTTTGCTAACACCAGTTTTTTTGTCTGTGCCTGCAAATATTAGATGCTTAATTTATCCTATGTTAGAAATAGGATACAACATTTAACAGACTGTAGATTTGTACCTGAATTTTGTTTCTGGAGTTCCCCACAGTACTTTGCTGTGTCTACTTTCAGTGGTGAGTAACCTTAGGAAACAAACACATCCCGAGCTACTTGGGTTTTTTAGACTTCCAAATATGATACTCTCTGATCTGGCTTGTTATCCTTCCTCAATCAGCTCACCTGTCTCTATAGTTGAAATGGAGATGAATGAACTCAGGAATGTAATGAAGCTAAGAATGCCTAGGACCATGCTTCTCTCTTTGCTTTTTTTCATATGTGTGTATTGCTTTTAAAACTGCATCATTATGGACAGAGATGGAGCCTAAAATACTCTCCTTATCTGGAAAACAAGGTGATCACAAGCAATGTCTTATTCTCCAAAAATTCACCTAATTGAGAAATCAGGTCAGGCTTTCCACCTTCTTACATCAAGACTTCATCAAAGGTACAATTATGGCTGAACTTCTGATTTTCATTAATGTTTATCCCTGGAGGGACAATACAGAATTGTGGATGGTTTGTAGGAATAGTTGTAGCAGTAATACTGCAGTAACTTTGAGTCTGCAGTACTTTATCGATGCACTGTATCTAAAGGGATAAACAAATTATTAAATGAATAAGATGCTTAGCTGTGTGAAGAACACAAGTATTTAATAGGTGACTAACACCTCTGTTCAGCATCTGTTGGCTACTTCATGCATGAGACCAAGGAATAAAAAGTTGTCTTAAGAGAGCATTTCAGATTTGCGCAGCAGTTATTTCTGCACCAGAACATGATAGCTCTGTTCTTTGCAACCATATTCTACACATATATGAACATAAGGATATCTCAAAACAGAAAACTCACACAGTGCCACATTTATGCATCTTATATTTGCCATGTTGCAGTCTGTATTTCAGCCTAAAGGTACAAAGCCCAAATACAACAAAGGAAATTGCCAAGAGAGAGGTAACTTCTATAAAACTCCCTTTTAATACCTTTTCTGAAGTCATTCTGTGGCTTTCTTTGGAAGTGTTGACCTAGGAGAAACATGTTGCTCTGTGACACTCTGCCTCCCAGCCGGCTCCCCCCAAACACAGTTCATTTTGCAGGGCTAGCAAAGGCTTTAAACCACAGACATGCCACCAAGTTTACAGCTAGGGTGAGAACCAGAAAGGCATATCCGTGTGAATTAGTGAGTAGCGTAGCTGCCTCTCATCGGCAGTGGAGCCCCTGCAAAGTCTGTTCCTCCATTAGGAGGGATGCTGTCAGCCATCCCTCGCTGCATCGGGCGGTGCTGGGGCAGGGGCTGGTGTCTGTGAAACCTATACCTCAGAGCTAAAGGACAGGGGAGAAATAACTTTTTTAAGTTGCAGCTGTGTACCTGAAAGCAGACTTAAAGCTGAAGGTCTGAGAACATCTCTGGTTTCTTACAGAGAGAGGTATTTCTTTTTTATTTGTGGAGAAGAGCAGATGTTCATTATTCTGGATGCTGAGGAATTCCTGACTCCTCTCAAATACCTTGTCTGACTCCTGTCACAGCAAGCTGTGAGAGCCCCTGCTTTGCCAAGCCCTGAAGTTTTTGGCTGCACTTGTAAGTTAATAGCTTAGCTGCAGCTATTTGGGAATAACTAGCTAGAAAAGATTCAAACAGGTTATGCGAGTTTGATGCACTCCAGCTTCTCCTTTTCTATCCCTCTACTTTAATTATCAGCCAAGGACTTTCCACTGCCAAGCTGCAAAAACACAGGCCTTCCTTCAAGATCCCCAAGCCCAAACACGCAGCCAGGCTGCCAGCGTGCTGGCTGTACCAGTCCAGCTCCCGGCTACCGACTGGCACGGCCTGGCAGCACCCAGCTCAGCCTGACCCAGCCAAAGGAACTGCTGCCTCCTGTGAGCTGTGGGCTCACCAGGGCTTCGTTGTTAGCAATGTCTGACCTGGCTTTTGTACATCTACGTGAGCAATAGTAAGTGCCATGCACAAGTCAATATCCCAACAGCTTGCAATCCACAAAAATATTTGATGAAAGGCAGACAATTGCTGCTGTGCTAACTTTAAAATCATTCTTGTTGTTTGGATGCAACATATATCAGTGCATAAGGAACAGCTTGGTTTACTTCCAAGATACATTTTTCACTGAAAAAGATCATTCCAAAAATTATTCAATGTTATTCAGTACTAGTGGTGTTTTACAAAAATAACTCAGTTTCCATCAAAACTCATGTGAGAATTCTTTTGAGACAACTATCAGAAATTAATTTTGGGTAATAAAACCCTTCAAGCCTGTTTCCATTTTTTTAAAATAGAGGAAATATGTAAGCAAAATAAAAATAAGCTATAGATCTGGATTGAGAAGTTGGAGTAGAAACAACTTTGACGGTTCTCTTTTCACCAGTATTTTGTAAGTTTGGTGCAGATGCTTTCTGGTAATTTGTACATGTAACTGAAGGGAATGATCTGATACTTTCCAAAGAGCATTGTAGGAAAAGGATTTCACAGAGAATGCTGCTGTTGCAGTTTTTGGCCGTTCAAAGTATAAAATAGCAAAGCATATACACAAATTGTATGTGTAATTAGTAAAATGACAGCTTGGTGAAAAGAGAATCCAATCCATTCTTCATTAGCTTTCTGTGCTGATCAAATGTAGTCATTCCCCTACACTTCTGTCTCCATCTTTACTTGAAAATTCAGTATTTAACTCAAAAGGGGTTTGCATTCAAAGATGCATCAGAAGTTTTGAACTTTAATCTCATCTCTGGCAAATAAAGTATTAGTGGGATTTCAAATTACTGTGTCACGGTTTGTCATCTAAACTCCCCTGACAGTCCCTGAAGAGAAATTGGCATTTTCCTTGTGCATGAAAAAGGACATTTTATTTATTGTTAAAATTGCCCAAAGGACAGAAGGCATGTTCTGTAATACCTTCTGTGTACTTTCCTCGGTTTGGATTGGAAATCAGATAAAGGTCAATAAAACTCTTCATTTAAGACATTATCACCGTGACATTAAGATGACATTAAAAAGATTTAACTGAAGAGCAGCATTATGGTTATGTCTTTAATATTAAGAGAAGATGAGTTAAGTTGCAAGTTTTCTAAACATTTCATAGGTCTTTTATGAGCTAATTCTTCTTACCTACTTTCAGTAAGCAGAGAAGTTTTTCTCAAGTATTGGAAAGCTGATGAGCTCATGATTATATTGACAGTACGTGGTTAATAAAATAGTAGAAGCCAACGTCTCTACTCACATTCTACATGCCTCATTCACAAATCCATCTGTTTCTTCACTTTTCTGCTATTGAATCTCTCCTTATTTACAGCTCCCTTACAGATTTTGACTGTTTTCAAGCACAGTGATATCATAAGCCAAATTTTCCAAACCAGGATCCATTACCATGGGAATGTTACATTCAAGCTCACACATGGAAATTAAAAGGTGTAGGGGTCTGTCTGAAAAATGGTTTTTTACATAAACCACAGTTTCTCATATATCCTCCTCCAGAAAGTTTTGGTATGAGCCAAGTAGAGGAAGGTACCCTATCATACCTGGTATAATCTGTCATACCTGAATACTCTGAACTTTTCCTTCAAGAAGCATGCAACTGCTACTCTGGCCATTTGATCAAACTGCCAGATACCCATGTAAATAATTCTATGTCCTACATCACATAGGTATTCCAACAATAATTACAGAAGATATCTCTGATTTACAAAGAAGACCATATACAAATAATATCTTATTTACTAAGCAAGTTTTTGTGTGAAAGTCACTAAAATAAATAGCCAGTGCTACCATTTTAGATGGATATTTGATTAAAAATTCTTTGATCCCAAAAATTGTATGTATATTTCAAGCTAATGCTTTTCCTTTGAATCTCATTATGGTTGGTATTGTTATAAAAGACCCACTTCAAAAACTCCATGATGAGTAACTGTGGAGTTTTAGAGCTTACAGGGGAATTCTGGTACGTTTGTTTTGTTCTTCATTGCAAAAAAGAGCTTAAGAATGTGGGCTTTAAATCCTAAGAAGGAAAACCCAAAAACCCCTTTTTTTAAATTTCATGATTGTTAACATAATCTCCTGAACTTGTCTCATAACCTCTGAATGGTGAGGTTTGTCAGAGGATTAAAAGTTACTGCAAGCAAGAGATTGAGCTATGTTGCAGCTCGAGAGAGTTGCATTTCAGAGAAGAATTAGTGCAAATGTAAATGTTTTATGGAGATGGATTTTATTTCACACTTTGGAGATTTGATAACCAAGCTTGTGTCATGCATGAGGGTAAAGCAATTTTTTTAATCTTGCGTGCTATATGAAATCTTGCCATGTCTTGCCCATATGGCTGAATAAGTTTTTCTTCATGCCTTACTGTTACTTCAATTAGCTAGTACAAGAGAAAAATCTCCATTATAATTTACCAAGACTGTCTCTTTAAAGACGCCCACAGATCTGTACCCTGTCACTTTCTTCAGGAGTGTAAGTCATGAACCTGCTTGCTGTAGAAATATAATGATAAAATTGCCAGTGAACCATGGCAAAGAAGTTCATGTTTCTGCTTAGAGTTGCAAATTATCTGCACAATGGAAAGTCCAAGGCAGCTGTGGCTGGGGGACCCAAACTGGCAACACATGGGTTGCAGTTACACGGGTCTGCCCATCACGGATCAACTACAAATTGCAAACCTAACCTCACGCTCTTTCTTTGACGTATATTTTAAAGGTGAATGCCCTTGAAGAATCAACTATTACCACAGAAGCCAGGAATTTCACTAAGCATGTAGCCATATACTCACTTCTATATCCTGAACAGTATAATTTATAATTATTGCTGAAGTGAAACAAAAAATCCCCCATATTTTACTACATTAGTTGTATGGGGTTTTGTTGACATTGCATCATTTAAAGCCAAATCCAGCTCCTATTAAAATTAGTCTTTCCTGTAACTAGAGTGATAATTACATGTTCTTACATATTCAAATAATACAATAATAGCATATAAATTCCTTAAACATATAGATCTATATTATACATTACTTGTTAATTAGCAGTCATCTTTTATATTTAATGCCTTACCTTACAACCATGATTTTACTTAACAGCTTTAGTGTAAGAATCTATACAATATCATCTAAAGACTAAGTTTTATCTAAAAGCTTTGAGGATTTAAGCTGCTTTGGGGCTTAGCTGCTATAAATTGCTTGCTGCTGAAAGGCCGAAGGGGTCATTTTCATAATGAAACTTTTAAAGCAAGAAATGTATTTTTATGTTTGGTGTAAAACTAGTATATATATATATATACAATAACAACATTTCTGAGGCTTTCTGGTTCTGAGGTTTTGCTACAAGTAAAAAAACAGGTAGTAAAGGTAAGTGACTAGAGAGAAGATACGTGTTCTGAAGGTATTTACAGGATCTTGCTCTATGTGTGAATTGAAAAGCATCAGGTAATGTAAATCTGATTCATCTATTCCAGGAAACTAGTTTCAGTGTTCTACATTTAAGAGAAAGAAAAACATGCTCAACAGACAAATATAATGCAGTTATTTTTTCAGCTGCAAAATACAGCTGAAATCAACAATAAACTGCATTTCAACCATAACAATTTATTATTCAATAAATAAGAACCAGCTTATAAAAAGTCTTCAGGAGCCCATTATTTCCCAAAGAGTCTGAGACCCCAGCGTTCCCAAAGGATTTGACTACTTGGTAGTAATTTTCAACATAGAAAGAACAGCTTGCAATGTATTACAATTTGTTCAGCCTTTCCTTCCTCCTCCAGAAAGGTGTATTGACTTGTGCCCCTGAAGGCCGTGTCAAATCATGCAGAACCCAAAAGATTACTTCCTAGCCAATAACTGACAGAAATGTTCCTGCCATCATTATTCTGCTCTGTGTGATGTCAAAGTACAGCCACCTCTAAAAGATTAAAGGGAGAACTCATGAGCAACTCATTAAGAAAGGGTGAACCACTCAGTAATTTCTGCTTTAAAGTTATCCTTCAACCCAGGCAGCATAATTTCATTTGCAGGCTGTAATTAAAGCTATAATTGGCTTTTGACTAGATCGCAGATTTATGGGGTGGGATTAGATTGCTTCTTTAAAAACACTGGTGGTAATACAAAATGTTGATAATATTTGAGTGTGATAGACAGTAAAAATAGGTAAGACACTAAGTACTGGAAATATTTCTTTGACCAGGTTGGAATTTTGCATAACCTGCAGCCTCACACGTACAAGCAAAAGTTGCTGGAAGCATTTATGTGCTCTGGATTGGTGCCTGACATATTCCCTCTAGATTGAGATGGTAACACACACACAAAAAACAATGTAGGCTTTGTCTTCACTGCTTAAAAAGCTTAATGTGTGTCTGCATGTGGCTTTTTACCTTAAGGTAAGCAATATTAGTCACCCATCCAGAAGAAAAAGTAGGGAAAGGGAGAGAAAACATTTGTTTTACAAGAGAGGGGAACATGACAACGGGAACATGACGTTAACCAAGAGTTTGATGAGTAAGACTGATCTTGGTAAGTTTACTTCAAAATGAAAGTAAAGGGGCATATCATCACTGCACTTATCTTAATATAGCTCCTTCACAGTCTCAAAATGCAACTTATTTCTTTTTCTTAATGAATCAGAAATGCCTGTCATCTCAGACAATTGCTTTTTTTCAGGCTAATTCCTTCAATTTACCACAGAAGCCCTTCCCACCGCCCTTAGAGCCATGATGGGTCATTCAGACAGAAATTAATCCAGAGATCCCTGAAAGACTAACACCTGCTAGTAGGATCTTGGCATTCTCTTAGGATTTTTTTTAGATTAAGTCTTCATCTAAATATTTAAAAATATTATAGTCCAATATTTTCTTTTGATCAGTTCCAGATCAAGCAAATAACGACACAGAGCTATTTTCTCAAAGGATCTCCAAAAATCACCATTTAAACTAAAACAAAAATGAGAGAAATTTCCCTCACATACTAATAATGAGTTTTCTCATATAAACACAGAACATCAAAGGAATTTCTAAGGCTTTCTTCACTGCAGACTCTGTCAGGCTCAGATGCGAGTTTAGTGCACACACTGTGCACAGCCATTTTGTTCAAGCCAGGGTCAGCTGTCCCTTGGCCAAAGGGTAGACCCAAAGTATAAGAATTGTTACTCCCAAGGTAATTGCAGTGAAACTGCATGCCACAGGCAATTGCAACAGCCATGATGGGATGGTCTTTCCATCCCCCAGGCACTCATCCCTATGTAAAACTCTTACAGCAAGGTTGCTGCTCCACATCTCTCCACAGTTTGCCACTTGGTTTTTATCCAGTATCACCCTCTTCCATGTTAGATACAGCAGAAGAGTAGCCAGTGATAAACCCCAGTGTCAGTGAAGCTCTTCCTTAGGCCAAGCTCATGCTACAGATATCTACTGGCAGAGCCGCAGGCATGGTCTCCAACCAATACACCTGTGTTAGCAAAAGCTCTTAAGTAGGTGCAATTAAAGCCGCAAACCTGCACTTTCACTGAGGCTAGTTTTAGTCTTTATTCCTGGGTGTCCAGGAATAAACTGCATTCGCTCATATAGCATGTTGCAAGTGCCAGCTACATCCAAACTCAGAAATTTTAGTAACTTCCTTCTATGGAGTGTAGCTGTAGTGAAGAGCCTCCCCTTTCCCATAGGACTCCACACAGATGCCCTCCCTCCTCCTCCTCTCTAACTTTTGAGTCACGGAATATGCAGACAGCAGCAGTGACTCTCATGTAACTGAGAGAAGGAACATTTTCCTTGTGCTGACCTCAGTTATTTCAGCAGCTTTGTTTGAGTACAGAAAACATCTGACCTCCTCTTTAGGAAAATCAGCCTTAGAATATATTTGCTAAAAATAACTGCTATCAAATAAATCTGATTCTGACCTTGGGGTTTTTTTCTTTTTGCATTAGTATGTTCCCTCACACTCTGAGGTCTTGCTGCAAGAGCTGCTTCAACTGTTATAAAATAGAAATGGGTCAGGAGATAAAAACATTTAGTATTTAAAAAAACCCCAACACTTCTTATAGTTTACCTGTAGAGTCAGGTAGTAGATCACTCAACAGCGCAGCCAAACTGGCGAGCTCTCCAGCAGCAGTTGTGCTTACTTCACTATTAAGAAACTATTATTAGAAATCTTTACCCTTAAGAAATTATTATTTTCCTCTTTCTTCAACAGCAACTTTGAAATATAAGTAATGTTTCTAAGCCAGTGTAAATGACTGGAATTCCTGTAACAGCAAAAGAATTAATACTGCCTGACAGTTTGCCCCTATAGTTATACCCCCTGGATGCTAAGCTGTACAATAGAGCTCTGTCTGTTTTCTGAGATTTGCCACAATTAAGCAGTTTAAGGATTTTTCAAGTTAAATTTTGGATATCACTAATGAGGGTCTTCCTCCCTGCACCTTTTCCTTGGTGGTAATCAAGAGGACATATTTGCGTTCACTTAAGAACACAACCCTTCTGTTTACCCAGAGGTTTCTGCAACATCTGGCTCCAGCCCTGCTGACTGGCAGGGAGCAGACCTCAGGGAGGGGATGGGAGTTGTGCTTTCTGTAGGGTTTCTCACTCGTCACAAGGATGCTGCTGTGGTGTCATGATTAAAAAATGTTGGCTTTGCTTTTGTTGGTCAATACTACAAAACGATTCCTGACATTTGTGCTGTGTATTTTCAGAGAAATCTGTTTCAGTCTTGGACTGGGCTTTTAATTGAAAGCCTTCCATCTAGAGAACTTAGTTAAGATTATATTTGCTTGATGTATTGGTTTGTTCAAGGAAATCTCAAAAAGCAATTAGACGTATTAAGTTTATCAAGCAGGCCTGTGTCTGGATTAGATTATAATTGTCTTCCATTCAGTTACTCAAATACTTTCCTGATCACTCATCAAGAATATTACGTTTTCCCTTCTTCTTGTGGTTTCCTTTTCCTTCCTTATGGCTGGGACTCTAATTTTTCTTCTGATAAAAGCTTGTGGCTTTCATTTAGTTGGCTTACACTAACTAAACAGCACACAGACATTGAGATGTTGTCAGCTTAATAACTATGAAATAAATCCATCTTTAAGACCTAAATACATGCATGGATATGGGTATACATAAGCATCAGAACACCATGTTGTAATTAATGCCACTTGATACCTGGATCTGGGTAACTGGAACGCAGCAGCTGGAACACAGTAACTGGCAGTGGTTACTGTTCAAACATCATTATTGCCATTTTATTCACACCAGGGCTGCTGGAGTCCTCCAGGCGAGGTAGGGCAGGGCAGGAGTCCTGCTTCTGAGCTCAGGCTAAGGTGTATTACCCATGAGGCTGCCCAAGCCAGTGGGAAACACTAGTAACTCTGGTCACTGCAAAGGGAACTGGTTTTCATCACTCACTTGCACTCAGGCTCTGGTATGGGAGCAAAGAAAGGAGTGGGACAGAAATTCAGGTGATGCATCTAATAAATTACATTTCTGTAGCTCTAGAAAGGGACATAGACCTCTGTGTCTGACTTCTAGGAGTCTTTGGCTTTAAAAGTGAATATCCTATTTGTCTTGGTAACAAAAGGAGTCTGGGTGGAATAACCTAAGTATGATAGAAAAATTCTGGGATTGTGATCCTCAACCGATTGAGTAGAGCCAGATAGTTCATTCTTCCAGCCTCAATATGTTTAGTTTTTTCAGGGTTTTGTGGGTTTTTTTAGGAGAGTGGCAATACTGGATGAGTTTTGTACTTAATTCATCATCAGCATAGGTTAGGACTGATTAGAGCCTCGCTGTCAAATTATATCTCAGAGAGGACTGGGTATCTGCCCCCTGCCTAATTTATGACTCTCCATCAGGATTAGATGAGAAAGAGTGTCAAGATGCAAAGGTCTTCCACAACAGCAGCAGTTGTGAGCACGCGCAGTAGAAGAACCTGGAGAAATTTACTGACAAAAACGCTAGGAAAGCAATCAACTCCGAAATAAGCAACTGGTTTTTTTTCCTGAGACTGGATTTATTATCAAATACTGTGTCTTATTTTGTGCATGCGTCAAGCTGTGGCCTGTGCAAGCATTTCACTTTAGCAAATGTCATTAGTGATAATGTGGAACAAGACCAGAAATGAATGAACTGCTGCTGTGTCCAGGAGGCAGACTCCAGACCTGTATCACTGTTCTTTGTTGATGAGCCAGTCAGTATTGCTGGACCTAGTAACACCATTGCTAATTACATCAAAAGAAGTTGGATTGAGCTTTGGTGTACAATTCACGTGATAGTATTGCAATCCAGGGCAACTGCAATTTATTTTAAGTTGCAAAGTTTTCAATGACCTTGTTTTAAATGAACTTACAGCCGTCTTCATCTATGACATTTTATGGATTTTCATTTTTTCATAAATTTTGCATTATCCCAGTAAAAAAAATCGTCATTCTCTTTCCCTGTATACTAGCCCTTCGTCCTCATTGTGTGTTTATTTATAGCCACTAAGATTCCAAGTATGACTTTCTGAATCAGTCCAGAACTTTCTCATAAACCACACAAATATAGCAATAAAATGTTGCATATTTTAGGCAAAGCAGATGCTGCAAATGCAATCATTGATTTAAAAAAAAAAAACAAAAAACAAAACTGAAAATACAGGAAGATTTTTCCTCTGTGTTATGTAAAAGCTGTTTCATGACTGAAGAATAGTAGCTGCTTCATGCAACTTTCAGTGATGCCTTGGCCAACATTTTTAAATACAAATACCTTCTAGTCATCTTCCAAAGTCAGATTGCTCAGACAAAAGCAATATTTAAATTGATAGATTGGGGTTTGTAAAAAAGTGATTGCTCTCTTTTAGAGTCTTATGCATTGTATATAGGGTTTGGTGTTTAAGCTGACTGTGTAAAGCTAGTTTACTGGGAAATAGCAACAAAATTACCATTTTGATCCAACTGGTTCTTTTGTTCAGCATAAGCAACTCTGCATCAAGTCTGCCCCGTTTGTGTTGTTCTTTGGTTAAACTACTCTTGGGAGACTCCAGACTGCTAGACTAAAAAGCTAGTGAAAGCTTTTATATAAAAGTAACTGTATGGCATTTTATTTTTATAGCTCATAAAGATATTCAGAAATACTTGCTTTCTTTTTTCTTATTATTTGTTATTTTGGAAACCTTTGTTTTAAACAGGCTTTCATAAATAGACTCAGCAGCCAGTAAATCCACTGGGCCCTCTGCAGACTAGAAAAACATCTGCCTGTTCTGCTGTGCTCAGAATGGGCTCCAGAGATTCCCCTGACTCAGACAAAATGAGAAAATGTACTTCTTTGACAAGCTGAAGTAACCCACTTCATAAAGCGTAATTCAGTTTCAGTCAAGTCTCCTCCCATTCCTGCTTTAGTCCAGCCTCTATCTGATTTTTCAGCTGGCTCTAAATACTAATTTGCTTGCTTTAGTTATGTTTAATATGGTTTTAAAACTGGGGACCTGGATGCCGTCCTGGTGCCTGCGTCTGAATCTCTTGTGAGACAGACCTGAACTTCCCGTTGTTTGTGCCGAAACTGCTAAGATTGTGTTTTTCTATTTCACAAAAGCTGCTAGCGCAAAAAGCATATATTGACAGGATATCATCACCCGAAACTGACTCCAAATTTAAAAAAAAAAAAAAAGTTATCGCTAATAACTTACTGTTCAGATGAGCTGAGTGATAGTTTTTTATGTTTTGCTTTGTTTCTAAACAGACAACTTGGGAAGGAGCTAACCCTTTTTTTGTTGGGTTTTCTTTTTCATTTATTGGAAGGATAATTGTTTCTTGAATAAAGTTCTATTTGTATGGGTTTTTTAATTTGGTTTCTTGAACTTTAAGTAAGAGGTGAGCATGGGAAGTATCAGTTTTCTGGCTGTGAGGGTGGGTAGGTCACTGCTGGCAGTAAAGACTTTTTTAAAAAGCTACAGAAAAGAAAGCTTTGACTGTTCAGAACTATTTTAATGCATTCAGTGTTTGTTACAGACTGGAAGTGATGAGTATGCCAAGTTACAAGTGCAGATTTCTAAGAATGATTGGTACAAAATGATGTTGTTAACACTGGACTGCAAGGAAATCTAAGAGCTGGTACCTTTGACGAATCTTGCTATAGTAGCCACCAAAAAAAAATAAACAGAGCCCTTTGTTTTAACGTAGCCCTTTTATGAGTAGATTGCTGAGATAAAAGAGGAAGGTGACAAATTGAAGAATGAATTTGAAATTGTTCTAGTGGAAAAATTCCATCTAGACTCAGTGTAGATTTTTGTTTAATTTTTAAGCATTAGTTTAATATTTTTCTATGACTAGCATTGTTTTAGCAATCAAGGAACTGAATATCCTTCACTGCATTTGAGTAAATTCTGGAAGTCAATCCCTTGGTCAGCTGAAGATGTCAAATAAATATGTAATCTCGCAATCTGATTGAGTTCTAATACTAGTAAGCAAACAGCTCAAGGGCTTAAGAAACACTACTATTCAACACAGGTTTATTTTTTATGTGATATGGGCTGTGTTGCTAATCAGATGTGGTATGTTTCTCTCTTTCAGATTTGCCACTGGATTATAGATTTGCACGATTTTCCTCAAATAGCTCAACAACTGCTGGGTACTACCCACTGCCTCCAAGAGCACTGCTGTCAAATGAGGAGTCAGTGACTATGAAATAGGTTGTCAGCTTTTTCCTTAAAAAATCCTGTGGCACTTACTTAAACTGCTATCAAATGCTGATTGGTGAGAGTGCTGTGCGATGCTTCATAAAATAGAATGATGGGTTAACGCAGACTCCTGTGTAGACTTGTGTTTCACTTGTTGCTCTAGTCCAGCCGGAACAGGTGAGCAATGCTTCCTCCTTTAAATCTTCTGACCACCACTACCTTTCACAAAGTGCTATTGGCTTTTTCCAT
Source organism: Athene noctua (assembly GCF_965140245.1). Classification (NCBI taxonomy): domain Eukaryota; kingdom Metazoa; phylum Chordata; class Aves; order Strigiformes; family Strigidae; genus Athene; species Athene noctua. The sequence goes on from NC_134037.1 coordinate 56,180,033, forward strand.
GCACTGTCCAGAGCCTTCAAGAGAAATGTAATAGTAATAACTCATCCCAAGTTACATTCTACATTTTTAAGGATATTTTCAGTACTATCCCTATGTAAGGTAATGCTGTTGCTACTCTTGTACGCCCCAGGAAAGATGAACCAGACTCTCAGCCATATTTCAGAGGTACCTTGGACAGACCAGGTTATGACCATAGATCAGTGTTTTGCAGGCTCTGAGGAATTTATTCTCTCACTGTAACAGTTCTTGAAGATACAGAAAGACTGAGGCCAAAAGAGAAAGATGCATCATACCCAAAAAGAGACTTGAATGGGATTTAGGCAACTAAATGCAGACTGGTAGTCCTGAAAGCCTTTGTCAAATGCTTTGTATTCCTGCAAGTGCCTAACCACTTCCATTCAACAGTAAGGTGTGCCTCTTCCCCCTTTAGTCTTCAATACCTCAAGAGTCAGAGCTCTTCTGTGGAAGGAGGGGAACCTGTATATAGTTCCCTTCTTAGCTTGAGTGGATTCAAACCCACATTCTTCACCTCCCTGGGAAATCATTCAAAGAGTAGGAAAGATATAGCACCGAGCTATATAGAGCCATCTATGCTAAGTACAGCCTGAGCCCAGAAGAGAAGCAAGACTGAAGATATAAACTGAATATGTGCTTTTTCATCATCTAATTTAAGCAAACAGGCCTCCTGTTCTCTGCAGATTCAGTTGCAAAGACCCGTTCTCCACCGCTTTGGACAGGGAGCATTCAGTAACTAACAGAGGGTAGCAGATGCAAAAACATGTCAAAGATACTTGTTTAGTCAGCAGTTTTGTCACACTGGGATGGCAGAATTTTGGATAAATTCTCCTCAAGTTTAAAGAACAACAAATGGAAACTTTATTTTCTTATTTTCAAGAAAAATCATTTACTTTCTTAGGCCTAGACAATTATCAGAATGGGTTTAACTTGTGTTAACACTTGTGTCAGTCACACAGCTCACTCCATATTTTTGCAGCTTCACCAGCTAAAACATTTTGTGTCAGAATCAGATAGAAACACCATTTCACCTTATTTCAGAGATAATTAGCTTTTGTTTCCATATGTTTTTCCTGCCTTTACATAGGTTATTTTTACATTCTTGTGGTCTAGTATGCTTACAAATAATATGCAACATTTCCAATTTAACACTAAGCATTGTTTTTTTTAAAGGGAAACATAAAACACATGAGGAAAAAATTAAGAAAAGCTTTCCTTAAAACAAGGTGGGTGAGGAAAGAAAATGGAAGTGATTTTCTCCTCCTTATAACCTATAGGCTGAAAAATATTTGACTTAACAATAAATAATACTTGAGTTTATTTTGAAATTTTTAAATTATCAACGATGTCTTGGGCAACAAATCTGGCTCATGATAGGGTATGGTTATGTATGATTAAAATCTCAGATCCCTGGTTACAGCATCATTTGAAATTCTAACCTGAATCAAGTAATGATCTGCAAATAATTTCTAACCAGGTTATGGCCCAAACCAATACCATGTACCCTCACACTTCTGTTGTTCTGAATGTGGAACTGATTGTTGTAGGTTGGGGATTTTTTTCTTGGGTTTTTTTAAAGAAAACTAATTTAAAATTAATTGTTAATGAAAATTAGACTTAAAATCATCTAAGTCAGTCCTTGGTTCCTGGCATCTCAGTGGAGAAGCAGTATTTTTTTAATGGAAAAGTGACAGATTCTAAGGACAGCCTGAACACAAAGCTCACCAGAAGAAAACATATACGGGCTTCCTCAACTGGGAGGTAACTGTACCCCTTTTTGATGAAGGCTGTCACCAGCCATTTGCACTTTCTGCTGGAAGGACCACACAGTAGCAGAGAAAGAAATGGACAACAGAAGGCTACTGTAAGCATGACTCCATGTGCCACCAGTCTGTGGCTGCAGGAAGACTTAGGAAAAATAGAAGCATTTGCCCAAAAACCAGAGTTCCTGTGAAATCACACTTAACATCTCTTACTCAAAACTCTTCTTATTCAAGAATCTCTGCAAATTATACAGGTCTTACAAAGCAAAGGTTGGCAATGGAGGAACTTTAGGAGGGCAATCAGTGCTGTGGCAGTGGGAGAGCTCTTGGAAGTGGAGGTGGCATTGGAGACCAGGGAGAACATGGCACATGGAAGAGAACTGGTAGACAGCTGGCCATGTTTAACATAACACAGTAAAGACACCATCTTTGCTTCTTCCTTCTTTCTCTTTTTGTTTTTTTAACCCCTGGAAATCTCTGAAAAATTTTGATTCTGACGTTGAGAGGCCACTGACAGAAAGACCGCTGAAGTGCCTGCAAAACTATCTTGAGTATCGTCAGGGAGACATAAAGTTGTAAAGATGCATTAAAATCACTGTGTCTGGTTATATAGAGCCACAGTTCTCCTTAAAACCAGAGATGAATACCAAGTCTCTTTTGGTGTCTGTTTTGTTTCAAAGCACATGTGTCTGAATTTTAAAATAAAGAGAATTTATTTCGGAAAAAAATATATTTCTCTGAATTTACTTTATAGCTGAGTAGCAAAAAGAAAAGAGGGAGACAAGGTCATCACGAAGCAGTGCAAAGAGAGGTTCATGCTGCAGCCTTGAATAAAGCAAAACTTGACACACTCAGAAGATATATAAATCAACCAAAAACTAGTATAAATTCATACCTTTAATAAATTAATACCTTTAATAGCTATAAGGAAGTCAGTTTTGATGGAAAGCAGAGCTTGCTGCAAGTGTTTCCTGAATAGGGCCTGTTCCTGGAAACTAAAGGCTTCTTAATTCCTAGTGAGTAAATGTTAAATAAACAAATGCAGATAGCTTATCTGTGGTAGATATGGGGCACTACCGGACACAGGCCTTTCTGAGGCTCGTGCTTTTCCAGCTCATCTGAGTCCCAGGTGTGTGACAGCGAAGCAGTGCTGGAGCAATTCGTAAAGGAATTCCCAGGAAGATTTGTCAGATGATAGATACCAGGAACCAAGCACTCCCCAAACTGGTTTAAATCTCTGTAAGTAGCAAGCAGCCATTGTCCAGCCTGGTGTGGCAGGCTACTGAGGGAAAAAAACATCTCTAAAACAGGGATGCAGTGTCACAAAAAGGTAGGTTCCTACACAGATGTGCAATAGGCAGATCTGGGATGCAGAGGGCCTCCAGGCATGGTGGCTGGACTGGCCCTCCAGTGTCTTAGGGCTTGAGACACTGTGTAACCACTGATCTCACCCATCCCCTGCAATGACCTGTAATGCTCCAAACGTTGTCTGCATTCGGTAAAAAACCTTCAGCCATGCCCATGTTACCTAGCATGATGTTTTATGGCAGCAGTTGGCTGTATTGAAAACAATACGACTGTTTCACTATGACAAGTGAAAATAATGCCTGCCATGTCCTCCTAGGTCACGGTCTGTCAGCAGCAGTACAGGCTTTAGGCTTTTTAACAATCTTTTTGGCAGATACTTTAGAAATTGAAGAAATGTAACATACCCCACTGTCAAACTGGAGATTACTTATTGCTGTATTGTAAAATAGGATACAGAAAATCATGTGCCACACACAATAGACAACACTGATCTTTGAGGGAAAATAAATATAAACTCTGGTCCAGCTCTAAGTCATTAGCCCTAGCATACTCTGGATCAGATCTGTCTACAACCAGGTTGCAAACCATAGAACCCTTGGTAAAGGCTGGTTTATCATGAGATGGCTCTAATTCAAAACGGTTCGCTTGTGTTTTCCTGAGAAACAGTCATTGTCCTGTACAAACCTCAAGTTTTTTCTTCCCAGGATTCCTAATCCAACCTGAGAGAGAAGTGGGGTATGGCCAACACCTATTGCCCTGGCAAAATTAATCTTTTCCAACCTGGCCTTGGAGTGCTTCTCTTTTCTATAGATGCACAGTCATATCTTCTAGCTATGTAGAACAATATAGAATTGTTAATCATCTTTCTTACCATCAGTAGAGATGTGATTTTACATTTCTCACTTTGGCCTTGTCTGAAGTGTTTGGCCATGACTTGTCCAATCACATACCAAATAAATATTGTAGTTTCACCTTTAAGTCTTTCATCCTGGGGCCAAATATGCATTAAATCATACAAAGGCAAATGACAGCAGAGTGTAAGAATATATAAATTACCAGAGATGCCAACAGTATGAAGGCAGTGTCTGAGCTTCCACGTCAACCTTCTTTTGCCACCACAAGGAACAAAAATGCAGTAAATGTAGAACATGCTTTTCTACACAACATTGACATTTTACTGTACAGTTTCTCAACAAGTCAGGTTTAGAAATAAAGTCATTTCTGTGCAAAAAGGTCAAAGTCTCACACACTACACCATACAGTGAGGGATCTGATAGGAAGATGTTGCTTCGGACTTCCCTGGCAAGGGGGCATAGCATGCAGCAGCCTGCGGCTCCTCAGCATCATGGAAGGAGCAGGACAAGCTTTCTGGTACATTTAAGCAGCTGACATTTAAAACAAAATATGCCTCTTTCCGTACACGTGCTTGGAGGCAGATAGTATTTCTGCTGAAGCATAGCATCAGATTTAGGAGGGAAAGCATGCAGCTAAGCTACAGGAACCTTATCTCTGCAGAGAGTGCCATAATGGTATAATGGCTATAATGGTGTAGCCACAGACATCTATTGTTAACAGCTGCCCACAAACCAGCCCCTCCAGCAGGCACGTAGCTGATCCAGAACCCCACGGGGGAAAGGCTCAATCCCATGATAAATCCAGTTGCCTGTAATTTTGGTTTCTGCAGTTCTGAATAAGTGGAACATCAAACCCCCTTGGTGAGTCACAGGAGAGGAAAAAAAAAAAAAAAAAGGTTTTCTTCTGAATGCTTTCAGTGCAAGAAACATCCTGCATTTCTGTAAGCATTATAAACAGAAGTGCTTAACTGGAAAACAGCCTGGATTGGAGCCAAAGTAAGATGGAATCCAGGAAGTTGTTTAGACTTGGAGATTTCCATCTCAAAAAGCTTGCCAGCATCTTTACAGGTCAAACTGGGGATTCCTATCTACAGGTCAATGGACTGGTACTGTGGCCAGCATGACTGATCATTTTCTTCAATATAGGGCAAAGGTGTAAGGGAAATCTCTTCACTATGAGGTGGGTACCCACGGCATTTCTCTGGCAAGCATGGCAAGACCGCAGAGGTTTTACAGCTGACCAGATGTCACAGTTCACAGAAGGGCAAACATCTGAAGCACCGCGTCTAACTTCTGCCCCTGCTGCCGCTAAACTGATTTAATCAGAACTGTGCTAAAAATCCCTTGTGCTTCCCACTCACGCTGCCGGAGCACATACATAGTTCTCTCACACATGGTCATAATGACTTTTAAATACTTGCATGGGGGTGAGAGACCATCACAGCCACTTCAAAACGATGTTATGGCTTCCAGCCCCTTTTGCAAATTACAGGGTGCAAGACACAAAATGGCAGCAGCACAAATGGAATAGCAGCCTGCACAGCTCCCACCATAGCTCCGATGGCTGCCAAGCAAAGCAAATTCTGACAGCCAGAAAGGTATTTCTATTTTCCATTGACTACTAAATGTTGAGTACAAGCACTTAAACATTCAGTTTGATTTCCTCTTACAAGGTTGAAGAATTTACGTTCTTTTTAAGAGTGAAAAAAATTGTAAAATATCTTACACTGTAAACAGGAGGAAAAAAATAAATGTTCTTGTCCAAAATTTTTGAGAGTAGTATTTTTAGGGTATATTTTAGGAAAACAAGTCCATTAACTTTCAATAGACCTTGTTCTGTCACAACACTAAAGCAACCCTGGAAGTTGTGACTCCATGTGCCCAATAAATTTGCATTTAAAAGATTAAAGCCTCCACCATCTCTGAGTACAGGCAAATATAGCATCTCTTTTTTTGACTTATCTCAAAATAATACCTGAGAATTTAAATGGGTACTCCCAGGTGCTGAGCACCCTGCAAATTATATTAATCCGGAGAAAGAAGAAGCCATTGTAAATTTTGCAAAAGGAATCATGTTATGGAATTGAGAGATGATTCTTTATTTTATACTGACAGAAGGCATCAAAAATATCTACTGGAGTGCTGCTGTTGGAACAGCTGCAGTGGTGTTGGAGACAGCAGCAGTGAACTTCTATCCCTGTTTTCTCCCTCAAAGCTGCCCAGAAAATAGGGCACGAGTGCTCATATACATATATACACACGAACAGGCAGCAATTAAGGGCTAGGATCCCATGAGATGGGAACCCAGAGACTGTGGGAATGAGGGAATTATCTGCATTTCATAGGAGCTGTGGGTCAATTGAATAAACTGTGCACCCTTAGGCAGTAAGCACAGCAATATCTAGATCAGTAGTGGACAGGTGATGGAAAATGGAGTATAGATGAAACTCAGGGAGGATAAAGTGGGTGGTCAGCATGGGCTGATATTAATAGCTCGACAGGGCAATTGATGGCTAGAGGGTATCAAGGAATGGAGTTTACATGTATTACAGTAAATAATAATTACCAAAATATGCACATTGTGTGGGGTTTTCCTCTCTCCTCTAACCTTTCTCCTGTTATTACTCGGGATTTGGAGATAGATGGTACATTACTGATATTAATCCATATGCAAAATTAGAGACAAAAATACTGTAACCTGAAGACAATTATATACATTTAAGAAAATAAATTTAATAACCATTAATATGACCATTGTTAGATAGTAGTTATTAAAAGTAACTGTAAAAGTATTTGTATGCATGTATACATACATATATGTGTATTTAGAAAACATTGCTGTGTAGAGTGCACCACCAGTGACTCACAAATACAGATGTGTGTATGACTGAGCAATCATGAGGCAGTTACAGGGGCCCCTGAAATACTCAACAGCAGTGCCCCAAAAGCCCCGTAACTTTAAACACAATAACCAATTACTGATGCAGACGTGCAACAACCTCATGAAGCCCCTAAAACTAAGAGCAGAGAAGGACCTGTCTTTAGGGAATATATATGACTACAACAAGAGCAACCAGTTGGTGAGCACCATTGCTTCACAATCAAGTCTGCAGAACTGATTGCTACAGTATCCTCTAGTGCTGCAAGGATAAGTATTATTTTTAAGTGGAAATTAATTTTTAATACATGTTTTTGTGTTTGATCTAATATCCCATCTTTGAGTCTTGGCTGCAACTAGGATGCAGCAAATCGGAGTGAGATGATTACAAAGAGAAATGGAGAGTCAGCAGCAAGTTCAAATACGATCTCTAAGACATAGCTTTTTCATTTACACATCGCTAGTGTAAGGAGGAAACGCAAAAACTGGGGGTAGGGATAAGGAAGCAACTTGTAAATACTTTCATGAATTCCAGCAGTTCTTTAGTTGTCTGCTTGGCTTTCCACTTATCAAGTGACTCCACAAAATAGGTGGATTCTAGGCTTAAAAAAAACATTCACTGAAAACAGTGTGTTACAAACGGAAAATATTATTGCAACATATCTGGCATCCAGAGAGGGAGATTGTAGCAATCAGCTCTAAGGGAGCACTGACAAAGTCCGTCTTTAGAAGTTTTCTCTCAGTATGAACGTTAATGGTTTGTGCTCCCAGTGGATACTGCTCGGTTTATAACATTGCAGAAATTTGGAAGGAAAAAAGTTGACATGTTCAGAAAGGTCACAAATCTGAGAACACAAAGTAACAACGAATTCAGCTGAATGAAAAGCCACACGCTGCTGGGTGCCCCCTCACTCCAACCTGTTCGGTCACCATCAGAGAAAAGAAAGGGTAACTGCTGAAGAAGGTCAATGTAGCAGCTGCTCAGAGATACACATAAAGCCAGCTGATGTCTACAGTAATGTAACAGCAATAAAAATTATACTGTCCTACTGCTGTCATAATGGATTCTGTTGTTGAAAGGCACAGACCAGATGATACACATAATATTTTATTGGATCCAGGTCCTCTCCGGTGTTTCACATTAAGTACATATGTACCTGTGTGGTGGGTTGACCCTGGCTGGACACCATATGCCCACCAAAGCTGCTTTATCACTCTCTTCCTCAGCTGGACAGGGAAGAGAAAATCTAACGAAAGACTCGTGGGTCGAGATAAGGACAAGGAGAGATCACTCACCAAGTACCATCACAGGCAAAACAGACTCGACTTGGGGAAATTAGTTTAATTTTTTATGAATCGAATCAGAGTAGGGTAATGAGAAGTAAAAAATAAATCTTAAAAATACCTTCCCCCCATCCCTCCCTTCTTCCCAGGTTCATCTTTGCTCCCAGTTTCTCTACCTCCTCTTCCCGAGCAGCACAGGAGGACAGGGAATGGGGGCTGTGGTCAGTTCATCACACTCTGTCTCTGCCGCTCCTTCCTCCTCAGGGGGAGGACTCCTCACACTCCTCCCCTGCTCCAACATGGGCCCTTCCCACAGGCTGCAGTTCTTCACAAACTGCTCCACTGTGGGTCCCTCCCATGGGGTGCAGTCCCTCAGGAACAGACTGCTCCAGCGCGGGTCCCCCACGGGGTCACAAGTCCTGCCAGCAAACCTGCTCCAGCGTGGGCTCCTCTCTCCATGTGCCCACAGGCCCTGCCAGGAGCCTGCTCCAGCGTGGGCTTCCCACGGGGTCACAGGCTCCTCCGGGCACATCCACCTGCTCCAGCGTGGGGCCCTCCCCGGGCTGCAGGCGGAGATCTGCCCCACTGCCAACCCCCACGGGCTGCAGGGCACAGCTGCCTCACCATGGGCTGCACCATGGGCTGCAGGGGAACCTCTGCTCTGGCGCCTGGAGCACCTCCTGCCCCTCCTTCTGCACTGACACTGGTGGCTGCAGAGTTGTTTCTCTCTCATATTCTCACTCCTCTCTCCCAGATACAATTGCTCTTGCCCAGGGTTTTATTTTTCCCCCTTCTTCAAGATGCTATCACAGAGGTGCTACCACTGTCACCAGTGGGGTCAGCCTTGGCCAGCAGTAGGTCTGTCTTGGAGCCAGCTAGCACTGGGTCTATTGGACATAGAGGAAGCTTCCAGCAGCTTCTAACAGAAGCCACCCCTGTATTGTGTGGACAACCGCCCCCCACCCCCACCCCACACACACCCAGCCACCCACCCTGCTACCAAAACCTTGCCACACAAACCCAGCACAATCTCATTTATGGATGCTGTCTTCCTGACATGTCTATGGACCATGAACCTGTCTCCACTCACCACTGCTTTACCTCTCCTTGCTGAGGTTACTGATGCTGCAACATCCCGTTCACTAAGAAATCTGCAGGAATTTTTTCTCATCTGTCTGCTAGCCTCAGGCTAAACCAGGCTGAACACATGGCAGGAGCAAGAAAGAGGGAAAGAAAGGAAATGTAAAGCAGAGAAAGATATTCCATTTACATACAAAGGAGCTGTTCAGGAAACACGTCTAGTGCTTTCTCCTTCCAGCTACCCTACTGATATGATACTTCAGCTACTAAAACACCACATCTGTGGGGAAGAGAGAAGCATTTCCAGTCTGTAGATACAGAAGCAAAGGAAAGCAGAAACATTTGTTGCACTAACGCATCGTTCCAGTCCCACAAACGTTACCTTGCACCTGACAGACCCATAGGAAACAACTGGCTAGATCTTCCGTTGAGAGAAATTGCCTTGCACTACACTAAATGAGCCCCAGGCAGAGAGGTATCCTCACAAGCTTAGAGAAGATTTCCAGATTTCCAACTGTTTCTGATTCTTGGGACTGATTTCAGGCCACTCCTTTTCATTACCTCGTTTTGGGCCTGTGACCATTTCTGCCCATTGCCTGCGCAGTGAGCCAAAGCCCCAAATCCCCAAGTAGTAAATGGTATGAATCATGCAACACTCTCATAAACTTGAAGGACATAGTGGCAATAACAACGAAGTTAGGACACTGTCTGGTCCACACCCTGGCTGGAAAAAAGGACATAGCTAACATTCCCCCATATGAGGCTGGAATTGGGATAAATTTTGAAAATTAGAGCAGCCTTCATGTGGTACTAATAAAGTCCAGGGGGAAGAGTTGGGCAGAGCAGCCCAGATTAAGGAGGGCAGGGTGAGCATTATTCAAGCATTCAGATTTGTAGTTCTGCAGTCCCACTACAAGAAGAGACTGGCCCAACCTCTTGTCCTAAAGATTTCAGCTCACAGTGCTAAGATCAGAAATCATCACAGCTGGACACAAAAGACAAAGGGAACACGAGGGTTACGGTCATAAGAAAATTGATTGGTTTGGAGAATTAGTGAAAGAATCTGGAGAATTTTCTATTTTTCTCTCTTTTCATTTGAAGACTTTTGTGACTTCATGACAAAAGTAGAAGTGCCTCTTACATGAAAACTAGAGACCAAACAGATCACACAGAGGGCTTCAGTGATAGGAAGGTACTTAAAAACAAACAAAAAAAAAAAAAAAAAAAACAACAACAACAAAACCCACAAACAAACAATAAAACCAACAATATACAAAGCAAAGATAAAAGGAGATTAAAATGCTGTTGCATAGGCTGGGCAGGAAGAAAGAACAGAATGGCCAAGGCCGTGTATGTGGAACAGACTGAATAACATACAGCTTTCCTCTTTAGTCTAACATCTTCAGTCACAAAGAAAGAAAAAGGAAACATCCCCCCATTTTCACAATTAAGTGAGAACCAAAGGCTTTAAAATGTGTGAAGCATCAGCAGACACTTGGTGTCTCCTCCAGAAAGGGTGAGCCCTACCTCACTGGCTTCATGCAGCCCTCCTGCCTTCCTTTCTCACTGCCCTAGCACAGCAACAGGGGCTTGCATGTTCTTCACATCCTCATGACCCAGCTTGTCAATGTAGCAGGAAAATAAAGTGCATTTCCCTTCCCTGCAAGCCAGAAATCACAGGGCCTTCTTGGAAGATTTCACTTCTCAAACATAATGTACTATAAGGGGGAAAATAAGATGGATATTATCAGGATCTCATAACCAAGAGCTGGCTGCTCACACTGTTGGATGTGGTGGACATTTTCAAGATGTTCACTGTGCACTTCGGTGTCTAGGACAGTGGCTTCTATGTGTGTGACCTAAACAAACTGTCACTGTTGGAAAAGGGCAACATTTCCCACATACATTTGGCTTGGTCACACAGACACCAGACATTTCATGTTCCCGGTAATGTCGCTTACCATAAAAGCCAAGGAAAAATAAAGAACATGTGATGTATGAGTAGAACAGTGTCTGACTTGAACAGTTTTCAAACAATTTCCATGGAACATGCTCTGCACAACCTAGCCAAGTCAATGGTCTTATGCTCCAAAAGGTAAATTTAGCTCCTCTCCTCAATCCTTTCTGGAGCAATGCCACCTGAAAGGTCAGTTTGCTGTACATTTCAGTGTCACATGATGTCATTTAAGGGAATGACAGCTACAAAAATTATTAATCTCAGTGGAACCCTCTCAGTAAAAAAAGAAGAAAGGAACAAATGAACTGGGGTTCTGATACTTGGGACCAGTGAGGGAGCAAGAGATTTCAGGGACGGAAGCACCAAGGGAGTGGAAATTGTATGACGGTATGCTAGTGAGTCAGTCATTTAAACCAACTTTATGGTCGGATGCAAAAATAGGTAGCATGGGGACATGATTCATCACATCCTAAAGAAGATGTCTAAAACAGGTCAGATGAATTCTGCAATGAAATATTTATTTTTCTCTGCGGTTATAAAGATAGTCTAACGTGACTAGATTAGATGTAGTTATCAGCCAAGTATAGAACGGAAGTGCATGACACGTTCGGATGGATCCTACCAAGAATTTCTGCTCCAGCTTGACATTATTTTATTGTTTCATTCTTTTCTTCTAGCTGTCATCAGCAACAAATGCACTGCTATAAAGCAAGGCTAGCAAATCACCGAGAGAATCTCAACTTTAGCAAGGGAGGTTACACCCATTACTAAAGCGGTGAAGGGCATAGGAAGATCAAAGAGGAGGCATAATTTTGCCCATGCAAGTAGCATGGTAAACATAATCATACAAAACAAGGCTGGAAAGGACCTTGACAGGTCATCTAGTTCACCCTTGGCTCTAAAGCAAGATCCATCTGAATTAGACCGGAACTGTTCTTGCCAAATATATATCCAAAAGCCTGCAGGGAGAGCCCTTCACTCCTGCTTTATTTACCCTTACAGATAGGGGTTTTTTTCTGTTTAGCCTAAATTTATCTTACTGCAACTTACATACAACTTACATGCTGTTCTCAGAGGATGTGGATAAGAGATTATTATCTTCTTTTCAGCAGCTTTTACGTAGTTGAAGGCCGATATCACATCTTCCTCCAATCTTCTCTTTTTTTTTCAGTCTTTCCACATATACATGATGCATGCTAAACCAGGGGTCATTCTCATTTCAAAATTATTAGCGGCAATGCTGAAATTAATCTAGAATGGATAGCTCTTGCTTCTCTTCGACATCTCTGAATCATCCTATAAATGTTATTTTATTTATTTAGCCTGACAAGCACCCTGTGACTTACTGAGAAGTAAAATAAGCCTCACTTTACATAAGAGGACATAAGGCAGAGAGGATTTGTGGCTCTCTTCCCTGTGCATGTATCTCTACCACAGTCAAACTGCACACCAGAGCAAGATCCAAGCACATCCAAGCTCATCCACCCTTTATGAGGCAGAAACCCAAGTGCACAAGCTACAGGGGAGCCACAGTGTGCTTTGTCCAGGTATTCTGACATGGCAAGGCAGCACAGTGCTATTTATTTACGACATAGATAGATACAAGCACAGACTAAGGTCAGGATTCCAAAAGCCGTTTGGGCATTATGCTGTTCAGAATTATAAGGACTAATTCCATTTAAATTAGAGTCAGATGCTTAATATATTTAAAAACCTAAGGATACAGACACGACTAATACCTAGACACCTCCCTCCTCAGCACTTTAAGCATCCTGATGATACTAGAAATTCCAACAGAATTGTCCTGTTAGCCACATCTGGTCTGAGTGGGGGAGTCGGTAGCTCTTCTCGTGCTTATTCGTGTCACAGCATTAATATTTTACAACTCTACTATCAATGCTGTATAGCATAATACCATTCAAACAGGTGTTTAGGAGCATACCTTCTAATGATTAATCTAAGTGTTTGCATGACTGAAGCTGAAGCACTTAGTGCTTTTAGGCATGTCATTACTGGTAAAAAAGCAAGGCTTCATTCCAGGCTCTGGTGTTGCTCTCGGAGTTTGCAGCAGCAGCATGTGGATCCCTATTCATTACGCTGAGACAGCCAATAGATATTGCCGGGAAATGCAACAGGAGTGAAGGGGCGAAAGGAAATGTATAGTTTCTAGTTTTGTCTGGTTTCCCCAAGTTTATTAATCTTGATAGAACATCAGGAAATCACGGTGTAAACCATCCTCAGAAAACACAGCTTATACATTTTAAAGCCAGCGAACCGAGCACTGAGAGGTCACTGATCGATTCAGTAACATCAGTGAACACATGATTAAAATGAGGACTGAGCTTCGTGAAATGTAAACTTCAGGTAGCTGGACACCCTCTTGATCTATCACATGTAAATATGTTATTTGCATTTCATCAGAGTAGTCTGAAGATGATAAAACATGCTCAGCTTTCGGAACCCAACAGACATTTGGAATTCTTCATTTTTTTTCTGGGTTACAGTGACTGAGAAAGCGAAGAGAACTGTTCCCCAGGTTCCAGAGAATTTCATTCTCTTTTATATTACTTTCCTAAATACCTTCAACTGAGTGGCTGCAGGAAAAGTCAGGATGACCGGCTTGAATGGTCCTGGTGTTTCACGTTTTTGTTTTACATGGGAAACATTTATGGGAGTAGTCAAACCATACTTAAAAGAGCCGATTGACAAATTGGATTTTTGTTTCTTTGCTGGCTTGAGGGAACTTTTGGATGGGAGGTCCTATTGCTCTCCTGCTGTATGGTGCCAGCGCTAGGGATGGATCTTGCGTATGAACGGGTCACCTCGGATGCTTTTACCTCCCGCAGCCCCTTCGCCCGGACCGTGGTACCGCGGCCACACGCCCTAGAAACGTTTGCAGAAAACCAAACTGCCGACACCCGGGTGTCGGGGCCAGCCGCGTTCCCCGCAGAGAAAGGAGTCCTCCCGCTAAAAGGGAGAATTCGGGTATTTCCGTGAACGACGGGCCGGGGAGGAGCGCGGGCGGGGGGGCGAAGAGCCGCGCGTACGCCAGGAACCAGTAAATACGTGAGCGCACGGAGAGCTGAAGGAGCGCCGGGCCGGGCCGGGAGGCTGCGCAGCCCGTGTGACCGGCTGCCGCCCGCGGCGGCGGGGCCCTGAGGGACGGCCGGGCTCCCCCGCCCCTCCGCGCCCCACCGTGCGGGCCCCCGGCGCGGGGAGCGGGGCCGCGGCGCTGCCCGCCGCCGCCATGGCGTGAGTGGCCGGGGGGTGGTGGAGGAGGAGGAGGACCGGGGAGAGGTAAGGAAGGAGGGCGGAGGGCGGGGAGGCGGGAGGTGGAGCGGGAGGGGGGAGTCACTTTCTTCCTGAGTTGAAAAACGCGCCCCCACCCCCCGCTACCCGCTCCGTCCCCCGGGGCTGCGGAGGAGAAACTTTTTGGCTGCCGAGCGGCGGGTCCGCGCCGCGCCAGGCAGGGGCCGCCGGCGGTGAGTGCCCCCGCGGGGCGGGGCAGCGCTCCCCTCCGCTCCCCGCCGCTCCCCTCCCTCTATCCCGCTCCGCTCCGCCGGGCGGCCGGGCCCCGGGGCGGCTGGCGGTGGGGCGGGCCCCGGGAGCGCCGGTTACCGGCGGATTTGGGCAGGGGGAGATCGCACCCAGCGCCCCCCCCCCCCGCCACGCGTGTCCCCATCCCCAAGGCGCGGGTGGCGGCCGGAGGCGTTAAGCGGGCACCAGGTACCGGCAGGGGCCGGGGAGCGGGGAGCGGGGCGGCCCGGGGCGCGGTGGGGGCCGGGGCCGTCCCGCGGGGAGCAGCCTCCACGCACGGGCTTCGCCGGGCTGTCCGCGGCGCGGCGCGGCGAGGGGGTGCTGTCAGGGTGCCGCCGCGGGGACGCCCGCAGCCTCCCGGAGGTGCTGGGCCGCCCGCAGGATGGGCCCCGCGTGTCCGAGGGAGAACCAGCTTCGTGTTTTCAAAGCTTTGCCTTTGGGCGCCGTGGGTGACAACAGCTTTCTGCTCTGCCGTAGCACCGTTACCGCAAGAGCCTCCGCGCCTTTTGCTGACGAGTTAAACGCTCCCAAACATGCGGGTGTGAAAGGTAAGCAGTAGCATCCTCGTCCCGCACCTAGGGAAGCCTCGGAGAGGCAGGAAAAGAGCGATTTGCCGATGCAGCTTCCTGCCACTTTTTTTTTTTTTTTTTTTTTTTTTTTCTGTTGTTGTTGGAAAAGTCCTAAGTGACCTGGGACCACGGCTGTTAACTCCCGGAGCTCCGTCTCCCCAGCCCCAGGACGGCAAGTTGCGGTTCCTTTGGCTAGCAGCGCATGAAGGCGGTGGATGCATCGTCACTTTGGTGCATCTCATGCCAGCTCTTAACATTCAGTTTGATATGAATGAAAGCAGCCATTCTCCCTGCTCTTCTGCCATTCCCTCTTGAAACAGTATAAAGCTGTGATGTTTTCCTGCATTGTCAAGCTGGAGTGGCTTCTGGCCATAAGCAATGGCAATATAAGAAATAGATACAATTTTGAATGAAATACAGGAAGTATTGCTCAACTAGTTGGAGATTTTTGGTCATCCTAAGAAGATCAATTGCAATTTAAATAACACTAAAGTTTTAATATAATCTAAACAAAGACAAAGAAAATCTCAACTAAATATTGCCACGTTATGTTTATCATGCCAACAATTATTGTAACTCATTTCAGCCTTTCAAAAAAGGAACAATTCAGCTGAAGGGCAGCAGTGGGAATCAATAATTCAGATGCTGTTTATTACTCTGAAAGACTCTTGCTGGGTAGCCTCGAGCAAGTCACTCCACCTCTCCATGGCTCTGTTTCCTTCCTCATAAAACAGATAAATGTGCTTGCTTGCTTCACAGGGGTGTTGAGAAGTTTAATTAATTAATTTGTTTCATAACTACTTGGAGATCCTTGGGTGCATTTTTCTACAGAAGCGCTAAATATAATTTCAACTGCAAGTTCTTTTACTGTGTGTCATTGCTCGTATGTGTTTCTTCAGGGATCTAAATTAGCTGAATTTTTAGAACTCGATAAAGTAGCAGTTCTGGATTGGGATTTTCTTGACTATCTGTAAACATCACTAGGATGCAAAACCAACACACACTAGTCACAGCATATTTTACTGGGCGGGAGCTACTGGTACTTTAATAAGTTGTAATTGTTATTCAAAATAAGAGCTTGTTTTTGTTGATTTGCTCGAAGCATTGTGATACTCTGCATAATTTTGAATTGCCATGAAAAAAACTGAGTGCTGTTATTTAATAGAAGAACAAGAGATGAGAATAGTTTATAAACATATCTGTATCCTCTACAGTGGAGACTGATCTCAGAAGACAGTTGGTGCTGATTTTTCACTGCATATTCATGTACAATCTTTTTTAAAACCTGTTCTTCAGTCATAGAGAATATGAGTTGCAAAGGAAGAAATAAATTAATGAAACAAATTGATTGCCTGTGGTAGAAGTTAATAGATCCCGGTTGCCTAAGCGAGCTCGATTTTTATTACAGTGTATATTAGTTATTCTAACTAGATATTTAGTAAATGTCTGCACCACAAGGAGAGGAAAACAGGTTTATTTACCTGGATAAATGTGAGATGTGATTTTCATAGGTTGCATACAGTCACAAATAAGAAGGAATAGCTGAAAGCTAGTTTTAGGGTGACGTCTCAGGTTTGGTACTTTCTGAAGGCTCATGACTCCACAAACACTGCACTCATGAGGTCTGTGTGTACCATTGCTTTTTCTCAAGTACAATGACTGCAAGCACATAAACTTTCTCAAAACAGAATTCAAATAAAGCCTCTATCAGTGGTGGTAGAAAGTAATTGCCATCACCAGGCAGCCGTTGGCTTGTGAATGAACATAGTGAGTTTATATGCTGGTGGAGAAACTCACGTCCATCAGTACCCAGCAGTCTAAGCAGTGAGAACTAGGGTTCAATGAGGCTGTAAACAAGTCTGTGAAACTGAAGTGTCCCTTCTCTCAGAAGTGATTGCATTTAGCTAAAACTGAGTCACATTCTTAGGCTTGTGTGTGGAAACTTGCACATCTGGCACTCACAGCATACTCTAGCAACAAGCAAGAAAGAAATCTAGTTACTACTGCTATTGTTCCTGCACATTTTGCAAGAAATAAAGCCTGTTTTCCCTGCGTTTTTTTCTGAAGGGATTAAAAAAATAAAGAGGGGAACAACTTTCCGTAACCATTGTTTCCTTGTTTAGACCTGGTAATCCTAGCTTCTGGTTAGTGAAAGAGAATATGACTTTTGATTAGCAAGTTGTATTTAACTGGTAAATATGATATCTCAGCAGCAAGTTTGTCCTGGCTGTTGACACCTTCTTTGCTGTGTCCATTCAGCTGAGGTAGATAAAAGAGCTTAGTTACAGTAGTGTAGTCCCCTAAAGCTGTTAAACCATGGTGCCAGTTTGTGTTCAAGACTGTAGCCATGTATTTATTATAAATAGACTCAATATTTGGCAGAAAGCCCTTCTTTTGAGCTGCTTTTCTGTTTAGATGGGTGAGCTTTGTTCTGATGTCTGCTAGCCCAGCTAAGCCCAGGTGGGGTATGGTGAGGTGTGAGAGAGCTGCATTAGCAAAAACCCCAAACCCTTGTGCGCTGCACTTTGGATGCAGTTATCTGCTCAGGATGGGAAGAGAGCAGAGGAGGGGATTAAAGCCTGCTAGGAAAAGAGGAAATTTAACTGATGTCACCTGGGACCTTTCTCATGAATGCTTTGTCAATAGAAGTTTAGCAGAAGTGAAGTGTTGGTCATGCAGAGCTGATCGAAGAAGTCTGATCATTTTGGGAGTCACATGAAGGGCAGAGTGCTGGAAACAGTTTCTCTCATCAGGTGCTGACATCACACTTTCATCCGCTCTTGGGACATGGTCAGGTGTGAAATCCCAGACACAATGTGGCTATTATGTACATGGTCTGAAATTACCTTTGTTTGGTCTTTTTTTTTCTGGTTTTGCCCTTGCTTAGACTCAGAATATGCAGTACGAATCGATAATAACATTGTTTAGAGCAGGCAATGTGTTGTAGGGACCCTGCTCACTTGGCTCGGGTGGGTATTGTGTCTCAGTACCAGATAAATGTAATTTTAACATAAGAGTTCTTCCACCACAGTTGTCTTGGTGTATGTTCTAACTTTGGTTTTGTTTTTTATTTTTATCAGAAATAATAAAAATCACTATTTTATATAAACCTGGAATGCCCTCTTAAGTCTTTTAGTCAAATGACTGCCTTGAGATAAAGTATTTTCAAAAGTTGTTTGAAAGTATTTCTGTGGATATCATGTAATTTTAAAGCATTTTAACCACATCCTTGCAACTGTGGTGTATCACACTTTTTGCCAAAATTATCTGTCAGGTTTCAGTTCAGCTGCAAAAGTCATGCCTGGACAACTCAAGGTCAGAAGTGAGATTTTATGATTCTAATATTCAAAATTAACCTGTGATTTAATGGTTGTGTTGACACCTACTCACACAAATTGCTCGTGCCAACTGTGAGTAGCTAAATTTTGCAGGAATAATATAGCCTCTTAACTCCCATTTGCCGTTGAGGCTTCTGTCCATGAAAATGTAATTGTTACTTTTTATCAGAATTATTCTGATTTTATCAAGGGAATTCTAGGAAGTAGCGAGGACAGTCATAATCTCAAAGAACTACAGGACAATACATTTTACTGTTTCTCCAAGTCTGTACCTTGAAAAAATCAGCTGCAGCTGGGTACATATGTATATTATCTATGGGGAGATATATATATGTATATAAACTGTAGATAATGAGATAACAGATGAAAGCAGCAGAGGTAACACCAGAGTTGTACCAATAACATATTGATCTTCAGGGAGATGTAACTACCAGGTAGGGTGGTGCAATTTAGGTCTACAAACACAGAGGCATTTATGTAGCAAACAAAAGAGTAATTCTTCTATGAGAATACACATTTGGGGCCTGTGTACACACATCATAAGATTGTATGTAGATAATATAAAAGCAAGTGTTGATTTAAATTGCTTAGATTGCAGTCTTTTCAGGTTTTTTAATTGACTATTGCCTTTGGACTTTGCTGGTGTACCTACATGCTGTCATAATACTTTAACGTAAATAGTAAATAAAATTTTAATACAGTTTTGTATGCAAGACCGAGTCATAAACAGGATATGGAAACATAGTTAAAATGAGTTTTGATCCCATAGCAACTGAAGGGTGTGATGCATTTTAGAATTCCTGTCTATTAATACGATGTCCCGTGGAAATGCTTTACAAATAAAAATACCTATTTGATGTCTTCAGCTACTGAAGTCCGTAGATAGATCTAGATATACAGAAAATGAGAACTGGTTTTGTAAAACTTCAGTGGAAACACTTCATTTGTTTCCAGCATCTTGGAGGCAATTGAATGAAGGATGACCAAACAATAAGCAGGAAAGATTAAAACTGTTAATTATACATAGTAGAGAAGAACAGAAAGCCAGGGGACTTCAAACATTTACAAGTATTTGGAAGAGTAAAGGTCAAGGCTAACAAAGAAGTAATAGCTAGAAAAGAGGATAGAAGTTAAGGTCAGAAATGGAAATACTAGTCTTGGTATCAGGAGTTTCTGGTGCTGTAATCGGACTCCTAAAAAATGAGGGAAGCTCCATGGCATGCAGCAGTCTCAGTGGACTGGATTAGGCACAAGTAGGAACACTATTTTGACAGCAGTAAAATTGGCTTGCCCCTTTTGCATGTATGATTATGTTTTTCTGTCCTTTGCATCTCTTGGGCATTGCAGTCACCCTTTGAAAGTTTTCCAGCTCTTCCTGTGCACTGTGGTTGTACCACTCAATCCACACAGAGACCACGCTCTTGGTTACCTCAGATAATCTTTTCCTTTGCTCACTTCCTCTTGGGAGGCACAGTTGTGCTTCTGGGTTGTAGGCTGCTGTCAGAGGAAACCCTCAGCATGGTTTCTGATACCCCACACCGAAGGGTTTGCTGCCTTACAGACCCCCTGCATGGGCCTTTGTGCGTGGACCGGGGGGATGCATTACTTCTTAGCAGCTGCCAAACAAATACTGGCTCAGCCCAAATTCACAAGATGGTTTGGGTTGGAAGGGATCTTAAAGATCATCTAGTTCCAACCCTCCGCTTGTGACAGGCGCTTTTGTTCTGTGTTTCTGCAGTCCTATTACTATCATAGCCCTAGGCCCCAAAAGTGCCCTACATGCTGTAGCAGTATAATTAATAGACGGATGAGATTGACTTCTGGGACATTAATGGAGTGGACAAACGTAGTTAATATATCCTTTTGGCCCATTTGAAAATTCTCAAACAAATTCTTATATTAGTGTTAGCGTCTGTATAAGCATTTCTGAAAAAAAACCCTATATTTTTAATTATCAGAATGGCCTTTTAAAAGTACTTCAGCTCAGGATAAAATGCTGGTGCTCTAAAGAAGTCGTTCTGTGGTAGCTTATAGTTTTATGCCTTTGATGGTAAAAGTGTCTGAGCTTTCATTCACTGAACGTGAATGCCTTAACAGGCATGTCTGTACTAGTTAGAAATGATCGCCTTCAGGATTCTGGATATCACAATAACTTTCTTACTCATTTTATACAGTGAAGTACAGAATAAAAGGTCATGGTAAGGGTTAGGAATAGTCATTTTAGTGCAACCCAAAAATTGGGAAAGTTTATACAGTAGGATAAAATAGAAGAAAATTTCAAATTCCCAGATTATGGTTTGGGCATGCAGACAATTTAACTCTTTGTTTTTGCTTGAGGCAGAGAGAAGGTTATCCATCGAGTGTGCATGTGTGTATGCCCTGTTAATTTATTTATACAGTGGTAAAATAGATGGATAAGCGTTCTCCCAGAATGATGGTCTCGCACAGCTGTGTACTGCTCTAAATAGATGTATTGAATTTTGTGCATAGATCAAAGGACAGACACAAGTTTAAATCTTGACTGCTGACGTGATGTCATATACTGATAATTCCTATAGGAACTGGTTGTTTCTGGTTGCCTTTATGATTTCCGTAGCACAGCTGTTATTCAGACTTATGAGTTGTTACAAAGCTTCTTTCAAGGGATTTCAGATCACTTCAGAACAAGTGCAATACTAACACCTGGATATCTGAGCTATATTTTATTTGTTGTCGATTTGATTCTGAATTCTATTTGGGATTTCAGTATTTAAGCTTTTAAATACCTTTGACATTGCATGATTGTAGCATAGTTCTCATAGTGAAAAAACCAGAGGAAGAAATGATGTCCCCTGGTGGTTAAGGTCATAACAGTTATTTTTCAAGTTGTAAGCAGGGATTTTTTCACCTTTCTAGCATTTTTATTGGACAGACAGATGGTCACTGATTTTATCTCACTGACCAAAAGGTAGGTGGAGGAAGGACTCCTGACTGCTCTTGGTACATGGGAGTTTCCTGCACTGGTGTCCAGCCTTGCAGCTTTGAGAGGGATTCAGTAGTGCTATTTGCTGATGTGCGAACTATGCAGCTTGGGACTTTGGTCAGTAGATTTATTGTGATTGTTACAGTACAAAGATATGTTTATAGTTTTCTTGGTCTCACTCCATCTGCCACCTAATCTTGCTATATCAGACATGTTTCTGTGAGTCAGTAGGAAACAAACGGCAATATATATGGGAATGAGTCTCTGTTGACCTTTTTACCTCTCTGTTTTTGTGGACTTACTCTGCATTTTGTAGTACTTAAATGTCATTGGATTTTAGAGGACTTAATTTCTCTCCTATTTTTAAATATGTTCGCAAAATATTGGGATCAGTGGTAAAACTGATATTGTTGGACAAAATAGATCTCCAGTTGATGGTCATGATTTTAAAACACTACCATTTTCGACTGGTTAATTCAGTTTTATAGATACTGCTCCTCTTATCAGAAGCAAAGTCAATTGCAATGTGTGCAATTTAGACTGGACATTACGAAAAAATTTTCACAGAATGAGTGGTCAGAGAGTGGAATAGTCTGTGCAGGGATGTGGTGGAGTCACCACCCCTGGATGTGTTTAAGGATCATTTAGATGAGATGTTGGGGGATATGGTGTAGGGGAAAACTTTGTAGAGTGGGGCTGATGGTTGGACTCGATGATCCCAAGGATCTTTTCCAACTTGAATGATTCTGTGATTCTGTGTGAAAAGGTTTGCTAATTATTTGAGGTATTTGGACAAAGCACCAAAAAAGAGTTCCTACAGAAGTTTGCTTTTTTCCACTGTGATCTAACGTAGCACTCCTTATGGCAAGCAGTAACGTTTTGGCAGCTGTCAGCATCAGTACAAAAATGAATACCCATCTCCATTTGATGGGACAAGATACCGTGCACACCTCATTGCAGTGTTACCTCTTAGTTTCCCCATATTGGTATGGCCACAGCTGTTGCTGGTAGTTGACCATTTCTTCTTAAAATGTCTGTGACTCTCTTACCTGTTCTAGCATTCAGTGCTAAAATTGCTTATTTTCTAGTAGTAGAACTTTTGAGTGGCTTAAAAAAGTGATCTTATCGTGTAAATGAAGTTGTGACAAAAGTATGGGGACGATGTTGTTCAACATGAAATTGAGCATTACAATTACAAGCATTACATAAAAAAAAAAAAAAAAAAAAAAAAGAGTAGAAGAAGTTTGCTTTCACTTTCAATAATTTACCAGGAAGTAATGCCAAAAAATTGTGAAAATTAAGTCCTTGATGATTCAAAGGTCATTGTCTAAGGTTAAAGTTTGCAGGCTTAACCTGAAGATTTGCTTTTCATCAGTATGGTGGAACACTTTTTTCCATTAAATATTTGAACACAGTTCTTATCCAAACACTTGTGGAGGTAATTCAGGTAGCAATAATGAGAACTGTAACCTTTGTGGAAAATAGGAGCTGCCCAAAAGAAGACAAAAAAAATGTAAAAACTATGGAGAAAAGTCTTCAAATGGTAATTTTGAGTTTTAGACTATTTTCTTTTTTCTTACAGGCATAGAGGTTGAATACTTGAGCTGAGTGACAGGGCTTTTCTTGCCTTCTCTGGAGGCAGCTAGGCACTTTGAAAGGGGATTCAAAGGAAAGCCAGCATATCTGCAGCAGAGATGCCAGGAGTTTGCCTGGAGCATCTCCTGAGCAAACTAGAAGATGACAGTATGAGAGTTGGAAACCCAGCTCTCACTGAGAGTGAAACTCCATCCACCTTCTTCTGGCGGGAGACTCCTGTTCCTGTTTCAGCATTAGCCTTCTCCAGGGATACGCGGTGAGGTAGAGGGAGGCCCATGACCTCAGTGTGTGTCGGCAAGAGCTGTGCGCTGTGACAGTCACTCTTGGTGTGACTGAGTGGGCAGGTCTGACTTGTTCATGTCCCAGCCCTGAGCTCTGGGAAACTTTCATTGAGAAACCTGAGTAATCTGTGGTGTTGCGATGCCTCCAGTTTGTGGAAGTTTTAGTCACCAGAAATCCCACCTTTTCTGTTCCTGGCTGTAAGTGTTGATGAGATATCCATGTCGGAGGTGAGTCATGGACTAGTGTTGGAGATGCTAGCAGAGACACCTGTGACTTCTGCACTTTAAGAAGTGATACAAGTATTGCCCCAGCAAAAAGCATCCACAAAGCGTAGTGGCTCTTCAGAACTGCTATTGCAGAGAGCCACAATTCTCTACATGTTTTTGTTTTTGTAATGTTCTACAAGAAAGTCACATTGTTTGAAGGATAACCATGCCAGCTGATGGTCCTAACAGTGTTGTCCTTTCCTCACCCCCTGCTTCTGCTGCCCATCTCCCACTCCTCTGCTCTCACTGCACTGTGCACAAGTGGCAGGAGTAAACAGGATGCCTCCTTTCCTTTAAGCAGTGTATCAAACCAAGTTTATTTGGTGAACTTACTTGTATAAACCAATGTCCTGTTCAGTTACTAGCATCAGTTTTACAATCCTTTTTTTTTTTTTTTTCTGCAGTTGGACATTGATGTAGATGGGGAGAACTTAAATAGTTAAGATTTAGTCTGGTTTTTTTTCTAGAATAATCGATGTTCTTGACTGTTTGTTTCTGCTGGCAGTGGAGTGGAAATCATGGCAAATGCTCTTTCAGTCTAGGACTAAGTGACAACCTTTCCAGAGCACATTGTATATTAGCCTTTTCTTCCATGGGCAAGCATCCTTCACTCTCCTTTTAATCTTTAATACTTTATCAGGTCATGGTTTCCAAACTGAAGAAAACCCCGTCATTTTCAGAAAAGGTTGAGTTGCTTAGTAAAGTTTTTCTTGGAAGATGTGGCTGGTAATGATGTAGTGTAATGTGAGAGTAAGAAATTCTTTTAACTCTAAAAAATGGTATTGTGAATGCAATTTAAGTGATCAGAAGGCCCAAGCTCCTATTCTTTTGAGCCCTGTGTATCAAACAGACTTGTAGCAGGATCACTCACATCTGGTAAATTGGAGCTTATGTGGCCAGTTATCTATACGTGTCTGGCTTCACCTAAGCTGTGCAGATTTCATAGGGTTCATATGTGTGTCTTTGAGCAGTGCTATGTGTTTCATTCGTTTTCAGTATGCAAGTAAGTTAACTAAGGAAACCTCAAAGTATAGAGTTCAACACAGTTGAATATGCATTCTACTTCAGTGTTTTTGGCTTGGTGTTTTCCCCCCCTGCCCATTTCCATTACCATTATGATGGATTCTAAGTAATCCCTAAATGCTACTGGTTTTGGTCACATTCTTCTGCTGAAGGTTCTTCGGTTCTTTTGCAACCACCTGCTAATTTTTTAAGTGATTTTTATATATCTCTTATCAATCAGTGTAGTTTCTAAACAGCAGCTGAACTGAGGAATGGTGATCATGCCCATTAGCTCTACAGAGTTACCTGGGTGAGTCAGTAAGGCAGTGACGTGTGTGGTCAGGTCTGGTCCTAGTCAGCAAAGTGCTTGGCAGTGTGTGTAGTTGAAGGCAGTTCTGCCATTTGAAATCCCTGCGGGGGTGGTTTGTCATGGCTGTATCCAGAACCATCCAGTTTGTATTTCCTCACTATCTGGGCGATAGTTTTTATTGCAAATCCACATGTTTATTCTGTTTGGAGCTTTGTGATTGTTTTCATTATTACTTTTGCTGGTCCTGCTTTTAAGGACATCACAGATGACAAGACGTGGAACATCTGTGTCTCTCCTCACTCTGTAGCACGGTTTGAGCCACAGTCATGCCATCCTGGGGCCTTGTGTGGGCCATTCTCTCCACATGGTTGTGGCTGGTGCCTCCACAGAGGTTTTCATGGAAAGGAAGGTGGACTCCTTTCTAACTGCCTCCTCCCATCCACCATGAGCCCTGCAAAGTTATGGGGCAGGGCTCATCGGCCTTACTAATTGTGGCTGCCATAGGTTATTGTCTTGGTATCATAGGATGGGCATCAGTGTGATTTAACCAAGAATAAGTAAGAATGACTTTGTAGTCCTGCTTTTGTCTCTGCCAATTGACTTTCTTCCAGATCTTGACTCTGAATATGCTGCCTGTGAATATACCATAGATCAGTTTTCCAGTTATGCTGTTAGTCTGAACAATGTGGTATGGTGGTTGCTTCTCTTGTACAAGGTAAAATTAGGGTTTACTTTCTCTATTAAATGCACACATGCATGAGGGGAGAAAATGAGGGGAGTTATTGAATTCTTAAAATACAGACTATGAATTTTAGACAACACTGGAGGTGTTTGATGATTGGGAAATGCTGGGAAATGTGTGTCCAGATTTACAAAGAAGGAGTTCTGGGAAACCTTACTGTATATTCCCTAATCTCTGGTCAGAAAGACTCTAATTTAAGGAACTCTTAAAACCATCCCTAAACTTATGTATGTACTTAATTCACTAATGTACAGAACTACTTAGAGAACTCAAATGAGAGAAAAGAATGCATGAGGTCCTTACTGCTAGCTGGCATTTTTTTCTGATTGTGTAAGTCAAGAAACTTCTTTCAGTATATGATCATCGCAGAAAAAGTTACAAGCTTTTTTTTTTTTTTTTTTTTTTTTTAGGTTTTTTTCTCTGCCCCCAGGTCTAAAGGATCATAGAGGCTTTAAAAAACCTGGGTTTCTTGGGGTTTTTTTAATTATGAAAAAGCAGCTCTTCTCAACAGTTAAAAAAATGACATCGTGTTTCAAACATAATGTACTGGTTTGGCTGTTTTTTACCTCCATCCTTTCTAAATATAACGTTGCATGGTTTTCTTATTTATAGATGATAATATGAGTAGACTTGAGTATATTTGGATAAACTACGGTCCATGTTTCTTTGTATGTGTATATGTGGTGAGAGACTATGTAGATACAGTAAAAGTATTACCAAATAAACCACCCTGTGATCTGTGTAATGTGTTCTGTAATGCTTGGTTTACATCCTAAAAAGGGCAAAGCTTACTTGCAAAATGCATTAAAATACTATGAAAATGTCATCTTCCCTTACGCTCTGTTAAAGCAATTATGCTATGGACTGTAATATATAAATGTAGGCAGTTACAGGGTGCAATATTATTTTTGTCCTAGGCAGGAATGCACAAGAAAATAAGTATTTCTTGGCCAAAGATGCTTGCTCCCAAATTAATTTTAGGAGCTGAACACAAGCATCTAGAGGGCCTGTGTACCCAGTCTGTCAAGGTTGTCTCATTGTCTATGTACATATTAATGACATTGTTAAATCAAGATGTGGTCTCTAAGGTTTTAGCAGCCTAAGTTTCTGTTAGAAAATTTTGGCATCTATAGGTAGGGAGCTGTGGGGAGAAATAAAAGGTTGCTTTGTACCTCAGATTCTTACGAGTTTTATGACTGAATCCTGTGAAACAGGTTTTCCATGGAAAAAAAGCTTTTCATATTTGTTTTTAGGTTTTCTTTCCTTCTGTCTATTTCTCCTTTTAATAATTGAAAACTACTGTTCATTATTTACATAAAACTGCCTCTCTTGGGTCTGCTTTCTGTAACCTTTCCCCTCGGAGGAATTCTAGGAATTCGCTGGCTTTCCTCAGGGGGATCCTGGCCTTGTTTTATCTGAGACTTCAGGCTAGATAGCTGGTAATTTTTACAAAGTAATTTACTATGTTTAAATACTTGCATTTAACCTCTGCATAGATTTGCCATTTGAGCACATTTTGAGAAGTCATGTACATAGGAAAACATGTGCTTTAATTCATCTTTCAGTCTTCTTGGTAGCTGACAGTAAATCTTCACATGAGAAACTGCGAGCCCCTTAGAAAAAAAAAAATCATAATGATGATGATGGTGCAAAAACCCTAAACGCCCTGAAGGCAAGGTATTCCAGCTGTTTTTCTAAGGCTCTGCCACTTTCTCTTTTTTCTTTCTGACTTGTTCTTTTTTTAAAAAAAAAAAAAAAAAACAAAAAACAAAAAACGAGGACGTGTCAGAACCAGAGGCCTCAAGCACGGTATAAAATGACCCCAGCACAAACCTCCAGCATTCCTCATCCTTCTCTCTCCAGCTGCTAACATCAGCCAAGGCAGCACGCAGGCTTGGCTGCCTGCATCACAAGCTCCCTGGCTCTCGCGCTTCCTCCCCTCCTCCCGCCCTTCTCCGCTTGCCAGTACAGTCAGCACTGCTTCATATTAGGCACCACTGCAATTATTTGAAATCTGAAGTACAAGAGCTGTCAGTGTGTTCCTTCACCTCATATCAGCTACTAGAAGGAAAGATGTGGGAAGGAGGGGTTTTCTTCAAAGTGTACAGGTTTTCCTTTAGGATTAATTGCTCAGTAGCTATTTTGTCTGAAGTATTCACATAATTTGAAAGCCACCTGGACAATATGTGGGGTTCTTTAAGTCTAGATGGAATCGTATTTCCTAGACAGCATCCTGAATTACAGTGTCTCACAGATTAATTTTCTAACTCTCTCTTTCATGTCTGTCTGCCTCAGGATATTTCAAAGATGGTTTGGCTGCCACTGAGACTTGGAGATCTGATGCCACAATGAGGACTCACACACGGGGAGCCCCAAGTGTGTTTTTCATACACGTGGTTTGCTTCGCCTTTGCCTACGGTGCGAGGGAGTACCCAGACACAATGGTTCCTTTCGTCAATGCCAACTATGACAGCTACCCCATGCTCTACTTCTCCAAAGGGAACGTGGAGGCTCTGCGTCTCCAGGCTGCCACCACACACCGGCACATTGCGGCTCGTCTGATAGAGGCAGTGCAAACGATGCTCTCGAATCCGCTGGACTACCTTCCTCCCTGGGACCCCAAGGAGTTCAGTGCTCGGTGGAATGAAATTTATGGCAACAACCTCGGGGCCCTGGCGATGTTCTGTGTGCTCTACCCTGACAACATCGAGGCCATCAACATGGCCAAGGATTACATGGAGAGGATGGCGGCTCAGCCTAGTTGGTAGATTTTTGTCTTTTTTTTTTTAAGTTGCTCTTACTCTATGAACTGCTTGCAGTTGGAGGAGTGAGTGGATGAGTGAATTGCTTGAATTATTTCAGATGTTCTAACATTCACTTTAACAGTGACTAACTTGCCGAATGCGTTTACCCGCATCTGGGCCAGCAGTGACACACGGCTTTTCACCTTCACTGGACTTACCCTGTGGCAAATTAATGATGAAATAAGGAGCAGGGTTCCAAATCTGATTTGTGGTGAGAAGTGCTAAAAGTGTTATTTTTTAATGTCTTTTTTTTCCAAACTCCTACATCTCTTTTGGGTAATTCTTCCTTAGGAAGAATTCAGGAAAGGGGTACCTATGAAAAAGGTATAATTAGGTGTAGATAAAAATCACACTCTTGAGTGTCTGCAGTCTGCTGTAACATCTGTCTGAGCTTCAGTTCAGACTTTGTTTCACTTGACTATATGGTCTGTGGCCTCTCCTTGAGACATACTAGGACATGATAAAGATAGTTGTCCCTCTGATTACTTCACTAGAACTGCCTGAGTAACTGGAATTTTGATGACAACCTCCTGGATTAACTTCACCTGGATGTGAGTTGTCATCCACAAGTTACTCTGTTCTCATGCAGCACTCTTTCTCTGTGGACAGAAGTTAATGTTCTCTCTTCATGAGTAAGTCTCGCAGTTGGGACCCTATCCTTCTCCTCATATTCCTTTTTCATACACACCAGCAATTTATCTCACTTTTTTTTTTCAGGGAGACACATTTCCTCTGTGCCGCTGCAGCAGTTGCCACTCGGTGCACCTTGCAGACTGGCACGAGGTTGCTGCCACGGTGAGGAGGTCAGAGGATGAAAACATGGGCTTTGCCATGATAGTGGCTTCTGCCCAGGCCAGTGGAGCTTTGATGAGGCACTGCTCCCCTCTGTCGCAGCTGCTGTCCTACAGCTCCATGGTGGCAGCAGCTCAGCAAAAGTCTGAGTCAGGTTTCAAGTCAGCACAGTAAGAAGCATTAGCTGTTCAAGATGTATTCATTGCTTGAACTACTATTTCTTACCTTCTTTGGGTTAAGACCAACTAGTAGTGCCCTATAAATGGCATCCATCCATGGACTGTCATTGGAATTATGCTGGATTTGAGCTAGCATAATTTGGGATCCATATCTTCCTGATGGTCATGATTTAAAAGGCGTTGAAGTTTTGGGGTTCCACTGTAACAAATATTAAAGCGATGAATGTCACAGAAATACAGGAACTAGAACAAAAGAAGTGATGCGAGACAGAAGCTACACACTGGGCTTAAGTGATGTGCATGTCACAGAAGAGAGGACACATGGCAGTTGGGAAGAAAAGTATTGGCACAACAGGATGGTGGTAATTTCCAAAATCTTCCACTGAAGCATAGCAATACAAAGCTTCAGTCTCACCTCCAGAGGCAGTCTGTGTGTTCTCCTGGCACACTGGCGGAGGGATAGAGCCATACAGAGGTGAATCCAAGAAGGTGTAACCATCTCCAACAGGACCTATGGTCTGCTCCAAAGTCAACATCTTCCTCCTAACCAACTTGCTGTGGTTAGTGTAAACACATGGTTACACGGCCATCTGGTTTAATGCAGTAACAAAGAGGAACAAGTAATATTTTGATCAGTGGCATTTATTTATGTCTGTCTCCAGTTTCCTACGTCTCACTCACTGTCTCAGTAACCTCATTTCAGTTCCGTGTGTCCTGTGATTCCTGCCATGGATTAATTGTGGTTCCTCTGTCCCTTGCCATAATGCTGTCCTTTGTCCTAGTTGACCAGATACCAATCAGAACTGAGCAGATATCTTATTTCCACTTGACTTTGATGACATTTTCTTCCCCAAACTACTGTTTTTCTCAAGCAAGTATCTTGCATTACCTCGGTGAAAGAGAAGCCATGCTTTCCCATCTTTCCCTTCTGATGTAGACATGTAATCCAGCAAACAATCAAGGTCTAATCAATGTTCTCTGCTTTGCAAAAGAATTGGGTGCAATGTGCTTAGTAGGGGAAATACAGAAAGAGAAAATCGGAAACATAGGCAATAGGGCTGGGGTAAGCTCCCCTTTGTATAACCTCCAGTTGGCCACTTTTTCAAATACTGTGACAGAAACACAGATCTGATTTCCATTTTTGTTTTTCCTGAGGGATTATGGCTGAATGCTGTCAACATGGAGTTGACACTATAGCCCCCTCAGTGATGGCGGTAATATAGATCCCTCTCCCTTGTCCAACAGTGGTTTTCAGGAAAGTGTAGGAATGTAACATCTCTGAGGCATGTACTTCTCTGCCCGGCTTTGCCCAAATAGGTCAGCAGGTTCAGAAGCTGAAGGAGTGGACAGACAGATTAGGTAAATCTGTTTTTTCCTAAGAAACTCAACAAAAAATTACCAGAAAACAAGTTCCTGCACACACCTCTCCATGAAAGAAGAGACTGTGAGAACAAACATAGCAAATAGAGTTGTAGCCTGAGTGTTACTAGCACGTGTTTAGATGTTACAGCATCTAAAGCAGTGAGTAAGATTGTATGTGAACTGTTCTGGCAATGTCACAGTAATGGAATTAAAAAAAAAAAAAGTAGTTGTCCAGTCTATTTAGGCATGTTTAGATTCCCTCAGACCTTGGGGAAAAGATCATTCTCAGTGATATACTACAAATGTTATTAAATAATTTGAGGGCATGCATGTTCTGATGAGTAGGGTGGAAAGAAGGAGCGGTTTTGATGTCGCCAAAGTTAGGAGTCTTGAATGTTCAGAGACTCATCTGCCAAAACTCCTTATGTGTCAGTAAAGAGGGCTTGTCCAGAGAGGTATCAATAGGATAAGTAAATTATTCTCTCCCTAGACTTCCGCTATAATGTAGGTGCCTAGACTGCCATGTAAATAGCCCCAAAATGTCTTTTTATCACTGACAGATTCATCAGTGTTTGTTGGAAAGTTAAATCTGGTAGTCATATAGATTCCTTGTTGGCAGGTTGATTGTTTCCACAGTATAATCTGGATTTCTTTTGACTTCTGCTGACATTGCATTGACTTAAAATAACTAGAATTAAAAAAAAAAAAATATAGTTGGATGAGTCTCTTCTAATTTATGTGGCAATATTAAACCAAATTTAAGCCTTACCAGAAAACGAAAGTGTATTTTGGTAGTTTGTGCAGTAGTTGGATAAAATAAATACAGTTTAAAATGTCACTGATTATTTGTCCCAGAATGCTAGGAGATTAAGGAGACTGACATTTTAAATTTCATCTTTACATTAGCGAGAATCCTCAATAGTCCAAATATGGTTCAATATCTCAGGATACATTTATGAGAAGGTCTTCTGCTAATTGATACATGTATGGAAGAGGCATGTAATTAAGCACTTTTGTCTTTTTTCATCTATTACAATAGTTATTTTATATCACATAATAAAGTACACTCTTAATTGAGTTCCCATTCATGTAGGCTAACGGCTTGAGCCCTTTGTCATAACAAGCGATGTTGATAGGCGTGCTGCTCATAACAGAGCATCCGTAATTGCTACATCCTGGAGTAGGTTTACATTTTAAAATAAACAAAGGGGCAATGGCTAATAGTTAACTATAACAATCACCCAAAATAATATGGGAACGGACAATGTTCTGGAGACTAGCAAGAGCAGGAAAACGTAGTGCATTAATGCTTCTGTAAAAATAGATTGGTTTTCCTGGGATATCTAGATGCTGCCTAAAATCTTAGGGAAAGTTTGTCCTTACATTAATGCCATATTATCTTATTTTACAGAGAACAGAGGATATAAATGCATTTTCTGGCATTTTATCTCTGACTGGCCCCTAGAGCACTCCCCACCAGAAGTGTGTTTTTGGCCAAGGGGATCTGTACTCTTGATTCTTTCCATATGGTGCCTCGGCCCGTTCCTGCACTGAGCAGAGTGATGTAATCGGAGTCACACATTGTGCAGAAATAAGAGTCCAGTCAAATCCTGTGCTTTGGACAAAGCAGTGAAAAACTCTCTTCTTTACTAAGCTCACCTTATAAACAAATGCCTTAGAAGTTCACAAATTCTGCATTCTTCTTACAGCAGGAGATATTCCCATTTGCAACTGCCAGACAAGAGATTGCTGTACTTTTTTTTTTTTTTTACACATAGTTGACACACCGTTTTTAAAGTCAAGTATGTTACCAATGTGCAGTAAGGTGTGGGATTTGACAGTAAGCCTTGCTCTGTGAGCTTCATAGGGCAGATAATTGCTGTCAAGCACGTGCAAACATTCCAAGGAAATAGAAGCCAGTAAGGAGAAGCTAACAGGAGTCTTCAGCATAACAAATCCGTGACCTTTCTGCTATTTCTTATTGACCAGCAATCCTATAGACTTCTGTTAGTCCCTGTTTATTAAAAGTATTGGAGCATGCTATGGGACTATTGCTGTTAGTATCCAGATAGTGCTCAGTGTTGAACAACATGAATTGCAAAGTAAAAATACATAAATATAAATAATTAAATGTGTAGATAAATGTATAACTATAATAAATTCACGTGAGCCAAGCTGAAATCAAGTGAGTCTGTGCTGACACCACAAATTTAGAACATCTGTTTGACTCCCAAAAATCAACCAGCAGTCACATTCAGAGAAAACTTAGGAGGATTTTATAAGACTGTGGCATAGAAGTTAGTATCAAAGAAGCTTGGGGGATGCTGAGATAGTCTCCTATAGGGAGGAAGAAAAAGAAAAGAAAAGAAAGGGTAGGAGGGTGAATTTGCTATCTGGAATATATAAGTATTATTAAGTTAGTAAGTGAAATATCAAACCCTCATACTGTTTTTATCTTTTTCATATGTAGCATTTAAAAATAGAAATGGTGAATGACTGAAATTTGAATGACTAGCTGGGTTTTGAAGAGTTTCTTTTATACCTTTTTTAATTGATAGGATCTCTAGGAGATAAATTAGCACTGAAGTTCTGTGGTAGCTACAGGGAGTTCACTTTGTGGCATGCCTGGTATAAAAATTTGCTGCAACAAGAGCTGTAGGTAATCTGTTGAAATAATAACATAAATTTCTGTGTCTGCTTAATATGTCACTGAGAACTACTAAACCAGACTCAGTTCTTGTTTATTAATGTGTCAACACAGAAGGATCATGATGGATGCTGAGAGTGAGCCCAGTGTGAAAAGGACTCTCTTGTGATCAAAGCCAAAAATGAGAGAAGAGGATCTGAAAGAACCTTTAGAAGTGGCAAAATGTTTATAGACCTATGGGGAAACAGAGAAAGAGGATAGAAAGTAGATGAAGGTTTCCAAAGGATTAAAGTTTTAGTTGCCTTCTCAACACTAAGCAGTACAATTCTACTTTTATAGTAAGTTCTTAAAACTTCTGAAAATGTTGTCTATATGCTACCTCTTTTTTCCATATTAATATGAATGTAGCCATTTACATTTAACCACTCCTTTGCCTGTCTTCTTGTGAACTGAGCCACAATGAACACAAAGCACGCCAGAGTGGCTGCTGCCGAAACGTGACTGGTAAAGAGATGAAGACAAACTTGTCATGTTTTATCTTAGACACTGGAAATATAAATCATCAGTTTTTCAAGGACATTTTTTATTCTTAACATTTTTGTTGTTGCAAATGACAGAGCGCTTAGATTGTGCAGATAATGGGGGTTTTGTTTTGTCAAACAACCAGAAAATTGTGGAAAGGGTGAAAGATGAGAGGTTGTTTTGGATGAAACAGATTTTTTCAAGGATTCTTCTTCTTTCTTTCCAAAACAAAAATTGGAAGATATTGTTCCATTAGTGAAGAAAAAAGCCCCATTCGAGCACAAGTAAAATTTTTGTTTTGGAGGCTTTGTATGAAAAATACCGAAAATTGAGTCTAGTTTATAAAACAAATGTTGGTGGTCTCATTCCCCTTGGTAGGTATGTATACTCCCTCTGGCCATGGAAGAATAGTTCTCTCCTTTGCCTGACAGGAAGTTTAAAGCTGTATCTCCTTCCCCCAGAAGTGGATCAGAACAATAGCAAGGGTCTGTGGATGCCAGAGCATTGGCATTCGGAAGACTGTGCAATTACACAATCAATTTCAGGATCAAGAGATCAGCTGGTGCCATTACATGACACATCTGCATCCACACTTGACATTTAATGTGCATTAAACTGAACCATGCTGTTAGCTACATACCAGCTCTTAAGACAGATTGCAACAAAATGTACTAGAGGGCTGTCCTTGAACTAATTTTCACCTGTAAGCCTTTAAAAAGGAGCCCTGACTTGTCTCCTTTGCATCCACCTAGTGAGAGTGAGTGATTCAGTACTAAGGAGGGAGTATTGGCATGCTTCCTTCAATCATTAGCTTAATCTGCCCTCAACCTCCAGGAGTTATTCTGCAGTAAGTAATTTGTCATGGGAAAGTTTGGAGCATTAAACTTTAGGATGTGGATTACTTGTGTAATATATGTGTCAGGGTGTGCTTAATGCTTCATTTTGTATGCAGTGATGCCATATTACATATCGACATAAATATTAGAAATCAGATCTCACATTGCCTGGAAGCGTATATTATTTCTCTAGTTAGAGAGTGTTACTTTTCGTATTTACTTCGATCTGTTTTTAAGAACTGGATACAAAGTGAAGGGAAGGTGATTCTAAACATCCCACAGGCCATGATCAGGGAACTCAAGCAGGAGAATTTGATTTAAATCCTGCCTTGAACTGGGCAGATAGTGTTTTTTCCCTCTTGGCTTACATTTCTTAGAGAAGTGCTAATACTTAAGGTTTCAGTAAGGAAGTAGTTATTAGTAGAGAGAAATGAGGGGAAAATACAGAAAACTCTTTCTACTTAGAGAAAAGACATTAGCAGCGTTAGAGGTGTTGTCGGGAAATGGAGAGGTTGTGGTAATCTTACCACAGTTTTTATTGTTGGTTTTGTTGTTGTTGATACTGCTTTTTACTTCCCATCCAAAATTTTGTACAATTGTTTTACCTATTTAGAGCATGGAATCCCATTTAGTGAAGGTAGTATGTACACCCTTAGTCTTGGACAATGCAGTGCATGAGTGATGGTTCTTGATATCATAAATTGATGATTGAAGAACTGAGTGTTACCGCCCCCTCCCCCTTCAGATTCATTGTTCATTGTATAATGACAAAGGTGGCAAATGTAAAACAGAGAACCATGTTGCACTGTGCTGAAATTCTCAACACATGTAGAAAAACCCTACTACTTATCCATAATACCAACCTTATCCATGATGTCTTTATTTCCACAGTTTCTTCATGGAGGATTTATATCAAACTCTAAATGTTTAAAATAAAGTAACAAAAATATTTTATATTACACAGATGAAGAGAGCTTAAAAGAATACCCCAGGCCTGTAATTTTCCTGTGCTATTCACAGAATTTGTCCAGACAGCAGTTTTCTGTGCAGAACGATGCATATGGCTTTGGATGTTTATGGACTTTGATCATTAGGTAGCAAACCCATTCAGCACTTTTTTGCTCCTTTATAAACCTTCTCAAATTTCCAGATAGGCAGTTCTTCCAAAGACAAGTATAGGTATATAAGCATGTAAAAAAAAAATTCTTTGTACTATCTGTAGGGATGCATTTATGGTTTAGCTGTTATTTTAAAATGTGTTTTTAGAATTTCTAGAACAGTTGCCTTTGCTGAAAGTGTTTGTTTGCAACTAAGTAGCTGCTCTGTACTAAAGAGTCCATTATAGATACTTTTATTTACCTTGAATTCTTGTTTTTAATATCTGATGCCTTTAAAAGACCAAAGAGGCTAATGCAGCATTGAGGTAAAAGTTACTTGCTGTCTTTAGACACAGTTAATTGCTAAGCTGAGGTTCATACTATGTGATGCCAAGTTTCACTCCTGAGATGCTTAGAAAATAGCTGATTTTCAGTGCAAAGCATTGGCATGTTTTTACCTATCTTTATTTGTATAAATACACACAACTTTTCTCTAATATTTCAGAGCATGGTAGTTAATATCCCTGAAAACTCTTTTTCAGCATATGTTTGGTACAGGCCTATGGTACCATGCTTTCCCACGGTTTATCAGCCAGGCTGTTTACCAGTTCTGACACTGGAGATCCATTTGAAAAATGAGAGCGTAATTTAGATACAAAAAGCATTTAATGCTTGCTACTTGACCATTCTTCTTGTGAATCATGTTCCACATGGTTTGGTGTACATTGCTTGGTTCCAATGAAATTCAGTTAATGGAGGTGCACTGATTTATATCAGCTAAAGAGTTATTGCTTTAGGAGAGCTTAATTTTAAGAACAGA
Source organism: Athene noctua (assembly GCF_965140245.1). Classification (NCBI taxonomy): domain Eukaryota; kingdom Metazoa; phylum Chordata; class Aves; order Strigiformes; family Strigidae; genus Athene; species Athene noctua. The sequence continues at coordinate 56,216,835 of NC_134037.1, forward strand.
TGTTGACTGTGGTTTTGTATGTTTAGAAATGAGTGTCTTTAAATCGTCATCTTTAATTTTCTGTATTACTTGTGTTATCACTGTTAAATTCTATGCAAGACTTAATATACAGAATTGCAATTGAAGGGAAAATTACTTTGTCTAACCTGAGCTGGGTATCTATGCCAGTATGTACTCTTAGAATGCCTAACATAAGGTTTTTTACACTGAAATGTTGGGGGGTTTTTCTGATGAAATCAGCAAACTAAATGCAGTCATAACTGATGGATTTAGCACTTACAATGTAGAAGAGTGCTTTCTATTTTATCAGAAGTGGTGTGACAAGGACTAATATACACTCTTATAGTATAGAATTTTATTCAGTATTGCATTCAAAACCAAACGTAAAGTTAGCTTAGATCTTAATGATGAAAGTTACAGTAAATCAGTTCCACTGTCAAATCCCATTTAAGATGAAGTCAGGTAAAGATCATTAAATATCTTTAAGCACATTCTAAGTAGCAATTTGTGTGTTGTCATAAGGATACTGAACTTTGAATTAAATGTTTTAAATTAACTCAAATTCTTTCATTGTTCTTTTCTTTCCCCCTAAAATATCGCTTAGCCTCAATCACTTTGTAACTGTTCCAGGCAGAGGCCTTTAAAGTGATATTTCCTGTACCCATTTGAACTTCAATTTCTGAATGTGCAAAGGTTTTGTGAAAAGCAAAACTAAAAATACGTCGGAAATTAGGATTCGTGATATAGCTGGTCAAACGTTTGTTCATGTGTCAGAGGATTTTTGACAGTAATCACGGTGTCAGGGTGTTGCATGTAACAATTATAGAACGCAACTTTACTTCTATGTATAGGACTAACAACATTTTAAGAACTTTTTCACTGAAAAAGAAAGATGAAAAGGCAGAAATAGAGATGCAGAGAATTAAGTGAGATTGACAAATAATCAGTTAATTCAAATTTCAATTTTTGTGCCTCAGTGGCACAGTGTAAATAAATCTGGAGAGTAGGAAGAGTTTCTTGCCCATTTCAGCTACATTTTCTTCCAGTTTATCTGAAAGTATGAAAAGAATGAGCATCTAGGAAAAGCATGCAAATGTTTTGGCTTACAGGTCTGTGATTTTGTGCACAACAATTAAGTGATAACATAAGTAAGAAATTTTACTATACCTGGCTGGAAGTCTTCACTGATAAGTTTAGAGTTTGAACCAGGAAAAATATGACAGAGAAATGTTCCCAGTATTGACCATAAAGAGCAGCATGCGGATGTGGAGATGATGAATAGTAGATTTTTAGGACTTTTTTTTCCTGATGCTTTGACAGTTACTTGTTATCACACTTACAGCTGGCTGTCTTAATATTGTTCATAACCATTTTCTGTAAATGACTGTCTCCTAACCAAGAAGCAAAATTGTGCAAACAAAATAATAAAAACCCTGGTTCAAAAAAAAAGTCAAAACCTGCTGCTCAATGCTGAATACATTAATGTATTTAATTTAAAACCTGTGAGATAAAGATTTAATTTAAAAAAAAAAGAAAAATGAATTTATAACTTCACCCAGCAGAAGTTGGGGTTGAAGCTGACAGAAGGTGAGCACTTAGAACTGTTGGAAATTCAGCTAATCAAAACACCTACAGAGGCTTTCATTGCATACAGGTATAAATGTGCCAAGTTCATTGATTCTTCCAGTGTTGTTAAATATACTGAAATAAAAATTACAGGTAATTTTTCTCACTTGTACATGTTGCATTTTACCATAGTTGCAGTGCCCTAGGCTGATGGTCGTAATTTCTATGCGGTTTGTTCATGCATTTTGAATGCAAATAAATTCTCCTATAGCAGAATGAGTATTTTTTAAAAATCTTGCTCTTTTGGTATTTTTTCTCATCTGGTTGTTCACACTACTGCTTACCTGAATTAAGTTGAAAACATATTTATAGAATCATAGAATAGTTGAAGCTGGAAGGTGCACATCTTAAGGATCACGGCATAGTTTCCACCGATTGCAGTAGACACTCTCTCATCTCAACAATTTAAAATTCATTTCCAAAATAAAAAATATATTGCAAAGAAAGTGAAAGAAGAGAACAACCATGAAAACAACTGATGATTTTTCAGTTTATCAAAGATTTTTTTCACTGATACTTCCTTGTCTGTAAATCCGTGGCCTGAAAGTACTTGATACACAGCATATGCTTGATTTAAGAGAAATACTTGTTGTACACTACTTCCACCTCCATTATGAATTTTCTTGGTACAAATTTGATATTTTGCTAAGTTCAGTGTAATTATCGGATACAAGCCAGTAGTTCCTAGATAATAATTTTGAGTAGTGGCATCATTTTACCTCTATTTTATGTTAAACACTTTTTTTTTAATGCTATTAATTTCATTTGAACTGTAATCATGAAAGTAAATTTCACCATCTCTGCTTCTATCCTTGAATGCATTTGAAAAATGAAGAAACAGCATGGTGAGTTATGTTATTATATTTGCTTTAAAGACAACTTCAGTCCCATAGCCATCATTCAGGAATTTATCAGCATTTGGCTTCTTTGGAAAAGGAAAAGTTTGTTACAGATTTTTGAAGGAGTATAAACTATGGGATATTGCTTTCTCACAAAAATGATGTGAATCTTGCTTCAGATAAATAGATTCCATTTCTGTACAATCAATATTCTGCATATCCGTTTCTCCTAGCAAAACCTAGAATATTGCAAGCACTGTTTTAATATTTAACAACTTAATCTTTCTAATAAAATTAATGAGCGTTGAAGGTTAACATTGTTCATACTTATGAAAGAAAAAAATGGTCTCAGAGACTTGATAATTAGCTTACTACTGTGTTAAAATTCAACATGAATTGTCTAGCTTCAGAGACATTAAGGCATACAGACCTCACAGTTTGGTAATGGAGAAAAAATAAGTCGGTGAAACTCAATTAACTGGGATCTTTCTTTATTGACAGGCTAGTGAAGGATGCCCCGTGGGACGAGGTCCCTCTTGCTCACTCCTTAGTTGGTTTTGCCACTGCATATGACTTCTTGTACAGCTATCTTAGCAAGACTCAACAGGAGAGATTTCTTGAGGTAATTGCCAATGCCTCGGGATATATGTACGAAACATCATACAGACGTGGATGGGGCTTCCAGTACCTTCACAACCACCAGCCTACCAACTGTGTGGCCCTGTTGGCTGGAAGCCTGGTTCTGATGAATCAAGGTATGTGCTAAACCATAGGAACATTTTCCTGAACTGTTTCAACTCACTCAGCCATTTATGCAGCAAAGTTCAGGAACTGATAGAAATGCTCCCGAGAGTACAGCAGTACTAGGTTTGCCCTTTTTCTGCCTAGAAAAAATTAATTTACTGAATAGAACAAAACTCTGGGCAGATGTACAAGGTGTAATATATATGCATGTGTACCTGTGTATATAAATGTAGTTATCTAACTGATTCTGAAATTCTTACCTTGCTGTTTGTAAGAATTAAAAATCCCCTTGTGTATAGTCTATCCAGTCCAGATTTACAGACAGTGTCTTTCAGGGTTGGTTATGAGTAAAGAGCAACTTGGTCTTCTTACACAATGAATGCATTAAGGAGGTCAGCAGTCAGAAACACCCCGTGCTCTGAGCTGGGAGATAGACAGCAGGAGGATAACCTGAAATTTCCTGTCCTGTCTCCCTGAGAGAGTTGGTAATGTGTAACTTTATCCACCTGAAGGCCACAGCTCAGGGCCTTTCTTTCCAGCATCCTTTTCTATGGAGATGAGCAGGGCTTTACCTTTTTCCCTCTGAACTATGCCCTTGCACCCCATAACCTTCATCCAAGAGGCGTCTGTGCCAGCTGTCATTGTCGTCTTTGCTTGGGGGACTTAAATCCATCCTTCCCAGTTCCCAGCTGAATAACCTCATCAGTTCCTTTTGGCTGCTCTGCCTGTGGGCTATCCCTCTCCTCCTGTCTGAGTGATACACAGTGTAAACGAAAGTGCAAGTCAGAGTCAGAGGTAGAGAACAGATAAGAAATCCTGACTTGAAACCCCAGTGGTACTTCAGCTGAAAGGTGGAAGTCATGGAGTCAGCTTCTGCTTTTATAAGAGTGTGTCAGTATTTTATCAAGCGATTATTTAATATGTGCTAGAAGTATTTTGAAAGCATGATGCCCAGTGGAACTACTTACTTGCTGCAAGTCAAGGAAAATCGAGTTTCTAGATGCTGATGGCATTGCCAAGCAGTTCCACCCTGCCAAGTAAAGGCACATCTGCGCAGTGTTGGAGCTTTCAGATGCCCAAAGAAGTGTGACAAAAAACTGTGGCATCTACTGTGATTAGGAGGTCATCTTTTTGTGTTTGTCAAAACAAGCGTATTCACTGATGTGCCTATGCTGAAAAGCAGCGAGAGTATGTGTGGAAGTTATTCCCTTTCCTCTTATCTTGCCTTCCACAAATTGAAGACTCAGACCATATTTATTCAGTGGTTTTTGCTGAATTACTCATAATTCCATCCTTCTCTGAGCCTCCGTTGGTGCAGAAAGCTGGCAGTTTGCAAGATGACTCTGCTTTTTGTTAAAGTATAGACCATAAGCATGTTTTGTGCCAAACAATGGTAACATCACAAATAAAGTTGGGCAATATTTCTTTCACCAAAGGTTGGTGGGGGTTTTTTGGAGGGGAAAAAAACAAGCAAATTCAGCAACACATGCGCAATTTGAAAATAGTGGTGATACTTCAAATGAAAATAGGTCAAAACAGACTGTCTATTTCTAAATAAAAATTCAGTTTTCAATATAGATCAGCTTTATTTAAAAAAAAAAAAAAAAGGAAATTTAAATGTAGTTTTTCTGTTGGTCTAAAAGTAAAAAAGAGGTTTTTTTAAAAATTCTCATTCCAAGATTAAAGATTTTGTCTGAAGGAGAAAAAAGAAGAGAGAGAGAAAGGGAGTGAACACATTATTCTTCCTGCATCAGATGCATAGCAATTGCCAATAATGTATCCCCATGTGGACCTTTCTCCCAAAAGGTTTAAATTCCAACTAATAATTTTAAATACAATTCAGCTATTGAGGCATGCAGAGACTAACTAGCCAGCTTAAAAACATGTAAACATCTGGACTGAAAAATGCAACTAATTGAAAGGAATTCTAGGCACACACATATATTTAAGTCTTTGTAGTTAAAGTAAACATTCAGATACTCAAAAAAGAAACTTGAGTAAGGCCTAACTTGATATAGATACTGCTAATTTTGGGTGAGATTTGTTCTCGTGTTGAGTCTCTTTTTTTTATTCTAATGTATCATTCTTTTAGCGCACTACAAGTACAAGGTTATAGAATAGATATACACTAAGTAAACAGAACATACATGCATATATGTGCATATATATAAAGATAAAAATACCATGTTAGATTTGGGTTGTTTAACTTAGACATTGCAATTTTTTCTCTCTCTGTTAACTGAGCAGGATTTGACAGCCGTGACTAGTAGGATGCCTGAATTGCTCATCACTCTGCTGAGCGTAAATACAGTAATTGCGGCAATGAAATGAAACAGTCCTAGTAGTGGGTTTGAATGTAGCTCATACTCCCTTGCCTGGCACGTGTGCTTCATTCAGCAGGCACCGCTTCACCACGTAATGGTGTGTAATGTGTGCCAGCTGAGCTCTGCAATATGGTAGAAATAAGTGTGGTTAAATCTGTGTCCAGACACTTGAGTTGGGTATACGCTAAGTTGCCATATAGAAGTGCAAGGCAGTTTGCCTGTTTAGTCCTACCTCTCTTGCCAGTGATTCCATAAGAAAATAAGAGGAGACGCATAGCCTTTCCTCTTCTGGGATACACATGCTGACTTCTGCAATACATAAATGCAGTGCTGTGGCTCTCTTGGTCCTTAGTGGAGGCAGACAAACCCCGAGAAAGTCTCCTCTCAACCTCTTCCCAGCTCTCAAATTGTGTAGAACAGACTGAAACAGTAAGATCTCTGAAAGTCTTTTCTTTAGATGAAATATAACTGTTTAGGTCTTGCATATGTGGAGGCTGAAAGATAACCCAGTTAGAAGATTAATTTTATTCTGGAGTTGAGGAATCTGCATTTGGAATTAACCATGCAAAACTTTTCCAAAGTAACTTCTATTTGGATAACCTTTTAGGTTGCACAGGAAACTGAAAATGTAAGCAGAAGAGAGCATGTCTTAAAATAGAACATGAATTAGTAGAATATCAGTTAACTGCAGCTCAAATGTGAACTTCTTTGTATTTTTAAACTCTGAGGATCTCCTTGCCACGCTGGTGATCATGCCAGTGAAAAATGACTGATTAGAATATTTGTATTATTGGAGCCCTCTAGTGGGGACTGTAAGATTGTTTTCATATGGCTTTAATTTAAAATACAATAGTTTTGGCGTGGCTCTTCCCTTTTTGCATGTTCTGAACACATTAAGGAAATTCTCCTTTTAAGATGGAAAGTCAGTCCCACATTATTAGCAAAAGGTGTTTGATAGTTTTTTCTTGCTCATGTGACCTTGCTTTGCTGTGTTTAAATACAGTGGCTTATTTTTCACCCTAGAACTACAGAGACACTGCAGCATTAGGTTGTATGATAGAGCTCTGGATTGCAGATTCCTTGCTGTTAAAGGATCCCTCTGTGGGAGTACAGATGATGTAATCTATGATCTATGGTGTTGTATTTAGATTTGCCATCATCTTTTTTCTTTCAGGCTACCTTCAGGAAGCTTACTTGTGGACCAAGCAAGTGTTGGCAATCATGGAGAAGTCAGTAGTCCTGCTGCGGGAGGTCACAGATGGCTCCCTCTATGAAGGGGTGGCTTACGGCAGCTACACGACCAGATCACTGTTTCAGTACATGTTTCTTGTCCAAAGGCACTTTGATATCAATCACTTCAGCCACCCCTGGCTCAAGCAGCACTTTGCATTTATGTACAGGACTGTTCTGCCAGGTAGGTCCTTTGGGTAAATGAAGATGAGTCTTCCAGTTCTTGTAGCAGCAGTAAATTTCATACTTGAAGTGACCATTTTTAAATAACATCGAACTTGGATTTTTTAAAATAACCTTTTCCTTGGATTTTACCTTCATCATCCATCGAAACAGTGACATCCTTGTTTATCACTGCTTATTAAAAAGCATTGTTTATTAAACTCTGGCTTTTAAAACCAGTCAAAATACAGGAACATCATTTGGGAGAAAAAGCAATGGTTCAGAATTTGATTTCTGGTTTTCAGAGTTTGAAACAGATCTGTTTCTGTGGTTTTTCATTTGAAAAATAATATTCTTTGAGATTCTAACTGACTTTTGCCTTTGCCAGAAATCATCACACTAAAATACTAAGTGAAAGAAATAGAAAATCATGAAGCTAGGGTAGAAATATCAACAAAGTATAGACAAGTTTTATATGATCACCAGTTTTCCACAAAACATTGAAATAGAGTTTTATACCATTTTTATTAAAGTATTTTTCATATGGAAAATGTAAATGACTCAAATGATAGGTTTCTCTGTGTGGGGGTATATGAGCCATTTTCTTTTTTCAATGTGAGAATTAAACAGAAATATCCATGTCACTGATGGGTCAATTTTTCAGACTGTTTAATATTTCTGTTCTTTTGCTGGATCTTTCTGTTTTTTCACAGTGTGTTTTAGCATCTCTGATTTGAAGTCCTGGTTGTGACTGAAAGATGGAGGTGTACAATATGAAAAACCATTATAAGTTAATGAATATTGCTGACCCCTTCTAGCTTTCAGAAGAGATCTAGTTTCAGGCAGCCTTTAAAGTTTTCAGTTACGGTTTTCTGTTGCTTATTTGCAGGACAATTCATTAGGAATTTAAATTGTTCAACTTCTGTTGAAAAGACAGTGATGACTTTATTTGCTGTAAGAACCCCAGATCTAGTCGTGTATGTAAGGGGGGGACTGAGCGCAGCTTTGGCGTGCCAGCATAGGCATGTAGGGAATTGTGGTGACTCCATGTGAGACCTCAGGCATCTAATGGAGAGAGGTTCCTAAGAGCAAAGTGAACTCATGCTAGCTGTTTCAGGGTGAAGCTGATTTTTTATTTTTGTTTTCCTTGGGAGAACCTCTGTTTTCTTGCTTTAGAGAGTTTGGATGGTCGTAGGATAAGTGAAAGCTGTAAAGAGGAAGTTATCTTTGACAGATTTGAGTGAGGAACAGAAGCGAATGGTACATTGTTGCCTACATCTTTTGTAGTACTTTGTCTGTAGCGGACAGCTGAAGAAGAAAGGTGAGTATTCAAGTTAGCTACAGTAGAAGGAAACAGCTCCTGTGTAACCTGTTTATGGATCATTTACAAGTAGGTCTATAAACATCTGAAAAGGCTGTTTCAATTTGTGTCCGTTTGTACTGCTTGGCTTCACCGTCAGGCTCTACAAATGCATCTTTGTACGTTTATTTGTTCTTTCTTACATTCCTTTTCACTTTTTCCCAAGGGTTTCAGAGAACTGTGGCCATCGCAGATTCCAACTATAACTGGTTCTACGGGCCGGAGAGCCAGCTAGTGTTTCTTGACAAATTTGTCATGCGCAACGGCAGCGGGAACTGGTTGGCAGAGCAGATCAGAAGGAACCGAGTGGCAGAGGGCCCAGGGACACCATCCAAGGGGCAGAGGTGGTGCACACTCCACACTGAATTTCTCTGGTATGAAAGGGAATGAGTGGGCTCAAAAGGAACCTGACAGCTGTTTGCTGTTAGTGATAATTTGTTATCTTTAGATTTGTACTGCAGAAGCAGAGATCAGGCTGGCCATGTGCAACCCAGAGAATCATTAGGCTCAGAACTTGTTTGCTTGGCATAGATGCACAGTATGTGTTGCCATAGGGAACACCTTTGTCTTGTTCTACATTTGCTTTTGTGTTTTCCTTCCATTGTCTACTGCTTTTATAGGATACAAGCAGTTCCAAAAGGACTCAAAATTTACCCACATATGTTCTTTGCTTGATTTGGTCTATTCTAATGGGTTTTAATCCTGCTGTGTTCTTTAATAATTAATTAGGTGAATATTTAAACCATAGTTTTCTTCTAAAAGCTCTAAGTAATAATACAAGCTTTCTTTTAAAAGGTAAAGTAATGCAGGCAATAAGGCTACTGTTAATTGATTTTGCACACTAACTTGTAAGTTATGCTTAGAAAAAATATCATGATAGATGTCTAGATCCATATTTTTCATGTAATTTACAGCTCTGATAAATTGTATGTCAATCTTCTAAAGGTAAGAAATTAAAAGACCCAAGAGACTTTAGATATAAATTCCTTCTGTGTTGGAGACAAGTACATTTTTGAAGAGTCAGTCAGCTCTATTTCTCTTTCTTACAAGAAAAATATTATTGAATATATACTGGTTTGCATTTATGATATGCACATTAGAATGCATGTTTATTAGGCTCCAAGAACCCTTCATCTTGTTACTTGCAAAATACAGAATCTCTCCTCTATAACCCCATTCCATCATTCTTTTCTCCTGTGTCTCCATGGAAATCTTGGGAATTTATACTTCAGAAATTCTTTTTGATGTCAAAGGGAAAGAAATTTTTTTAATAGCATCTGAGTAAAAAAAAAATTATCTAAATATTCAACAATTGCCTTTTCCTACTGCTGCAGTGTCACTCTTGTGATAAGCATGTCCACTTTCATTACAGTCTTAGGAAAGAGGTCTGCTTTTAGGGGAATCTCCATCAAGAACCGCTAGATATAGAGCAGGCTCCTGATGCTGGTTGGAATTACCCGAAGCCATATGCAGGTCATGAGCTGTGGTTGTCTTGGGCCTGACAGAGGCCTCTGGTTAGTGTAGAGAAAAAATCTGATGAAGACCTGTCTAACAGAAATATTACTGGGCTTGATGATGGTTTGGTTTATTTTGGTTGCTTAAAAACAATGCCAGAAGGTTAGGCTTTGTTTGCCATAGTTATGGTGGGTGGTGGTGGTGGTGGTGGTGGTGGTGTTTGTTTTATATTCTTTAGATCAAATAAAAAATATAAGCATTGTAAACTTTTCTGGAATTAAGACCTCATTTTAAACCAAATGTCGTATTTCTTACAATTTATATAAGAAAGCCATGCAAATTTTTCTTCAACCTAGTTGGAGAAGGAAACTAACATACACTAAGTGACATAAATCATAAAAATTTATCCTTTGAAATGCCTTTACATTAATTTTTAGGTTATTGCTGATTCTGTTTGGAGACTACAGACATCTATAATCATCAGTTTGGGGAAACATATTCTGCTTCTCTTGGTTAAGTAGTCAGTAAATAGGTGCAAATGTTGATGTCTAGTGCAAAACAGACAGTGTCTACAGCCTGGTCCTAATGTACCTTTTTTAAAGATTTGAGTTGCAGTCAGTAACTTCATATCATCAGACAAAACATGGCTAGTTTGTAATTAGTGGTACTCTTATTTTTGGACTGCAGGATTGCTTGCTTTACATATGGATTAGATGCTTTCAGCTATTATTCTGTTAAAAGCACACAACAAATTTGTATAGGGATTAGTATGATAAATATCATTACAACTATGTAATTAGTTTGTTCAGGAAGCATATGCATGGGCTTTATATTGTTAGTTTGCTCCTCGATGTAAATACTGAATCAGTTTTTCAGTTTTGTACAGGTGCTGATAATGGAATCAGTCAAGTGATTTTTAAACCCATTTTCCTCATCTTTTTGGCAGGTATGATGCAAGTTTGCACTCCGTACCTCCGCCAGACTACGGGGTTCCTAAGCTGCATTATTTTGAGGACTGGGGAGTGGTAACCTATGGAAGTGCTTTGCCAGCTGAAATCAACAGGCCTTTCCTTTCCTTCAAGTCAGGAAAGCTGGGAGGACGTGCAATATATGATATTGTTCATAAGAACAAGTACAAAGAGTGGATCAAGGGGTGGAAGAACTTTAATGCTGGCCATGAACACCCGGACCAGAACTCCTTTACTTTTGCTCCCAATGGTGTACCTTTCATAACAGAAGCTCTGTATGGGCCAAAATACACCTTTTTTAATAATGTGTTAATGTTTTCCCCTGCCGTATCCAAAAGCTGCTTCTCCCCATGGGAAGGGCAGATTACAGAAGACTGTTCCTCAAAGTGGCTTAAATATAAGCATGACTTGGCTGGTGACTGTCAGGGACGAGTGGTTGCCGCCATGGAGAGAAGCGGGGTGGTTTTTATCAGGGGAGAAGGAGTGGGTGCATACAATCCTAAACTGAAGCTGAGAAAATTGCAAAGAAACCTCATACTTCTCCATCCCCAGCTTCTTTTGCTAGTGGACCAAATCCATCTAGAAGATGACAGCCCCCTGGAGGCAGCAACCAGTTTCTTCCACAATGTGGATGTGCCTTTTGAAGAAACAGTTGTTGATGATGTCCATGGGGCCTTTATTAGGCACCGTGATGGGATATATAAGATGTACTGGATGGATGACACTGGCCACAGTGAGAAAGCTACCATCGCCTCAAGGATGTATCCCCGGGGCTACCCGTACAATGGAACAAACTATGTGAATGTAACGACTTTCTTGCGGCACCCTGTCACGAGGGCCATTTACCTTTTCATTGGGCCCTCCATCGACGTGCAGAGCTTCACCGTCCGTGGAGATTCTCCGCAGCTGGATGTCTTCGTTACCACCAGTGAGCACGCCTACACGGTGTACCTGTGGCCTGCTGAGGATGGGTCCCGCTCTACCTTTGCACAGGTTATTGCAGACCGCCAGAAAATTGTCTTTGACCGAGCCTCTGCCATTAGGAGCTCCACAGTGCCAGAAGTGAAGGACTACGTAGGGATCGTGGAGAGGAACCTGCAGCATTTTAAGCCTGTTTTCCAGCAGCTTGAGAAGCAGATCTTGTCTCGTGTACGCAACACGGCTAGCTTTAGGAAGACTGCTGAGCGCCTGCTGAGGTTTTCAGATAAGAGGCAGACGGAGGAGGCCATTGACAGGATATTTGCAATCTCACAGAGGCAGCAGCAGCAGCAGCACGGCAAAGCAAAGAAAAACAGAAAAGTAGCCAAAGGCTACAAATTTGTTGATGCCGTTCCGGACATTTTTGCACAAATTGAGGTAAATGAAAGAAAAGTGCGACAAAAGGCACAGACTCAAGCACAGAAAGAGTTGCCTGTAGATGAAGACGAGGAAATGAAAGATCTTCTGGATTTTGCAGATATCACTTATGTGAAGCACAAAACTGGGGTTTCAATCAAAGGCCGATCAGGGCTGGCACAGATGGTGACAACTGCTCGAAGTAGTGCCCCATCAATATCAGCTTCTTACACCCGCCTCTTTCTAATTCTCAACATTGCTATTTTTTTTGTCATGTTAGCAATGCAGCTCACATATTTTCAGAAGGCCAAGAGACTGCATGGCCAAAGATGTCTGTATGCAATACTTCTAGTAGACAGCTGTATATTATTGTGGCTGTATTCTTCCTGTTCTCAGTCACAATGTTAGCAGAAGACCTCTACTAGTCGACCAGTTTATGGTCATATACATCTATGCAAAAGCATTAACCCTAATAGGGCCAAATTTTATCTTCTTTTTTCTGAAACATTCCAAAAACAGCTGGGGAAAGATTGGTTTCAGACCAGAAGGGATAGAAGAACAGGGCAAGCAGTGAATATCTCAGAAAACTAAGTACTTAATAAGTACTCTTCCTTTGTGTTTTGAGTTGGGCCTCACATCTGAGGGTATGTTACACTTTGTTATCAGAGTTCAGTAATGTAAAGTTGTAATTAATTTTTTGGTGAGGAGAGCCCTCTTCATAGATTTGTTTCTAAGGGCTTTCTTTTTTATACAGAATTGGGTTTGCATTTAGTGGATTTTAATTTCAGGCTGCTATGCATGTCTCTGGACATTCTCATAAGGAAAGGACATTCAAACACAAGTATGCAAGGCAGATCTTTGAAGTAGAATTCATTTCTCTCTGCCAAACCAAAGAATGCTTCAATATGGGATGCTCCTTTATAATTATTGCAGACCCTTACATCATGTCACCTCTTCCGTGCTTTACAATCCGACACGGTGGGAAATGGCAATCATGTCAGTAGTTGCCAAGTGAGAGGCACATTGCTTAGTAGGCAGAAGTAGAAGGTAAATACGGGGCTAACTCAAAGTATAAAGGAACACAATTCTCAGGAAAAAAACTATCTTTCAGTCAAGTGTAGACTGTAGAAGGATGAATGCCATAGGGTCTGTTTTCAGTTTTACAAGGCAGGGTTTCACAAGTTTTCCATAGTTTGAAGCACATCTTAGTAGGGAAATAATGTCTTAGATCACTGCCCTTCCATATGGAATTGTAAAAAATACAAACAAAAAACCAAAGCAATCCTCTGGTAACCTCAGCAATTGCCAGTATGGAAAAATAGGTATTAAGGACGTATTTAATGTCTTTTTTTCTGTTCACATGGCTAGAATCAGAGGACAGTTAAAATTGTGTGTACAGTGTTCTCTATAAAGCACCAGAAGGGGTTCTGCAAGCTCTTGGTGGCCTTGGGTCAATTATTTGGGGGTTAGTGGTAAATGGAATCATGTGGTTTATGACAAAAATAAGTTTGACGTCTCCACATATATTCCCTTCTGTTAATTAAGCTGATTTCAAAAAATCATAACTATTTGAGAGAATGGAAGCTCTATGGAATTGGGGTGTATCTGTCTGTCTTTACAGAAAAACAATTTTTCCAGTACATTTGCTAAATAAAAACATTATAATTGTTGCTGTGGAAAAGTTGTTTTTTCTTTGATTAAAATATTTTTTCATGATAATTACAGTAATTACGTTCATCAGCACTTTGTTCAAACCACAAACCTTTGTTTTCCTTCCTTACACCCATTTGGGTGTTGGTTATTTACATTGCTGCTGTTAAGCTTTCTGTGAGTCTGTGCGTTGAAATTTGATGAGCTTTCCTTGTCTAACCATACTCAGTGAACAGACCAGAATATTTTCACTAGGTTCCAGCTACTGAGCCAGTCCTGTGCACTGTATTCACATACAAAAGCCCTACTACAGTCTCCAATGTCAGAATTTATCCAAAGCAATTTGGAACATTTAGTCTAGGTGAAGATTTAGGTACCCAGTTAATTTCTGATCCATGCATAGTCAGTGGCAAGAGAGCCTTCGGATCAATCCACTTGCTTCACCTGAGACTTTGAAACACCTTCAAGACATACCTTTTCCCTAATTGCAACATGCATGTAGGGTGGTTAATAACCTATTTGAAATCACCCACTTAATTGCTTAAGGTGAAGGGAGCTGAGCCTGTATAGTATAGCTGAGCTTGCCCAGTATAGCTCCGTGTTTGTAGTGGTGCCTGTTGAAAGTATGACTAGATTGTGACAGGCTGCATATCACTGGAAATCTCCTTATTTCTCCCTTTGCACTGCGATGACATGAGGACATGCAGCAATAGCTGTTTGGTTATGTTCAGTTTCAAAGACACTGTTGGTTAGTTTTTCAATATTAGATGGTACTATTACAGACCACAAAACACTGAAAACTCAAGATGCAGTTTAGTTGTATGGCCAGTCACATCCCTCCACTGGAAGCCGGTGCCATAAAATTACCCCAGGATAATTCAGGGAGTCATTATGTCCTAAGCAAATAGCCTGTGCTTGTGTCTTCATGTCCTCTTTGCAGACATATGAACTTCCAGGAAAATAAAGAGCTGTGGCAGCTTTTAGCCTTTATCAGGCTAATGTCAACGTGGAGTTTGTACAAATATTTCATGTCTATGTACATTTACCCTGGGTGAATTTGCTATTGCTTTGAAAAATCAACTATAGAAAGCCAACCTATAGTCTAGAAGGCTTTTGAGAAATACCCGCATTTCTTGGTCTGCTTTGTAGTGTGGCATCTGAATTCTAGCATGGGATTTGTGTAGCTGTTAAATTAAACTGCAGAATTACAGAGATTAGAAATTAAGGTATGGCCGTGCACATTAGCTCTCATTTACACTACACTTCTCTGCACCATTCTACAAATGCAAAGAGAAAGATATGGTTGCAGGAGCTGCCCATGCTCACAGCCAGGTCTTAAAGCAGCTTTTAAAGCAGACCAGCATTCAAATGAATAGTGACCGTGTGATGATGCACTGAAGGGAAGTGTACCAGTCTGTCCTGACCCGACCCACTTCAGCATAAAGTGGGAATCCAAGGGTTTTCTAGCATGTGCTTGGTTTGCATCTGATACCCTTCTGTTAAAGATTTATGAGTTACCTGGTTGTGATTGTCATTACTGCCCACTCTGAACTCCACTTACACATATGTAACTAAAGTGATGAAGCCGTAACTGTGCCAAGTGTATTTTGGATATGAAAGGAATCTTGTGTACTTTCTTATGTACTATTTTCTAGGCCCGAGCCTTTAAAAAATCTCTCTCCAATGGTTGTGTAAGTTTTGTTTCCATTCTTTGCTTCCATTCTTCTTGCCCTTCTCATGCCTTATCAAAGATCATAATTTTTTCATGGAGTTCAAGCCCTCAGATGGCAGCATACACTGAAAAATCTGAGCAGCCATTGCTTATGAGGAAGTGTGGTGAGGAAGAGCAGGTAAATGGGATCAGTCCAGATAGCCTTACTGGCTGGTGGGAGGGCTGGAGAAGGTTGGTGTTCCTCAAAACTTGCTGGCACAAGCGAGGATGCTCTCCTCACCTTTGTGTCCTTTGAAATGCAAGAGAGAAGCAGTCTGTGAGCTCTATGTCCATGGCAGAGGCACATAGCACTGGTTTAATCTGGATTGGGTATACTGAACAATTTTTGAAATGTCACTGTATGGTACCCAGGAGTGAAGCTGTCTTTCACTCCCTATTGTAAATGGAGTCACAATACAAGTGTTCCTGGCACGTGTCTCTGCTCCCATTCTTTCTCTCCTTCTTTTTGATTTCTAAAAACATTAATTTTCTGCATCTCTGGCCACAGGAGAAGATGGCTATCCTACAACTGGGTGTGTGTGAATGGGCTTGTCACAGATGAAAGTATTACATGGTAATGATTTAACAGGAATTTTAGATTTATTAATAAATAACAGCAATTGATAATTTACAAAATAATTTAGAAAATGTTATAAAAATAGCGACTTATTTACAGATTCTAGGATGACAAGATTCACACCAATTTACTTCATGGTATCTTAATTTATACATATGTACATGCGCATACACAAATGCAAAACATATAAACACACACACACAGAAACAAAAGTATTTGGATCCAGTAGAATGAGCACAAAACGTACAAACACAGAGACAAAAGTATTCGGATCCAGTAGACTGAAGTATGTACCCACACACACCAGTAAGCAGAGAAAGAGCGGGTGAAAGAACCTAGCTCAAAAAAAAAAATTTTCCTCTTCTGAAATTTAGAGCAAATACAATGCCTTGGCATTCCTCAACGGGCAATAATTGAGACTTGAGCAGGTTGACTTTGCCCTGGCCTTCCCTCAGCTCTGGCAGCAGACGACAACTGAAGGGTTTTGGTCCTCAGAGGCATCCCAGGTCAGGGGAGATGCTGGTCGCAGGCCCACTGCGATCCAGGAGAGCTCAAGGGGTCTCCCTTGAGGGTCACAATTTATAGGGTCTGAGATAATTGACTTTTGTCAGATACCTTTTGCTCACACCCAGCTAGAAGGAAGTATTCTGGTGCCTTCCAGCAGTTGCACAAGAAGTTGATGAATGTGCAACTCTGTTATTATTCCCATTTGACCACATGCCAGGCACAGGTGTGCCAGGCCTTTAGGAGATGATGGGCTGTTATAACTGTTTTGGAGCAATCGGGAGGGCAGGGACCTTATCTCCACAGATTGGTCTATAGCTCGGGTGAGGTGGGTGGAATCACACCTAGCACCAAGCAGCCCAACAAGGAGGGGCACGGAGGGGTAAGTGCAATTGCACCACCACAGGGTCCCTGTATTCATCTGAGACCCCGCTGATTTCACTCAACTTCTCTTCAATAGCCAATGTTCAGTCATGCATGCTTCATTTCAGGGCTGCAGTATAAATTTAATTTGGTGTATTCTGAACAAATTGAATGGGAATTCAGCCCACAGGTACTGGTGTGTATGTTTGAAGGCGGAGTCTGGTTCTTAGATTTTTTTAATGATTTTTTGAGTGCAGCTAAAAATTGGCCATGTGTGTTATATACATCATTGTAACTAAAGGAAGCAAAGGGAATGGAGCACATTACCTCATTTTGTAGAACCTGTAAGATCAAAGCTTTTTCTGAAGAGTTATATGTCTGAAATACATCACATTCTTCTGATGGCCTATGTATTTTCCACTGATGAGAATTTTTTTTCTTAGTGTTTGAAAGCATATAGCATTTGGAAAATAGCTGTATTTCTGCACTGGGACATTACATTCACATTTATTTGGTCTGCAAAAGTCTTAGTTGGGACCAAACATACTTTTGTCTAACTTTAATCCCTTTGCTCTGGCTACTCTGTTAAAATGCTGTAGAGTAACTTCAGGCTCTTAAATCAGACTCAGCTAACAAAGTCAAGATGTTATTTTCTGTCCTTTCTTGGTAACTGACTCCAGGAGCACTCTGCAGCAGGAGGCCTGTGCGATTCAATGATGGATATGTCCATACTGTCATCAGTACACCGACTGTTTTCTTGAAACAAGTAATGTTCAAAGCACTTCAAAGAAAGAGCCCAGAACCCTTTCAAGGAAGGAACATAGCTGTTGTCTGCTTGAAGCGGGCAGGAGAACTAGACCCAACTACACAATATATAAGTGTATTCCAAAAAATACTCTGAAAACCAGGTTTATCACTGGGTCTTCCTCAAACCTTGCATCAGTTTTTCTCCTGATAATAACTAATACAGATGGGTGACTAATTTAAATTTATGCTTGCCTTGGTTGCTACTCTACACTGCATAGTGGCTGCAACAGGAAATCTAGTAATTTAATGAGAATTTAGATTTTATCTTCCATTTTCAGTGAAACTGAACATGACTGCAGTGGCCAGAGATACTAAGGAGCACATGAATCCATATATACAAGGCCATATCCTCTCTGCTTTAATTCATATTAGTAGCAAGAGAACAATGTAAATCATGCACTGTGATAGTGATGTTCTTGTGGTAATGGAATTATGAAGTTAAATCCCACAGATTTGTTCTCAGTCAAATTCCAAAAGGCAGAAAAAAGCAGGAGGAGAGATGTTGGAATGTCTTTATATGTCCATCCTCTCCACAAGAATGCCTGCAACACTACCAGAGTTACTGTGGGAATCCTCACTATACTGAAAGACAAACAGTGGGATCCCAATAGTCCCCCTTGGCCTCGGTGATGCTGTGAAACCTGTGTTCTTCCCATCTGTTCTCAGGTAAGCTTTAACCTGTAGGGGCAAGGTGAGCTGGGACTTTAGAGCTCTTCAGCTCAGCATCTAACTCGGGGCTGCCCAACATACAGCCCCAGCCATCTGGGCTGCAGATATTCACCGGTCACCGAAAGGAAAAGCACTGTGCAGGTCCCCTAGGGAAGATAGTCATGAGGAATGGGCTGTGACACCATTTGGCTGACTGGTAGTCTGCTCTGTGTATGAGAGACCCTTGGGGAAGACATCAGTCCTGGCAGGATCTCCGTGACTTGTCATGGTGGTGACAGCCCACTCCCAGCTTCCCTCTTTTCGAAGGACCTCTGACGTGGGCAGGCAGCAGCATACTGTTGTTCATGTGCACAGCATACACACAGAAATATCTCAAGCCTACTACACCTGAGCTGTATCACATTCAGTCATTTGACAGGACAGGGTCCAGTACATATGTCCTCCATGACATATGTAGTGTATCCCACTGCAACAGTAAAGTTGGGCATTGCCAGCTAAACAAGGGACACTTGCTTTTTCCTCATACATAAGTCTGCTGTAGGCAATGAGCTGTGACACCAGCATATGCCTCTATAAGGAAAGAAGTTCCTAACCTTGTTACCTTGTTTGCCATTATATCCAGAGTATCTAGCCATTCCTTCAGCTAAATGCACAGGTAGCATTTTCTCCAGTGCTATCTTTCCTGCCAAGTTCCTCAGGCTGATAACAGAAAATGGCATTCATAACATTTATGATGATTTTCCAGAAGTTTAGGGACTCAAAAAAATTTGGTTAGCATTTGAAATATATTGTTGTCTAAGATATTTAGCCTGACATTGCAGCCTTTTTCCCCTTTGACTTGTACCCAGAACCACCAGTGATTTTACTGGTTTCACTCCTGACTGAGCCTGGGACAATTAAGAGGAAAACTGTCTCCCTCCAACCCCCAGGGTTGTGCTACCATGAGCAGTAATCCATAGCAAAATGATATATGAATTTGTGACTTTCCCCAAAACATTAACACACATTTTTTCACCAGTAAGCACATTCAGGCTGAACATTACACACTTAGTCTAGCTATGTACCTACCACCACTTGGAAGGCAATCTTCAAGGAGGTGGAATAATTCTAAAATCATGAGTATAAAATCCCTGTTTTCCACTTGGTCTTCATAAAGGTTGTAACACAGGAGGATAGGAGTGCAAGGAAAGGTGGGCCTGTTGGATCTGCCCACAAGAAATGCCAAAGAAAAAAACTTGAGGAGAATAGGGCACAGAAACTTCCCTACACTGCCACACTGCTGTGAGAGTAAACTAAATTTATTCAGCCTATTGCAAGAGAGAGTAGGTGATCAGCATATGCATTTCTTTTTCTTCCTAAAGAATAGGACTATCCTTCTGAGGAACTGGACTCTTCAGGTCATGCTAAGGAAGGCCAAGTTGCTTCATGACCTAGTAAAGATGCTAAAGCAGTTATAGAAGTTATAGTCTAGAACTATATTGACTTCTCTCATACCTCTCTTTTTTTATATCTCATAATCCTTATTTTGATCAAGTAAAGTTACTGTATCTTTCATTTATTAAGTTTCTCAGGTGATAAAAGTAACTGTGATTAACCCATTGATACTGATGAGATCCCATTTCCCCAGTGAGTGGCACACAGTATGCAATGGATTAGTCTTAAAATGTCATCTATCTCACTCTGCCTCAGAGGGTGAAAGGCTTCATAGGACCTTCCTCCGATAAACTGGGTGGAGGATCTGGCTCTGACAGTTGAAGTGGTAAACTCTGGTAAAACACAGTCTTATAAGCCTCATGAAGTTTCCTCTAGTGGACTCAACATCAGATTGCTAGCAATGGGAAAATGGGCAGAGGACCAGAGTTCCTGGGAGGGCACTTAAATAACTCCACCTTTATGTAAGGCTGAGGAATATAGAATAATGATTCTATTCAGTAATGTTATAAAATACTTACAGCTGCAAGTGCCTTGCAAATAAAATGATGATGGTGTTTTTGAGGATTGCAGAATAAATGAGGGCAGACCCCAAGACTTGGAAAGTTATGGCTAACATGAAATATAGGCAAGTTGGGAATGCTTTCTCCTTATGTTCTATCTATAATTCTTTCCTTTCAGTTCATATCTTCCCCCAGTTACAATGCTGTAGTTTCTCTCAAATGGCAGGACAGGCTGACAGCAGGACTAGCTGCATATAAAAGGTAGGTGAAAGTGCACACAAAAGTGCTGTTGAGTGTAATAGAGTTCAGCCTTTAACACAAGCCAGACATAGGAACCATAGAGTCTGACAGCTCATACATTTGTGGTAAGCTGAAACAGTTTGGGTATTCTGCAGGTAAGGAATGAGATTGATTAGAAGAATTACATGAGCAAGTGAGGTTCAAGACCAGAATCCAGAAACTTTTCAATTCTGTAAGAATAAATTTCTTCTTACAAGTAAAATTGTATTATTATTTTTGAGCAGTTTCTTCCATATGGGTGATCGTTTCACCTGTCTTCTAAACTTACCAAGAAGAAATTACTATCATCCCTCACAGGAGGATTCATTAGGTTTCTTTCTTCCATTCTTAACTTGCTTACCTGATTTTCCCCAGAGAAGCCTGTGAATTTATTGGCATAACTAAGATAACTGCATGTGGACAGCTTTGAAAGGGATAGGGTCTCAGCTCTTGCCCTGCCTTACTGTTAATAAAATATGCTTTAGGTAACAAAATTCGGGCAGGAAAGGAGCCCAGGATGGGAAACTGGAGATTGGGAAAAGGGGCATACTACCACGAACTGAAGAACTAGTTAATTAGTTAATGTTTAAAAAGTGGAAGAAGGATTAATTGAATGAAAAAGTACAGAGCATATTTTGTAGCATATGATCAGACATCATTAGGCCAGACACACAAACACACACACACGAGGCATGGAACAGAATAAAATCTCAGCTATTCAGCAGCTCCAAGACAGCAAGATGTGATGGCATAATCTGAAGAAAGTAAGGACACATAGAATACAAACATTTATAATAAGAGTATAGAAATATTTTGAATTTAATGTACTTGAATTTGCAAAGTATTTTTATGGCATTTAATTTTCCATAATAAATGAAAAAGACTGAGCTTTTTTTTTTTTTCTCAGAACTGACTAGCTGACTACCCAGGGTGATTTACTTGATTACAAATAAGTTAACTAATCTGTCTCACTAAGGCTCCTTAACTTCATCACAAAATCTGACAACTTCTACCTTTCTAATCCTATGAAAATATCATATATTTTCTTATAGATTCAGCAAATATTTTTCACTTAATCCACAGGCAACACTTAAAGAATCAGGTTTATTTGTGGCACATATAGATTGTAGATTGGTGTAGGCTGAACAGTAAAGCCACCACACTGCTGGTTGCTTCAGAACACTTGGACTGGGTCACAGGACTCTCCTTATGCAGAGATGAGACCCATGGTGGACTTGTAGAGTTAAGAGAGCAGCAGTAAATAATAGCGAGAGAAAATTAGAGCAATGGCTTGTGTGACTCTGTAGCAGAGCTCACCCGTCAGAGCCTCCTTCAGAGCTACACTTGGTTTTGCAGACCTGCTTCCTTCCTACCCACTAAAATTTGTTTTCAGCCAAAACCTGCTAATAAACGTAATGCCTTAAAATAGCAGTATAATGTACACAAATGCTTGTAAGCCATACATGCCCAGTCACAGTGCTACTTCTCAGGCTGCTGCTCTGCTAAATATTAGTACTTTTAATGATTTATGTGGTGTCACTGAGCTGTGTGACACTTCACAAACATGTAAGAAGACTGGTTCAACCGTAAAGTCAGAATAACTTCCTCGATTTCATGAACTGAGGTAATGGGCCTCCAGGGGAGGTCAGTCCACCTGGAGAGTAGGTGCAGATCTGCTTGCGGACAAGACCCCCACTGGTTAAGCATTAATTTCAACAAAAGGCATTACAGGAATTTTCCTAGAATAAAGAGACTTTTCCGTATGTCTTTCCAAACTGGGTACTGAGAAACAGCAGCTTACAACTCTTTCACTTGAAGAAGCAAGTCCGGTTGTTATAAAAAGAAAACCAGTGCTGAGTTGCTCTTTTCCATTGCATCTGTGAATGTATAAGACTATAGATTAATAATGTGAAGAGGAAATTAAGCTTGATAAGGCTAATGACATGAATTGGGGACAAAAAAAACCCCAAACTTATTGCAAATACTTACTAACATGACTAAAGCAAGAGCTACTCAGTATGTACTGGCAAAGCCCCCCGACATGTGTGTAGGCACGTGCACGCACACACGTGTGCTGCATTTTAGAGCAGTATTATGCATTTGATACAACCACAGAACTAGTTAGACTACAGCTTTTTCCACCTAGAAAATGTTTGCAATTCATTCAGCTGCAAATGAAAGGATAGAAACCGAAATGTCAAGGAGAAACTTGATAAAATATTAAACAAGTCAATTTGGTTTCAGCTGACCCCTTCATTTTGGTAAAGTATATTTCACAATGAAAGGATGTTGCAAATAACAAGAAGAATAATTTTGTTCTAAAAATAGCCATATTTTTCATTCTGGCATTGTTTTCATTCCCCTTGGAAGGCATGAAATTTAATGGAAATCAAGGCAAAAACAACCATTAAATTGGAACTCTGGGTTCTTTAACAGAAAACTGTTTTTCTGAACACTTTCCATTTAATGCTTTACAGCTGTTGCGGCCAGACAAGTGTTAATTTAGAGGGCAAGACAGAGCTGCTCTGGGAGAGAGACCAATGTTTGCAAGTGAACAAGCAGCCAAAAGCAGCCGGGCCACAGGGCTCTGCACCCCACTGCCCCTCTGGCTCCCCCCCACCCAGGACCCTCTCCAACCCCTCTGCTCCTACGGCTGCCCACAGCCAGGGCTCACCCCGAGCTGTTGCTGTGCCCAGCTTGGCTCCTAGCACGGCTTTCCAACCAGGGTGGTCTCTACTCCTTCCCTCACCTCTTTCTTTGAGTATTTACTGGAAACATGTTTACTTAGAAGGGAGGGTTGATCCTTTTTCACACAAAGCTCCCCTCCCTTTTCCCAAGAATTGTGTTCCTGAAATCATATTTTATTACAGATAAATAAAAAACTGCTAAAACTAGTCTCAGAAAGTGAAGTAGCAGGGTTTCTTGGCTGTAGTCTTTCCCCTGTGTGGTCGTTATCTGCTCCAGAGAGCTGCCACAGGTTATTAGGATCCCTTGTTAAACCAGTGGTGCTCAGAGGCAGCCTGTGTCCCTGTTTCCGTAATGAGGTGCCTTTGCAGCAAATTCACCTTGCTTCTGTTATTTCTGCCATCCCAACATTTTTCAGACACTGTTCATTCTGCTTTCAAGGTATGCTAACCATAGCCTCCAGCTGCCTCTAGGTAAAAATCAAGGCAACAGTATTTGCCAATAATACAAAGTTATTCTGGATAGTTAAAAGCAAACCTCTACTTTTAAGAACTACAGATATACTTTACTGTACTGCCTGACCAGAAAGCAAAATGTCAGGTCACATTCAGTGTAGAGGAAGTGGTGCTCAAAAGGAAACCAAATCCTACTTTCATATATACAGCAATAGACTCTGAACGGACTGAGATTAACCCTCAGGACTGAGATTTTTTTTAAATTATAATACAGAGACCACTAAAATATCAACTCAGTGCTTCACAGATGATAAAAAAGCAGTTAAAAATCCAGAAATTATTACAAGGAATTAGAAAACACAATCATGTCAGTATGCTGGTGTAGCAAACTGTGATTCAGCTGCACCTTCAATGCACTGCAAATCTGGTATAGCCCCCATTTGCCCTCATGTTAAAAAAGGTACCTGAATCCTAGAGAATACTTCAGGTGACCACATGGATTAAAAAAAAAAAAAAAGTATACAAAGTATACATCAGACAAGGGATGACTAAATATATTAGGGACTCCTCAGTCTGGAAAAGGGGGGCTATGATGAAGGTGTACAAGACCAAGAGTGGTTGGAGAGACCAGGTAGGGATCCATTGTTTTTTCTTATCCCCTGCCAGAACTTGGGGGCATCAAATGGGGTGGTGTCAGGTTTGAACGAAGGTTAAGCAGACTTACTATACAATGTCTTCGATGTTAAAAACTCTGCCTGGGTCAAAACTGAAACCAGACAAATTTACAGAAGAAATGCATCAACAGGTGTTAGATGCAAAGGAAATCCCTGAAATGCAAATTGTTGGGGTGTACAGGGTTCCTGAGCTTGCTTTCCCTGTCCCTCTGCTCTTCCCCAGCTTTCCACTGATAACTGAGAGGTGATGAGACTAACTCAGACTTCAGCCTGATTTATTCTTGTTGGTTTTAAGTCCCTTTGGGTTTTATGTCTTTATATTATTCTGCTGCATAGTAACAAAGCAAAGTCTCCTCCAGACGGACACTGAAGCATTTCAGTGAGTGGCACGGTTTCCCCAGCAGCAGCAGCAGCCACCACAGCAGCAGCAGTAGCCTGGTGCAGAGCACAGCATGTCTGGTGTGAGCCTGGCGGCCACCTGCATCACCACTGCCTGCTCTGGTGACTCTGCATCCTCCGCTCAGCACCCAAAGAGCTGCAACAGCCCTTTGGAAGGTTTAATTACATCCAAAGTTCATTGAAAGTCATTTAGGATCTCACAGCTTTTTCACAAGCCATTCTATTTCCAACTGCTTGGTTTCTGCAGCCCGGGGTATAGCATAGAGTGATGCAGGCAGCTTGCCAGTACCAAAATCAAGCTGGCCCAGCTGGAGGCTGTGTTTTCCTGAGGCTCAGGTGAGGCTCTGGCTCTGTGCTTAACCTCTGTGCCATGATAATGCCCAGGAAGAATGAATGCAGTGTAAATTGCAGCATTTGTAGTCCGATAAGGATGAATTCATATTGCTGATGCACCCAGTAAGGCCAGAGAGCTCCCAGTTCATGCAAGAGGCAAGTGATTTTGACTCTAAAATCCTGGATAAGTGTTTGTGGCAGAGAAGATGCCAGTGACCACCAGCTCCCAAGCTGGCTGCACATCTGGGTGTCACCAAGCATGTGACAACAGCCAGTACTTCACCGCGTATGTTGCCTTGGAGAACTTCAGCTACACGGCTACAAGCAAGCAACAAAGCTTCAACTTCCTTAATTCTGTGGCACTCAGATTTAGATTTAGATGAGACCAGTCAAGCTCCCTCAGGGCATGAATGGAGCCTATGGACTCTGGGAGCAAATGTTTTCATAGGCAACTCAGTCTTCCAAGCCCAGCAATCCCTTCCAGATATTCTTCTTTGCTATGCAAGCCTTTTCCATCATTTTTCCACTTCATGCCATCTGCTTAGTTTCTGCTGGTTTAGGGGTGGGTTTTTTTCTGGGCTACAGAGCTACCACTACGTGCTATGGAGGAGGGATTCCAAAGTCTGGAACGGTAACCTGGTAGCCGGAGCTTCAGGGGAAACTACTTGCTAGGTCATTGCTGTGTGTGCACTGGCTGATTTGCTTTAACTATTTAAAAATATTGATCAATTAGCTTGCAAAATTAACATGATTAGAGTTGCATTTTCTTCCATAAGAGAACAAGTCATATCGTATTGTTAATAATAAAGGCAGGATAAAAATCTGTACACAATTCTGGGTGGTTTTCTCACATTTTATTCACACTTTGAATCTGTTGCCTCACTGAAAAGATGATGCGATTTAAGCCATTGCTAGTTACAATGCATGTGTGGACAATTTTTATAGAAACAAAGATCTTTGTTGTTTTGATGTTGTTTACTGGGGTGTTTCCACTGTGGTCTCCACTTAACCTTGATACTGTGCAGTGAGCCTGTGCTCTTCTGTTTCCTCTGAGCAGAGCTGCTTCTATGCTTTACTGCACCACAGCCACCAACAGAAAGTGAAAGCGTTGCGAGCTTCTCTAAGCCATAAGAGATTCAGGACATCTGTCTTTCTCTTTTGCTTTTCTAACTGAGATCTCACTCTCCTCAAAGTAAGCGGATAGAGAAAATGGATAAGTTACACAAGATGCTGGATTTCTGCATCCGCCACCAGACCGTTCTGGGTTACAGCATCGTGTCCCTGCTGACGGCTGCCAGCGAGCACATCTTCTCATCTGTGGTGTTCAAGTGTCCCTGCAATTCTAAAAACCTGCTGTACGGCTCCGTCTTCCTCATAGTGCCTGCCTTCATCCTCTTTCTGCTTGGCTACATGGTGAACGCCAGGACATGGCGCCTGCTGACAGGCAGCTGCCCCCCGGAGAAGCGCTGCAGCTGCAGCCCCTGGGGAGTCTGTGCCCGCTACTGCCTTGTCCTGGTGCCAGTGACAGCCAGAGCCTCGGTGGCCCCCCTCACCTGGATCGCTGTGGCCCTGCTCAGAGCCAGCTTCTACGAGTGCGCGGCCAGTGGGAGCAGCCTGATAAAGAACCTTGTGTGTAAAGATAAAGGACAGGAGTGCCACAAACTGATGGTCAAGTTACCCTGCGATGAGAAGTTATCGGAGAAGATATCAAGTGAATTCCTCGCCCTTCAGGCACAGTCCCAGGTAAAGCCTCACCACTCTTCTCGTCACCCCATGGGCTTCAACCCTGACTGCTCAGTGAATGTGCCTGCTGGGGACTGTAAACTGTCCTCTCTCATGCTATATAATTTACAAAAGTGCAAGATTAGCAAAAATTCATTAGCAAAAAGACACTAACAGAAAGGTAGCAAGTGCATATTTATGCTATTTACTGGGGTTGCGTGTTTGCATGGCAATAGTTTGTCACTGTTATTTACAAAACCTCTTTCAAATCTGGGCAGGGAATCAGCCTAGAGACTAGGACTTTCCACAGCAAGTTTTCTTCTCTTTTAACTTAGTCATGGTGCGAGTTCTCTTTTTGCACTTTTACCCCTCTAAATAGCTCAAACTTTTGTAAATACACATTAGCTGAGGGGAAGCTGAGGTCACGAATAAAGAAGAAGCTGATGTCTCCTTGCAACAGAGACCCGGCAAGTGAAACAAATACAGACAGCTTGTTTGACCACAAATCTCAGCGCTTGAACCTATTAATAATTTCACACTTGTATTCTCAAAGAATGCTTAATATATGTATCTGGCTTGTTAAGTTTTCTTGTGCTGAAGGAAAACCGCATGATCAAAAAAATAGCACTTGTGGGTGGATTTTTTTTGTTTGGAGTGAAATGAAACCCCGAAATTTTGGCAGTACTCCAGTTTTGTTTCTAGGTTTGTTTGGCTGTCATCTTAACTCCAGTAAAAAAATCAGGCTTTATCAATTTTTCTCGGGAAAACATGGCTAATGGACTTAAGTTTATAAGAGATTATAATTACTTGGAATTTTATAAGTCCTTGTTTAGTACGAATTTGTTAAATATTTAGCATGCTGCTTCTCCAAGAAAAAAGCTGTAAAGAGGCAGATTCTATACCATTGAATTCAGGTAGGGTAAGAAAGGAGAAAAATCAAGGCAGACTGACTGTTACCGATACTGCAACAGCATCTAAAGAAAACCCAACAATCAAACAAAATCAGAAAAATTGTGAGATCGTTTTTATTACTGTCCATTATTTTTAATGTGTGATCTACTTTCAACAAAATTAAGAACCAAAAAGAACAGAAATTCATTTCTCTTTAACACTCAATGTTTTTCACTTCAAAAATAATCAGCCTGAGGTGAAAGGGGATGCTGTGAGATCTCTGCCTGGAGCTTCCAGCTGAGTACCACTGGGTACTGGAGGGACCAGCATCTACTAGAACACCCGCTTTAGGTGGGGCCTCAGACCTATCTAGGGATGTTAAAATCATGTATAAAACAAGAATGAATTTCCGTATTCCATAGTCAAATCCATGTCCTTACTACCAAACATACAGGACACAACTTTTCCTGTGTGCTGTGGCAACTGGCTATTTTTTGCAGGCTCAGACATCAGGGACAGGAGGTACTTTCCAAGAACAGATAAAACACAGGCAATAGGTCTAATTCGCAGCACCAGAGGTGGACAGGGTGATTCTGCACCCTCTGCACTATAAACCTGACCATAACTGTAGAAACTGCTGGTCAGTATATCTTTGGTCTTAACTTTGAAGTTAAGAAAGCTGGATATAACTGAAGAAAGAACTTCACCTTGTCTTTTTTTTTTTTTTTTTTTTGTATTCATCCTCAGTCCTACAAGATCAGCCCAGGGGTGCAGAAGCTCTGTAAGTCTGGCTGAATTGTGTGTGTGGGATCCTCTCTTTCTGCAGCAAGAAGATTGTTACAGGCACTCCAGGGTGTCTTTGCTTAGAGTTTTTGTGGTTTTGCTTACAGTTTTTGCTTCGATGTTAAGTTCTATACTCCCACATATGACCCTGCAAAACCATCATTAACCCATCTATCTCTTTTTCAAGCTGATAGGATGGTTCCTGATAGCCAGCATCATGACTGTGGCACTGATTTCAACATGTATCAGCCGCTGTTGCTCCCCAGTTAGCTATCTTCAGCTCAAGTTCTGGAAAATTTACTTGAAAAAGGAACAGGAGCTCTTTGAGATCAAGGCTAAAGAGCATGCAGCCAGGCTGGCAGAGATAAATATGAATTGCTTTTTTGAAGCCACTGACCCAGCACCGTTTCAGACTCCCAGCAATGAAGACTGGCGGAAGATTTCATTCTTGTATACCTTCAATTCGCAAGAGCAGTATTACAGCATGATACACAAATACATTAATACAAACAGAGGCAACAGCATCAGATTCGGGCAAGGAGATCAGAATCCCCCTGGTTTAGGATTTGTGGATGAAGCAAATGCAAGTGAATCAGGATTTTAATGAAACAAATCCTTTGAAACACTGGCAGTATTTTAACCCTGCTGATATAGGAAGAGTCTTATTCTGTGCTCTTACTGAAATCTATGTGAATTGTATTAAAATCTGATAGTAGTGACCCTCAGCAGATTTGTTTTTAAATACACTCTATTACTTTTGCTTAAGTATATTTCAATAAATACATCTGTCATGATCGGAGCTTTCATATCTTGTTGTTCATTAAGAAGAGCCACATGTGTGAAATAATCAGCATCCACAGAGATGTGAGCATGTACTATGTCAAATTATTACGAACATCTTAAGGGCATTTGGCAACCGGAGTGACAATACCAAACCATCGTACCTGGCGGTATCAAAGACACAAAAAGGAATGGAAGTTTTGATCAGAAATTCAGCTTGCTTTATAAGCTCTTACTAGACAAATATATCTTTCAGTGGAGCAAGCTGTAGACTAAAATATTTACTTTCAGTCAATTAGTTTCTCAAGGCAAGGACCATATCTTTTAAAATCTGGGAAGCAATTACCATTTTGGAGCTACCTGTGCATAACAAAGGAGCCCATTGGAATGACTTCAGCTGCTTATCAGTCTGAACAGATGAGCACAAAGATTCCAGCCATTTCACCTCTACCTGCTCAGCAGCTCTACGTAATAACAGTGAAACTAAAAACTTCCATGGTGGTGAATTTTCTATTCCACTGCCTGATCTTGATCACCTTTTGAAGCAGGCCTTCTTAATTAGCTCTACTGCTCATTTGCTGTAATTGTAAGGCTCTTTAATGGAAAAAAGTAGGCAATTGAATGCTTCAGGGAAAACACACCAACAATAAACTTCATGGGTTTATTCCATTTAAATATTTTAATTTTTTATTTTTATTTTTTTTCAGAAAAATACATAATTATTATGGGTTTTTAAATATATATATTACATATAGGATTTTGGCCCTGGCATCAGTACCTAAGCACCATACCAAGTGTACCAGGTACATAAGTACCTGGATGTCCCTGCCAAATACAGTATTTAACGTGATCCAGAATGGCGTCTAAGTGCAAATTAGAATGTCTTGAGAGGTTAGGTTTATGCATAACTTGGCAGTATAGGCAAAGCTTATATCAACAGACATTTTTAACACAGCTACGTACTTAAGGACATTACAAATCCACAATCCATATTAGCAAATAATAATGTTCTTATCAAAGAACATCTAAATATAGGAAACAAAAATACCAGTTTTGAGTGAAGAGTTCAGTTTTTCTCTGAAAAGCTTTTTTTACAGAGCATTTTAAACAGATGAGTCAGATTGTTTGGTCCAGGCTGTCCTTTCATTCCTCACAGAAATCTTCTCTTTCTAGACAGTAAACTCTAACTTGGAAACTATTCAGGCAGACAGAGAGGAATCCCATGAAGTTGTTTGTTATATTTTCCAAGGAAGAAGGAAGGGAAGAGCCTATTTTAACTAGCTGAATACAACTAGCTTGGAAGCTTCATTCTTATTATAAACTGAAAATAAAGCATATAAAGGGAGAAAAAAAAAAAATCTGTATATAGAAAAGAATTTTTAAAAGCATTAATTTTATCACAGAGTCACTGGCTTCCTGAGTGCTCTTTTCCTTTCAGAAACTTGATGATAATAGAGTAACAAGTGTCCAATTTGTTACTTGTGCCTCCAGGAAGCATGGTTCAGTTAAAAATGTTTCATTTTACCTCCTATTGAAGAGTGCATTTGTTCACTGACATCTGGAGAAAGATAAATCTACCCCGGAATGTAGTAAGTGGAAGGGAAACAATGTCCTGGCTCCATTTTAATCAGTGCCAAAACATTCTTTGATGCAGTGCAGCCAGGCTTTACCTTAGAGATATAATAAAATACTTCAGGATGGACCGAAGGTCTCCAGGAACAAGCCATGCCCTATTTCATTTCCTGGTGAGAAGCTGCAGTTAAAACACCCTCAGAATATGTGTTAATCCTTCAGCTGCCTCTGGGTGGGCTTTTGCCACTTCCCACTCACGGTCACAACTGCCAGGGTCATTACCAAAGCTGCCTCAACTCTCTGGGGAAGACACAGAGACAGCACTTCTAATTAAAATCAATGAGCAAAGGCTTCAAATGGGAGTGCAAGACATATCTTCAAGTTTGCTGGCAGTGATGGCAGTCTATTTTTCACAGCTAATATGACTTTTGGGAGAAGGAAAAAACATAAGGATAGAAGCAGATGTTTATATACTGGTTTTGTATGCAGTCATATTTGAATTTTGATTTTTCCCCCCCTTTATGTAACATTCATATCTTCTGTATGTAATTACATTTATAAGGAAGGAAATTTCAAAGTGAAGCTTAAGCACACTTGTGAGTGCTTCATTAGACACATTCAAAAGAAGGGCCTACACTAAAATAAGACACTGAGGAACACTGTGAATATGCTACCAAGTGAGACAAGCAAAAAACCTGTATGTGCATTAGGTAGCTAATATCAGCAACTAATGCTAATGTAGTGTGGGCCACTGTTTTTTCTATTATTACCATTTTTCTACCTAACATTTATTTACTCCACCTTTAGAACACAATGGACAAGGTGATCCAACATAAGAAGAAAGTACAAAAAGCACTAACAGCAAAGCATGTGTGCATTGAGCATGTCTGCCCAGAACCTAGCTGAGCCAAGAGGAATGATTGCTGTATGACCAGACGCACAAGCAGGATACGACATGAGTATGAACTAGCACGCAGCCTAGTCTGGCAGTCTCATGTTGCCCCTTGACTTGATCTTAAATCTGTGCTGCCTTGAGTTGCTCAGGCATTTCCGCTATATATTCATTTTCATGGTGGAAATTTATCCTTCAAAACTTACCATGTCCAAGTAGAAGTAAAGGTTTCCTTGGACTGTTTATTCAGAAATGCTGAAACCTAAAGAAATAGCTCTGATATCCTACATGGTCCATCACTGCAATGTTTGACATAGAAGGAAGGGGAGGAAGCCTTGGCCATACCAAAGTCAGTGTGGCAAGACTGCAAAGGCCCCAGGATGACACTAATGGTCCTTGCCTTAAAAATGTAATATCCATCCTTGACTTTGCTGGCTAATGTCTGCAGGCAGAAAATCTTTTAACAGGACTGAATACACAGAAGTCAGCCTACATGTCACTGCAATGTGGTGACTGATGGTTTTTAACTGGCACAGACCTCAACAGAAAATATTACCATAGGTGTGTGCATGAACACACACACATCCGCGTGCAAGTCTAATGCAAGAGAGGTTTAAGTAAGAATCATAGAATCTCTCAGGTTGGAAAAGACCCTTGGGATCACTGACTCCAACCATCAGCCCTACTCTACGATGTTCTCCCCTACACCATGTCCCCCAACATCTCATCCAAACAGCCCTTAAACACACCCATGGATGGTGACTCCACCACCTCCCTGGGCAGCCTATTCCACTCTCTGACCACTCTTCCTGTGAAAATTTTTTTCCTGATGTCCAGTCTGAACCTCCTCTGTTGCAGTTTAAAGCCGTTCCCCCTCGTTCTGTCACTAATCACCTGTGAGAAGAGACCAGCACCAACCTCTCTACAATGTCCTTATTAGAGAGTTGTAGAGAGTGATGAGGTCTCCCTTTAGCCTTCTCTTCCTCAGACTGAACAGTCCCAGCTCCTTTAATCGCTCCTCATAGGATTTATTCTCCAGGCCCTTCACCAGCTTTGTTGCCCTCCTCTGCACTCGCTCCAGCACCTCGGTATCTCTCTCGTATTGAGGTGCCCAAAACTGGACACAACACTCCAGGTGTGGCCTCACCAGTGCAGAGTACAGGGGGACTATCACCTCCCTACTTCTGCTAGTAAGAGAATTGTATCTTGCAAAACAAGGACAGTATATATAGGCTATTCACTTTCAGGATAATTATAAAAAGAGAGGATATTTGGTTGGTAGGATGTGGCTGGAAAAAGGAAAAATGGCCACTGCCTTGTAAAGAACCTTTTTGTGGTCAGCCAAAGTTGCCATATGCCCATCTCAGCCAGCTGGGCATAACCAGAAAAAAATGCACTGAGGGCTCCTGCACAGGCAGTGAAATCAGGCAAATTCCACAAGACCTTTCAGCCCTGATCAGAGAAGTATTAAAAACAAATAGGGAGACTTGTTACTGGTTGTAACATGTTGTTACATGTTGCAACTAGTTAGTAGTATCAAGTAACAGAAGTTGGGCTGAGCCCAAGGCTGGGTAATGAATAGCTTAGCTTTTGTTCTGTACAAAAAAATTTGTTCTCTTAAAGCTCCATTACACTGTGCAAGCACTGTATGACACTGCTAAAACAAATGGAGAAGGATTATCATGAGGATTGTACAGAGATGGTGGGAATGAACCCTGCTGCCCCCAAGGTAAGAGGTGCCCCTCACTTAGCAGGATTAAGAGGTAAACAGACTGAGGGAAAAATAGGAGATGAGGGTACAAATCACAACGATGAAATCAGAGTTAACTCCGGGCTTTGCTGAACTGAACTGAGGGTTTGGATTTCTTTAAAACAAGTGCTTTGGTTAGAAGGTGGTGAGCTGGCTTTGTGGACAGGGTACTGTGCTAGGATCTGAGGTTTTGTCCAACCCTTATCCAGGTATCTTGCATTATACCAGACAATATGAAACCTTTCCTATAACTCAGGTCTCTGCGAGGCTGCTATTTCTCTACCTTCCAGTCATGTTGTGGTAACAAGTCCACTGCCAAGGGGAAGATGTACAATGGCCAGTGATGAAGGCCAGGTAAGAACAGGCACAATGACCAGCAAACCAGTTGTGTGGCAATCTCTGAATTTTTATTCGAGTTTCCTTAGATGAGTACAGATCCACAGTGACTATACATAAAATACACCATGCTTTGTTCAGTTTATTCATAAAATCAGTGTTCTTGAAGAGAAGACTGACTTGAAAAGGCCCATAGGTTGAAGCAACACAAGCATTGCTGCAGTTGTCAGAGTGCAGCAGCCTGATGTATGTGCGGGCTGGAACAAGTACGCCAGCAAAACCGCATGTGGGGCCAGAACCAAACTGGCTCCTGGCATCAGTGAAGCTGCGTCCCTCTCTGGTTTCAAAGGGAGCAAGATGTCTGGTGTGGAGGACAATGAATGGCAAACGATTACGCATCAATATAGGCACCTGACAGCGAGACACTGCATACAGCACTCACAGCAGATGAATTCATTACTCCTAACTACGAACAGCCAGGGAAATAAAGCATCTCTTAGCAACTATGCTTTGAAACCTTACCGACACACAAAATGGGAAAAGGTGGTTATGTTTAGTTGAAAAAAGTCGGTATCCGAATAAATATTTTGCGTCCAGCATGCACTAAATACAGAGAGAAAACTTTCATTGAGCGTAAGAGCATGGTTATGTGAGAAGAAAGGGCAGGCCATTTTGGGCCATTTTGATCATTTATACTGATACCTGTGTCATGACAATTAACACTGTTCTCCCCCTGCTCTGCCCCCTCCCCCCCCCCCCCCCCCCCGTTTACTGCCCGGCACCTTTCAAATGTGTGACTGGTGCAGTTGGCTCACCAAAGCCATTTTTACCCTGCATGTCTTCTTCAGAAACAGAAGGTGCATAATATCCCTCAGCAAGGGTTTCTCCCAGTATTTTTTTCATTTATTTCTTCTGTGCTTTCTGTCTTCAGCTTTCCTTAAAAATGTAATTCCTATTTCTGTCACAGCATCACCCTTCAGCCTGTCCTGGAGGAAGGTAACTTCTGCTGGTAAGTGAACCTAGACAGAATCAGATCTGATCAGTTTAGCAAAGAAATGCCCAGTTTTTCCCCTCCTCCAGTATAAAGCACTTTTCCTCTCTCTCTTACCACAAGGGGACTCCCTTAGTCAGCTTTCATAAGGAATGGATTTCTAGATTGTTTTAAAGTATCGTTCCCAACTAAGTTAATAAAAAGGGAGTTTATATACACTGGAATTTGTATAATACATTACCCTTCATTCGAGTGCTTTGCATTCTTCCAAGAACTTAAACTGTGTACTTGATGATTTTGTGATCACATAATTTCCCAATCATGTACTAATACTTATAATACTTTTATTAATTATTCCTATATCAGATACTATAATTCTGAGTGATGCACATATATAATACTTGTATATCTTTAATTTTCTTGAAACATAAGATTTATGATGAATTAGACAATGACAGAAAAATAAAGCACACCAAAAGTTATCTTTCAGGAAATGCCACAGAAGCTCTACAAATCAATGACTTTCAAATGATGCCCTTTGTTTACTTTCATAAAAGTCTTAAATTTAAGAACAAAATTTTTAATGACATCTGATACACTTCTGATGCTTTTAACATTATACTCATCCACACTTTGTTCTCCCTTTCAGCAGGTGCTGCAGTAACCTAATAATATTATTTATCTTCACATATTTGTAAAGAATCATGGATGGCTATTACTGATTACACCTATGCAGGAAAATGAGACAGGCTCAAGGAGCAGCAGAAACGTCCAGCATGCCCCCCGGCTCTCCACATTATGTGTTAGCTGGCTGTCTGGTCCCACCTGTATTTTGCACCCAAGTCGGCCACGGAAGAGCCAAGCAGGGACAGTGTGGAGGTGAGCCAACCTGTGTGCTTCTCTACCTCAGGATCCAGGATCAGTCTGTCCCTCTTTAATTTAGATATAGACATTTAATCTGAGAGAGAAATTCAACACCACTAAATTTCCTTCATTTACCTGAGCAATTTGTTTTTCTTTCCTGTGCCTCTGCATATTAACAAAGAATGGAGAAAACTGATGTGCACTTCCTTACCATTTCCAAGGCACCTCGAATCACCCCGCAAAGGAGGTTACAGTAGCAAAGTGATGCTCGTTCTGCTGGCAGCTCCTCCACAAAGTCCACTAGTGGGTTTTTGTCTAGGATTAAGGAGAATTCATTTCCTGCGGCACTACTGCAGCTCACAGTAGGGGTGACTCCAAGGTACATTTTGAAAGCAACCTGCAAAAGGATGAAACTCTGATGCTTGAATCTGTTGTGTGCAAACCAGAGGTGAAACTTTAGGATACAGCATTCTGTAGACCAGCTTTACCCCAAGAAAATAGGGAGAAGGGCTGGAGAGGCTGGAAATTGATTTGTCTCTTCTGTGATCAGCTTGAGCGAGAGATGTAAATCTGGAGCTACGGGATATTCCAAGGAAGTACAGCAGAAGGCTGCTTATTCTGTCTTTGATGTTCCTACATTTACAACCCGAGAGTGGTTTCACTGTTATCACTGGTCTGCTTTCAGTCATGTCACGCTCCCCTGGGACCATCAGCATCTCTGTTAAATCCTTTACTACATTGCCGGCAACTTTGATAATTACAGCTCAAAAACTCCTGTAACTGATGAGTGTGTGTTTTTACTCCCATCCCCATCTGCAGTCACAAAAAGAAACCACCACCTGCCAAGAGTAAGACTGCCAAGACTGCAGACTTGATGATATAGAGCATTGCTTGCTTTCCTTCCACCACCAATGAACGTTACTGCAAACGTGCAACATCTGCTCTGCTAGTGGAGGGGTCCCCTGTGAGCGCGTTTCTCCAGACAGTGACATCATGGCGTTATCTAGACAGGGCGTATGCAGGCAGGCTACCAGCAGGCTGCTCCTCCTCTGGAGAGCTTGCTCTCCCCTGCTACACCACTACAGACTGCTACAACCAAAGATAAAGTGTCTTGATTTCTACCTCTTTAGTGAGTGTCAAACATGGATGGTTTCCAAGCAATGATGGCATTCTTTATGAACTGGAAAACTACCGTAGGTTACAGTTTTATGGCGCTGCTGACAATGGGAGGTGAACGTCTGTTTTCTCTTGTTGCTTTCAAATGCCCCTGCAGCAATGAAAACTTCAGGTACGGTTTGGTATTTCTCTTCTTCCCAGCTTTTGTTTTGCTAATTATTGGATATTTCATCAATCGCAAGACCTAGAAACTTTTTACAGGCTGCTGGGTGAATCCCAGAAAAATATTCCCCAGAGGGAATATCTGCCATTTCTTTTACATCTTTGGGCAAATCACTTTAAATGCTCTGGTAGCGCCAGTGATGTGGCTTTCTGTGGCTTTGCTCAATGGGACTTTTTATGAATGTGCCATGAGTGAAAAATCCTGCCTATTTACGTGCAGTTTGCCTCAGCAAATCTACAAAGTGCTTTGAAGAGCTACACAAGGTAGCCCGTGACAGAGGGTCCATGACCTTTCCAGAAAGTGATGAACTGAAACGAACTCTTCAAGCACAGCCCCAGGTAAGAAAAATAAATAAAGAGCATTATGCAGTTTGTACTGCCTCTGTGATTTATCTGTGAAAGACTCCGATGTCAGATGCTCAGATAAAACCATTGGTTTCAAATAAGAAAAGTTTTGGCATGATGCAGCCTTGCAAAATACAATCAATACATCTTTTAGTTCAGTTTGAGCTGTGCCATACTTCCTGGGGGGTCCCACTGAGAGCAGGATCAGTAAGATCAGATAACTTAAAGCTTTCTTCCTGAATGAAGATTGCTCTAAGGAGAAAAATACTGTTTAGGAGGCTGAATTAACAGATGTCACCCCATTAAAGGGGTCTGTCCAACTAAAAAATCCGTATCACATTCTCCTATTTTATACCATCATGACAACTGTAATGAAAACTTAGGTCACTAACGGTAGAAAAATGCTCGAAAATAAGATTTGTGACAGATTTATGTCTGCTTACATAACATGTTTCTGTTTGTGTTCTTCATGTTAATGATGCCAGATGACAGCATGGTTTTGTCCTACTTGGAGGAAGGAAGAAACACTAAAATAAAACAAACAGAACATGCAAAGCTTAGATCGTATTACATTTTACTATATTCACGTGATACAGTTTTTCTCACTGCCTTGTAAAGGTAAATAAATTCAGAGACAAAAAAATCAAAACAAAGGCAAAAAAAAAAAAGAAAAAACAGGCTACAGAAAATGATTGAAAGATGATTGTCAGCAGGAAGAAAAAACACTCTGTGAAGCCAAAAAGTTTTTGTCAAGACATTTTTTTCCATCTGGAACCATTTTTTCCCCAAGAACCAGTTTTATTTTCAAGTCCTCATGCAAATAGGACTGGAATGAAGACAAAGCCTGCACTGCAGACAAATAATTTTATTTGAGAGTTTTAGAAGGAAATAACAAATACTGCTTAAGACTTTAAGTTGTATGTATAGGAAATACTGAAAGACCAGTGACTCAGTTTATAGCATGAGAATACAGGGGTTCATTCTCCAAGCTGTAAGAAAGTGAAAAGCTGCTAAAAAGGCAGTTTCTCAAATACTCATAGAAATCATCAGTCAGTACAAAGTGGCTAGAAAAATAAAGTGAAGCTTTTCTTCCAGTCCATAAGAATAATTGTTTGTCAAGTTTCACTGTTTCACATACTACCCTGAGGAAACTTTCTATAGTCTCTCATCATAATACAGATTTTTACTGGCAGTTATTTTTTTACCATCAGTGCAAGAGTTCACATGAGAAAAGTTACAGCTCTGCATATCATCACTATTAAAGCATGGCAAATCAGTTCCAGTTTCTATGGGTCTTGAAACCTAGCAGATTTGTTCCACACTGGAATTTGTTCCACTGTTTGAAAACAAGTAATTTTTTTGCAAATGTTTCACACTGCAGTACAGTAGGTGGGTAAAACTATTGGCTAGGCCAGTGGCACGAGGCATGAAAAAATTGTGTTCACACCTCTGCTCTCCTCTCTTAGAGGAGAACATCCCACAATAACAATTTCAAAGCACATTTTTCCACCCTCAGCCCTTGCTTTAATCCTGGAAGTAGCTCTCTCTTTTAAAATGTTCTTAACGGAATTTTGTCAAAGTCTGAATTTGCAACAAAAAAAGTTGAGTGATGCTGGAAAAGTGTATTTCAGCAAAACCAAAGTTCTCTGAAAACACAACAATGATTTTTAATCAGTGTGTAGATGATCTGAGCTCTATTCCAGTGCCAACACAGACCTTCCAACGCACACGCTATTTCTTCTTTCTCATGCACTCTCCTCCCAGCATTCTCACAGGATTAGGCAAGAAGGTAATTTTAAAGCAGTTTTGGCATAAAAAATTGTTTTCCACTACAAAGGGCTGATTCATCAAACACAAAAAAGTTCACAAGAATAGCATAGATTTCACTGAGCCTCCTGGTAAAAGAATTGGGGAATGCTTTTTAAATTTCAAACCATCTTTTATATTTCTGTTACCTAATTAATGCAGTTGTTGTTTGTTTTCTTTTAATTAAAAAGAAGTCTGAAAACAACACATCTAAAAATGGTCACAGTTTAAATGGGTGATTAAGCTGGGACAAAAGTTACTTTCCTTTTTGGTTTTGTAGTTCATCACAATTCAGAATTGTGTCTTAATCCTAATTCTTCCTTGTGCAGTTTTATTTAATGCTTTCAGGAGATAGAAAACCATTTAGTGATTGTGGTATTTTATTCTCCCTAGACACTTTTCCCTTTGTGTGACAGAATCCAGTGAGCCAGTCCAAGACACTACATGCCAGATGGTTATAGTTTTGCAATATACTCTCATCAATATCCTCTCTAAATTACCCAGATGTTACTCCTGATCTCAGGTCTACTGTGTTTTCTGAATAGCTCTACTCAGCCATAACATTATTTGATTGATCACTTAGACCTCTCTTAGACTTTTCTTCATACACAGTCTTGTAGTTTAAGTCTGATTCAAGATCATCTGTCCCGAACCTGCCATTGCCTTTGCACTGGACATATCTCTTCAGCTGTTATCTGTGTTCCCTTCGTTGTAAAA
Source organism: Athene noctua (assembly GCF_965140245.1). Lineage (NCBI taxonomy): Eukaryota > Metazoa > Chordata > Aves > Strigiformes > Strigidae > Athene > Athene noctua. The sequence continues at coordinate 56,256,705 of NC_134037.1, forward strand.
TAGGATGGGGAGGCAGCCAGACTCTAGTAAAAGCCAACTTCTCTTGAGTGTTTTATCTTCCACTGTAAAAATCAACCAGCTTTTGCCTTCCTGAAAAGAAGACATCAAGATGAGTGCTACTGAGAATACTCAATCCTGACATCTTCTGCTTCCCTTTGGTCCCCATATGGTCACTCCATTAACGCTAATGCCAGGCACCGAGTGCAAACTGGGATACGATGCCCGCAGTGGGGTCCCAAGAGGAGCGGCAGGCCCACTGTACAAAGTGCAGTCACTCTGTCAGACACTCTTGATTTAAGTAGCATTTTTACTTGAGCCTTTTCAACCTGAAACTCCTTTCTTTTGTTTTCTCAGATTTTAGGCTGGTGTGTGATAGCTACCACAGCTCTTCTGTCCCTGCTAACCACTTGCTGTGCCAGCTGCCAGTCAAAAGTCAGCCACCTCCAGCTCCTGTTCTGGAGGGTGTATGCAGAGAAGGAGAAGGAGCAACTGGATCAGATCTTCCAGCTGTATGCCACCAAACTGAGCGAGAGAAACCTGCAGTGTTTTTTTGAGAACAAGGAGCCAGAAGAGTTTCCCCTGCCAGATTTTCAGGAGTGGGGGCTGCCTCCCAGCTCTACTCCTTCAGCAGGAGCAAACAGCATTACAGCACAATTCACAGGCTAGTTGAAGAAGGCCCGAAAGAAATCAAAGTGGAAAGACAGACAGTTCTAGACTTTGTAGACAGAAGGGAAATAAAATAGATCAAGTATGTTTTCAGCTTTTTAGTATCTTGATAATATAGCATACTTCTAGCTGGTTTCATGTCTATGTTTTTTACAATGGCCTCTTTCTTCTTCATGACATTCTCTCCCAGTTACAAACTTGCTCCAAAAGGATGGAATGAAATTACTTCCCTACATCAGTGAAAAGGCTGCAGTCCTCCATGGCACCCAGGGTTCATGGTCTACTAACGACACTGGCTCTGGATCAAGAGCTGACAGCAAAAAGAGATCAATACTGACTTCTACAAGAGGGTTTTAACTATACCCTATGTAAAAGGCACTATAGTATGCTCATCCTATGTAAATCAAGAGGCTATCAGAAAGCAACACCATTTAAAAGGTATGAATATAATAATAGATGTGTGTAGCCTTCTGACAGCCCACAAAAAGTAAACGTTTTGCTTCCAGGTCATTTCCAAGCCATTTGCAGGTACAGCATTGTTTTGACGCATCAGTGGTCACTCAAGGCATCTCAGTGTCTGCACCTAGAACACTACAGATGGTCATGATGAACAGCCTTGGTCTTCTAGTCCCTGAGACATCTGCCTGGGACATGGGGCAGTGACTTCCACTGACAGTGAGGTGCCAGGCAGTTTTTTAGACAAACCTTACAGCCAAAGTGTAGGATATCAAGAGCTTGAAACTTTTGTGGGTTTGTTAAAAAAGAACATGCTGTTTTGAAACATAATCAGTAGTTGTTAGTGCTTTGCTACAATAATGAAAATGCATCAGTGATATTTTGCCTCCATAGAGTACTTGGTATTATCTTCTCCAGCTGAGAATTTCTCTTTGTAGAGGTATAAAGCTCCTGTTCTGAGTGGGTTTTGGGCACAGGATGCATCCTGTAGAGCTATGTAACACTGTTCCTACTGGGCCTACAGCCATTGTATGACAGAGGGCATGGAAGGAAATTCCACATTTTAAGGCAAGAAAATATTTTTTGCAGCAGGCTGATTTTCATTTTTCTGAATAAATTAGGAAATTTGTCTGGACCAAGAGGAACTGGCAGAGAATGCAGGTGAGGTGACTGCATGATCAGTGCTTCTGCGCTTCACCCCAGAGCCCTATGCTTTACTTGGAATTCATCACATGGCTCTCACACGGAGTGTCCAGAGTCTCTGCTGTCTAAAAGGAGAACAAAATTTCTGCCAAGTTTCTTCCCCTGGGGTGACTGGGCAGGCTTTTATGCAGCATTTTACTGCCAGTCTCCCCAAGACTGCAAAGAATCCTATTTCTGCTCTGCTTGAATCAGGCTCTTAACAACAAACCAGGGTACTCTGCCCAGCTGTTCTCATACTCATTACACTTCCTCAGCAGAAAAAAAAAATATCTATCTGCATTTAAAGACCATTACTCTTTTGAAAATAAATGTCAAGAGCTAATTCCACTGCATGCTTAGAATTTTCTCTGTGTTTTGAAGAATTTGTCATCTTTGAACAAAGCTTTTAAAGTTTTTTATTCCAGCTGACCCACCCTACAGCAGACTTAGAACCTGTTAAATGCCTAAATGTACCTGCTGCAGCAGAAAGCACAGAGGTTAACACTGACAAAATGAAAGTCACAACAACAGGCATGTCTGACACCATGTCTGGCACATATGCATTTTTCTCCCAAGGCTCCTCTCCCAGTATAGCAACTATTTAATTCAAGGGTATATGTCCCTCCCTATTTGTCTGCTTTTCTCTATCAGAGATGCCCCAACATCTACTGCCCAGTCCCAACTCACCTTCTCTCTACATGCAAGGGGAGAGGAGATACCACTTAGCAGGATGTCCCCCCTGCCTAGACTAAACTTCCCTTCCCAAAGCCATCTTTCCACCTCCCTCCTCACTGGTACAACAGAAAACCAAAGCAAGTTGGGATGCAAAGGGGAGGATGCTAAGTAGGTCAAAGAGCTGATCAAGGAATATGGGAAACAAGTGGGTTGATGGAAGGATGAGGTCTCCACCGTGATATAAGAGCTGGGACCCAGATGCAAAAGCAGAGCTGGTAGAGGTGGGAAGACAGAGGGTTACCACTTTGGGTGTTTAGCACCCTCTTTTTCCTCAGGAGAAAGTTCAAAGCTCTGCACCTGAGTATTCAGGACCACCTGAAAGAGGAGTGTTTCCCAACCTGGTCTCCTTCACTGTGGAGGGACAAAACCAAGACGCATTATCCTCTCCTCATCCTCACCCTGCTTCATGTTTGCAGGTAACTCATGTTGAGTGTCTCCACCTCTAAGAGCAGCTGCTGAACACTTAGTGCTGCAACATGTACATGGCAGGAGCCAAAGTCTCACCCTGACCTTCATTCCTAGGACTGTGTTACTCTAACTGTGTTGTCTTACTAAAATGTCTGTGACTTAATGCAATTGCATGTGGATGCTGGTATGCTACTATAAAAACCAAAAGCCAGTTTGACCCTATGTTTTCAACTGAAGTCTGGTTTTGGCAAATCTAACCCTGTCCTTCAAGCAGCTATCTCAAAAGCTGTTTTGTATCAACATTGTCCCTGAAATAAATTTCAGCAGCTACTACGGCAGCTCAGAAAGAGGCGAAGACTATTGTCAACACTATCCAAAACAAACTGGGCGAAAAAACAAAAAGCAAAAACCAGCAGAATCAACATTTTCTCTTGGAAAATTTAGATTTTGCACTGACTCTGATGTGCATCAAAATATAAGTTCACAAATAAACAGGAAAATTCTGCTCAATTCTCTGTGCTTTGTCCCTTAATTTACTATTTCTTCTCTGTGAGAACCCAGTTTTTTCATTTAAATTCTCTTAACTCTTCTTCTGCTACACATCTGCTCCTCCATCAAACTTGAAGTCTTTCTTGCAAGAACAAAAACTGGTTAACTGTTCTAGGCTCTCATATGCTTTCAATTTAGTTTCAGCTGTAATTTGCATTATGGTATGACAAATCTGTCCAAATTCTATTGTTAAAATTTCCTGTGTAAAAGAGAACTTGCATGGAAACTATGCAAAACCAGTAGCTGGTTTGCAATGGAGCACCAAATTAAGGCAAAACTGCAAAGCTATCAAGTGAAAATTGTAAAAAAAGTGTCAGCAGAAAAATAATTTAAGTACATAGATAAGTGATTCCATTAATAGATATGAACATTGTTTTCAAAACCAGGCTATGACTGGACAGGAGTTCCTTTAAAACTACCATACACAACTCGGAGAGTAAAAACAAAGGTCCTTTCAATCTTTCGTTGTAACTCCAAAAGACAAGGAAGCAAAATGAATGAACGGTTTTGAAAGTTGCATCCATAAATTTGTCTCGTTTCTACCTATATGAAATGGAAGAAAAAATATCTATTCTTTTTGAGTACATAGGCTCAATATCAAAATGACACACATATAAAGCAAAATCTCTTGAAAATGTCACTTGCAACTCTATGGGATTATATATTACTAATGTCAAACAAGAAATCTATGCAGTCAGAATAAAAAATGTACCACTGCCCTTTTTCAAAGTCTCAACCAGCATCCCATTTCTCTCAAGCAGCAAGAATAAAATTCATTAACATTTTGATGGTGCTCAAATACAATCTAGAATTACTGAAATAGCTAGGAGGCCGCTAACTTATCAGTCCCTTTATATACTACTGGAGACTTTTCACTACAAAACATTGTACACGTAAGTAATGTCGCAAAGCAAGTGATAACAGACTGTTAAAGAAAATGAAACCATGTTTCAGATGACATAATAACAAGATTAATAAAGGACCAGAATTAATCTGCATAGAAGGGGAAAGGCAGCCAAAATAAAATTTTTGCTAGCATACTTTTCCTTCTTAGTACTTAGTGTTTGGGAAAAGCAAGATGCTTTAAAGGTCTTGCCATCTGTTGCTGTTTCCACGTGCTCACAAACTTTTCTTTACTGTTTACAGTGCAGCACTTATATTGCAGTTTACTGTCTACCACTTAGCACAGCAACCTGCTGTATGCATTTCTCACTGAGATTTCACTGCTGAGATTTCAAAAGAAACATTTTTCAGCTTCATAAATTCCGCCAGCTTCTGTCAGACTTTCAAACTGCCCGTAGGTCAATATATAGGGATCTTGTGTGGCAGGACCTCCCAAGGGAAGGAGAACCACATCTCTTGCCTACAAAACAATTCTGGGTTTGGGGGCGACATGGTTGGATTACCCCAGCACTAGTGGTCCCCAAGGGCCTCTCTACAAGCAGCTTCAGAGATATAAATTTGCTGCATTCATGGAGTACTGAGCTTCCACCATAAAGCCCATCTCTCCAGCCACTGCTTTTCAGGGATATAACCTCAGCCACAGCATTGTATTAACATAGCTATGGAGCTTGTGAGCTCACTGTGGACCAGAGGGCATGGCCCAGTGGCTCCCACCTGTAGCATACACAGACACCTCCCGGGGCATGGTGACTTTGAGCTATAGAAGGTAACCTTGTTCCAGGATTAGATCTAAATCCAGAAACTTTTTTTTTTTTTGCACCTCTTTTGATCAGATCAATGATGCTAGAGGTCTTGTGAAAAAGAATTGAAGTTAAAATTAGATTTTGTAGGATTATAAAGCAAAATTATCACCCTCACTTCAAAAGTAATCCTCACTTATACTTAGATCCAACTTCTGAATCCAGCTTTGGACATTACTTCTTCAGCTGAGCTTTGTTTCCTCAGCTAATTTCCATTTTCTTATCCCAATTTGCCAGTGAGCAGAAAGACTACTTTTACATGGCCTGCTTTATCTTTTTTTATTCTACCCTCACTGTAACCATGCAAAGTCACAACACCAACATGAGAAGTCAGTAAGCACCATGGGAATTCAGTGTAGAAAGACTCACTTTGACTTATCATCAAAGCTTGTTGGCCCTTCTCCAGTCCAATATAAATTAGCAGTAAATCCCAGGCTTTGTAGTCTCAACCCATAGTTGAAGTTTTAAGCCCTCAGTCACTGCCTTAGGTGCGTTTTTCCTCCAGTATTTATTTCTTAATATGGTAAACTGGCTCTGTACTCCTCATTTTATATTTTTTCATTTGCTTAATCTCTTTCCATTTCCACAGGGAATATTCACAGCCTAATTTTACAGACTTCTCCTTTGCTTTCCAAAGGACTGCAGGATAACAGCGATGTTTACAGGAAGCTTGGCTCTACTTGAACTGCCTAACCACCTTAATTGCTTTAACTTTGAACTGTTTTTACTCTATATGCCCATCCTTAAACAGATTTCTACCTCAGAAGAGTTAGTACAGTTAAGTATTTAAGAACCTTCTCCTGGCTGAGAACACTACTGCTGAATAGTTAAAGAGATCATGTAAAACAGCTGTGTAATTCTGAACTGATAACTTTAATAGTGTATTTGCAGTTACTTGCTGGGTCATTTTACATGTGCTTTGTTGATATGTGCCTCAGACAAATGTGCTTGAAGACTATTTGAAAAACGTTTTGCCAAAGAAATGTGAAAATGCTTTCCATATCACATTTTGCGTCAGAAAGGTTCACTCCTACTATAGAACTCCTATTTTAGTTTGCTAAAAATAATCTTTTCAAGAGACTGTGTGCTTTAAAGTTCGTTCTAATCTTTCCAAGTGATTTTATTTCTCTCGGCAAGTCTCTTTTGAACTAAAACCTGCAGAGAAATAGTGACTTTTTCCTTACTTTGATGGTTAATTTCACACTGTATTTTGTTGAATCCCCTGTAGTTAAGAATGATGGTTCAACTGCACTAAAGCATTTGTAAATAAGGGAACCATGAGGAACAAGACCCAGAAAGCCAGATGTCTGGCATATATGTGAAAATCCAGACAAAATAAAATACAAATACCACCCAAAGAATAACTTAAAAGTGAACAAAACCATGATTTTGCAGCCTGGTATCATTCTTTTAAAGAGACTGTATTTTAATACGGTGATTGAAATGCTGCTTGTCTCATGGTTTTCATTCAGCTGCCCTCCCTGTCTCCAGTGGATGTCCTACCTGGGTTAGCTCCTCCAAAGGAGAAGCTTTGTTATACATCGTGATCTGAGACTCCAAAATACATTTTACTTCAGGAAGAAATTTAGTTTCCACTCTTCTATGAGCTAATGGGATCTGGCTGGCTTTTAGTAACGTCACCTGCTTCTGCTTTAAACTTTGGCAGATCATGGTGTATGTGTGTGTTGTGCCTATGTGCACTTTATGGCCCTACCAGCAACAGCAAGTGCAGAGGTCCTGTCTGTATTTCTGCAACAGCTATCAGTTCATCTATGACAAGCATTCTGGAGTGATAACATAACTTCTGTCCCTCCATTTCAGTCAGATGTAACATAGGTATTTCTGACGTGGTTAATGTGAGCAGGATCACACATCACCTGATAACATCGTATGGTTACGTGCGGAAGAATGGCGAGAAGATAAGCAATGGAAGTCAATACAGCTGTTTCCCAGATTCTTTATAATAAATCCCTTTATGCTTTGTTAAGGCAGCAGAGATTTCTATTTCACATTGTAGCATATTGTTGCTTATGTTGTCCTTGGATAGGTTTCTCCATATGTGTCCACCTGCAAGGCTATCCACTAGCCATTGTGTCACCTAGATTTACTGCACATGCACATTCTCACATAAAAACTTAATGAGCCCAGGCCAATTGTTCCTTGTCATGGACCATTGCTCCACAGTGCCTTGGACCTCCCCACTTGCTGTTTACCTCGCTTGGGTAACTGCTGGGAAACCCCCGCTGGGATGCTGAAGTAATAAAAGCCTTTTGATCATCTTTACATGTATTTTTTGTGTATCTGACCCTGCTTGGGTCCAGTAAGGTGTCACCGCTGGTGGAGGCCAGTCCAGTGTCACTGCCTGGATCAAACATCCATGTACACTTTGAACCAAGATACTCCTGTATAACCAGCATATACTGGTGCACTGTAGAGAAAGCCTGCTCTTTCCCAGTTCTGCAGTCAGCGGTTAAACATAATAATGTTCACATTTAGTTGATGCTGCTGGTAATTCTCAAGTAATCAAAAAGTCTGCCAGGCATATTTTTGACTCCTCAAATGAGAAAATGAAAATGAGCCTCAGTTCAATTAACTGATGCCCTGATCTCTCCTCTTAAAACAAATGACTACCTAGCAAACAGTTCTTTGTTATAAAGTGTGGTTAATTTTTGCCATTGGGAAAGCCCAGGCATATCTTCACTGGCAACACTTCATAGCTGAAAATCATAAAGGATTTTGCAATTACCTGAGCAGGTATTAGTCTGAGCTAACTCAATATTTATGAACTACCACCTTCTTCACAGTGACTCAGCAGTCTAAAGGGGCTGGATGTCCTATGGATTTCTCTTTGAGCTTCCCCAGGAAATCTGACTTGCCCATGAGGGTAAAAAAACATCTTTAGAAACCTGTGTATTGCCACTTAATTTTCTCCTAGGTCTTTCTTGTCTGACAGTAGTGTGAAAGACTACTCAATAAAGAGGGAAATTTCCATCAAAGAAGGCAAAAGTACCCACTCTGATTCTATCTTTTTGATTTTATTATTAGATTTGTGGGTAGTGAGGAAAATGTTCCTCTCATTTTCCTTTCTTACAGTTCTCTGCCAAGTCTTCCTTTTGCAGAAAATTCTGCAGTTTATTCCTAATATTATCATTTTAAGGTTAAAAAACATCTAAGATAGTTATGGAGATGCTGAGGAGATTCAGATGGCAGGAGTAGAGAATATAAAAGTTTAAGATCCTTATGAGATGGTTAAGGTTTATGTTCCTAGAAAAAGGGTAAAAAGTGAGGGAATATGTGATTTGAAGTTTGCTAAAATTGGATCATTTTTTGTTGTTTGCTGCATTCTCTGGCAAGAGTAGAAGAAATCAGCTTAAGCTGCAACAAACAAAAAGAAACTTTTTAATTCTTCTAATGGCAAAACACCTCATAGGCTACTAGAAACTGAAGAATTTTAATTTCAGCTTAGCAACTTTAAGGTCAGTTTAGGTCGTGGGTTGGCAGCCTCTCACAGGTGATATCCCATTTTTTGTTTTCTGTCCTCAACTCAGGTATAACACTAATACCCATGTGAACCAATTCTGTGGTTCTGACAACCCTTTGTGGTAAACTTACCACTGTGGGTTTGTCAAGACCATCTGCAAAAGTCTTATCTCACTAATCATCACATTTTTTGTGTTCTGTTGAATATTGTTTTTTTTCTCAGCCTGGTGTAGCACTGTGCTACAGAGGTAGAAACTGATGTCTCCTCTCAAGGCCAATCTCTGCGAGCTACTAGTTGATATGAAGTTGTAGATAAGGAAAATGCTGTCCTTCACCCAATGGAAGCATGGGTGTGATTGTGGAGATGAGTGTTTTTTGCTAAGACAATTATGATATAGCAGAAAGTGTAGGTAACTGTTCTGGAGCAAACTGATAGAGAAGGAGGGAAAAGCTAAGACCACTGAAGCTGATGAAGCTCTAGAGAATGCAAATCTTATTTACCTGTGCAATCATGTCTGCAGTTTCAGAATAACTGCGGCACTTTTTCACAGCTGAACGAGCTAAAAAATCATCAATCAGTCTTATACCAATGCCATATCCCCTGAGGAGAAAACAAAGAAAATTAACATTCAAAATAGGGAACTTCTTTCCACTTACCATCTCCCTAACCTGTCTCTTGTGCTTTCTCAGCAAAACAGCTGCATGTTCTTAAATGAATGGCTTTGAGGACAGCAGATTTTACTGGTCTAGATTCTTCTTCCTACCACATTTTGCAGCACAGTAGGATTGCTGTTCATGTAGTCATTTAAGGAATCATACTCTTTTAAGCACAATACTCCTGGCAAGGATGATATGAATGTTGTTTATATACACACTGTCTATACATACATTTATATTTACACATATAAATAAATGATGTTAGATATATGAGTAAAATGTATGAATAATATATAAATAATACACCTGATTAATAATGCTTTGTCACTAAAAATAGGACAGAGTGACAGAGCACAGGATTTTCTCCATTCCCCTCTGATTCCCAGAGTTGATCTCACACTGTCTCTGTCAAGCAGAACAAAGCAACTGCCCCTTCAGGTCACAGAATTCACCTCTGGGCTGGTACAGAGTTCAGCAAATCCTGGGCACCCTCAGCGATGCATCCAGGTGCCAGGAAAACCCACAGGAAATGGACTCACACCTGATCTCTTTCACTTTATCCTCTTATCTCTTCACCTCATTTTTCATTCTTCCTCCACAATTGACTTTGTCTTTTTTCTAACCTGTTCTCTCCCTTCATTTACTAGTTGCAGAAAAAATCCAAATTTGCTAGTTAATATACATTTTCAGTACAACACCATCTTCATTTTGTATTTAAAACACTACAGTTTCAGAGAAATCAAATAAAAAAGGATGGAAGTTAATGGAATTTTTTATAAAACAAATATTCATGCCTAGCTCTCACATATTAACAAAGGTCAGTTACTAGAGTATGCCAAATAGCTATGCCTCCAAGCATTTTTTTAAAAAAAGGGAAAGAGATTGACACAAATGTTATCAAAGAATGTGAATTCAACTCAGAAATGTTTCTAGGGAATTTTTCATTTCCATTTATGTGGATGTTGGCAGTCTCTGCCTGTTTGTCAGAGGCACCCTGAGTGAAGCAGCCTGAACTCGATGGATTTTCTTACTGACTTTGTACCATGTATTTGAAAAGAAGCCAAAAACTGATCTGATGTCTAATGTGATGACAGGAACAAAAAGTGGTTTTGGCATCATGAAGTTTAAAATTGCAGTATGTCATGCATCAGAAAACAATGAAATATTTATTTATTGCCTAAGTATCAATATCAGTAATGTTGGTAAATATGTCATCAGCAGTTATCAAGTTATTTATTGGTGATGTACATGACTACTTAGATCTTTTTCATCTTTTATGCCTTAGATTTGCAAAGTCAAATGAATAATAAATCTACAAGTAGTTATTTGGCAACTGTACAATGAAAAACACCATTCTCACTACGTGTTATATATGGACTAATATATAGACAGAGATCTAAGAATACTGTTACAAGTTGTCACAGGTCTGCTAAACTCTAAGGTTCCTTCCTCGAGCTGAGTTGTTTTCATCTTCACAGAAGTAAAGATGGCCATACTGTTTTAATGAAACCTGTCATTATATTATCAAGCCTTTATCAAGAGAAAAACAAAAAGTTTTTATAAAGCCAGCTATAATAATTAAAACACAAGAAGCAAAATATGTCTCCACATCTTCCAAAATTACCCTTTAGTAACTTCTATCATAGCATCAGAAATGTCTATACTCTTTAAAATGTATGATTTTCATCAGAGCTGAATGAGGGATTAATATCAAATAAATACCCAAGGGATATTGCCCCTTCTTAGTCAGGGATAAATTATTTTTCCTTTTTCCAATCAATAATATTTTTTCTCATTTCCATTTCTAGCTATTGGACTACAGCTTGTTTGCAAGCTTTCAGATTAATAGTAAAGTCATTAGGTATTTTGTCCACTGTGATTGTTGTAAATCGATTTTGCATGTCTGTTTTGCCTGAAAACACAGACCTTATTCTTCTGATTAAGATCTTAGTATATCTTCTTGTTAACCAGGTCAAAAGTAGTTTCTTGCTTATTTTCTGTGACATTTTTATTTTTACAGTGATAATGCCTAGGAAACTCAGTCAGGATGGCAGGCTCCTATAAACACAGGAGCTTCATTTTCTGAAGAGGTTATCCATGTAAAAATCAGTTCCTCGTTAACCACTTGTGCCATCTCACTCATTGCTGTATGGACTTTTAAAGGCGAGAGGCCTGTCTGCCCCTAACCCATGGAGTGGGGAAGACAGACAGGCCTCAGGGGACAGTTCAGAGCTCCCAAATCAGACACCTGAATTACACCCTCGGGGAAGACTACTGACTACAAAAGGATTCTGCCTCTTGACTGAGTCACCTAAGTGAAATCCCTACAACCTGGAGTTGTGACTATGCCTTAGCTGTCTAAATCATGAAACCACCATGTTGCTAGATGAGGGGGAGCCACAGGAAGGTCACAGAAAGGCATGTTAACTAGAAAACACCTATGAGAAAGAAAAGGCTTGTCTAGTGTGAAATAACATGGGTATGAAGAAACAGGAGAGTTAACATGGAATTTGAAAATGAATACATGGAAATAGACAAAAATTAGAATTTTATATTATTAGTTAGCTTAACACAGGACTAATAAGAAACAAGTGTAAGCTGTCAAAACAACCCTCACGTTTTTCTTCTGAGAATTCAAAAGCTGATTGTAGATCTTCATTCACAGATCAGTGTTATTTCTGTTAACAGAATATTGAACCTTATGCTCATAATCTCTGTAATTCTAGACAGTGCTGGAACTCATAAAATAACAGACATAAAGCTGAAAGGTAACAGACAGGTGGAAAAATAGCATTATCGATAAAGCTGATCATTTAAAGCAGTACTTACATTCTATCTAAACAGGTGTTGACATCTTCATCTTTTTCATAGTCCTTGCACAGCTGGGCTACCAAGGCCCCATATGTCAGTACAAAAAGTTCTCCACTCTGCCAGAAAAAGTGGAAAGGGAAAATGAAGCAAAGTAGAATCAAACATTCTCATACTTTTAGGCTTCTACTGTATTAAAACAAGCAAAAATAACATTTCCATTAAACAACTTTTGTCCATGGATGTGTAATCACTGAAATCCACAATTCAAGTGTGACAGTCTGACTTGATCACTTGAGTCTCTGTGCAGGGATCTTGCTTGTCAGAAATACCATTTCTTGGGATACAGCTACTTTCATCAGGTACATTCCTGCATCCAAGATTAATGACAAGTGTTTAGTTGCAGGAGAATAGTTGAGGCAATGAGCTATTAGTCCTTTTACAACAGGAACAACAGTATATACACTGAAATTCCAGTTCCTTCACAAACATGGTTGATATGATTCAGTTCATCAGCTTCCTTTCCCCCCCCCCCCCAAAAAAAAAAAATATCTCAGAATTATGATAAAATACTGTAATTCAACACAAGTGTAAAGAATAAGAAACAAAGTAGAAAAGAATCAGCCCCGTTGAGATTTCCCCTTCTTTATCAGACTTTACAAGTCTAAATCACTATCAATACTAGTTCTCCAAATGCCTGTGGACAATCTCACTGTGACATTATTTCTGTATCTTAATACAGAAGACATGGTTGGTATGGCTCCACCACATGAGCAAGAAGAAGGGGATGGATGAGGATTACAGCCACCTGTCCAAGGAGCATGGAGAGCAACTGAAGAGGTCAAAGGCATATCCCCACACAGATCCTGTCACAACTACTAGTCCGGGTTCTTCAGCTGTGCACCAACCTGGAAGAAAGTTTTCTTCCCTCCCTCCTCTGCCAGATCACTCTGTGGCACTGCAGAATTGACTATATTTAGCAGGAGTAGCAGCTGGCCTTTAGGGGAGAAACTAGGTTGACTCTCACTAAACTTCTTGGACAGGAATTAATTAAAGTAAGTACTATAGGCCTGTGTCATGTGGGCAGACTAGTGGTGCTTTTTGTTTATAGCCTATGGAAAAATAATAGTAAATGCCAATAAAAGCAATAAAACAAATCACACAAGGAAAGGAAGAGTGGCTTAGTGGAAAGACCTCTTCCTGCTTCCGTTGCATCAAAAGCTCAGAGTTTAATCAATGATTCCATTTTAACAAGTCACTGTTTCAAATCTTAAGGAGCATGGAACCATTTCCTAAAGTTGCCTTGGTGATAACTCCTGATTACAATAATATTGCACATTGACAAATTCCCATTAACAAGTTTTTAATGGAATAAATGGCTATCATACAGGTTCTGTATTGTTCTAGTTTCAGCAAAAAGTCTGTGCTGTAGTGAGACAAATACTGTAGAGAAACTTAAACATGCTATATCAATGTAATTATATTTATTAGCCACTTTTGCAATCAGTTGGAGTATTTTTCCCATAAACATATGTTTATTAACTTTATATTATAGTCTCTTTTTTTCAGCGCAGATCTCTGTCACCTTTTCAGAAACTGGCATAACCTCCAGTACTCCAACTCCTAGCAAAAATCACCATTAACCATCCAGACAGCCCTAAGGCTCCAAGTTCCTGAAGAAAGACTTGTGTGGAATTGAACCATCCAAACAAAGAACAGAAATCGCTTTCTCTGTGTGTTTCATTTAATGACTATCTAACCACAGAGGCACATAAACTTAGCTGGCATTTTTATCTTTTACCAAAAATCTCTCTAAGCACTTAGACCTCTGCTTCTGAGCAGACCCCAATCTCAGGAATATTATCCTCATCTTTCCTAAGTCTGTTCAGAATCTCAGCACTAGGGATAAAGTAAAAGAATGCAGTTAAGTGCCCAGTGAGCGAGACAGTCACTTTAGTTTTGTTATCAGTCTTTTACAGTTGTGTATGTTCTCTCTTAATTACTAACTATACTTTTAGATGCAAACATATTCCTTTCAAGACACAATACTATTAGTGGGTTTTCAAACCACTGTGGCCTTATTTCTGCATTATGGCACTTCGGTTTTTTGGACTTGTCATAAAATATTCCTAAACAGTTAGAAATTTTCAACCACAGATAAAGATTCTGAGGAGACTTTCTATCTAAATTTTTTTGTATTTAGACACATCACTGCCAGAGAACAGGAAGAAGAGTAACAGGTATCTTTAATGGCACAAAATGCTGCTTTTTCATGGCCATGAAGTTTAAGAAGGCCTCTCAGGAAAATCTCACATGCAGTATATTTAAAATAACTGCTGGAGCTTTAGGAGAATAATAACATGAAGTGCAGAAAAAGAAGGAAGTTTTGGTCTATGTATCTTCTACTTGATAGAATTCTGTGCTATGTGATCAATGTTCAAAGCCAACTTTCAAAGACAATGGTTACAGTTTTACCATTGTTTCCCCCAGAATCAGATTTTGGCCTTAAAGCCAGATGTTGAGATCCTGTGATGGTGCCCTCCATGTGCATAGAAAAAATGCAATATTAGGAGGATGAAGGAGGATTGCTGCTCATGCAACATAACCCCCAAAAGCAGACATGGTCTGCTATGCAGGAGGCACACAGTGGGTACAAGATATACTGCAGCCCCAGACGAACCATCTATTCCTGTGACTGTTCATGAGCTAGAGACGTGGCCAGTGCAGCTTCTTTTCTTCAAAACAAGAACAGTGTTGGCCTCAAGGATTCATGCTGAGGGCAGGACTGACTGAAAATCATTTCATGTAATAGGCAAGGTAGCGAGATAGATATGAAGGCTCCTAGAGCAAATCTCAGTATTACTGCTGAGTCAAACAGACTCCAGGTTCTATGGACAGGCTTTTTTATGTCAATGCTTAATAGCTGTCAGTTGGCAGCTTAGAAGGGGGTCCCACGGTAGCCATAAATGCTGTCAGTGCTTCTGTTCTCATGCTGGCAGACTCATCCCCATCCTTTCAGTACTTTGAGGGTATTCAGAAACATGACTGTATAAAACACATCAATACAGTAACAGCTTATTCTTACTCCATGCACAATTTTAACCGCACATTACAAAAATGTCTTACTATTTTGTGGTTCTCCTGCTTTCTTCCTGGTGGGCGAGACATGTTGCTTGTGTAACACCTGATGTACTTGATTGTCAGTTTATGTCTTGTCTTCCTCAAGCAGCACAGTTTTCTCTCAATCACTGTATTTCCTCTTTCCCTTCTCTAAAGTTTTCTCCTCTCTGCTCTTCTGCCTTTTGCATGAGATGTGTTTGCTGCAATCTGTAAAGCTGCTAATGCTCCTCCTATTGTGTACCAAGCCCTTTGGGAGGAATTTGACCCGCAACAGATCTGTCCCTGTATACAACATAAAAAAGCACTCCATCCATAAGAATGATTTGTAATCAAATACACAGCAAACAACCATGAGAAGTCAAACAGGGCAGCCCCAAAGAGATTCACAGGTCTTACGTTTTTAGGGACAGCAAATTAATTCTGTTGTTTGTCTCAGATTTTGGTGTTTGGAGGGTTAAAAAAAGCTCCCTCTCTGAGGAAAAAAAAAACAACACAGTTGCAAGATACTGCTGCATAAGGTAATAAAAAATTGATCATTTTCAATTTGAAGGAGTGAGTCTTTTGTCAGCTCTGACTGCTTTAGTCTGGTGAGTTCATGTCTGCCAAGGCAGCAGCAGTATGGGTTACAAAGCACTACTACCACCATGTTTCTGCAAAGCTGTCAGGACACATCTAGAGCACCCAGATTCCCAAAGGAATAAACTGTGGACCTGCTACAGCTGCCAGCTTGTGCAAGTGGCACTTTCCTTAATGGTGTTTCTAGGGGATCTTACATTATTCTTAACCTGTGATAACCCCTATTTGTAAACATCCCTGCTACAAACATCCAGGAAGGTTCATCTTATTTTTTTTTATTCCCCTGAGGTAAATTTGGCCTATTCTCTTACTATTACATTTGCAGTAAATTTAGGCAATGCTCACTAGTGAGTTTAGAAATTAATCAGGTAGCTGTCTTTCCTTTTAGGACTTATCTCCACATATATTCCCACAGAGTCATATCAGGAAAGGAAGTGAAAATACATGGCCTCATCTGAATGCCATGCTGTTACAAAATTTCAACTAATTAATAGATTCAGTGATAGAGAAAAATCACAGGTACTTACTACTCCAGATACACAGAAAGCAGCAGATGTGATTTGTTTGGGATAAGAAGGATTAATTTACTTTAAAATATGGTAGTTTAAAGTTATGACACAATTCAACAACAAAATATAGGACAGATAAAAGGATTTTCAGCTTTGTGGGGATGAGTATCTTTAACCAAGTACTAAGCGACTGGACAAGAGGTAATGGCCTCAAGTTGTGCCAGGGAGGGTTTAGACGGGATATGAGGAAGCATTTCTTTACAGAAGGGGTTGTTGGGTGTTGGAATGGGCTGCCCAGGGAGGTGGTGGAGTCCCCATCCCTGGAGGTGTTTAAGAGTAGAGTCGACATAGTGCTCAGGGATACGGTCTAGTTGGAAACTGCCAGTGTTAGGTTAATGGTTGCACTAGATGGTCTTCAAGGTCTTTTCTAACCTAGAAAATTTTATGATTCTATCTATGGAAAACATAGTCATCCTAACAGCTTTCATTTTACGCAGAATGATGAGACGGTGTTGACAACTTTACAATATAATAAGCCTCTTCTATTTTTTTCTAGGCACTTTTCTGGCCCTGTAAAATCCGACTCCATTTTATAAGTGAAACTGTTGTAGGTATTTTCCATATCTAAATTGAAATAAATTACAAAAGCCCAACATTACAATTCTCTTGATAGTTACTTGCATTTCTAAATTGAGTCTGAGATAGGTTTGTTTCTCAGATTGTCTCCAACTGGTGACAAACACCAAATAGGTCTCTCATTGCAGGAGATATCCCATATTCCCTAAGAAAGTGTACTGCATTGCATTTTAAAAAGCAGCTCTAAAAGATTGTCATTAGCATAATTTAACTGCAGTGAAACCATCATAAAGCACTTAAGGCTACCCATAAATAGGCACCTTTTTTTTTTATCCAGTTCTGAATATAAAGATGAATTACTTCAGCCAGCATTATTAATACTACAATCAGGAAGGAACATTGTAGACCACAGTGCAATGAATGGTAAGAACACATCAGCATTGTGTTGAAAATACATACGTGCACATGTGTATATGTGTAAATTCACATATATAATACGATGTATCAGGTAGAACATACTACACTCTGAAAGGTTTGCACATGACTGAGAAAATGAAGCTGAAATGGTGTACCCAAATAAACTGGAGATTCAATGGCTCCAGGGAGGGAAACAAGTCAATGGTGGACTGCATCCACATCTTCAGGAACAGAACAAATCCACCTTTGTAATACCCAGAAAGGTTGGTCTTGCACACTGCTTGTGCACTAGATTACATCAGTTCTCTTCATTCACATTAAACTGAAAAAAAATTACACAAAATATCTCCTGAAGTTCAAAAGCATACATTAAAATGTGCACTAGCACCCTGTCTCTTATAGTGGCCTGGTTATTAGGCAAAAGCTGAAACCTGTAGATCTCTTTAGTAGTCCAGTATCTAAGGATTTTCCCAAACATGAATATCGCAGAGCAGAGTGCAATATAAAGGTCAATAATGAGGTATCAAATGCCTAAAAAAATACCTTAAAAAGTTCTTTGAGTCAAAACAAGAACACACTTGCAACAGAAGATGGGTGTCCAAGTTAGAACAATACAGGATCAGGCTTTTGTTTGCTCTCCTCTCCAGGGGAGAGGAACTTCTCCCTTAACCAGGCCAAAGAGACGGTGAAAATGACTTGGCAGCCTGAAGCCAACCTGCAACCAGGCAGAACACAGGACGTGGGCAGTGCTCCCCTACATCCCCACAGGAAATCTGTCATGCAGGTACTGTCATAGGATGCTTTCTAACATGCACAGGCAGGCTTGATATCCATGCAAAATGTAACTCAAAATGCCGCTAAAGGAGGCACAAAACGTCAGCCTTTTGACTGCTCAGTGATGAAAACACTTGCGCAGGACTGGAGAGATCAGGGTTCAGTCTCCTCCTACAAACTTTACAGGAATCAACTTTCAGATGGAAAATAGAAAAACACTTCCCTCTTTCTCTCTACCTTTTTCTGGCCATTAGATAACAAAATCCTCATATTTTTTCTGATCCAGTAAATATCTGAATCCTCTCTGTGGGGCAGCTAAGTAAAACTGGTAGAGCTATGGCAGGAAAGCTGGATGATACAGCTTCTTCCCACCAGTCACACCACATCACTAATAATAACTGAGCTCTTGGAAGAAAGAGATGAGTGAGTGAGTTTTGACAAGATCAGGTTGAGAAGGGAACTGAAACCAATCTCTCCCTTTTGCCATGGCTGCTTTATTTCAATAAAAAGCAAACAAGAGAATAAAACCTGCTTGCTTGTGCATGGGAGGATAGGAAGGTGTAGTATGTTTTCCAATAACCATGTTTTAAAAGAAAATGACAAACCATTCTAAGTTCTTCCAAAAAAATCATTGACTCTCATAAGTGAGGTTCCTGGCAGTGAATTCAAGCTGACAGAGCCCTGCAAAATGACAAGCAAAACCATGGCTAAGGTTTGCCCATGTATTGTTTGCCTCAGAGGTCGGCTATAAGCATCTCTTTGCCTCAGAGGCAAGCTGGCTGTCACCTCAGGTAGTGGTATTTTGGATTGCATTTAGTCCTTACTCTTCCTAGGCATTGATCAAGAGCCTAAATGTCTGCCTCAGGACTCTGGGTTCCTCTGCAAAGGCAAGTACTTAAAAGATCTGATGTGCTGCCCAAGCTCTTAATGGAATCCAAGCCTGTAATTTATTCCACAATAAGATGACGCAGCAGGATTATTTACAGCATGACATGAAAGCAAATGCCAAAGAAGTGACAATGCAGCACTACAAAGTTGTTGTATTGATTCTATAATATAAACTGCCTCATTCAACAGCCTCAGGCTGACTGAATATTTCAGTGTTGCACATCTCTTCAGTTTCACATCTAATGTGTTTCTTGAGTAAACAAGTGATGCTTGGGAAAGCCTTTCTCCCTTATAAACAAAATAAGACATGGGTTCCCAAAGAAAGCTCAGCAGCAATCAATTGGAGATTTTAAAATGAACTGAGGCATAAAACATATCTTCGAAATAATTCTGTCATAGCCTGTTGGGTTAATTTCACTGAATTTAAAGGAGGTATTTTTTTTCTAAATATAATGCCACTAGTGCCAAAAAAAAGTTATTGAAGATCCTCTGATACTGAAAGAAAATGAAGATTCAAAATGGCAGTGTTCAGACAGCACTGGGATTTTGTTGTGCTACTGCTCTATGCAAACAACCAAGAACTTAACAACAGGTTCCAGAAAAGCTGTAAGCAAAGTGTTGCTGGATGTTTCAGCATGTTTCTCTATCGCTTTTGTGTAATGGTGTCACATAGTTTTGAGAGCCAATTACCAGCAACGACCTTGTTTGCAGATTGTGACTGGGGGTGAGACAAGTAGGTGTCCACCTTAACAGCGCACTGGAGGAACAAGGTCTTGTCTAGGAAATAGTCAAGGTGTGTGTGTCATGCCATCCATGCGTATAACAGCTGTGAGAGTGTCTCTGCCATCCAAGCAGATACCATGGGCACTAAAAGCACTTTTTGAGATTAAAGCTGTTATTCGCAACCCTCTCTGCAAGCAGAGAGAAGAGGCTGTATAGTTAGACACTATTACATCATGCCACCAAGTCCACACATGATGGAGATAGCCATCTGTAATGGGAAGAAAATTTTCTTCATAGACTTTCTGGCTAATTTTTTTTTCTGTTCTTGGCAAAAGTGTTTATATTACAGGTAGTTAGACCTCTCAGAACTTAAACACAAGTATTTGCATATTCAGATCAGCCTGGGGTATGCAATGTACAGAACTACTGGATAACATGACCATAGACAAAGCATGACCCAGACAAAATCATCAGGAGTGAAACGTTTTAAATTAAGCTCTGTTTAAGGCTTGATTTGTAAGAGATGCTGAAAGCTCAGATAATACATCCCAATATTAATTGTTTAACTGAAAAATTTCGATCTACCTCTGTCCACAGAATGCGATTGATGATACATACAGAAAATCTCAAAACTTTGGATCACAAGCATGCTATATAAATGTCAGCTATTATCATGACCACATCTTAAACTGGCTTGACACTGTGTGAATAGCAGATTACACATTACCAGAAAAAAAAACCTTACAAAGGAAAGACTCAGCAGTGTCTAGAAAAGAGTACAGGTAAAACACTAAATTCCTCATGGTCTAGCAGCTAACTACATCTTAGACTCCAGCATCTGGAGAGCAAATTGCCCCAGAACCAGAACTGACATTAAAACATGAACAGAATAGAGATTCCAAACTTTGTGCAATTTATGGAATCTTTTCTGGTTTTATTTTAATGTTGAAGCATTTTAAATGCTTCATTTTTTACAATCAGTCCACTTGGCAAGGCTTTGTTTGGTTGCTTTTTAATGAACAACAGTTGAAAGTTCTCTCTTTTCTTTTTTTTTTTTCCCCCCTTACTCCCACACCATGCTTCTTCTAATTGCCGTTGATTAAGAAACAGCTTGCCAATTAACCCTGATAGTGTAGTCATCAGTTTGATAGCATTGCCTGTCACCCAAAAGGTAGGGAGAAATTACCGTTAGTTTCAGTCAATTAGCAAGGGGCTGGCAGAGCTCACAATTGCCTAAAAGCTAAATGTTCCAGAACCACTGAGATAAATTATTGAATCAGTTAGAACACATGATGGGATCTTTTAAGCATATTTAAAGCTAGCAAACAAACTTTCAGCTGTTATAGACTCAAAAGTTAGCAAGAGGAGAAAGAGTAGTATGGTTGTTTGGGGTTTTTTTTAAGCTATTGGAGTTTGTTCTGTTTTAGTCTGCCATTAGCATTAGATAATTAAAGGCTAGTATTAACTTAAAGGAAAAAAACTTCTGGTAAAGATTAAGACTTAAAATGACTCTCCTTCCAGAGTGGTTAACTTTTTTAAAAGGCAAAGAGGTTGTTATTGCTAATGCTATAATTGCAATATTGACAATTGGTGGGCAGCAACTTTTCTCTTTTTTTACATTCAGCTGTCCCTGTCATGTTGGGCAGAACCTTATCTATGGGCTAGCTTTCCTAGGAGTTCCTGCGCTGATCCTTCTTGTTGTTGGCTATGCCCTGAATAACCAGACTTGGAGGCTGGTTACAGGCAAAAGCTCTCCTTTTCAGGATGAGACTACACCAAACCGGTTACTGCAGTGCAAACTGATCTGCTTCGTCTTGTGCAGCATCACTGGGAGAGCCCTGGTTGCTCCAGTAACGTGGCTAGCAGTGACCCTAATAAATGGCTCATACTATGTCTGTGCCATGAGTGAGTATGTCTCTGTGCATTATTATGGAGCTAATCCTAATGTGACTGCTAGCGAACGCCAAAGGATATTGGCTGAATTTCCATGCAGTCAGTTAGTTCCTCCGGAGCTGACCCGGGCAAGAGATGAAGTGATTCTCCTACTTCGATACCAGTCACAAGTGAGTAGCTCATGTTGCCTCTGTTGCCTGCAGACCTGATGATGAGAACTGGAGTTAATTCAGCAGGCAAAATGTTAGGATAAAACAGGATCGGTATCTTTGGCCTTGAGTGCCAAATCTCTGTGTGTTTCGAAGCCTGCTTTGTTCCTGTAAATGGAACTGGACTTTAGGTATATGAATTACTATGTCTGGTTGACCCATATGTTAACTGCTACTGGAGGATATATTCTTCCTTGTGTAGTATCTTGAAAAATACTGTCAAGTAAGACAGATGAAAGTTCAAGAGCTGGGGAGGGTATGAAGCTTCTGCATTCAGGTGTAAGAAACATGATACTGAGGCCCAGGATGCAAGAGCTCCATGTGAACCAAATTAAAATCCTGTTTTAATTCCAAATTCTCAATTCTAAAAGCTTACATATTGGGTAAATAATAGGGGGAACATTAAGTTGTCACTTCAGAGAAAATTGGTTTTAAAAAGGCTATAAGCTAACATAGGCTTGGAATTAGATTGCTTCTGTTCTCACAATAGCTGTGGAGGCAAAATCTTTAAATTGTACAACAGAACTTCCTTAGACTTGACAGAAAGAAGTGACTTTACTACATGGCTACCTTCAGTAGGCAGGGACTGGGTTTGATGGCAAGAGACCCTTACCAGGCCTATACCTTAACCTTGTTATTCAGGAAAAGCAAGGAAAGATCATCTTATGGAGTTTCTAATGCTCAGAAGTTACCACTGTATTTTCAGCTATAACAGTTTTATTTTTTCTTTTTCTTTGTAAGGTGGCTGGCTGGCTTCTCATTGCTGTGGTAGTCATCACTGTGTTCCTGTCTTACTGTCTGGCAAGCTGTTTCTCCCCACTCAGCTTTCTACATTTCAGATACTGGAGCAGCTACGTCCATAATGAGCAGACACTCTTTGATGAAGCGACAGACCAGCACTCCAGGCTCTATGCCATGCAGCACGTAAGGAAGTTCTTTGGCTTTGTCCCAGGGAGTGAAAATGTAAAGGAAATACGTATCCCCTCTCTCCGAGAGTGGCAAGCCATTTCTGGACTGGCCTTTCTAAAACGAGTGGATGAGGAGCACTACGACTACAGCCTCCTCCATGACTGGGCACTCAAGGAGACTGTGAATGGAAAATACCTGAAGACGGATGAAGACCCTGTGATCAGAACACAGCCCTGAGGGTCCAAGCCCCCGCTGACACCTTGCAGAAAAGCAGGAATGCTCCACATCAGGCCTGAGCTGCTCTGAAACTTCCCAATGCCTTATTACATTAATATATAAAGTGTGTGAGCAAGTACATCTTGTTATTGTAGTCCTTTAGCACATGCTTGCAGATGTCTTTCCTGATGGTGTCTGACTCCTGTGGGATGGGATGGTCTACGTCTAGATTAGGGTGAGCTCTTTCAAGCTGCAGCTCTCTGCTTTCTAATAGTTGTGTTAAAAGGTTGAGTATGTACTGGGAGGAAAAGCTATTCCCAAATGCTTTTACCTTCCTCCCATTAAAAAAATCTTGAAAAATTAATAGCTAGACTTTGATTGGATCCTATGAGTCAGCCCATTCTGTACAGAGCAAAAGTAGATATCCAGCTTTATCTTAGTGACCCCTAGCAGAAGTGCCTTATTTCTCCTCTTCCACATCTTCATTGTATTATGTGGATAAAATATACTGAGCTAACTACGAGCTAAGTCTGTGGCTACAGCAGCATGGAAGAAACATAAGGGGGAACTTCAGCAACAAAGGCTGAGTCTAGATACAGTGATGAGAACTTTCAATTCTGGTAATGAGATAAAATGACCACTGAGAGGCACAGGATGAGGGGGGCAGCTATATGAACAAACACTTTACACGTGAAAAACTGAGTTCAAATGTATTGTTAAAAGCACTAGCAAGGTCTGTCTCCTATTCCTTCTATCTACTTCAAAATCTCTTGGGTGTTTGTGTGCTTACCTGCTGTACAAATAGCAAATCAGGATAGGAAACAAATCTCACTGTACAGTAAGGTTTGATTTGCCTGTGAAAAACTTATGGGCACAGTTGTACCACTATTACTGTGATTAAAACTACAGAATTTAGTGAAAGAAGGCTTAATTATGGTTTTGTGTTAATTCAGTGTGGCATGATGTGATGTTACTGCACCTCCTCTCCTCTCTAACTCCCTGTGCAGATGTTTCTAAGGGGGACACACACACAGACATAGCATAGTTCATCCTAATGCTTCCTGTACTGCCTTGCTGTGTACACATGGACAGACAGGTGTGTGCTACAAAGCCATATGCTGTATTATAGGATGCTATCTGCTGTTAATAAATGACCCCAGAGTGTTGAAGTGAAAGAATATAATTTAGTACATTTTACTAGAAAATGCAGGAGCCAGAAGTTAAACTGCAGATCTTGGTGAAAGTGTTTGGTCTTGAAGATTAAACTTCTGAACAAAAGTAAGCACTTCAGCAAATGTAAACAATGTATGTGCTGAATAACTGGAGAATGATGCATATTTTACATATGTGATCAAATTCTTACAAATTCCCACCTATGTATTTAGCCTGAATCCTAAACTTTCACATATGTGCTGGGTTAACCCTGGCTGGATGCCAGGTGCCCACCAGAGCTGCTGTATCTTCCCCTGTTTTATAGTACCAATATAAAATGATGCAATATTTGCAGCTAAGAGAAAGAGCGAGCTGTCAAATTCTTTTAACTTCTTGGTAAACTAACTTCTAAATGAAACTTCATGTTTCACTATTTTGTCCCAGTTACTATTTGCACTGTACATTCTTTTATAGTTTATAATTTAAAATGCTGAGTGGAAGTACTAGCTCTATCTGTCATTGTGAAGTCAGCGTGACAATCTACAAATAGACTATCACCTTGTTAGTGTATATTAATTCATAGTACTAAATACAGCTGTAGTACTGTAGTTGATTTGGTGCATTTTCCTTCCTCTGTTCCCTGAAACACATCATGGATTGGTAGTGGAGGCACAGCTTTCAAAGGAATTCATGATTACAGAAAAATCAATGAGTTGTTACTGAATAGTCTAACTGTGCCTGCTAAAACCCGAGTCATCTTACCCCAATTTAAAATGGCAGTTTGATCAATTGAAGTGAAAATTATTCTGTCCATGGAAAAAGTTTTCTGGAAACTCTGAGCTTGCAAAATGCACCTGAGGAAAAAGTGCTGGCTATACCCCCAGGAAACTGATGCACCTTAAAACTACTCTGTGTACTGAGTACCCATCAGGGTTTGCTGCTGCTTAACCCTCAACAGTCTTAAATTCATCCTTGCAGGTAACCCCCAAGTATGGGAGCTCCCAATGTTGCTAGCCTTGACCACTCCTGTTCTGTATTTACATAATGCTACCGTTTATGCGATGGAACTTCTGAAACCACTGTGAACGTTTCCTGGAAAGTTTGCAGGTGTTTTTAAACTCCAGGCTGTTACACCAACTCATTTTTTTCCAGCTGCTTCAAATGAACTTCCAGTTTCACGCTGAGACGGCATTCGGCTGCCTTCGTAGCACTCTTGTGCTATTCCTCAGGCAACAGTTTTGAAGCCCCTTCGGTTTGCTGCCGTCTGTAAATTTTCAATGAAAGAATGCCGAATAGCTAATACCTGCCTAACCGTCATCGCACTTTTTACAGTCACTCTGAAGGCTGCCTGCCTCTTCAGGTGGGAGCCCAGGCACCTTCAGAAGCCAAAGTAACGGAGCCCGACTACCTCCCGTACTGAGAACGCTGCTGCTCCCCGCGCGGGGAGAGGGCAGCCAGAGCAGCTGTGGCGCAGATGATGAAGGGTGGGCTTGCTTCCCACGGGCCAGCTGCAGCTGGGGCGGCACCGCCCGGCCGTTCTGCCCCCAGAGCTGAGCGCCAAGCACCAGCTGCTGGAATGGACCGACCAGCGGGCGCCGCACTTGACCGCGCTTTGTGAAGGCAACCGACAATCAGCACGGCTCGCCGCCTCTCCCTGCCCCCAAAAGCGCTTTTCTGCTGCGCAGCTCCCGCGCGGCCGCCGCCCCGCCTCCCGCCGCCTTCCTCCCCTTCAGCCCAAAGGCATCCACCGCCGATCGAGGCGGGGGGGCGGCGCTAGGCATGTCCAGCCGATGCTGGAGGGGGAGCGCGCACGCGCGGGCCGGCAGTGGGTGGCGGGGGTCGCGTCGCGGGCGGCCCATGGCCCTTGGTGGTGGCGGCGGCGGCGGGCGACGATGACCGACTACAGCGAGGAGCAGCGCAACGAGCTGGAGGCCTTGGAGTCCATCTACCCGGACTCGTTCACGGGTGAGCCGCGGCGGGGCCCGCGCCTCGCTCCGCCGCGCGGCCGCGGCGAGCCGGTACGAGGGAGGAGCGGGAGGCCCCACCAGGCGGCGGCCGCCTCCTCGCTGTTAGCTGCACGGGTTGAATATTTTTCTGTTTGTTTTTTTGTTGTTGTTGGTTTTTGGTGTGGTGGGTTGTTTTTTGTTTTTTTTTTTGCTTTTCCCTAGGCGGGAAACTCCAGGCGCTTGACGGCGCGTCTCGGCGCCGGTCTGTGCTGGTGGCGTGGGCGGTGCCCGCCTCAGCAGCCGTTCTCGCCGTGGCACAGCGGCCCGCCGTGCGAGCCCGAGCTGTGGCTGGTGGAAGGATGCTCTTTCGCGAAACCTGTCAAAAGATGTGACCCTAGGTGGAAATCGGGGAATGGGCTTGCATGCCGACCGGTTTTTCTTTCTGGGAACAGCTTCTTGAAACCGTGAGGCACAGGATATTTTGGGGTACTTAAGGATGCTGGTTCCTCTGTAAGTGCATTGCCAGAATCTGGCTTATTCCATTGCAGACCTATGGTGGAACAAAGGCAAGCTTTAATTCCAGGTGCAGTGTGTTATATTGCTAAAACATTAGTATGATAGATACATTGCTTCGTCAGAGTTTAGGACTTCTTAGTTACCATCAAACAATTAAGAGTATCAACCATGCTAGCTAATCCAGCGTGATTTATAGTGCTCAGCAGCCAAATAATTTTAACAGTGAAAAAACCCGTGCATTTTCTTGTTTCCTTCCTGCACAGTATCTACTCTGCCCAAGGTCCTGCAGCATCTTACTTGGCAGTAGCTTCACCACACCAACATCTGCCAGTACATTTGCCCATTGCTTTAATCTGAAAATCTTTTAGGTTCTTCAGTTTTATGTTAAAGGTATATTAATTCATCTCTGGTAGTTAGGGATGCTGAATCACTGATACTCATAGAAGTAATATACCTTCATATAGTCTCTACTCTGATGCTTACTCTGAGTTACTACTGTTCATTCATGTGATGCTTTTATGCCCAAAAGAAGAAGGAGAAAAGGTGGTGGTAGTACTAGTAGTATATTAGCAATTAATACAGTGAGAGCATATGTAGTAGATTGGGCATAGGTTATAACAGTGATACACAGCAGTCCTTATCTGAGGATATGGTCTACAGCCCACAGTTGTGTGATGAGGTTTCTAGTCTGTGAAATTTTAGATCACAGGGCTTGCATTTTGTGCGTGTCTGTAGAGCCACCCATTGCCTGTCTTCTAGCTGCCTCATTTGTGCAATTTTATTCTAGTACGTTACTTGGGTAGTACATTCTTGAAGGAAAGCACCATGTATTCCTTTGTTGTTTTAAGAAGCATTTGTTACATTAAGCTGTCCTAAATATAGAAATAGGTGGCCACATACTGTAAAAATAGTCCAGGGTCAAGAGTGCACCAAATGCTCATCATACATGTCTAGTGCAATAAAGCAAATCAGTTTTGGGAGCTTTCTGCACACATTCAGTGCCCTAACATAAGTCATTTGGGGGTAGGTAGATTTGTACTTTTTCGAAAAGTGAAACTTCCGAAAGAGAAACTTCTTGGTGGTGTTGGATGTTATGTGCTCTCATTCAAAGAGCACTCTGAACATCACATGATATGGAAAGTGGCTGTTAATTGAAAAGGGGTAAAATTGATAGGGTAGTAAGGCCTTTAACAATGTTTCAAGAGCTTCCTTGCTTAATTACTCCTTGAGAAGTTCAGTTTTAATGATATGAAGAAATAGTTGTCTGATTTAATGGATCTTTCTCTGTCCCTTTTTTTTTCCTTTAAATAGTATTGTCAGAAAAGCCAACAACTTTCACAATCACTGTGACATCTGAAGCAGGAGAAAATGATGAAAGTAAGTTGATCGTGTCTTAAACATATATAGGATGAGTTTCTGTGTAAGCCTAATTCTATCACCAACACATCCACTTCAGTCCTCTTAGGGGCCTAATCCAGCAGATACTACTCAGGAAACATAGTTCAGGGATTCTGGTGATCTGTGTTTAGTTTACAGAAATGTTGAGCTCTCTTCACTAGGGCTACTTTCTGACATGCTACATATCAAATGCTTTGTAGCGTAGCTTAAAAAAGTATGGGTTGTCATCATCCCCACAGGATCTTACAGCCATGTGGTGAGGTGTGGTTTTGGTTTTTTTTAGCAACTGTACATATACCAGCCACATGGGAGAGTTGGGTGTGTATTGTGAGGATGCAGCCCTTAAGGAGCAGTTCCAGAGCAACAAGCTCTGGGTCCCCAGTCCCTGTGTATTTGTTGGGTATCAGTGGTTGCATGGGCTTTTGCTCCAACTAAGTTTGAGAGCTGCTCTTCTGGGTTAAAGTATCGGAAGAAAGAAACTGGTGCTGTCTCCCTCAGCTTTAAAGGAGTGAGTCCTGCTCGGAGCAGGTGTCTGTGTTGAAGAGACTGCTGGGCTGCCAGGACTGTGAGTCTGGAACTCAAGGAAGTCTTCTATCTGGTACTCTGGCAGGATGCATGAAAGGAACCAGATTCTCTTTTGCCTTGTTTCCGTATTATCCTAGCTCTGGGTGCCTTCAGGTTGAATGCATTCTCCTTAGGCAGTTCTCTGCTTAGTAACTTCTAAGTTACTAACATCTGCTGGGTGTTCTGTCCTTGTCATATGATTTATGTGGAGCCCTGGTATCCAACAGAGAGGTTGATACTCCAGCCAGACACACAGAATTTAAAGCATTGATATACTGAGGTTCTCTCTAGATCTGTTGTTAGGACTCTTCCTCATTTTCTCCAGCTTTAAGTGGAATGTGAGGGGGGAGGGAAAGATTACTGCTGTATTACCCACTGTACCACGGAAGGTTTTCCAGTCTTTGTGAAGACCTTTCAGACATTAATAGCCTGTGACAGTTTATGTAAGTTTAAACTTTGTCTTAATTTCTCAGAACTCTTGCACGTAAAACTGTTCATATAGTTTTAACATCTGTGTAAGATGACTGTTCCTTTAAGGTAATAATATTTTATATTTTAAAATATTTAGGCTGCTGATGCATTAGAAAAATACGCAACTAAATTTATATAGAGTTATTACCATAAGAATATGTGTTTTTTATCTTGTAGCTGTCCAAACAACCCTTAAATTTACCTATAGAGAAAAATATCCTGATGAAACTCCACTTTATGAAATTGTCTCACAGGAGAATCTTGACGATAATGATGTCACAGACATAATAAAACTACTAGAACAACAGGTAAGGAAAATGGAATATCTCAGTTCAGATTGATACCACTCCACACTTAAGCCAGAATTTCTCTTTCACATCAGTTGTTTTCTGACACATGTGCTACTGATTTGAAATCTATTCCATACTGTAGGGACTGGCTTTGAGGTTTGAGTTCGTGAATGATATTATTGAGGTAAATTATGTTAATGAGGTAAAATACAGAGCTAATTCAATATACACGGGTGTGATAATGAAATGGCAGTCCTTTAGGGCTTCCCTTCTCTTGCAGTTCTAGCTTACGGTGAATTTGTTTTAACTGTGTATATATAGTATTTGTGGAAATAAGTGACTTTAATTTTATTTGGAAAGATTAAAAAATGCTACATTGATTCGTGATTCTTTTAAATAACTATGTGGGGAGGGATCTCTTAAACCTTTGGGATCAGTGAGAGTGCATTGTTAAAGAATGAGAGGGAAACACTTCCTTGGTTTCAGGAATTCTTGTCAAGACCTCCCTGCCTTAAAATTACCATAATACTTTCAGTAGGCATTTTTTCAGGAATAAGCCATTTTGGAGAGATGTTCTGGGTGACTGTTGTCTCATGATTTATGATACTCAAATTCTGGAGTTGTATTCATGTTATAGGTTTTGTTCATGAAAAAGCCTTCCGGATGTCTGGATATCAAGATATGTTGATATCCAGACATCCAGAAGGCTTTTTCATTCTTCATCATCCAGATGTTGATAGCCTGAGCACAGGTGTTCAACATTGGTGTTCTGCTGCACACCCATTTGTGGAGGGGTAATTTAACTGGATTAACTGGCCAATTGACTTGAATTTTACCCTGAGCTCTTGAGACTGGTGCAGAGTTCTTTATCTGCATTTGCACAGCATACTGCTTTCTAAACATTAGCATTCAGGTGCTAAAGCTTGGAAGTTCTACTCTTTGAAGTTGCCTTCTTTGTGTTGTAGGCAGAAGAAAATTTAGGAATGGTAATGATCTTCACTCTAGTCTCAGCAGTACAGGAGAAATTAAATGAAATAGTGGATCAAATAAAAACACGAAGAGAAGAGGAAAAGAAACAGAAAGAAAGAGAAGCAGAAGAAGAGGAGAAAGTATGTAAAATAATGTTTTCAACTAAAAATTCCCTGCTTTTTTTAACTGTGTGGGTTTGATGCAGGAGCAATTCTCAGTTACAGTGGGAGAGGAACATCTATCCCAAAGTTGATACAATTAAAATTTAAGGACTAGAAGATTCTGTAGTGCACTTAAGCAATTATTTTTTTTTCCCCTGTTTTCTAAAGCAGTCTTTTCAGAGATGTGTTGCATGTTCACAATCCCTTCTAGCATTACTTCCTAAGGCAGAGGCAGGGATTTTTCCTTAATGAATTCAAAGTTGCTGTAGCCAGTTTTTTGCTTCAAGAGGCAAGAGGGGATGGGGAGCAAAACTGGCTAGAATATGGCATGCTGCACACAGGCTGCATGGTCTGAGGAAGCATCTCTTCCTTGGTAGGCCAAGTGGAAGCAGTGGGACCACTTCTTCAAAAGGGATTTGTCCTTTCTGCACGTGTCCTTTCTCCTAGCCACTATGAAATAGTTTTTCCATCCATGGAATGTGCTGTGGTTAAGTCCGACTACTGCATCTTCACTTTCTTCCTCAGAAATAGCTAGAGGGCGATGGGACTTGGAAGGTTCAGTATTTCTGAAAATGGCAGAAAAGTAACTGGAAGAAAATAATTATTTTTCTGACTCAACAAGATAGAAGGGTTAATGCATTTTAATGGAAAATATTTCAGTGTAGATTGCACTTAAGAGTTGATAAGAAGTGCTGCCTACTGATGGGTAGTTGCTAACTACTGCACTGTAGGTCCAAAAGTAGTACAGAAGGTTTTTCCATAAGAATTTCCACCTCAGTACAGCACTCTGAAGGGAGAGTCCCATGACAAAAAACAGTAAGAATGTGTTCTTTGTATATTCAGGGTTAGAATTAATTTCTCGGAATACTTCACAGCAAGCAGTGCTTCTGAAATGTTGTAATTTAAATAACTAAGAGAACACTCACTTTCACTGGTAGCTTTGCAAGTTGTGTTTGCAGCCTTGTTTTCTGTTCTTTCAGCAACGTTTTCATGGCACTCCTGTTACCATTGAGAATTTCTTAAATTGGAAAGCAAAGTTTGATGCAGAACTCCTAGAAATAAAAAGGAAAAAGATGAAAGAAGAAGAACAAGCAGGCAAAAATAAATTAAGCGGTATGATTTAAAACTGGTCCTGAAGTTTTTGCAATGTTACCCACTATAACAGCAAGCCTAAAAGTAATTTTTACACTGAAAGATGGTAATCAATAAACTTGTAGTGCAGTGTTTGATTATTGTCCTCCATGTCACGTGAAGTCTTTCTGAGTGCTGATTTTGGGCTAAATACAAAGCTAATAGATTCGGGATTTCTGCTGAAGTCATTAAGGTTCCCAAACTGTGTGTTTAAGCTGCTTCAGTTTTGTGCCAGACAGTATACAAAAATGGGACCTCTACTGACAAGCATTGTGCTGGCAGAAATAGTTGGGGTTTGTTAAACAACAGAAAATTGACATCGGACAGTTTATCGATCTGGCCTTTATTGCACTGGATCGTAGTTACTTCAGATTATTCCAGCGTATGTATGAGTTTGGGATGCTGTTGCTAGACTCAAGTGACACAGGCTGGCTGCTGCATATGGCAAGCTTACAATGACTAGTGAAAATGGCTCTCATATTTTGGGGAAGAGCTTGTCATAGCAGTGGTTCTGGGCCCTGTATTTTGCAGATCATTTTGTCCAGTAGAAAGCAAACTCTGTATCCAGTGGGCAAAATGTGGAAGAAATTACTTTCCTTGTGAGAACCTGTAGATAAGAATTAAATGTTGAGCATTCTTCACATTCCCCATGACTTAACTTTGGACTGATTCTCCTGTGACGTTGGATCTACTTTTTAACCTGATTACCTGAGAAAACACGATCAGTGTGATTATACTGTATCACTGTTATCTTTTCTCCTCCCTTCTGAAGGCTTTTGAAACTTTTGGCTAGTTTCGTTTTGATGAAATCTGACAGAGAGATGGAAATTTTAATGGTAATAAGTTTCTTGAAAAGCTCTACAGGACAGGGAACGTGCTTGATTCCCCTCTGAAGGGAATGCATTTGGGAATATGCAAAGATGAGATAGTAGAAATCCGCTTCTTCTAGTTTTCCTGTTCTTAAAATTATTGTTAGCATGCTGTGTCTTTCTTCCTCTATACAAGTCTAGATTATAAAAGCTCCCTTGTACAAAACTAAAAATAGACTTATTCTCAGATGTCATGAGTGTAACCCCAGTAGAAGAAAAGGCATCTTAAATGTTTTATCATGAACACCAACCAGTCTTGTGAGCAGAAGCTTGCATAAGCAGTGCAAATGTAGATGGAAGATGCGTAGTTTATGTGGAAAAAGTCCTGAGCTTTTCTTCCCCTACCTCCCAGCTGGAAAGGCTTCACTTTGCCTTGTGTGATGTTTCCTTCACAGATGTGTGTGTGTGTGTATAGAAGCTGGTGATTTGTGTGTAGATCCAAGTTGCTTTTTGAATGGGGAGAATACGTAGAAAAATATGGAGGAGGCAGCTAATTTCCCTTCCAGTTCCCACAGAAAATTTCTTGTGAAATTCAAGATGATCACTAAAGCATTATGGGCTGAGCAAGGCCTGTGGATCAGTATTGTGTAGATTTTCCCACCCCACCACTACTGAAGTCTTGGTAACATTACAGTGACTATAAGAAACAGTGTCCCATTTCACATTAAGAGGAGGAAGCCTGTTGGTGTGGAAGAATCCTGAATCGGTAGTCAAAAAATCAGAATGGGGAATTTACAGAAATGAGCAGCTTAAAAAAGAAGACTGCTCAAAAAGCCTGAAATAAATGTGCAAACTATTGTTGCCTTAGGTTGATAATTATTTCAGAAATCTACTTGCTTATATATTGTTTTTTATTTTATTTCTAGGTAAACAGCTGTTTGAAATGGATCACAACCTTGACACCTCTGACATCCAGTTCTTGGAGGAAGGTAAATTTCCTTTCTGTTTCCACAACTGAAAGACAGTGGCTTAAAATAGGTCAGAATTCCTAAGCAAAATCTGTATTATATTTCTGACTTAACATCTTACCTCAGCATCACTTATACATCAGAATAACTTTCTAAGAAGTACTGTTTTGTAGATTGAACAGAAGTGATTTTAATTTCTTTCAAAAACAAACAAACAAAACATTTTCAGGATGCTAAAGCATATTTATTTGCAGTTTTGAACTTGAGTTGATCTTATTTTTATTGCTTCTATTCAAGTATTTGAACTGGAAGCAAAATCAAAACCCAGCAAAACAAAAAACCCACAACCAGGCTCTACCAGGCCCTGCTTCTCCTCTTTTTCTAATAGCCGGCCTTCTTAACTCTGACTTCAGGCACAGATCTTGAAGTTCTGTTTCCTACTTTCTGAACTTCATCACCAACAGTAAACATCTTGCAGGTCAAATTAAATGATGTTTGCCTCTGTGCAACCCAGTTCTTTGTGGTTTTGTCCAGATTTGTCTATTATCTTGCCAAAAATACCTGACCTGGTGCCAGCTGAAAATTTTATAAGCCTGTGGAAAATCTGTTGGAGAGAAATCAAGTAAATGTACTTACAGTCACATATCTGGTTAATTTTCTGTACTGCTTTTTAGTATCCTAGTTTAAAAAATATTTTTAAGTTAAGGCAATTCTTTAATGTAGCTGCATTATCTACTGATATTGCAAAACATGCAGAAGAGAGTCAAGAATTTTCTCTGCAAGTAACAGTTTAAAAATAAAAAAGTTGTTTATGAACATTAGTGAGTATAAACTTGAAATGGCAGTAATGGATGAGCTGAGTTTCTTTTAGTTAGAGGCATAATTTAACCTTCCTCCAAAATGCCTAAAGTGAAGATGGGTTGTTGACAGAACATGTGGCTGTCTCAAGGGAGGAACAGACCTCTGTATTTGGGCTCTGTGTCCAAATGATTTGGGATTCATGTATTAACTTTTAATCCTGTTGCTATCAGTGATTAAAAACTCCTGTTCTTATTGCTGTTTGCATTCTATCATAAATGCACCAGATTAATAATTGCAATTTAATATTACAATACTGTGTAATAAGTAGTACTAATTTTCACAGCTTAAACAGTGTAATGGCATTATCTTTTAGATGGAAACAGAAAGAAAGGCTCTTAGAAATCCAGTGATAGAACCTTATTCAGTGGCCAGGAGATGTCGCTGCTGATACACACAAATAAAATAGTAGACTTCAAGTTTCATCCTTAGGTCTGCAGCATCTCTTTCAGAAGAAAATGTGAAAGCATGCAAAGTTTCATCTTGCTTCTAAAATTTAAATCTGAAAGAAAATGTATGTATGTAGGCATATAAGTCGTGTAAGGGTAGATTTTTAAAATAAACCATATATGTCTCTGTGGCTGTGGTAGTTGTAACTATTCCAGCTGTGAGGTCCTGAGCTCCTACTTTGACACCTGGGAGAAAGGATCTCTTCTTCTGGGAACTATAAATATTAATTTCATTCTCTTAATGGGTTCTGAGGTCCTGTGTGATGTTTTTCTTGACTGAGTTTTGGTATGAGGAAAAAAAGCTTCATTTTAGTCATAAAAAGATAAAATGTGACATTTCCATTTCCATATCTACTTGATATATAAAAAGCCAAGTAAGTTCACAGCTACCTACCTACACTGAAGAATTAATATGAAAAAGTGTTGTGTGTTTTGTTGTTCAGATGTTTTTCTACTTGCATGAAAATAAGTAGTTTTTCTGTTCTTTGCAGCTGGTAACAGCGTGGAGGTTGATGAATCTTTATTCCAAGAAATGGATGATTTAGAGTTGGAGGATGAAGAGGATGACCCTGACTACAACCCTGTTAATTTAGACAGTGATTAGACTTTTTTTGAACTGGCTCTGTCATCAGTATGGACATATGTAAGGAGAGAGGGGCAGGCAGGAAAGCCACAGCATCTGTGGTTTTAGTAATGTGTCTTTTTTTCTTTTTTTTCCAAAGAAAAATAACCAAAATATTTTAAATCCAGGAGAATGGTCTTCTGATGGCTCATCGTAAATAAATTTAATATTACAAATTAAAAATTTGATGAATAGTGATCTGTCTGAAAATGCTATTCTATATTCTCTTATTTTTTCCTTCCCACTTCTGTAATTATCCTTTGAAGAGATGTGACAACGAGCAAAATGGAAAGATGTTACATCAAGTGCTAAATACATCTGCATCTGAAGGCTGAGCAGCTGTTCTGCTACCTTCCACCTGGGATATTATACAGGGGCACCTTTGGTGAATAAAAGGGATCACATACTATGCAGGGATTTTTTTTCTTGTTTTGTTTTTTCTTCTGTGGAATTTTATAACACTTCAAGTCAATTCTGGTGCCCCAGCCTATCAGCTGTAGATAGGCAGCACTAGTCACCTTTTAATAAGGCACAGCCTTGTTAAAGTTTAATGGAAAACACTTCCATACTACTAGAGTAAAATCTTTTGCTGTAGTTGAGGATAATAGTTTAAAAATGACGAGTTCAAGTTTGTAGGAAAAAAAAATCAGAATGAGATGAAGTCCTCTTAAAAAGTTCAGTTGACTTGTTCAGAGAGGGTTGTGGGGGTTTTTTTTGAACTTATGCATCTATGAACTTCCACGGGGGATAAAAAAGCCCACCACCCTAAGAAAATTAATTTGCTTTTGGCAACAGACTGTGTCGAAACACGTATCAGTGGAGTGCAGATTACAGTACCAGGATTTACGGAGTGCTTATAGGTTTGTAACGAATTTAATGGATGTTGTTTTAGAAGCACCTGTTGACAGCCTATAAAGGTTAGCACAACGTATGGTAAAGCTACACAACAACTCGAGGATGTTGACCAGCCTGCAGAGTTGCTTATGGAGGTTACAGCCTGATGTTAGACGACTCCTCCCTTCCCATCTCCAAAAATACCTAAACGCTGCGAGAACTGCAGTGTTTACACATGCTATGTTTGAGGCTGCTTCAGCTGATGACAGTATGGATGAAGGTTTCAAAAGACAGCTCTGGAGAACCACCAGGCACTTCAATGATTAAACACTGTGTGCTGAATTTTAAAATACTGTTAGTAGACTGCCTTAACCGTGCCAGCTTCAGCCTTTGAAGAGGGTTGCACTAAAGTGTCACAGTGCTTAGAGGAATAATAAATCTATGAACTTTAATGTTTGGAAATTCCATGTTCAAAAAGAAATTTAATTCCAGAAATAATTTAATGGTGTATAAGATTCTCTGCTCATATCACTCAAGAACATCTGTTTGGGATGATCTCCTTTAATGTGTTTCAGTAGTCTTTTTGTATTAAAAATGAATGAGTTTCTAGTAGATAAAAATAAATGTTCAAGTACCCTGTAAATACTTTTATAAATTAACCATGTGCCTTTGTTCCTACTGTCCTTTATTTGATCTTTTTAGTTTTGACTACTGTGAACTCTAGACAAGCATCGAGGTTTCAGTGATGATGTTGTATGTTTCAAAGCAATAAGCAGGATCTGTGTTCCAGCAGATTTACCAAATATATTAAAAAATTGTGAGCTAGTGTGATATAGATCTGACTTTTCCAAAGAAATGGTTGGACTAAAAGCCTCATAGTGACTACATTCAGCTTCCTGTGTAGTTGGTAGGATGTTTTAATTTGCTTTTTAGCACTGAATTTAATTTGCTTCTGGTATGTCTCAAATCAGCTGCATAAAAAACATTTAACTCCTAAGGCTGCTTTCTCTTTTCAGCTATGTATCTTTAAAACTGGTGTTTTTTTCATAAAAGGAGTGAATTGGTTCCCTTTAAATCTGGACTGAATCCAAAAATGCTGTGTAGTCTGAAAAATGTGGTAATCTAAGAAAATTTTCCAAGTGGGTTACTAACAAGAATCATTGATGTATGAAACAGTTTCTTGTTAATGGTATTTCTAGATTAATGAGATATTTCTGGTCTGTTTTCCACTAATATATTTATTGGTTTTCATGCAGAGGATGTATAGCTTTAAAATGTTAAAACAATGTCAAACAAGTTAAAACGTGAAAATATGTTTTCACTGCTACATGTTATATTTCAAAGCAGAGGAAATGGTAAGGGTTGAAGTGACAAATATTTGCATAAAGTCTGTTCCTCCAAGTCTCTGGAAAGTTTCAGTGACTCAGACTGAACTTCAGATTTGTTTAGCTTTGTCAGCAATTAACATCTGTGAAATAAAAGGGAATTTGAGAGTAAGCTCGGCTATGTTTGCGTGTTTTAGTTTGCTGAAATGGGCTGAGATAAGGTTTTTTGTTGGAAGGAGTTTAGGTATTTAAAGTTTACTTATGCATTTTGGATTGGATTGAAATCTAATTCATATTAATCTAAAGAAATTCCATCAGTAACTGATGAAATTTTAGTAATTCAAAATCATGCTGCTGACAACCTTGCTTATATCTTACTTTTAACTCTCCTAAGTCCAAAGCGTACACTTATAATGGATGTAGGGAGAGTATTGTGAGTTGCAAACTGTACTGCAACTAGAGCCAGTTTAGTTTGGTCATGCTGAACTGTTTGAATAGTTGGTGCCTGACCTCAATTAAAATTCAGAGGATGGTGCCCACCACGTTTAGATGTTGTAGGAGTGCAGTCTCAACATGCTGCAAAGCCTAGGATTTTGCATCCAAATTATGATTGCATAATGGTCTGCTTTAAAGCAGACAAATCCTAAGGGTTGTATACGTCTTTTTAAATTTTTTTTTGTCTCCTTCCCTTCTTATTTTGGCCAAAAATGGGGAGTTTGAAGTACATTTCCTGGGAGGAGAACCAACTTCCGTCTTTTTCCTAGGAGACATAAACATCAGGCTACCTCCAGTTTTTAAACTGTGTCATTGCCAAAATAAATTCAAAGCTTGTTGGACCAGACAGGTATGCCGTGGCTGGACCCAAGATACTGATAACTTAGATCCCGAGAGAAGGAGCTGTCATGTGAGTGCTGTCTCCCGTGTGGCAGAATCTGACAGGGCCTGAAATACGTTTTTTTAAATTAGCCCTTCAGTGCCTTGCTAGTTGCTTGGAGTAGGAGGGAGAGGGAAGAGCTTTTCAGGTTCAGTTCTTTGACGTAATTGCTTTTATTGCCATGAACTTCATTTTACTTTGTGCTGCATGTTCATGAAATCTGCAGTGGTAGAGTGAGCTGATACCACTGGGCTACAGTGTACAGTGCAGCGTGAGGTTTATGTGGCTTTTATTACTATGCTGGGACTTCCTGTCACTGCAAAGAGTAAAGATCAAGGTTCTACTTGTAATCAGGAGTTCTGTTTGTACTTATGGCAAACTTGGCAAAAGGCCTGTGTTAGGCTTCTGACTGAACTAGTTTTACCTTTTCTGTGGCCAGGGTAAATATGTACAGGTGAAAAGATCAGTGGTCCCCCTGTTCAAACTCAGATGTCAGGGAATGGTTACGTAAGTCACATAAGGGGTTTTTTTGTAACTTAGTTTCTTTGTATCGAGGATGCAGAGTTCCAGATGGAAAGGTGATCTGGCTGTACAGTTGAAGGACATGGAAATACTCTTCTTGTAAACCAGTTGTATGAGGTCACCTTTGCCTAATAGAAGCAGCTAACTGTGCAGTGCATGAAGTAATTCTGTCCAGAAAAAAAGCAGGTAAAATGTATCTGAAGGCTGAAATAGGTGGATTAAAATGAGAAGAGCGAGCTGGTCCCTTAGGACCAGTGAAAGAAGTAAACCATTATGTGAACTGGAAGGATATTTTATATTTCTGAAACAGTTTTATGGGAAAGCCAAGGTTAGATGCTCTTTGTCAAATCAAAATGATTATTTGGAATGGTTTTTAAATTAGAAGTTATATCCTGCTGTGGCTGGTTCTGAGGACATTGATTCAATAGCAACCAAAAGTGGTCACTGTAGATTGATGATGTAGACGTCATAGCAGGAAGCAGGGATGAGGGTCCAAAACTTGCCTTCCCCACCAGGGAAGTTCAGTTGGTGCCTGGAAAAAAGTGGGAACAAAATGTTTCCTCCCTCAGATCATATTCTTTTGCTCTGCCCTCCTGACTGAGGCTGTGCTGAAAAAGACAGATTATTGGAGGGGAAAATGATAGAGATGTATCAGAGACTTAACCGTGTGTACATGGGGACGAGAGGAACTACAGCGTTAGTTTGTGAGTAGTTTCAATACATAGAGTTGAGAAATATACAGGAGTTGCACCTCCCCTTGTAAGCAACATAAAAGGCATTAATGTCTACAAAGGTAAATATATCATAGATGCATGTCAGGAGTGTAGCTGTCAAACTTGCAAATATTGTTTGAGTTGCTGATAGTTAAAAATCTCAAGATATGTCACTGTACTTACCTTTTCAGGGGAAGCCCATGGGCAAGCTGCTGCATGGAGTGAATGATGGATGTGATAGTGAGTCAATGAATATATGAGGAAGGACATAGTCATAGATAGCTGGTAGCTTTTTACTTCAGGAGCTCTAGCACATCATCAGGTATGATAGAGTGGATGTTCACTTAAAAACTGCTGTGACTATGGCTTGTGTGTTTTCTCAATATTTCAAGTAGCAAATTATCAAACATGACCTCAATAACCCAGACAATGCAATGAAATGTTTCACTCAGTGAGTGACACCAGAGAACGCAACATAAAGGTCACTTTAATAGCAAATGGTTGAGTATTGGTGTTTACCAAAGCAATAGAAACTCAAAAATATCAAAGCATAACCATACCCAAGCTGCTCAGTCTTACTTACAGTCTGGACATTGAAGGTTCTACTGAAAGAAGCCTCACAAAACGCTTAAGTGAAACATTTTTCAGAAACCAATTATCACAACACCAATCTATCCTCACCTGATTGTTTACAAATAAAGCCAATGAAAGAAAAATCACACATGAAGGAAGGGAATAAGTTTATTAACAAAGTCAATTAAAATACTTTGTAAATTTACAAACAGGAAACTGTTGGAATTGCATAGCTTCCTCAGACAACTCACATTTTGTGACTGAGTTGTCATCATTATTATTTCTATAACAGAGCTGAAAATGGATGTATTTTCTTACGCCAGAACTTCAGATACGTCCATTCAGTATAAACACCAAAGGATGATGAAACTCAAAACGGTGCTATATTTCATCATTAATATCCCAGATAAATTTGATGGGCAGGGTCTTAATTTTCTCATTAAGAACTTTGTCAAACCTTTCATTCTGTGCCACTGTCATGATGTTTTTCCAGTCTCCAACAGTGCCTGAGGAAAGAGACATTAAAGGCAAGTGAGAAGCAGAATGTGCATCTCTCCAAAGCCCACTGCAGAGTGCTAGTCTTGGGAAGCAATTCCTGGCTTCCTCAGCATTTCCCTGTTGCTGGCCTGCTAAGTGAGGCTCCCTGTGCTCTTTTGAGGACATGCTTCCAAATCTAGGTGCTGAGAATAAAACACAGCATAGACCTATAATCCTGACTCCTCATAAAGTTATTAAACTTACTTGTTCTGGTATTTTACTGATTCATTTGAGATCAAAGAGGAAATTATTCAAAGCAACACCTCCTGTTTTTCTCTCAGTGCACCACTCTATTTAATCCCTCGAGGTCTCATCCTACACTGAATTTAGGACACCTTAGCAATGCCCAGGAGACTAGGGATGCCATGTATG
Organism: Athene noctua; assembly: GCF_965140245.1. Classification (NCBI taxonomy): domain Eukaryota; kingdom Metazoa; phylum Chordata; class Aves; order Strigiformes; family Strigidae; genus Athene; species Athene noctua. The sequence goes on from NC_134037.1 coordinate 56,297,712, forward strand.
GGCTTGGAGAGTAGGTGGTCAAGAAGGTCTATGCTTGCACAATCAAGGTGACTCTTGCCTTGAAAAGTAAGAAACAATAAGGAAAGAAAAAAAAAAAGAGTTCTCTTACTCCTGGTTGGGTAAAATTCTTAAATCCTTTCCTGTATCTGACAGGCCTGTTACAATCACATTAAAATGAGTAAAACATTAACTTTTTATTATCCTTAGGAAAATATGGTCAAATCACTGATTCCACAGCAATAAAACTGCTCTTCTAGACAGCTAACCTGAAGTCTCCCTCTGAAAATGATGCATTCCAGCTGAGACCAGAAACCCTAGGTTCTTCTCACACCAAGAAGTATGGGATTAAATAGTTGTAGCATTGAACTGCTTCCATTTTACCTTTTCGTAGAAAACTACCCTTGGCTTTTTCTACGATATCATCTGGCAGGTTCTCATAGTTTGCCCTGGGATCTTTTCGCATGTTCTCAAAGGTAGCTTGTTTCACAACACTGTCCACTTCCTCTTCACTCAGCTTTCTGCCTAGGAAGTTGCAGATCTTCAGCACAGCACTTCTGAGATCCTGCAATAACGTCACTTTGAAGACTCTTGATGATGCAAAGAGCTAAATGCGTACAGTAGTTGGAATACAGGATAATAAGGGACATACATTTGGGTGCAGAACTGACCATCGTTTCTGCATGAGCATAGTCTCGCATCAGTTGAATACTGGAGAGCAGCGATGCTGTAGCTCACTGCAGCAGCGTGACCTTAGAGATGGGGAATTCTGTGTTCTGCTCCCCACAGTGCAAACCCAGTCTGCATCTCTCATTAGATACCCTGGCAGTGTCACTCCTGGAATTGCACGTGTCACTGTGAAGGCAATCAACCCGTGGGGGCTTTGTCAGTCTTGTCCTAGCAAGGGACTCAATCCAAGCAACCTGAGGCTCCAAAATGTGAGAGACCAGTGAAATAGCATGTGACATGGGCTGTGCTGCTGGGGCTGGGGCACTCTGGGGCTTGCCTGTGAGGAGAAGGGCATCCACCTTGGAGAAATGAGAAGTTGCACAAAGGCGTGAGCAGCCACCAAGCAAGAAACATCTAGACGCAATCTGAGAGCTCCTCAAGTACTTTAAAGCCTGCCTCTTAAGCACTTCTTTCCTTTAGTGGAACTGTCCTTATGAGCACAACATTCCTGTTGAAGATAATTGTAAAAGTCTCGTTCTTTACTATGTCAGAAAGGGGTTTTTTGGGGTGGCAGTGAAGATAACTTCTGTCATATTGGAAAGTGTTTTACCTAATAATTGTCTAGTAATTAATAAGACCTTGAACCAGTAGACAAATTACTTCATCCTCTCAGAAGTCTCAATCTGAATGTACTCCAAAATGATTAAGCACTTTCTGATATAAAGTGCAATTATTAAAGAGCTGTCTGAAAATGCACTCAATATAAGAAGAGAATATCTTTAATATAATGATACTAATTGACCTCACCTTTTTCATTTCTTCATAGGTAACAAAGAGTATATTGAAATCCTCTGCATGACTGCACCAGCCTTCAACATGATCTAGCCACGAACTGGCAAGTACTTAGGAAGCAAAATTATTAAAACAAAAAAATAAAGATAAATACTATTAAGAACTAGCAGTAAAACAGTAAAATTATTGGTCTTTTAGGTCTTTGAAAGGGTTTTTTTACAATTTTTTTTTTTGATCATTTGAGGGATGCTTGCTCACAGTCTTTGTGACAATTCTCCAAGTCAACATGACAAATCCCCTTTGGGTTACTAGGAACACTAGTAATCTGAACTAATACCCGCAGAAGCAAAAAACCCACTTCTGTATCTGCTGTACAGTGTCTGTCTTGTGGGTTCAGCTCCACTAACCAAGTGCAGAAAGTGTTAAGAGACTTTCAGTCATAATGGTTGTATTCTGAATCAGCATCCAGTTCAGATAAAATAAGTAGCTTGCATGTCGTTGGGGAGCAGCAAAGCCATGACTATGCTATTCCCTTTGGACCAGCTTTCATCAGAAAATGATGTCAAGCTCAGACAGCCTCTGCAGCTTTGAGTTCAAGTTACTGCATATCTGAGGATTCTGGTAATTGGTATTTAGTGATATAATTAATCTTCATTCAATCTGAGGTCATAGAGTAGGATTTGGGCTCCTTAGTAAAAAAAGATATCCTACCTTTACCAGCTAAAAATCTCTCCATAAAAAGGTTAAAATCTGCTATTTCCTCTAATGAGCACATGTATTTGGAGAAGTGGTAGAAAGAAACCATAACATCCTTAGGGTTCCTGGTAACATAAATAACCTGCAAAACAATAAGAAGACTAGTCTTAGAGATATTAAAGGACTCACTCCATTACCCTGACCATGAGTGCATTTTTCTGTGCAGGTCCCACTTAAAATGTGTGAAAACCATTTGAAGGTGACAATCACATTAGGTAAATTCTGCATAAGGTAGTGCTGTCAATTTGTTTACAGGTGGTATTTCTGTAGTTGTAGTCATTCAGTGGCAGCGGCTAAATCTCTTGCAAACTTCACTGGTACTGTGAAGAAAATGGTGAGCATATTGCAGTTTCCCGTCACATCTATATCTGTGAAAAAGGTAACAGCAGCTCTAAGAGCTTGCCTCCATAGCCCCTGTGGGCAGAGCTCTGCCACAGCAATGCTCACTCAGCCGTGGGAAGCCCTACATCAGAAATAAGGATGGAAGGGGCAGAAGTCATCGGGACTACTATAAGAAAGACTAGCAGAAGTTTGAGGTCCTTCACCAGGCAGCAAAGTTACAATTTGCTGTAAGGAAGGTAAGGCAATTCTCAGTGTGCTGTTAGAAGTATATATCCCATATACATCTTCAGACTTGCCCATATGTCCGTGTTCTGTTAGTGGACCTTAGTGTAGTAGCTTGGTTACACCTGGCTCTAAGGAGGCATTTTCCATGGGCGACAGGCCCTGAGCTATGGCACAGTTCACAAGGGAGAGTCCTATTTAGAAACTCACAGTCCTAGGAAGCAAGAAAATGCAGTTCTCACATTCCCTCCTACCTACTATAGTCCTACTCATATTTTCAGTGTGAGAGACTTTTTTTCAGATTTTTAAGTTCACTGGAATAGGACATTTTTGCAAGGGGAAAATCAGTGCAAGTCTTTGACCCTGGCAGATCCTCCTAAAATGTATCACCCCTCTCTCTAACAGTATTGGAGCTGAAAGGAAACAGAAGAAATGGGCTTTAGAACATCCCTGACGTCCCCACGTATATGAAGCTGGTGATATTTATTCCAAGATGTGGAGAACTGAAAGAGGAAAAAGGTAGGATTTGGACCAATTCACTGAGGCAAAATGGCATGACTGGTTTAAGGAAATTGTAAAAACAGCATCACTTACACGTCCTCTTTTGTTTCTCAGGTCTCTTGGAAGTAAGTAGTAAGGCAGGTGGGTGGCAAAAACACGAGGCAAAGGAAGATCTGCATAATTCCTATCTTTTGTCTTGTATTCCAGCCATGGGATTCTTTCCATGGTCTCCACATTTTCTGTTCCATTACGGTGACCTTCATGAATTATTAAGCTCAAAATGTTCTGAGTCCAAACAGTTCCTGAGAAGGAAACCTTTATATTTGAACCTTGCTTGATTTTTTTTTTAAATTAAAGATAGTATATTGTCATAAACAGAGCCTCTGCACTGCTATAATGAGTTTCACTTTTTGAATACAAATACAACTTCACATACTGAAGGAAGCAAACATTGTCGTGGTGATTACTGACTGCAGAATGGAAGCATATTTTTGTTTTGTCCCTTCAGAAAAGCCAAGGACAGTAAATAAACCTTCAGTTCCTTCACCCAGCTACTCAGCTTCCATACAAATTATGTCTGTCCTCATCCTCTTGTGGGACTATGAATTGCCACATCTCTGCGGACCATGCTCCTAAAAATACCTCATGCTGAGTGGATTTGGAAAAGACCTTTGCTTCTAGAACTCCTGCAAAGTGTTGTGAGATGTCATGAAACAAATAGCAGATAACACCATGTTTGTAAAGCACAGAAGAGCCCCACAAAGCAAATGTTTGTGGCAAGAGGGTCTCTAAAATTCCTTGGGGAAGGTCTGACTCCTGAGTCACAGCTGCTGACAAGGATGATCTATAAAGGCAGGACCCTGCAGGTGACTGACTGCTGTGCCAGTATGTGTTCATGTGCCAGCTGAACACATACTGGGCAATGGGCAGAACTGTTTAACTCCAGGTCCTCTGGCCTTCTCAGCCCTATACTAGTCCTGGTTCCTTTCCCTTTTATACCATAGGCCAGTAAAGATGGACACTTGAGAGCATTCAAACCAATGTAGAAGAGCGCTGAATTACTGCTGTAGGTTAGCCTGAACAAGTAGAGAGAAAGGAAGGCATCTGAAACTGAAGCCTGGTTGTTGAGACCTCACCTGGGAAGGAAGCTCTTCATTCTGGAGATTAGACTGTAGTCATGTTGTAGATATAAAGTCACTGGGCAAGAAAAAGAAATAGCCCTAGGATTCACAGGAACAATACTTAGTGATTTCACAGCTGTGATGACTGTCTTGCTCTGCTTGGCATAATCATGCTAGTCAATTTTTCTGTGCAGTGGTAGAGATTCAACAGAAGGATTAGAGGGTACCTTAGATTGGTAACTGGTGAGAAAGAAACAGGATGGTGGGGCAGGATAGAAGGAAAGATGAGAATGAGAGATGACATTCTGTGCAATTCATAACTCAAAATCATGTTCCAATTCCTTCCTGTCCCAAGGTAGCCCATCGCTTTGCAACATGAAACTCTTACTTCCAGAGATGTGCTCATCTCAGTGCCATAAGATCTTTACGTCTTAAACACTGCCTTCTTGTCCTCCTTCTCTGCCTTACTCGGACAGCTCACCCCAGTGCTGCCTGACGATGAGCTAGCATTGCCTGGCTCACAGTCCCCTCTCTTTGTTGTCCACAACCCCTTCACAGGCTTCTTGTATCACATCTGCCTTCAGTACGACCACACCTGGTGCTCCCTGCCAGTCCTTCTGGGCTTTGCTCAAGAATGCCTTTCTACCTCAGGTACTTCACTGAATACCAGAGGGAATAGTGAATTCCAGCAATGTGTTCCGTGACTCTAGGAAAAGGACATATGCTAACAAAACACCAGTTATGTTATTCAAAGACTGCATCTTGAAGGCTGCTGAAGAACACCAAAGGATAATGGCAGAGGTTTCCAAGAGCACAAACAGCAGAGGCCTTAAAAGTACAAGCATGGATTGGTACCAGAGATGTCAAGGCTTTAGTCATAAATCACTGCTTCATGCATCATCAAGCCATTAGTTACTAGTAACTTATGAAATGCAGTTTTGAAAAATGGATAACCAGTTTTAAAGCATCAGGTGAACCTGTATGGAACCATGTCAAGGTTTTAGATCTCTAAGATTACAGTGGAACTAGCTGATTGCTCAGTTGCATTTGCTTCAGAAATAGGAATGCAAAATTCATCACACTAGTGTCTGCATTGCTATGTGGGTAAATAGTACTTATTTGTCCCTGAAAGGCTTATAGCATTGACTCACATTTGCTCTGATCTCCTGCTTGGTTGCAATTTGGATGCAGCAACCCCCAAACCACCTTCCATGTGAGCCCACGAATCATTCCAGATACCCCACAGTCATCTGCAACACTCATGCACCCAGCCCTACCAAAACTATATATGTGTTTTGTGAGGTAAAGGAGGTCAGTTTGGTCTGTGTGTAGCTTGCTCTGAGTACACCTACAAGATGGAGTCCAAGAATGAGGCAGACCAATTCAGTTGGACACGAGCAGGAACCTTGTGTCTGGCTGTTCAGGCCACGGCTATGCAGGTTTGTACTTAATGCTACACTGCATATACTGAGAGATGATTCACATCTAAAAGAAAAACTAACAGCCCTAGGTATTTCTGCAGTTAGATGGCTGAATAAAGGCAGATTTTTCCCCCCTTTAGAAACCATTCCATTCTTACCTGATTTGGGGTAAGTAGCTATAAATATGTCACTATCATTGATTTCAAAATCCTCCAGGGAAGCTACGTACTCAGGTGAAGTTTCAACACTAAAATAAAAGCCTTTGTATTCAAATAGGTATTTTTGTTGTGGTTCCATTGTTAATCTGTTGTTATAGGTGAATAACCTGCAATAAGAAAATACAAAGTTATATCTTTTCCAAGATACAACTTTATATCTTATATCTTGTTCAACAGACAAAGAGCAAATCAAACAAAGATTCAGTGCTGGACAATTTTAGCAAAATGCATTTCAGCAAAATTCTGGAAATAATACACTGAAATTTAGCTTTCAAATTTTCACAATAATATTACTTGGGATACATTTCTAATGGAAAAAAAAAAAAAAAAAAAAAAAAAAAGGAAGGTGTAGAGCAATACTCTTTATTCACATACAGATGTATGCTACCTGCATGTAAAAACTAATGTAACTGAAGGCAACCTATATAAAAATCATTTGTCAAGATTCCTCTAGGATCTGAATGACTTTGGGATGTTAATAGCTCTTGAACAGAGCTAGCTTAACTACCAAGCTCTCGTTCTGGAATTTGTGAAACTGTTAAAAATGTCTTATTACAATTTCTGTCTCCTTCTACTTATTCTCTCATTACTAAGGTTTCTCCAATAGTAAATATAATTTCTGCAAACTAGGATGGGTAATCATGAACATGTGTTTATTTCTTAAACATATCTGCTGGTTTTATGAGATTGTGTCTCATTAACACCATTGCCATATATTTCCCAGAAAAAGACATTAATTGTCATTGTTGCATTGCTGTGACTAGGGAATAACAAATGCTTGAGGAGATACAGGCAGAGTAAAAGAGAGACTGAAGAGAGAGACTGACTCTTGTAGCTGAGCCAGAGCCAAATGGAGCATCTAGATTTGAAGATTTTGGTCTGTGTCTCTTCTGCAGTCGTTGAGCTGAATGATACATCCATGGATTTCAGTGAGCTTAACATCCCAGTCTCTCCCTCCCTGATCTCTAGATGAACTGTTTAATACCATTAGACAATGTACAAGCCTTGGCAGAAATGACGTAAGCAAGCTCACTTCCAGACTTGGATATCACAAGCATTGTATTATGTGGGTTAAAATTTACACTCACATAAGACACCTATTAACACCCACACTTGGTATTGTTAGAAAACAAAAAAATCCTTTGCTTTGGGAGATGCACGAGCTCAGTTCTACTGCCAAAGATTCATGGGCAAAGAAATGTGGCTGAACGTCTCCTTCCTGGGAGCACTGGCCCCTGTGCTTGTGCTGCCCTCTCTCCACCAGTGCTGGTGGCATGGGCCATGGCCGGGGCAGGTGGGGACAGAGGGCAGGGAGGGCAGCGAGGGGAATCACCTCTGCGTGTGGTGAGGGGCTGCCTGCCTCATCTCATGGTGACAGGCACCACCTGCATCAAAGCCTGTGAGGTGCTTCGGCTTCACATCAAAGCCTGTGTTTCACCGAGTGAAACAGCCCCCAGTGAATCAGTGCTCTAAATGGAGAAAACCCCATGTTTAGAAACAAAGGGATTAGTGCAGTTTTAAATTCAAATTGTGATACCAAAGCTGGGGAAGTCCTAAGAGCGCAAAGATATGGAGAAGGAGTGAAAAATGTTACTGATACAGGAGAAAGAGCCAGGAATTTGTGGAAAACAAAAAGTGGACACATTCAATGCACAGCATACAGAAACCTTCTTGATCTTGTTCTGGCAGCACATGAGTTTTTACATTACTTTGGAACAAAGGTTATTGCACTGCTTGTTTCTTGCAGATGTATAAATATACCATGAAAAAATATACCACGGAAAAAAATCCTTGCCCTGCTTCTATTCATAATCTGCTGTATATGATGGGAGAAAAATTAAACTTTCAGGTATGCTCGTACCAGCCAGCTATGCATCTCAAAAATGTATCTCAAAAATCGACCTCCAACAAAGGTATCTGCCAGTTCATCTCCTAAATCTACAGCGACCACACACTTCTACTCTGCTTAGTTAATTATCTCACAGCTACAACTCCGATTTCTTTGTTGAATGATACAGAAAAGCCCATGTGAGACTCCAGTTTTCACACCAGCACTGAGACAACTGCTCTGGACAGCCGTCTTCCTCTCAAACATGGACCAGCTCTAGCCCCTAGCTCTCTGCAACTCTTTCTGGCAGTACATGCCAAAATAGTCTACAAAAGAGTTCTATGTACAATTATTATTATTTTACTGAGAGGATAATAGAGCATCATTTAACTCAGAGATCTACTGTTTAATAATTTCAGGCATACTTACCTCCCCCACTCTCTGTTCGGTGCCCACGGAGACGCGTGCTACTACTTCCCAACTCGATGAATGTGAATAACTCTTGAGGTGAATAAAAGTAACTCTAGAGAAGGCTGAGCCATCACGTTTCCCTTTTAACTGAGATGTGAACCCACAGACGCTATGCTGATTGGCTTGCTTTCAATATTGGCTTATCTTTAACGCAGACAGAGATTAGAAAACTAATATAACTTGCAAAAAACTGAAACCAGTCCAGAAAGATTTTTGAAATTATTTAAATGCTCATTTTGATTTCTGTTCCTCCTTCTTTTTTATCAACAGCATTATTGAGGAAGATTGGAGAGGGCCAGAAGTGAATAAAATCTTTTGCTTTTTGCTATGTTTTGGGGGTTTTTTTCTCACCTTTCACTTCTGCTCAGATTGGTTTTTATCTTCAAGCAAAGTGTGACAGTAGTCCCAAAGAATAGCCTGAATCCACTACTCCACTGAAGTAGCTGATCAGACCGTTTCAAACTCATCTCAGCCATGAGCCTGGAATGAGCTGCTTGGGTTAGTCACGTATATGGCTGGGTTCATGTTGAGTTTTTCTGTGAGGTATTTTATAACTGAAATTAAACAATGCCTGAGACATTTCTCACTGAAACCTGCACTTCAGCAACATGACAAAGAACTTTATGTTCCCCACTTCTTCACTGTGTTTTGTATAGGATTACTTTTTAACCTGAATCAAATCCTCAGATAGTCCCTGAGTTTGCACAACCGCTCAGTCAGGTTGATCGGCATATGAATGAGCCAGAAAGAAGAGTAGGGTTGAGGTTTTTTTCATCACAGAGGAAACCATTACAGTGAAAGATGAAGCCTGTTCTGCTTTGCTTTCTGCATGCCAATCAGGCCTGCCTCTAGTATTCTGTAACTGCAATTTCTATTCTAAGTGTTTAATAATAATTAAAGACAACATCTATTGATGGGATCAAATACAACATCTATTGATCCCAAAACTAGATAGGGAGGTGCTCCACCAAATGTTGCAGCCCTGGCACATTGCTCTGAAGAATCCGAAGATGGATGGACAACTATGGTCCCACATCAGCTTTGTGAACTAGCTGAAGAGCTTGTTGACAAGGTGTGAGTTAGGGCAAGACTCAATATTTTCCAGTGAAAAGAAATAGCGTGTAAATCCATTTGGCCTTTGGACAGATAGTGAGTGGGGAAAGCATATGAATCCTAAGGATATTGTAAAATGACAGCATCCCAGAGTTAGGATTTGTCCCTGCTTGTCAGTAACCCTGAACTACGGTCTATCTGCAGTTAACTGAACATAGATTTCATGTGTATTATCTTTTTCAGGATAAATAGTCCATCCACTGCAATATTAATAATTAACTTTGGGATCCAAATGCCTAACATATATTTATATTGCAGGTGAAATTGCACACTGTTCAGTGGGGGACTGGGAAAGGAGATGTATGATTTATTGTATAATTTTAAAAACCCCAATGTTCTCGGTGCTATATTAACCTCATGTCCTTCTCTGGTTGTTTCCTCTGGTACTTCACACCAATAAATTTCTGTTCATACTAATCATAGTCCTTTCACAAGCCTCTACAGTGACAGCAAACTGGTATAGCTCTGAAGTTCCCTATACTGACAATAGACAGGTCTCCTGCCTACCTATACTGTAAAATTAAAATGTAAAGTAAATGCCTAAATAAAACACATGGAATTCCACAACCAGTTTCATATAAGTTTTTGCAAAATACATTCAAAATGTCATAGCAAAAAAAGGGCAACTAAATTAGACCACTTCAACACTCATTTTAGGAAACTGCATAGGAACAGACAGTTGCCCACCAAATGAGGAGGGAAAAAAAAAAAAAAAAAAAAAAAAGGTTTGTAAGGCATTCCTTTATTTTAGACTTGCCCCAGGTACTATTATGTATCAGTAACATCTACTACTGACTCTTATTGCATAAAATCCATGCTGAAGATACATGGTATCTGAATTACTAGAGAACATTTTCAAAAGTTAGCATTACCTGAGGGCCACAATCAGTGTGGAAAGCTAAATGTGAATACTGTGTCTGCTCCTTCCTACAGGATTTCTGTCACTGGCACACTTTGCCTCCCTCTTTCTTTCATTCCTGTAATTCACAACTGAATGTGTTTTACCTGTGTATCTTGTATCCTAACTCCCAAGTTCAGCAAAGTGGCAGGGGGATTTTGGGTTGACACAACAATTCTTAAACACCATGAAACAGATTTTTCTTGGGAAGATAAGGTGTTTGGACAGTTTTGTTTGTGTATCCCCACAAACACACCAGAGCAAGATTCCAGCAGAGATTCTTAAACAAGTGTTGTTAATTTGAGGGTACATTTTTTCTTTCTCTGAGAGACAGTATTCTCTCTGATAGCCATTAGTTTGTGTTTTGTACCACAAATTTTCTAGCTAGAAAGAGGGAAGAGTTTGGTGCATTTTACACTGCAGAAAAATGCAGAAAAAAACCAGGGTGCAACTGAGGCCTGAGAAGCTTTTGAAAGAGTTACAGGGATGGTGTCAAAGCCATACAACTCCAAATACACATGCTGCATAGTGGAAATCACACACTTTCACACACCAAGAATGGCACGTGAAAAGATGTTGCCAGGGCAAAGTGTATAGGCAGTGACAAAGAAGATTGGGTTAATTTTCCTCAGCAAAGGGTAGAGAATGGTCAGCTAGAGACCTTTATTAGTTGGTGAAGTAAATTCTGAATTTTCTACTATTATGTGTATTATTTGCACGTTTTAATTTGCAGCTATGTGTTAGTTTTCTTCTGGAAAAGCAAAGTAATTAACATAAATTTCAGTGACTTAAATGTGGGCAAGCTGTGAGTACTTGCTCCAGGACTCATGCGCTCCAGGGGGTATGTCAGTAAATATGAATTTCCATGCTGATTCAAATGGATCAAAAAAACCTCTAGAAAACACACTAGTCCAGCTAAAAAAAAAAAAAAAAGCACTTGATTAATATTTTTCAGTCTTTAGATACAAAATAATTTTACAAAGTTAAGCTCACAGGAAATGGGATGAATCTTGAGTAACACCTTGGGAAGGGAAGTGTGAGAAAAAGGACAGGAGGTAGTCTAAAAAAGATAATTTTTGTTATATTTTTTTGCTAATTTTTTACTAGACTCTGACCCCCTGCTTCAATACATTATTAGTAATGAAGGTCAGGGTTCTCAAAATATATAAAATGAAGAATAATATCAGCTATTTAAACAAAGCAGGCTAACAGTCTGAGTACAGGATTCCCCTCTTCTAGTTTCGAAGATAGTGTCTTCCTTTTGACTATGAGGATTTGACTAGTGCTGCATTATAACCCATTTTTCATAGGTTCTGATTTTATTGGGACATCAAAGTCATAACCAAACTCAAAGATTAATTATTTACAAGAGTGTGTTAAATTTTTAATGGAGAATTTTATAAGCAAAAAATTTTGTAAAATATGTCTGGCAAAATAAAATATGTGACAAAGCTAATGATATGACAATAAAATTGCCTTTGAATTAGACCTAAAACTCTCTACTTTAACAAAGTCTAGACACTTATTTTGGCTAGAAGTGAGCATTGAACTCCCCATTTCATACAACACTATGGAGTCATGTTCTTGCATTTCCTGCCTTACAGTAAAATATGCTTGGGGTCAGTAACCCAGTTCACATTTGTGTGTGTGTTTTAACAGAAATTTAAAAAAAAAAACCAAACAACTTGAAAAGCCCAGGGATTGAAGACCGTGATGTTCTCTTCCCTAAAATGGAATAAAGATCTCAAATCCTTCCAATTGCTTTGCATGACCAGTAGCTGAAAAGCATTACACCATCTACACAGTTTTTCTGTATGCATAGCAAAAATTATCAACTAGATATCTTATTACTTCTGTGTTGGCTATTCCCCTCTAAAATTTCTTTATCTTCTTCACAAGCCTCCACCTTCTCAAGAAACATTTAAAGTGTTCTAATGTCTTACACTATTACACAATTGTAATATTGTTTGCTTAACCCTGTTCCACTTTCTCATATTCAAGACATTTATGCTTTTTTTACAGCTTTGCTTTTCTCCTTTTAGCCTGATTCAACTTCTGCTATATCAGCTTGACACTCTTGTTTGCCATTTGAATAAAAGCCTTTGTCCTTGAATCTGTTTGGGAAGACCTTGTAGTTTGCATCGGGATCATTTTTCGTATCTTTGAATGTAACATGTTCCCACCACAGTCTCTGGTTCATCTTTTATTCAGATTTTTTTCTTCAGAGCTGTAGATTTTCAACACAGCATCTCTCAGATCCTGCAAAGGAAGGAGTATATGGGAACTGGAGGAGTATGCCATTAAACATCCCATTATACTCCATTCAAGACCAGGTTTATCAAGGCACTTTGACATTTTACCTCTCAGTGCCACTTTGAACTATGTTAAGTGCCAAAACCTATATTTTGTAAAGAGGAACTCTTTATATCTCTGGATTAGAACCAATTAATAGAAAAATCTTTGTATGCTAATTCTGTCTACTTTGAGACTATTCTCCAAATGACATTATGGGCTAATGCTGAATTTTTTCTTTAAAATCTTCTTTTTTTTCCCTCAAAATTCTACAAACTCTCCAGTTTGTTAAACCACTGCAAAGGACAAAGGCTTTTTTTCTGTGGAATTTAAGCTAGGACATCACAAACCCACAAAAATCAGAGCTGTAATCTTGTGGCCACTAGCTGACCACAGAGGAATGAAAAATATTACCCCACCGTAAACTGCTGAACATCTAAGAATGAGGACAAGACTCTGCATGTTTTTCACTGATAAGCCTTGCACACTGTGATCCCACTTAGAATATGATTTGTCCTACGTTATCATGTAGCCAACAGTCCAGTAAAAGTTGCAGCTCATTGCCTACATTGCACTGTAAGTTTGAGGTGAAAGGTAAATGAGAAAAAAGCTGTAGTGAAAACATGATAGGAAATTTATCCCTGTGAGGAAAAATACTGCCTCAAAAGTGCACACAAAAGAAAATTGCAAACTGCAGATAACAGAATTCACTCCATAGCCCTACTTCTGAGGATAGCAAGGGAAGGAACTGGAAAGGTGACAAAAATCCTTAGTTGTTTATTGTGTCACTATCATGCTATTATTTTTATCAACTATAGCTTATTTAATTATTCTTCTGTTACAGATGATTTACATCTTTTAACAAATATATTCTCTTGTCACCACTGCCTAGTTCATGGATGGATCATATCATGGATCTGAGACTGATACAGCCACAGATATGACTTCAAGTATCCTCTTCCTTACCCTCAAGGAAATTAAGAGGGGGAATACAATTAATATAACTTAACACATTTTAACTATTTTTAATTTGCTCATAAAACATAATATACAAGAGACAGAAATATATGAAATGCTCAAGTAAGAGCTATTGATCTGAATTACATAAGTTTTTTGGGGAAAAAATAATGTTAAGTAACAGTATCAATTTAAGAACCAGGTAGTGACATTTAATACAGAGACATGATTACTTGTTTTGAGACTTATTTACTTACTTATAGAAAACTGCTTAGCAACTTATTTACTTACTCATAGCAAGTTATAGCATTTTTAAAATATTGCTAAGAATCCTGCTTGACCAGAATGTTCTGCGGAATTTTACCAAGGACTACTGTGTTCATCAAAACAAAGCAGTTCACTGTGAAAATCTACCAAGAACTATAATGTTCAGCAAAATATTATGTTTTTGTCCTTGGGGAACAGATGTGCTCTAACTAGTTGGAGTCTTGGTAATGAGTAAAGATAACCATATACAGATGGTAGAAGTTCTATTAGTTCTCTTAGATAAGATAGAATGAGTAAACCAGCTGAAAAACAGTCTTGATATTCAAGAAATTGGCCGAGAGAATCTGTGTATGCTCTGGGGAAAAATCAAGGTGAGAAAGACTAGAGCCTTCCTCCCAAAGACCCCCCCAAAGACACCCACCAAGAGGCAATGCACAGGTGCAAAGAGAACATAAACTGTTGACATCAACCTTTCTAACTAACCTAGCCTTACTCATGCATATATATGTTTGAGTTATGAAATCCAATGAATATGGATATCCACACTTTATAAGTTTTTGGTAAAATGTGCAGTGGGTGTGCAAGCTTTGTGGAGAAATCCCCTTGCACCCCTGCACCGGAGTAAACATTCCTGCTTTATAACTCTATCTGAGTTGTAGAGTCTTTTTTCCAGGAATCACACTTACAGAAAAATTTTATTTGGGATTTAGACATGGACTCTTCCTTGCACTCTAACACTTCCACAAGAAAGAGGATGTGAGATCATTCCTCACCACATCTGTCACCCCACAATCCTCCCTGCTTGTCGGTGCAAAACTGTAGGCATGATGAACCCAAGATGTAGGTGGCTTTGTACGTTTACATAGCTATATGAGCTGCAAATGTGAACCCCCCCAGGATTTATAGTATGCAGATACACAAGTAAACCCTCTGGCAAAAACAGTTCCTTTATCAGGTGACATCCAAAAGAACAGTGCCTTGAGCTGAAACTTTTATTTGTCCATTTTGTTTTGGTTTTTGTTTTCTTTTTTTCCTGTTGACAGGCTCTGGAGGTGGAGAAGGCAAGGCTTCAAAAGCTCCTAAATCCACCATTCACATGGAGGGGGAGTTTACGCTGGGAACATGTGTTAAGGACGAGGGCTGATAATGCATTATCTCTAGAAAAGTTGCAGAAATAACATTCTCTTCTACCTCTCTGCTCTTTCCTTTCCTGAAGCTAAATGGTAAAGCAAGTGCACAGCGAATAAATGAGGTAACGGTCCATGTTATTTAAAAAAAATCCCTACCATAAATTCTTAGCCTTCTTACCCTTAGACTTTCCATGCCTTATCTTCTTCAGAAAATATTAAACTCAAAATATTCTGAGCCCACATAGTCTCTTGAAAGAAAATAAAGGCCTCTGAAGGCTATTTGACAATCATATTATTTATTTAGGTGCATTAGTACTTTGTAAGCACATCTTTTAACAGCTACCTTTGGTTTCAGATTATGTAAGTCAAAGTACACGTTTAAAGGTAAAGAAGTGATAAACACTTGGAATTAATTTGTGCAGCTGGAAAGCATTGTATTTTGGTAAACTATGACAGCACTGCAGATCAGTCATGGCCTCACCTATCATCTGACAAGCATTATATTGCCAGCCTCCACAACAGGGCAAGAGTGACAAAGAACAGAGTTTTCTCCCCAATTACTCTGTATGCAGAAGTATCTCTGTACATAGTGCATGGAATTGGTCACCGATACATACAATATCTTCTGTTCTAAAAGATTTTAAAATCCTGTCTGATTTAAAGGAGTTCAAAAAATAATGTACTGCCATGGACCAGCTGGTGTGATTATACAGTCAGAGCTCAGCATAGACCTTGAGACAGCCAAGGTAGATGAAGGATTGTATCTAGAGAATACTACTATTACACTATATTCCTCCCAGTGCTGACCCAAAGGTTGAGCCCTTGTAAAAGTGTGGTGGCTTAGGCCCTGCCAAGACCTGAGACCACATTGCTGCTGTCCCTCTGTTTTGCCAGTTATTAAACCTAGCATAAAAGACACAGCCAGCATAAAGACAAACCAATAACCAAATTGTATCTGATACAAAAGGGTCAGCACATGGGTGAGCACTGGGGGTACAAACAAGTCAGTCAGATTATACATAATCAACGTCAATCCCACTGACCCCACACAACCAACAATGGGTGGAATAAATGATGAAATGCAGTTTCCCATAGACGGGACAGGAGACAACCGAGTCAACAAGCCAAATACATAAGACCAAGGAAGCCACATAATGAATCTCTACAGAGCCCATGCTTACAAAGGCCAGACCTGACTGTAGCCCAGTCCCAGGGAGGCAGGAGGTCCTTCCCCAACAGGGAACTCTGCACAGCTCATTCACCTCACAGACAGACACTGACACTGCCCCTGCCTGCAAGGGGTCCCGGCTTTTATCCCTCAGTGGGACACCTGACCTTTGTTTACTCAATGCAGACACCTGGGGCTCCTTTACCCAATGGCTCTCCCTGCCAGGCCGGCCGCACCCTGGAGGGAAGCCTAAAGGGAAACTGACCCCCCCTTTGTAAAGGGCTGTGGGAATCACCCATATGTCAACACTGATTTGGGGCTTGGGGTTGAAACCCCAGCATTGCACCCTCCCCCACCCTCAGACCAGATGGGGCAGGGAGTGAGATACAAATCCCGGGGCTGAGATAAGGAAAAATTTAATACAGCAGTGTAACAACAACAAACCGAATAACAACGATAACAATAACAGTAATAACAATGAACAGAACAAGAGATATACCACACGGAATACAGCAGTGAGGGTACCAACTTGGGCAAAAGCTGTCCCAAAACTCTGGGCGCCCAGACCTGACGTCAGCATGGTATTGAATAACTGGGCTAGGGCTCCCTCCCCACTGGTGGGGAAAATTAACCCTATCATAGCTGAACCAAGACAAAAAGATTGAAAAATAGACTAGGAATAAGTTGAATTCAAAACTCAACAAAGGACATAATTTATTTTTCTATAACTCCTCTGACTTCTTCCTAGCAGAAACTGATATCCTGGTAAGAGAACATGTAAAAAGGGAACAACACTGTTTATAAATCCTCATGGAAGAAGAGGGAAAATAAAACAATCTTTGCTTTTCATGGAAAGCTCTGGTCCCCCTTGTTGTGACCTTGTGAGAGGAGTCCGTGTGCTTTGGGGTGGCAGCTGCTGTGAACGTCCCTGGCCCACCTCTCTTCCGTCTCCTGGGAAGATGGCATCACATGCCAGAGGCCAGGCTCTTGCAACATGAGTCACTCTAGAGCACCGAGATGACTGGAGGGCAAAGGCACACGGGCACTAGGAGCCTTTGCTAGCAAGACAGACACTGAGAGTGGGGCACAACAAATAGATGCTCTGTTTTCTGGTAACTTATTGTAAAAAATGCTCCAAAACTCTTTGCTAGTCATCTGAAACTGTGACATTCCAATTTTTGTTCTTATAAGTAACAGTCACCACTAAAAAAGAGCAGGGAGGAACAAATTCCAGAGTCCATCGATGTAGAGGCCATCAATCAATGTATGTACCAGTTGATATAAACGTCTTCTATGGGTCTGCAAGAACATGATCAACGTATTTGACTTCTCCCTTAAACTTGTGAAGCAAATACCCTTCGCTTGTTCAAGTCCCACTTTTTCAGCAGAAGGAAGAAGTAAGTTTGCCTGCACTTTCAAGAATTAGTTTATTTCCTCCTACCACTTTTCTCTCATTCAGCATTAAGGACCTTTAATGCTCAGGTGACCATTGTGTAATCTTCTGTCACTCTCTTATCATATTCTTCATCATGCCTAAGACAAGTTCCTTCTAAATACCTACAAAACAAGATCGTTTTTCTTCTTTAAATTTCTTCTTCAGATGATCCTATGCTATGACACCTGTAAATCACTTGCCAGCAGATGGACAGTCATTGCCATGATCACTGTATATCACACTGACTAATTTTGTGTCCTTATTTCCTTCTTCTCTGGGACACGGTTATGTCCCTCTATTGTTCATTGGCTTGTTTTTAGATTGTAAATGCATTAATCTTCTGTGTGTGCACTTGTTTGCATTCTGGACTTTGCCTAGGCTTTTAGGCATTCCTTCAGTACAAATTAATAATTTTTTATAATGAATTCATAAATGAAATGTCAGTAAATGTTAATAAAACAATGCAAACTTTGGAACATTCTTCCTCCTATCATACCACAAGCAAAACAAATGCATACACCCAACTACACTGGCCACAGTTGAAAGCAACAACATACAAGACACTGTTGTGATCTCAAGAGAGAGGAATGAGCATTCAGATAGAGATGTAAAATGGAGAAAATGCCATGGAGTCAGTCACCCTACTCCTGTGATCAGAAGAAAAGCAGGCAAATAAATAAATCAAAAGAATGCTGATGCATAGACATACAGAGAGAGGTTTTTTTAACAGAACCAACAGCATGTTGTCAAAATGACCAGCCTCTTTTTTTTTTCTTGTAATTTCCAGGCAGTATCTGAAATTTGCATAAATTAAAAAAGGAAGCAGAGTCAAAACAAGCAGGATCAGTCTTCCTAGGTTTTACTGAAACCTCTGTGGAGATTACAACTTCTGTTCTAGCAATAGTTTTCATTGTACCACTAGAACCCTTTATTAAAGTGCATCTCAGCTGCTTACGCGCCTTTGGCATATCTGGTTGTAAAAGAAGCTTAAAGCTACTTATTGCTCAGTACTTTCTTCATAAGAAAAATAAAATAAAAAAAAAAGAGTAATCCCTGTGCATACACTAACCTTTACGCTGATCTAACTGAGATTGCCATAACAAGGAGAGGAGAAAAAGGAAATAATCTAATGTATGAACTAATGTGAACTTGTGGTATGTGAGCTTCATAAACCAGGTAGGTCAGTAACAGGGAACTGCTGTCATAAACCACAGCCATATAACATTGTTTTTATTTGAAGATGATAGGGAGAGGGAAAGGAAGTGAAAATTCAGAGCGAAGAATTCTGGAGATAAAGATTAGAAAGAAGGAATTGCAAAATAGTTAAAAGAGGTTTTCATTTATTTTTTTACTTTTGGATTTTTTGCTGAGGTATATAGAGAGATTATTTATTCAATTTAAAAAAATATTATATTTTAATAAGTAAAAGATCACATTTCTGGGATTCATTGTCAGTAATGGATGAACTGCATGAGAAGCAGGAAACTTAAGGGAGCAGTTGCATACTGATATTTTTGTCCTTCCTCAAGCAAGGGCTTTACGGTATTTCCTTTCCTTTTAACTTAGGAGAAACTCACTATTTTACACAACTGCTTTGCTTAAGTGACAGTGGATAAACCCTTTTCTTCTCTCTTCAGGAAATCCTCTGGATTTGATTTCTCTAATCTGATGATGCTTTTGAAGGAATGAATAAAGAGGAATAACTCATGCTTAAATTTTGTATAGACACAGATAGTCTGCAAGAAAACCATTTTGGTTTTAAAATCAGGGAAGATATATTACACCAAAGCATTTAATTAGATGTAATTTAGAAACAGACACAAATTCTCTATGAGGATGAATTTATCATTCAAGATGCTAGAATAGGCAGAGATGAATGCTTTGTGCTCACACTACAGAATAATGAAACACTGATGTACAACACCTGACAGCTTTTAGGAAATAAATGCTTCCCAACTGGAACATAAGCCCTCTCAGCCCTTGCTGCTTAGCAATACATATGGCAAGAAGAATCCTGTTTTTATAATTAGGGCTCAAAGGGCAGTGGTTCCTCAGAGTAGCATCCTTGTTTGAAGTCTTCATCTCTAGAATCTGATTGCCATTAAAAAAACATTAAAAGCCCTTTATTTGCTGTGCTTGCATGGAAAACACAGTGTAATCCATGCAGTGTTGTCTGAACATTCTCTGCATATGAAAACTGTTATGAAATAACCATGAGATAGAATTAGAATTTATCACTTCTATCCAGTCTACAGATGCTTCCTGCACGACTCCTTGGGATGTCCCCATGCCACATGTAGAAAGGAGAGGAACAGTACTGAAGTAAAATCATAGAAGACATCCTGTTCAGGTGAGGTCTTGTCTGTGCAGAGGAAATTGCCACCTTCAGGGCTGGAGGGTGCAATGAAATTCACTGCCATATAGTCCAAAAGAATAACTAGAATGTGTTAAAATTGTGTAAAAAAAACCCTAGGGGCCACCAAAATCCACATTTTTCACCGGAACCTTCCATTAGGAACACTTAATCTGAAAATGCCTATCTATAAAGCAGTGTGAATTAGAATTAAATACTAGAATTACTAGAATATTACTAACATACTAGCATTAGATGACCTGATTTTCAAAATAATGTTCACATTAAACTCTCTGTAAGGTCTTATATATTATAGTATATAAATAGTATTTGGACAAGTCATATATAAGATAAATTGAATGAAACATTTTTCCCCTGACATGTTTAATTTACAGAAAGTTCAACATTGTTCTCAAGGAGAAATTAACATGTTTTCAAAATCATGGTAAAACAGTTACAGCTTGTGACAAACCCAAGTGGCAACTATCACAACAATCACCTGAAGCTTTTCTGAGAGTTAGTTTACTCCATGTAAAAAATAAACTGTGTCAGTACTCTAGAGTAGATTCAGGAGGCCTTTCAGCAATATTGTGTTGTCTTGCCCAGGTTCACAGACACTCCTTCACTATTTTTATCAGAAAACAGTTTGCAGCTGAACACCAGCAATTAGGACCCCCAGCAATGACAAGCCTCTGTGATTTACTTGTGATTACAAAAGTGTACTACTCCTGTTGCCCTGCTGCCTGGGAAAAGCAGATCAAAGACCTGGAAATTTCAGAAACATGCCACCAGTTTCTTCACCCAAGCAGTGAGCCAAACGTTCAGTGTCTTGCAAATAGATACAGTCAGGATGCTGTTGTTTCTCTGAAGCAAGTATTTGCAAAGAGGACTAAAAGTTCCACTGCTGTGAACCCAGGGGAGTCTTGACAATAAGAGGCAACAACCTTTAAGCAGTTATTTTAGTTAGCATTAAGCCCAAATGCACTCATTCTCTCTCAGGGCAAACTTTTGCTAGTTATTCAGGTTAAGTCAGTCCTGGGTCTCATTATTTTACCCCACTGCTTTCTTCCCAGTGATGCCCAGCTACTGTTTGAAAGTTATCCCATTACCCTGCCCCAGCTGCAATTTCCTGAAAAGGCTGTTGTCTGTCATACCATGATTACCTTGGTTGGTCAGACCTTTACATGGCATTCCTGCTGAAACAAATGAGACACCATGAACTTGACCTTAAGAAATCTGTCATTAGGCTTGTGTTCTTCTGACACTCCCAGAATGCTTGTTAAAAAAAACCACAAACCAACCTAAAAACCAAACATGACCAACAAATCAAAACAAAAACCAAAGACAACAAAGTTTATCAGGATCTCAGCATAAGGTCATGCTCACACAAGAAGTCAAGTATCTCAAATGGTTGGTTGCTGTTTGGGTGGTGCCATGAATCATCATTGCAAGGGCCCTTGCAGAAGCATCTTCAGCTGGATCAAGTAAGACTTCCCACTCTTCCACTCTTATAACCTAGTTGCCCTATGTTGATTACGTAAGAATCAAACAGCATATACAAGCCAGTAGAAAAAGATATTTCAAATTTGGCACATTACAGCATTTAACTGAAACATCGGCTTAGTCCGGATGGCAGTTTGAATGTGTAAGTGAAGAGCTGGGACTGAGCTGCAATTCCTCCTTCTTAGGCTTATGCATCCGGGCATGGTGTCACATGGGTGAAGAACATGCTCAGTCTGGAATTAGCAGAGCCTTAGACAGGAACAGACTCAGTCGATCACAACAGAGGTGAGGAGACAGTGCAGAAGAGAAACTGTATCTGTGAGAGGTTAAATGGTCACATGGCTGCAAAACTTCACATGGCATAAGAACGTGTGTCACAAAGACCAGGGCTAACTGAGAGCTGATGGTCCCCCAGTTCACAGGAACTCTGTCCCTAGTTTCAGACCCTCCAGTGTCCTAAATACTTTCATGCCTGTTTCAGAAAAAGTAATTGATTTATGGGTTGCAATATGTTGACACAGTCACATTTCACTACTTCTGAAAATTACTAGTTCTTATTGCCAGAGCATATCAAACATGAGGGAAAGAGGTTAATGGAAAGACTCCTACATCTACATGTAAACATATAAGAGTCTAAATGAAAGGGAAGTATCTAAGCTCTAGTTACAATAAATGAATGCTGTGGCAGGATCCAGTTGCTCAAGCAAAGGCATCTAGTGCTATCTGCAACACACTCAACCACCTCTCCCAGCCTCTACCTGCCCTACTGGAGAGGCATGACTCTTGAACTCAGCCAGAGCAGCGTGTCTTAGAGTAGGGTGCCTCAAACACCAAACATACTTGTTTCAGCAGACAGTTCCAGTCTCTTATACAGCATTAACCCTGCACAATAGAGGCCCCAGTCAACAGTCAGTTCAAATGTCCTTTTAAGATGCCTCCAAGACTCAGGGGATATATTTTATAGAACATACACAAAAAGAGAAATTAAGGGTGAAATAAAGATGAAATAAAAACTTTAAAAAATATTTTTTATTTATTCATGGTACAAAAGACATATTTTCTCCCTATACCCCAATGGATTGCCTTAGGCAATCCCTAAAGCAAAAACATCCCACTCTGGACATCCCACTTCCACCACTATCTTAGACCACACAGCCAACACTAACACTGATCCACCTCATGAGCACACATGTTTGTGTTTACAAGTGATACATCTAGAGAAGCCAGCTAACTGAGAAGAAGTTCAGTAGTAAACTAATCTATGATGGAACAAACTGTATTGTGAAATCACTGAACTGTCTGTACTTTGCAAATAGTTGAGGGAGAATTTGCTGAGGAGTAATAGATATTTGTTGATCACATTTGATGAGAAATAGAGCATTGGCCTCAGAGGCAGCATAAATATATTTACGGAAGTAAACCATGACCAGGCACTCCAATAAAGTAGTTCCATAGTATCTTTATCCACCGCTTATTGACAGTTAACTATACTGCACAGTTTGCTATGGGATGGATGGTAGGTGTTACTTAGTAATTTAAGCAACTAAGAAAATACCAAATTACAAGGACTGTGATACTATAGAGTTACAGATTCATCAGGATGACTGAATATCAAAACTACATGTTTACTCCCAGTGTTGTGCTGCTCCAGAGACCCCAAGCATTTTTGAAGACACAGTTTAGGTCTAGAAATCGTTGAGTTAAGGTCACAGTCCAGAAGTTCAATATTTTTCATCCAGCAAATTCCAGAAAGAAGTAATAAAGGCATCCTTTAAGGAATCTTCTCTGATGTCAAGACCTGAGAAGCATGGCAGCGAGTCTAAAGTGGGGAGAAAGAGAATGGCTTAATGAACAAAAATACCACGTTAAAGATCATTTTCTAAATTAGTAGTTTAGTAAGATTAATGAGTATAAGGGGTCATAGTTCATCTTAATTAAATGGCAGCTTTCAAGACAAAATTGTAAACAACTGATATTTTTAGATATAAATCAAATCTTTGAAAAGAGGAAAAAATCCCCAAAACCAAACAACCTCCCCCACCACAAATCCTACACACTATTCTTTTTACTGTGTCGGGAATTTTAAAGCTTTTGCAGTAGGAGGAAGAGATGATGGCTGTGTTTCACTGATATTTAATATGTTCAAGGCCAGAAAATACTTAAGACAATACCTTATTTCAATATACAGACATTAAATAAAGTTCAGCAGGTGATTCAGTCAACTATTATTTCATAGTTTAAATAAAATTGTCCTGAAGCTTGAACATGCTGAACAGTGCTGATAAAACATCACAGAATTAGAACATAGGTCCTCAGAATCAATTTATTAGTGTAGGAAAGAGAAAGCCTAAGACTTCTAAGGTCTTAAGAAGTTACAATGCCCAAAGTGAAACATGTGGATAGGATTTATAAAAATGCCAACAGCTCAAGCATATAAGTTGCTAAGAGCTCTGTTTTGAATATATGAAGTTCTAACTACTTTCAGAAAGCAGAATGCACTAGCTCTAGTGTCAAAGCTGAGGAAACACTGGATGGTTAGGCCTCAGTATCTGTGCATGTTGTTCTTCAACTATCAAAGGCTGATAGACACCATGTAGCTTTACTAAGTTGCAACAAAACCTCTGGATTTTGGACTGTGAATGCTTTGTAAGTACCTTATATGCCCACAATAAACTATTTAGGAGAAAATATTATAAGAAAATGAAAAGGCACAAACCCCCTAATTTATATGTGCAAACAGCTGCAAGCTTCATAAAAGCTCTAAGAATCTTGTCTTAACAACTCTAAGTTGTCAGTTACATCAAGATGGCATGTATTTACATGCAAAACTTCCTTAGTCTTGATATCCTGGGATTACTCAATTCACAGAGAGTAAGCAGAAAGTAACAGAAAAGGAGGAAAGCAAAGAAAGTGAAAAAAAAGAAAATCACCATGCAACCATATATGCATACGCATTTGAGCATTCAAGAAGAGATTCTCTTAAACTTTTCTTAGTCAAACTACTTTCTTCAATACTTACAGCCTTCTCTTCCAATGAGAGCACACCATCTACAGCCACTATCTGGTACTGCTTTTCTTTTAAGGTCCCCATAAATCTCCGAAGCAGTTTGAGACTAGTACCATCGCTGTTTTGTTTCAGCAGTTTTTGCATTTCTTGGGAAGGACATCCCGGATCAAACAGTAGCAAACATAAGGTTTTATTCTTCTTCTCTTCTATTCCAACAACAGTACGACTATGACCTAATTTCAAAATAGAGTTTCCTTATTTTAAAAATGCATAAATCCCATTCCTTGTAGCATACTAATTTTCAGATCAAGGAAGGTATTACTTGAAATTGAGTAAGGTAGTTATAAGTAAAGAGCAGATGTCAAAAAATTGAGATCCAAGTCACACTCAGGTCTTCCACACAATAAAAATACAAACTTTAATGCTATTCTTACTAACTAAAAAAATAACAGGAAATAAAGCCATGCCTTCAATTAAATGAAGAAGGAATATAAAATGCTGCTCTGAATATGCAGCACATACAAACATAGAGAACAGAAACGAGTATATTATGACACTGACCTTGATGTTGCAAGTAGATAGGCGGTTTGGAAGTACACACTACTTTTCCACCACTTTCATTATCTGTAGAATAGTAATGCAAAACCCACTCAAATAAACGAGGGTGTGTACCCATAGGGCCAGTTGGTTTGTGAAAGTCAATGATTTGACACCTACAGAACATTCAGAATGAAAAGAACAAAATTTCAAGCTGGTTGTCTGTTAAGGCAACTTTTTCCGCCTCTCAGTCCTTTCTCCCCCACATCAAGAATGTTTTGTAAACAGCAATTACAGACATCAAGTGGTCACTACCACCTTTTTTTTTTTAAATACAGGAGTAGGGGACACATAATTACAAAGCATGCAATATATACTGTACAAAACTGGAAGATTTCTTCTGTAACACACACTCTGTTCAGTCGAACAAGAACTTGTGAAGGTATCAAAAATTAACATTTTGATTTTCTGTGTGATACACATACACTAGAAAATGTAGTTGACAGCTTTCAGAATTATGCAATTGGATAGCTGAAAATCAGATTCTTCTTGAGAAGAAGCTTCCAGAGCAATTAATTTTTTAATCAATGTTTGATTTTATGCATATGTGGCATAATTCTTCACCAAGTCTCAATGATCTATGTATTTATTCAATTTAGGTACCTGCATAAGTAGTTACACAGCTTTATGCTGCGCTAAATCAGATCTGTTTCTAGGTTGGTTAACTTTAAAGCCCCTAAGGTGGCTTTGTCACTGTACTGTTGGCAATTCTGATCTTTAAAGGCACAGCACTTAAACCAGCACTTAAAAATAACAACAACAGAAAGCAGTATTTACTTTATCCTGAGATTGGTTAACAGTGAATAAATTTCACATGCTCCTATCCATGCTTTGGAACCGTGTAATCTGTTGTTGAAGTGAGATGCCCCATGAGGATCAAAGCCTTCTTTCCAGGCATCTTCAATCATGGACTGAATCTTCGGTATACTAGGAATTAGTGTAGTATCTGGAACAGAAAAGCTTTTGAATTGTGGTTACAGTTACTGAAATAGTCTATTAACTCAAAATATTCATCTTCCTTTGTAAGAGGCAGTTGATGATACAAAGATGCACCAAAAGACCTAAAGCTAAAACTTCAGCCACATCATGCCCTGACAGCATTTACCCCTCTAATTCTTCCCACAGTAAAGATGCCATTTTGTTTAATACCTTTCAAGCAGTCATTATACAAGCTGTTTTGCAACAGTGAGGACAGGAGCATTTGGAAATTCCTGTAACCGCAACCCCAGCCTCTGTCGCCTAATGATGAGTGGAAGTGATCTACTCCTGTTGAAAGCCATACACGCCTCACATCTTTGTTTTCATTCTGATAGTACTTGCACAACGCTTCAATGACTCCTAAAAGAAGACCAAATATAAAGTTTATCATCTGTAAAATTAACTACAAGACTTGCCAGAAAAGGATTATTTCCGCAGCTTGGAACAGATACAGATTAAGACACTTTATTTTAAAACTTCTAAGTGATCCTACATTGCATCTAGAACCCAAAACCAATGGACACTGCACCTATTTCATTTCAATGGTCTTTACTTTGATGAATTTATGTACTACAAAGCTTTCAGAATTCAAGCTGCTACACAATATTTTAAATTAAACAGCTTGGACTACATTATAAAGTGTGATATGCACAGGAACTATTACAGGAAAGGTAATGTCACCAATAAAGCACTTCTATGTCCCTGCTACCTCCAGTACAACATCCTCTTAAAAACATGGAAATACTTATGCATACTACATAATCCTTGAATTCTTCCCCAATTATTTTTCCTGGAGAAACTAAGACAAGAAAAGGAATGGGACAGAATTTGAGAATTACTGTAGATATTATTTTAAAATCCACTGGCAGGATATTCCAAAATCTCCTTTGTTACATGAAAGAAGATGCTTGGGAATGCTCTAATTTGTGTATGTACATTCTCAAAGGCTCCTTCTTGCCATGTTATTGTGAAGACAATCTTTCCATATCCATCAGAGATTATTTTCTGAATTTCTCTCTGATGTCTAAATCATTACCAAGAATGAAAACTTGAAATCATAGAATGGTTTGGGTTGGAAGGGACCTTAAAGGTCAACTAGTTCCAATCCCCTGCCAGGGGCAGGGGCACCTTCCACTAGCCCAGGCTGCTCAAAGCCCCGTTCAACCTGGCCTTGAACACTGCCAGGGAGGGGGCAGCCACAGCTTCTGTGGACAACCTGTTCCTGTGTCTCACCACCCTCACAGCAAAGAATTTCTTCCTTATATCTCATCTAAATCTACCCTCTGTCAGTTTAAAACCATTACTCCTTGTCCTGTCACAACAGGCCCTACTGAAAAGTCCCTCCCTATCTTTCTCATAAGCCCCCTTGAAGTACTGGAAGGCCACTATAAGGTCTCCTCAGAGCCTTCTCTTCTCCAGGCTGAACACCCCCAACTCTCTCAGCCTGTCCTCATAAGGGAGGTGCTCCAGACCCGTGATCATCTTTGTGGCCTCCTCTGGACCCACTTAAGCTGGTTCATGTCCTTCTTATGTTGGGACCTCCAGGGCTGGACACAGGACTCCAGGTGGGGTCTTAGAGGGGGAGAACCACTTTCCTCAACTGCTGGCCACACTTCTCTTGATGCAGCCCAGGATATGGTTGGTTTCAAGTCCACGTATTATTTCCACTCAATACATTTTATAGAAAAATAATGTATTTTACCTGTCAAGAATCAAATGGATATTTTGTAAGCTAGAACTACTAGAAGTAAGCTAAAAGACCTTTGAACTGTGGTCTCAGCAAGTAAAGACAAGGAAGGCTTTTGAAAGGGACATAGAAACGCATTGGCACTGTCTTGTACCAATTATAAAACATTTCAAAGAAAATGTATCAAGTAGATACCTACTCCTCCCTGATCTCTCATGAACTTTGTAATCAGATGAACACGGTGCTTACCTGGGACCAGCTTACATAGTACCACAACTAACTGAAACACAAGATAAAAAGCTACTGTAAATTTTAACAGCTACACTAGGTTATGAACAAATAAGTAATAAGTAGTGACCAACCATATGCTCAAGGACAACTAACTTGTAATAAGACATTTGCATCTTTTGATAGATATTGTATTTGGGCCTTTAACCAGACAACTTGATTCCAAGGTTCCATAGAAAAAGAAAAGAAGAAAAAAAGTCTTCTGGTTAGAATAAAGACTAGAAATATACCAAGCTTTAATTTCCTTACTAATTTAGGACTGAAATGGTATAGATTGATCTAGAAATTACGTATTACAATTCAGATGCAACTAACATTAAACATACAATGATATACTTTGTTAAAAACAGGTTTGGTCACTACAACCTAGGTCCAAAAAGTACAGTTTTAGTTGTGTATGATTTCACCATTTTTACCTGAGGTCTTTGTTTTCCCATCATCTATACCAAAAGCCAAACATTCCATCATGTCTGCTTTTTTCTTGTGATACTCAAAAGGTTGCATCCTTCCTCTATCAACCTCCCTTTCCATATTCTTTAGGAACTGCTGCTTGTAGCCTCCAGAATTATCCAAGCCATACTGTCTCTGTTAGGGATGGAATGTGCATTACTTAAATCACGCTTTTTTAAAAATCCACATTTAGTGATTTTGAGAAGCTGCATGCACAATCGGTAACTTTGAAAAATAGTGAACTGTGAGACATAAAAACTTCAGCTTTATGCCACTTTACAGATGAAGGCCAAACTTCACTCCTCAATAGGAACGTGGGACTAGGAAAGCCACACCTTGAAGAGCAGGCACATCCCTCTGCTCCCTCTCGGGCAGAGGGCCATCAGCAGAGAGGCAGTCAATGGCCAGGAGGTTGTGAGAGGGGAAAATGAACTCTCAGGGCTGTCAGGTAGGAGGGAGAGGGAAGCAGGATTTAACAGGGGAGTGGTCACTGGAGCAGGTGATGGCATCCAGGAAGAAGAGAGCCAGGATGCTCGGGGCCTCAGGCACTCTGTCAGGGAATATGCTCCAGGCTGCACTGCAAGGCAGAGCACCAGAGCTGAGTGGAGCACAGTACGAGGTGGCAGGCACGCTGGGCCCCCAGTTAGAGCAGCAGGGCATGCACAGGGAGCCCCTCACCTCAGCCTGAGCCAGCACCACTCAAAGCAGTAAAGCCAAGTAGCTCAAGGCAGGCATGCCCAGCACCTGTGCAAGGATGGGGGCTGCTGAGAGCTTGTGTTTGCCTGCAACCCACTCCTGCACCCCCACCTCAACACAGTCTGTCTGACTGCACAGGTCTGACCTGATACAGCTGTTCCAGGTCATTACAGTTCCAAGATATGCAGCTTCTAACGGCAAAACTGTTCAGAATTTTATAATTTAGAAATAATACTGTACCTGCAGCTTTTTAAATTCTTCTCTTTCTCTCTTCTCCTCTTCCGATCTCTGCCATTTATCTTCTTCAGTTTGGAGCCGTTGAGCCAGTTGTAGATCTCGTATGTTTCCACCTACCCAGGGATAACATTCCAAATAGAGAAGACTTGATCAGGAGGTTAACAACGCTTTGATGGATCATTTATTTAATTTTAAAGAGTCTTTTCTAAACGGACATACATAAACACAACTGGGCATTATTTTTAGGAACTATTTTGAGCTATTAGCAACTAACACTAAACACAACTGACTGCCTTCAGTCTACCAAGACTCAGACTCTTGACTTGGACAAAGTTTGTGCAGTTACAGAAGCAATTACTTGGCAAATAATGCACGTACCTCTACTACTAAGACAACAGCTTTTGTTTCCTACGTTTCACTTAATTGTTAGTGAGAAGTCCCAGTTTCTTGAATACCACACACTTACTAGCTTCTAGGATCATTGCCAACAGTCTCGTAACAAGGTGACAAAAAAAAATTAAGAATCAGAGAACTGGAACGGGAATCTCTAGGATTTTATCAGCCATGCTAATAAGTAAAATTAATTTCGATTCCTTTGCCTTATCACTATGACTAATGAATCAGAACAAGCATTTAGAGAACAGAATTGAGGGGAAAAAAAATAAAATGAAGATTTCATAATCTATAGATTTTCAGCTCACCACACTGTAATGCACAACTCTAAATTCCATGTATGTAAACCTTCTATAGAGCTAGAAAACAAAGTATAATATGTCTTTCTTTTAAACATTTTTCACTCCAAGTGTTAGTTTCAGCTAATATACAGTGCATTTACTTAACACGCATGCACAGACAAAGGTTTCTTTTAGCATATGTAATTAAGTAGAGCATTTGGGCAAGTGACAAGACTTGCTATTAGCTATGTTATCTTCATTATGTATACGTCCAGTTTTCTTTTAAAATAAGTAATTACTTAGTTTAAATTTTGTCTGAGATTCTATACTGCAATGTGCAAATAATTGTAAATGCTTTCAAGTATTATCAAGCCTGTATCCTTTCATGTACCTTCTGAAAAGCTATGTTCCTCTAAGTGTAAATCCACATGTTCTTCAAGAATCTGAATGTCTGTACATGTAAGACTGCACATTGGACATTCATATAGGTGTTCACTATTTTCTGTGTCTGAAAAAGAAATACAATTTCTTGATCAATGCAATTCCTTGGTTTTGTGAGAATCACCCCCCTAAATTGATATCCAGTCTACAATAAACACTCAATGATTTTTGTGTTGACACTGAAACTCCCCAGTGAAAGGCAGCAAATTCTAAACAGCTGTTACTCTTAACCACTTAAGAATTTATATCTGACAATTAAGACATATTTTCCTTCCATTAATCAAGTTTTGCCCCATATAGATCACAATTTGCTATGATAATGGTTATATTAAGCAATGTGTAGTCAAACTGTTAATCAAAAGATCCATTCTGCTAACAAAAGAACACTTGTTTAAAAATGTTAATATTTATGCAGTAGCACAGCAGTTGGTGGGCAGAATGAAGTAAAACGCGCTGTTGTTCTTACTTTGTTGGTCTTCCTGCATCTCCTCAAATACTCTTTCTGCAGTTTTAGTATTATTAGTGAAGAGTAGCAAATAAAATAGGTAAGATCCAAAAGGACTTCTGGAGATCATCTAGTCCCTCAAAGCAGGGTCAAATTAAATAGGTTAAGTTATAAAGGGCTTTTTCCAGTCAGTTTTCAACTAACTCCAAGGACAGACATTCTACAAGTTCCCTAGACAACTTACTCCGGTGTTTGGCCAGTCTCACAGTAAAAAAAAAAAAAAGGTGTTCTTGTTTAAATGGCATTTCCTGTATTTCAACATGTGTCCACTGCCTGTTGTCCTGCTACTAGGAACCACAGAGAAGAGCTTGACTCCATCTTTATTGCCCTTGAGTCCCTGGATTTTACTTGCACCTTCCTAGGTTCACAAAACACAGGAATTAATATGCTGTGTTAGCTGTTTCTGGAAAGCATTTGCCCAAGCTAAAAGTTCATGACTGGCTAGAGGGGAAACTTGATAGTATAATAACCTAAATTCACCAGCAACATTTTGCACAACACTGCAAACATGCAGTTTCCTGAAATACACTATGTACATTAAAAAAAAACATACCCACCCTTAATACAACTGCTTTTAAAATAGAAATTGGCATGCAGGCAAGCATGTTATTTATTCAAGCTCTGCATTATTTATACCCACAGAAGTAAGATATTATTCAGTGCTAATATCTGGCTTATGTTCTGTTGTTTTTTTCTTAGGAAAAACATATTTTTTAATCATGGACTATACAGTGTGGTTGATTATACTGCCACATTCTGCATCCTCATCCTCCCTAGTTTTTCTAGTATACAGAGCTTGTTACATCAAGAGTGTTAGTCTTCTAAGAAAATTACCCACTAGCAGAAATGCCATTACTAGGTTTCTGAAATAGCTACCAGCAACTTTAGACAGTTAAGTCAGAATAAAATTCTGACCACAGTTAAAATAAAGTTGTCGAATAAACAGCTGTTTTCCTTACTCCAACTTTATTCCCCCAAAAATATCCTTGTGATAAAACCAACGTTTAGTACTTCAGGATACTTTGGTGCTGGATCTTTCCTAAATCTCTACTTTAAACCAAAAACTGCCTTTCCCTAACACATACTGCAGCCGCTCTACATGATCCTATAAAAGATGAACCTTCAAGAGGTGAAGTCAAACCCCTGCAACCACACATAAGTCCAATAGGTAAAAACCACCTCCCTGTCACACAAAAGCTTTACAATTTACTTTCATTGATACAGATGGTGTATTCTGGGCGTGCAAAACACTGCAGGTTCGCCTGCTCGTCTACATTAGTGTTCCAGTTCTGCTCTGGAGCAGGTTTTTCAAGTGACATCCCCACCGCCTTCACCCACTGTCCATTTCCAAGCGACTTCTTCCTACCGCCTTCAGGCGCTGCCCTTTGCCGGCACCCACGGCGGGTCTCGGAACTCTCCCGCTGCATCCGCCGGGATGAGGACACTGCCGAACGGCCGCGCAGGCAGCGCCCCGGTGCCGTCGCCGCCGGTCGGTCGGTCCCCAGCACACAGGCAAAGCGCCGCAGGGGGGCTCTCCGCTCCCCGCCCGGGAGACCACGACCAGCCCCGACGCCCGCGGGGCCCAGGCGCGACGCGACGCGCCCCGCCGCCTCTCACCTGTGCCCGGTGCACCCAACAGGTGCCCGTGCCGCGCCCTGACGTGCGCCTCCAGCTCCCGTCCCACCGCCTCTCCACAGAAGGGGCACTCGGGCAACCCCTCGGGGCGGCGGGCGCCCGGCGGCCCCGGCTCCGGGTGGGCGGCCTCGATGTGCCGGCGGAACTCCTCACAGCCCGGGGCGGCGGCGGCACCGCAGAGCGGGCAGCGGGGCTGGCGGCCCGGGGGCGTGCGCCGCAGGTGCCGCCGCACCGCCGCCTCCGAAGACAGCGCCTGCCCGCAGACGTCGCACACCAGCATCGCGCCGACAACGGCCGCGGCCCGCCCCGGGAAGCGAAACGCTCGCACCGCGGCCGCGGCCCCTCAGCCCGGCCGTGCGGCCCGCCGCCGCGCCCGCTGCCTGCCGGGAAGGGCCGCTTCCTCACCCGGGCGGGGTGCCTGCGCGCGCAGGGCCTGCTGGGAACGGAGGGGCCTGCCTCCCGGCCAGTGCGGCGCGCGGCGGGGCGGCGTCCGCCATCTTGAACTGCGATCGGCTGCCGGTGCCGCGCTCCGGGGCGGAGCGGGGTGTTGTCGCTCGGAGGACGGCGGGCGCCGTGCGTCTCCGCTTCGATGGGTAAGAGCGAAAGAGCGCTGAAAGCCGGCGGGCAGGGGCAGGAGGGGCCGCACCCCCCTCCGGGGCGGGGTGTGGGGCGGTGCGGTGCCCCTTGCTGTGAGGATCCCTGGCCCAGGCCGGTCTCCTGCCTGCTCGGGGGTGTCTGGCAGCAGCGGGGCGTTGCCGCGCACGGCGGCTCGGTCCCCGCCAGGCTGGGCGGTCGGTGCTGGGACGGGATCTTCCCCCGCTGTTCCCCACCGTTTCCTCAGAGGGCTGCCGCCCGCCCGCTCCCCTGCCCCTCCCGCTGGTGGAGGGGACCCTGCTCAGGGCGCGTGGGTGAGGAGCTTCCCGAGTCGCCCTTTGTGGCCGGGGTGGGTGTCCTCTGGGCCGAGCAGTCGGCAAGGGGACTTGCGGTCTGATCGGGCCCTGCACCAGGGTCTCGGCCGGTGCAAAGCCAGAGGGCGGCGTCCGGCCTCCCCCGGCGCTGCCGGTCGGGCAGTGGGCAGTGGTGCTGCAGGGCGCGGTATTTAGGGAGCCTTATGTAGGCAAGGAGAAAAAAAAAACACTATTGGTAGGATAGGCCTTAGTCTAGGCACAACAAGTAGGCGAGGTGCAGGATGTGGTGGGTGGGGGGATTTAGTGTTAAAACGAGTGTAGATTTGCAGAGCAGAAGGACAAGCCTCCTTGGATTTAGAGGCAGAAGTCATGAAGCCTGAATAGATCAGGGACTGCCAGTCTTTTTGGCCTTATGATCTGTATACCAAAACCCTTGTGAGGGGAATGAAGCTACACATTCATAAGCTTTTATTTTTGAAAACGGTTTTCATGAGAGCTTTCTCCCAATTGAGCATCTTTTGTAGAGCTGGTGACCTAAACTGGGTTACTTTGGATGCATGCTCCTCTTACTTGATTCGTTGCTTGGCCTGACAGTTTTATTGCTGCAGTTAAATTAGCAAGGCACGAATGACTAAGGAAGTGAGGATGCTCTAGGACTAGTTACACCTGTAGTGTTGTTGAAAGATTATCTTCTTAAATTGTACCTCAAAAGTTACATGACCATTACTGGAAGATTGCTTTAAATGGTGGCACACTCAGCATCGTGGTCCAGAGGTAGCAGTAATTTACTAAGGCTCTTGTGAAGCAAATGTGTTTGGGTGAAACAGGCTGCTGAGACCTTGTAAGTGTCTTGTTGATGTCAGCCTAAGTCTTCAGACTGTTTTCCTCTAACAGCTTGTGTTTATTGCTCAGCAGTACCAAGGACTGCTGATAAAGAAAAAAAATAGTCCCAGCATGGAAGCAGATAGAGAATTGTGCACAGCTCAAGAGCTGTAGTTCAGATGTTTTATTGTTGTGGAAGAATTCCAGACAAGAGTTAGTAAAGAGTCTTAAATCATATTTTTGTCAGTTATTTCTCAGATGAAGGCTACAGTTTTAACTTCCAAAACTAGCACCATGCTATTAACAACCCTTTTCAGTCAGTTTGATCATTTCAGTGACAGAATCGTGTTTTATCACTTTTATCTTTTCACAGTTGATATGCCTGAAATGACAGTCAGGTTCTAATCCTCTAATCCATCAAAAGAGCTGTTAATTAGAATTAGTCAATCATTTTATTAGTTTAAACTGGAAAAGAGTATGCCTGTCTGGGTGCTGCTGATGCTTAATTTGTTTTTCTGCGTACAGTTTTAGAAGGAAATGCAGCATAACCTTTAGATCCTGTGTTATGTATCTTAAAAAAATATCAGGAAACAATGTAGTAAGGTATTAAATGAAGCAGCAATTACTGCATGTTTTCTTCTTGGATTTTTCCTTATTTTTAAATACATTTAATGTCTTCATGAGAGGAGGAAACAAATTCCTTGTTGAAAATCAAAATTTAGCAATATAATGGTTTTCTTTATTGTTTCTTGGTTCAGTTTCATAAGGCCCATAATTTCTTTTTGCAGTATCTTATGCCCTTTAATGAAGTATCTCATCCCTGAGATGATCTGTAGTTTAATTTGCATTTTGGAAATGCCTATCTAGGCAAAGATTTTTCTCTGATTTCTACCTTAGACACTTTTGCTGATGGGCTGGGTATTGCAAGGAGCTGCAGGAATATATAGCTGCTGCTGTAGATACTTCTGTAGTACAAGAGATGGCAGGTTTGCCTTGCAAGGTTTGGCCGTTTGTAGTAATTTTTCTTTCTTTAATAGACAACATGGCAAGCCCGGGTAAAGATAACTTCAGAATGAAAAGTTACAAGAATAATGCACTTAATCCCCAAGAAATGCGCAGACGAAGAGAAGAGGAAGGAATTCAGCTTCGGAAACAGAAAAGGGAAGAACAGGTAAGTATCTTGGTGAGCTGTTAACTGTTAAGTGCTTGTGAAGCTAAATTCAGATTTATGACAGGACTTGAGCAGACTCCTCCTGTGGAGCCAAATCCAGAGCGCTGGGTTGAATGTCTGTTTTCTGTGTAATCTTGGGGAGCACTAGGCACCTTCTCGATAGGATTGTAAAAAAAAAAAAGTGAACAGAAGCCCTCTTAAATCACTAGGGCATGCAGAGGAGAGACCCGTGTCTTAAGTTTCATCCTTAGTCTAGGTTTAAACGTGTAAGACTGGGCTGAAAGGATGCCCTTATTTGCAGTAAGGATTAGAAACCTTGCATTCTCTTCCAGAGTTTGGGCCAAAGTTGTACTCTTAGAAGGGAGAGGATTATTTTCATCTTTGAAGCCATACTTAAAATTTTCCAAGAGCTTTTCTACAGCAACTTAGCAAAGTGGCTACCAATTAGTGATCCCTGAAATATTATATGTAACATTTGCAGTTGTCCTCATTGAATTTTAGTGATCAGGGTACATGGAACATTGTATAATTTAATGGTTTGTGGTAGGTCTTTTTACCAAAATGTTTAGTAGTTTCTTGCCAGGAAAGTAAGGAATGTAGTTTGTTTTTCTGCTTGGTCTAAAGTGGCTGAATTTGTCTCCCACAACCTAGAGAGTGTCCCAGGCACTGATCTACAGTCTTCTCTGAGGTGGGAATGCTTACCCTTCTCCTGGGAAAGTGGTGCTACTGCATGGAAAAAGAATTTAAATTAGTTGGGCCGGAGAGGTAAGAGTAAGAAGTAGTATGATACTGGAGCATTTACCTGTGAATGGGTAACTGCACTGCAGTTCCTGCTGAAAATTTTGTTTGTGTATTTTGCAGTAAATACTCCCTAGATATATTATGAAAGTAATAGGTATTTCCTCTCCCATGCTGACTGTTGGAACAATGAGAATACTGTTATGTTCTCCTTGATCTTAATTTGTTGGACTGTTTTTTTTCAGCTCTTCTTGAACTGGGGAGAACAAGTTTATGCAGGGAGATGAGACAGCTTTTGCTCCAGAAGAAATTGTAACTGGTAGATAGACCATGATCCTAAACAAACACAGTTTATACATTTCAACCAAGAGCTTCCGTGTCCTTGTTGAGTGCTAGAAAGAATGGCTGGTCTTCCAAAAGATGAATGTTGTTTCTTCTTCCTTTGTGGGTTTAAATGCAATTAAACCTTGTTTACATCCAGGATTGTGCCCAATCCAGAAGTGTGTTGAACAAGGGAGAGAATGCCTTAATTTAGGTTCCTGTTTGAAATATGGGTAGATGTAAATGCGGAGTTGCTTCTGCAGTTTTGGGCATGTACAGTAGCAGAAATCTAGGTGTCTGTAGACACAAAGAGGACAAAACCATCAGGATTTAGTAGGACATTTCATTATTATGCTTAAAGGTGAAATCTTAGTCAATAGACTGAGATTCTAGCATTTATTTTTAAGGATACCAACATAATATTCTTAGAATTGTTAATTACATTAGTTGTAAGTGTAGTACTGGATTAAAGATAAAAATTTGTGTTTGGTTTCTAGAAGAAAAATGGCTGATGTGAATGTTTTGCTTGTATGCCAGAAAATGGAAGAGACACTCATTAAACATAGTTTATTAAATACTACAGCGCAGATATGTATTTTGAGCACAGGCAGTGCATGCAGCCAATTGTAAAGTGATTTTTGGACATTGAGAATGTTCAGTGTTACATAATTTAAAAGTTCACCTTGAAGCTACACTATTTTTTCTCCAGCTATATTAAAATAATGTTCCCATTTTAATCTTTCTGCAACTGCATATGAAATACAGGTACTGTTTGATGGTCATGCAAAGCAAGTACCAACTATTTAGACCTGTTGAAGAGAGGAATGCAGAGTGCTGAAACACAAACATTGGCTCTGTGTTGATGATTTTAGACTATAAATTAAAAAAGGAGAAAGTAGCTTGTTGAATACTGTTTCCTGCATAAAAATAAATGCTAATTGTGGTAAAAACTAAAAGTAAAAAGATCTGTATATTCTTTTTCTTACATATTGAAAAACGTATGGATCTTTGCTAATTAAAAGGAACTTCAGTTTTTAAGTGTCTCTCTGAAGTGTTGCAGTGCAGTTTATCAGGATACAGATATAGTGTGTTTTTCTCCTTTATGTTCTTTAAACTTTCATATAGAATGCCATTTGCATGGGTGAGTAGAAAGGTGAGTAGTTGAAATACTCTGGCTGTTTTGCTGAAAGCATTTCTTGAAGTGTGTGTCATCAGTACCCACTCTATGGTAAGTTCTAATGTCTCCCAAAAATGTATTCTTTGTTTAGCTCTTTAAACGCCGAAACGTTTCTCTCCCGGGAAATGAAGAATCTATGGTAGAAAGTCCAATTCAGGATCCTGATGTCAGCTCTACTGTACCGATTCCAGAGGTAATTACTTTAGAGTGTGGTTACAGTTGTTAACGTGCATGGTACTAGATGTAAGAAATCTGCCTTTCATTTTTAGGAAGAAGTTATTACAGTAGATATGGTGCAGATGATTTTCTCAGATGATCCTGATCAGCAGCTCACAGCAACTCAGAAATTCAGAAAATTGCTATCTAAAGGTAGATAAATATTGCCTGATATTTTTTCATTCCTTCTGTGTTGTTACTATGAATTTTAATCTTAGAGTCAGTTAACCTTTAGTTTTGTTTTACTTTAAAATAGAGCTTGCTCAAACTTCTAGTTCTGTTTACAGAGAAACTGTGCCAAGTCTCTTCCGACCTAATGGCTAAATACAGAAAGCTTCATTATTCTAATGTTAAGTGTTTCAGACAAAGCAACAAAAGCAAGGATATTTTGATTGAAGTGTCCAGGGCAGTAACCAACTGCACACTAACATTACTTACAGTACTTGTTGCAGTGATTCAGTTTCTGATTCTTGTTCTGTAATCGAGGGGAGAAAAATTATATGGCTGCCAAAGAACAGTTGTAACTTGTTTTTGCTGAGACTGTAAGACATGCAGTCTTAAATTAATGCCAGTATTGGTATAGCATATTAGGTAAAAGTATGCTTGGTCATTTAAAATAGTATCTAACCATAATTGCTCTTCCGCTGACCTGAGCTAGTGATTGAGGGAACAGTGTTTTGTAATGTGTTACTAACATGCCCCTGGATAATAGTATGTGTTACTATTATCATACATAATAGGGTGTTTACTAAATTGTAGTACTTTATGGAGAAGATCCTGCAGTCTTCTTCTGTCAAAAGTTCAGCTCTCTCATTTGAGATTCAAATGATTGAATGCTAAAAATTATGATAGGAACTGAGAATCATATTCATGTTTTGTGTCATACTGGAAAAGTAATTTATTTGGTCTTTTTTCTTAGACTTACATAAATATGTTTGTTTTTATTCCCTAGAGCCTAATCCACCTATAGATGAAGTCATACAGAAACCAGGAGTAGTCCAGAGATTTGTGAAATTTCTAGAGAGGAATGAGAATTATACTCTGCAAGTGAGTTTGGCTGGTACTGATTGGGGGTTTGGAATGGGATCAGAAATACCCAAAAGAGCTTTGGAAAGTGTGTGATTAAAAAAAAAATATTTAATAACCAAATTGAATTGTTTTTAACCACTGAAGCTGTAAATTTTAGTTGTGTAAAATGTCAATTACTGCCACTGAAATTGTGATTTGACTCTTCTGACTTTCATAGTACTCTTTAGGGTTATATATGACCAGCTGGTCATATACTTGGGTGTTGAAAGCAGAATGTGTTCAGGAAGGTTTGCAGAGTGGTATATTAGGATCATCAACGCTAATGTGTGAGCAGAATCTGTTTTATTTGTGTTAAGTATATTGTAGTACTCTTCAGTTTAAATCTTAGAAAAGAAGGGAAAAAAATACAGGAAACTGGAAGGCTCGTATGAAAACCTTTTAGAAAACCTTTGGAAAATATGTAATTAACGATAGGAGAATCTAGTTCTGTCTACTTGTGGCAGTCCATGCAATGGCACTTAGGCCTTGTGTAAATTCATACTAGAAGAATTAACTTAAACTCGATATAGAGTAAACAGAAGGGATTTCTACTGGTTAATAGAGATTTGAAATCTTTCTTAAAAGTTAGTGCTGCAAGCCAAACATAAGAATAATTTAGATACTGAAGATTCTTATTTAATAGAGATTTTGTCAATGCCAATTATTTTACTGTATAGAAAGTACAATAATAATAACCATTTTAGTCAAAAGGAAAAAAAGTTGGAAAATTAAGCTCTGCAACTCTCACGACAAACTGGTTTTCATGAATTGTGAATTGGTTTTCATGAATTGTGAGTGGTTTAACATGGTCGTCTTTGTGCTCTTCAACAGTTTGAAGCAGCTTGGGCTTTGACAAACATAGCATCTGGAACTTTTCTGCACACCAAAGTTGTAATTGAAACTGGAGCTGTTCCAATTTTTATTAAGTTGCTTAGTTCAGAACATGAAGATGTACAGGAGCAGGTAAAATTTTTCTTGAGCTGCTTTATAACTACTTAAAATTCATTTATGAAAATCTTTTTTGGGGGGTGTGTGTGTGGTTACAGAGGTTTCGAGCCCCATTTGCCCATTGATCTGGCTCCAGGAAGATAAAAAAAATTACCTTCAGTATATTTTTTTCCCTCCTGTTTTTTTTTTTTTTCCCCTCTGATTCTTTCAGGTTTCTCTGAACCTGCTTTTTATTTCATGTTATTGCGTAATTTGAAGAAAGCACCTAATTTCTATCATGGCATTTAATGGTGGACAGGATCTAAAACACTATAATAGAAATAATACAGGAGAAAACAATGTGAATTTTTTTTCCTAAGTTAATCTTGCAGCTTTATCACTCATCTCTTCCATCTTATTATGTTACAATCTTAATTAACATTTTCCTGAACTTTTTTTTGTTTGGTTTGGTTTGGTTTTGGGGGTGTTTTGTTTTTGTTTGAGAGACTGTAATTGACTGACTTCTATTTAGCATGTTTGAAAGTTTGTATAGTGAAAGTTCATGATTAACTTTTTTATTCCTCATACACTGTTTGCAACTTTGATCCAGTTTTATTGAATTTATTACACATAGTGAGCAAGTGTAACTATTGAAAAGAGTGTGCGTATCCTTTTTATTGAAAAGCACATGAAGCAACATATTTTCATAACAGAAGACTTTCTTTCCTTGAAAGGATTACTGCAAGTGTAGGTAATTGACTTTGTGTGACTTCACAAAAAAGGCAACATAGAAATCAGTAGTCTTCTGAAATTTCATATTTATAATGATACTGCTTTTATTTATTCTATAATATTTGCTGTAAAAAATGTATAGATCTGTAAAAGTTGATTTGCAAGCATGTATAAATTCATGTGGATACTTTGCTTTTTAAGGCAGTGTGGGCTCTTGGTAACATTGCTGGTGATAATGCAGAATGCAGAGACTTTGTTTTAAACTGCGGAATATTACCACCGCTCTTGGAGTAAGTATTGTAAATTAATACTATTATGATAGTGTAAAGGTATAGATAACTGTAAACTTCAACATAACATTTATTTGAAAAGAATATAGGCTCTTTGCTAAATTGAGACTGTTTCTTTTTTTTATGTTATATTGCTATGAATCTAATGTTTTGGATTACCTGAGCTTCATGCATATCTTTAATTAATTAGTCTGTGACTGGAAGCTTTCCAATGTTTGCAAAGGTAGAGAAGTGTTAATTTGGAGGTATGAAATTTCTGTATTGTGCAGAACTCTGTGTTGCCAGATTTCTGGACATACAGGGTGGGAGAGATGATTTAATTCACACTTACGTTAGTATTATTCCAACTGGTTGGGCAATAGACTGGTTTCCCCACCTTTGTCCAGTAGCTCCAAGCTCCAGTCTTGCTATCTACCCATTTGCTTCTTGAGATGAGCTGGCAGAGGAGTTGTCACATGAACTGGGTTACACCAGAATTCTCTTCACTCGGAATATCATTCAAGTATTTACTATACGCTTACAATAGGATGTAAGGTCGCATCATCACAGGGAAAAAATTTACACACCAAAAATTTTGTTTGATATATTATTGCTTCAATTAATAAAATACTTTAAAACATTGGTAAAATAGCTTAGAATAATAGAGGAGACTGTGATTACCTGCCTTGAGGATTTAAAGGATAAACATTTTTTTTAGAATTTTGGTATGTATTTGAAAGTGAACCTGATTTTTTCAGGTGTTGAATCTTTCCCATTCTATTCAGCAAAACAGTAAGGCATTAATTTTTTTAGAAGATCCTTTAAGTTAGAAACTTTATGGAACTATTTTTATTAATTGCATTCTCTGAATGAAAACGTCGAAGTTAATTCAAGGGAGGGTTGCATCTTAAGAGGGTCTGACGCCCCTTCTGAAGACCCTCAGAAAAGATTAGTTGAAAGATTTTTTTCATATGAGCAGTGGTTTACTTTTATATGCATATACTTGATTTGGGAATGAGACGTTCATGCAAAATAATCTAATCAGATTCAGGTGATTCTAAGAAAATATTTGCAGTGTGTAAGCTATGAAGAGAAATAAATTGAAACTAGTGCCCAATAATAGGATTTCTTTTCCTGATTTGAACTCCTTTTGGTAATAATAGAAATAAAAAGACATATCTTTTCAATAAGAAATGGTCATTTTTATTATTGTTGTCTCTCTTTGGCAGACTGTTAACAAATTCAAATCGTCTTACAACAACTAGAAATGCAGTCTGGGCCCTCTCAAATCTCTGTAGAGGAAAGAACCCACCTCCAGACTTCAGTAAGGTATAATAAAACATTCTTTTTGAGAAATCAGAAAGCTGAGGAAGACTTCTGCTTGTAGTATGTTATACCAGATAGACTCAATTTTATCTTTTTAATGTA
This sequence comes from Athene noctua, assembly GCF_965140245.1. Classification (NCBI taxonomy): domain Eukaryota; kingdom Metazoa; phylum Chordata; class Aves; order Strigiformes; family Strigidae; genus Athene; species Athene noctua. The sequence goes on from NC_134037.1 coordinate 56,340,138, forward strand.
ATCATAGTGTTGTCCATCTGTTGTATCTGCAAAAAGTCATATGCTTTGACACCTATCAACAATAAAATTAAATGACTTAAAAACTTGAGATTGTATTTAGTCAGATCTGGTATTTAATCATTCACTGGTATGAAATGATAGTCAAATAATGCATTCAGCATTAAACCCCTTGGGGCTCTATTTTCTCCAGATCTGTTTCAGAGGATGTGAGTTAGGATTGAAGCCTTTTAAACATTTTTTTGATTGTTTTATGATTGTGAGTGTATGCTGCAGGATTAAAATTTTGAGTTTTCTGTTCTGTCAGATGCAGTTAAATCAGATTATGTTGACAGAGTTGACTTGCTTGCATGCTCTCCCCTTCACTTCCTGCTCTGTCCAGTATGTGGTTATAAAGACAGGAAGACTGTAGATGCTAGTAGGAGTATTAGCTTCTTATTTTCAGTATGAAATTAATTCCTGGTAAGGTCAATGACATTAGAAGATTAAAAGAACTGAACATTGGATATTATGATAGAAGAGACTGAGGTTAAATGATCACTGAAGGTAATCTTGAGAGAATTTACATGTCTTGAAATTTACCTCATGAGGTAGTAATTACTGTCATTGCTACTTAATTCTTGGAGACATATTAACAGAAGAGGGAATTTCTCATGTCAATTAATGGATCACATCACAATTGCTCTGCCTAGGCCATATCCTTCAGTAGTGTTTTGTTCTGGTTGTGAAAAACCAACAAGATTACTTGCTGCTTAAACACAACTTCAGTGGGAAAGGATGCCCTGTTGGCAGCTGCTAATAAGAATTTAACTCCTTTGCTTTTTGCCTTTTGCAATAACATCAGTTGGACACATAAAGGGGGCTGAATTGCATAATTGATCTAAGATAAAGAATTAAGTTCTACAAAGAATGTGAAATTCCCAAGCTGTACAGCTGAAACCTGTCAGGTTCCAAGTGATCTAAAGATGGTCTAGTTCATTTGTCTCTTAGTGGACCCTGTAGGAGATCAAGGCCACAACTGAGGTCAGCTGTTCTTTGATTTGGTTCAGTGAATGTTGAGTCCTCTGTGCATACCTCTTGAGTTTCTTTGTGGTAAAGCAATTATAAAGTGGTTATTATGAATAACCTCCATTACTCCTACAAAGATAGCAATACCAAAACATGTTATTGCTGTGAAATTCTGTTCCGTGAGTGATTCAAGAAAGCATCAGTAATTCTTGATCATCTGTTTACCTGTAAAAATAGATGGTTTTTATTCAAGATGAACAATTTATACCTAATATAGTATCTCTAAATAAACAGGCTGTGAATCAGAATTTATCCAATTGCCAGTTTGAATTGGACATCTAGTTTAATCAAGAAGTGTTCCACGTAGGTCCTGATTCATTAATTAGTTCGTGTGCTTTGGTAATAAATAGTTTTGAACCTTTATGCCTTTGCAGAATGTTCTCTGAAACTTGAAAAATACAAACCACCTGATTTTATGCAATATTTTTCTTTAACCTAGGTTGCTCCTTGCCTAAATGTTCTATCAAGACTGTTGTTTAGCAGTGACCCGGATGTATTAGCAGATGCTTGCTGGGCCCTCTCTTACCTTTCAGATGGTCCCAATGATAAAATTCAAGCTGTTATTGATTCTGGAGTGTGTCGAAGATTGGTAGAGCTGCTTATGTAAGTCTTCACCAAATAAATGTTTTGCAGTACTGTTAATATTAATGAATTCAAATTGAGTTGTTTTTTCTTACCTCAAGCCTGAATTTATTTTGCAAGAAGTGATAAATATTAATTCAGTCTGAAACCTTTTAAGTTGCTTGCTAGGTTCCTTGGCTCCTGGGATTTTTCCTGAGATTGACAGTGAAAAAAAAGTTTTTTTCCAAAGTATTCTCTTATATTCTTTAAAATTTAATGTAGGAACTCATTTATGTGGAGGAATAGAAAGGTGAAGATTGAAGACCAAGCTTGAATTGTAAATTAATTTTTCAGCTTGTTTTTAATTTCACAGTTGTATTTTGGTTTTTTTGCCTTTCTAGGAGATGTAGTTGCAATACAGATAGCTCTTGGACTCACAAAGTCCAGAAGTGGGCTTGTGTCTCTGTTCCAGTATATTTGATTTATGGTTCATTATTTTCCTAGAAAGGGAGACAAAAACCCTGTGTTCACATGGGGACTACAGAGTAGTTCCCAGCACTGACAGCTCAGCACAGTTCCCTGTGAAAAGCTTGTTTGTATAGCTGTTGGGAGAGGGTGAGGTTGCCTTCTCTTCTGTAGAAGCTTTAGGTCAACTGAGTAGATTTCCTTCCCCCCCCACCTCAGTTGAATATGGGCTTGTACTGGCTTCTGGGGTTATTGATTTACAGAAAGGGGAAGTTCACTTACACCAGGAAGTGGCTAAATTTTAGTGTACAGCTAATAATGTCCCTTTTGGTTTTGTGGCAATTGAATGATGCAGGTTCCGGTATTGTATTCAATAATACTTGAGCTTGGTGAAATGAATCTGCTGGACAGATAGATTGCTCTAATTTGTGTTGTTCCATAAAGATGCTCTTTCCTTGAATCAACAATTCAGTTGCGGGCTTGCAGCTGTGAAATTTGGCTAAACAGGGGGCAAGTGTAAGCAGTAATGCAGTGTTTTCTGTAACTAAAAATTTAGCACCTGAAGTAAGTCACTGTTCACTAAAAATGCAAAATCAACACTTGGCAATATCAAGTGATTTAATATTTGTTTCCAGGCATAATGATTACAAGGTGGTATCCCCTGCATTAAGAGCAGTTGGAAATATTGTTACTGGGGATGATATCCAAACGCAGGTAAGACTAGTTGATTTAAGAAAAAGTAATTGACAGGACAGAATTTTGGAAAAATTGTGACAAAATACATGTCCAGTGCAGGTATCTGCATATGTCAGTGAAAGAGGCTCTGTACAAATCTATGTTGTTTATTTGGCAGTTTAGGCTGCTGTTTTAAACATCAAATTACTGCAAGAATGAGCCTCTTTTTTTTTTTTTTTTTTTTTTTTTAACAGCACTGTATGTAGTGGATTGCTTTATTCCTGTATGGTATTTTGACTATTGCTACTCTTTTTTTCTTAGTGGGGGGATTCAGTTTCTTATTATCGTTCCCTTTTTTAAGTCTTCAAATACAGTCACATTTTTCACTTGTAAGCAACCATCATACTTGATTTGTCCATTAATTTGTATGTGATGGTCTTACTGATGCACTTTTGCAATTTGTTCTTAATATTTATTTTTTAATTTTGAGCAGTTGAATTGAGTTTGAAGCAATACAGGAAATACTAAGGCAGGTCCTGCTTTAAAGAAAATTGTGTCTAAAAGGCTAACGGAACTAGTGTAAAGGGAAAATAAGGAATTAATAAGTTGTGAGCTCTATAGGAGAGGATTTTGCTAAGGAATTAAGGAGAAAACATTTGTCTTTTAAAAAACAATACCTGTACAATTTAAATTTTACGTTTTTTGGTTATGCTAGCCTCAAGCAGTCTTAATATTTAGTCTTGCTGTGTTCAGTCTTATGGTCTGAACTTAATTGAGGGCAGATTCTTTCAAATTGCAGGATTATCTATTTGATATTGTCTATTCAATCTAGAGCCATTGAACACTTTAATTTTGCAGGATGTTACCTATGATACTTTGTATAATACAAATGTGTTGCAAAATCTTATTTTGAAGAAATCTGTGAAGTGCTTTTATATATACATGTATATTGCACAAGACTATATCTTATGTATATAGTACAACTCAATTTTTAATTCTCAAATTACTTTAGGTGATTCTAAACTGCTCTGCATTACCCTGTCTCTTGCACTTGCTTAGTAGTCCCAAGGAATCTATTCGAAAAGAAGCGTGCTGGACTGTTTCTAATATTACTGCAGGAAACAGAGCTCAGATTCAGGTAAAGCCTGTATATTTGTTAACTTGGTGGGTTTTGTTTTTGTTTTACTAGTCATTTGGTTTTCCTTCATAAGGAGAAATAAGTAGATACTACATTGACTCTGCATTATTTTAGTCCTAACTGTTTATAATTTGACCTAACTTAAATGTTTTCTTCTGTTTTGAAAGATTATTATAAATAACTTCATAAAATAATACTTCAAAAATAGCTGTCATGATTTGTACTAAAAAACCTGATTAATTACTCTCAAAGGGATTCGGTTGATGCTTATAAAACAAACGAAAGGATACTTCTCTTAGATCTGATATCAACAGTTGTTTTTTTTCCCTGTGGGAGCATCATCTTAATTTTGTTCTGCGTTGTAACAGATGTGTTGAAGTAATAAGCAATTTTTCTTATTTAGAAGATGAAACAAAAAATCTTGCACAAATTAGTCCAGTGAAAAGTGGACAATTCTACTGATTTTTGAAGGGTTGAACATTTTGCTTGAATAAAAAATCTGCATGATGTCATCAGTACTGAGTTGTATTTCTTTGGAAACTACTAAATCCTGACTATTGCTCCAGGTGTCTGGAGTTACCTGAAAAAAAAGTTCTGGTCGGTAAAAATGAGAATTCTGAATCAGAGTACATGTTTCAGTATCTTCCCATCAGTTGGAGATGAAAATGTTACTTCTTGATGTCATTTAAAATACATAATATAGTTCCAGTTATAGATACTGTCTTTGTATGGAGACTGCAAATGCAAATAAAATGGACAGAGTGAAATTTTGTTCTGAGGCTTGATCCCAAGTTCAAAAAGTCAGGTTTATGTCATACAGTTTTTAAATGGGCCTATCCAGTAAGCAGTATTCTGTCCCCCAGAGACATCAAAAAATAAGATATTCTGATGGCTGCTGCAGTGCAATGTTGGAGTAATTCTGAGTTTCAGTTTAGCGTTTCTAGTTTTGTGTGGTGTTGTCTAACAAAACATTGTTTTGATATCAACAGGCATCACTGACTCTTGTAGTGAAGGGTACTAACGTTCTTTGCGTATACTAAATCTTTATTAATAATCATAAAATACTACCATTTCATTTCGTAGGCCGTTATAGATGCAAATATTTTTCCAATATTGATTGAAATTCTTCAAAAAGCTGAATTTCGTACCAGAAAAGAAGCAGCATGGGCCATAACTAATGCAACATCAGGAGGAACGCCCGAACAGATTAGGTAGGTTTGTATATGTTACTATTTTCTCTGCCTTAGTATCTTCTCTAAGGCATTCTTATGTCTGCATTTGAATCTTGACAAACATAGCAACAAAAACCTAAACACAACTGTAATTCTTTTAAACTCTGAACAGGGACTAAACATGGAGAAATTCAGAAAAATGAGTGAAATGTATGCAGTAGACTTAACAAATTGACTGATACTGCTTCGTTTCAATAGTGTTATACCTAAAGCTTTCATACAGTTATCTTCTAGAGTTGATATTATATTGTCAAACACAATTGGAAGTTAATGGACAGTTTCACGTTTGAAAATGGAAAACTTAGGGAGAGTTGTTTAGAAAACTTGTGTAATGGGACTGTATATTTGTGGATAGACTTCAAGAATTTTAGTGGTTTCTTCACATATTTTAAACTCACTATCAGTATTATTTTAAAGCAGGTATATAAACTCCTTTTTCAAAAATGATTCACATTTTACTGTCATAGCAGCTATTAATGTGGTGCAGAGATTAGACTTCCTGAATGACCAGAATAAAATACTCTGCTTTCTCTGAATATGATCAGCGTAGTGATCAGTTTGAATCCGTAGTTGATAAATGGATTTATAAATGACAGTGTATCATTTGGAAGCTAGAATTGAAAGCTGTGTGATAACTTTTCAGTGAATTTGGGTTATCTGTTGCAGTAAGTGCATGCTTGTTTAAAATGTAAATGGTCCTGGTTTTCTTTATAACCACTAAGTATTACATGACATATCATCTTAAAATTTAGTATATTTAAAATAAATTTTAATTCAGGATCTTCAAATAGTAAATGTGCATATAATACCATAAAAGTAGCTTCTCTTCACAAAATACAGATAGATTACCTGTGTCATGAAGTTTTAGCCCTCTTATGTTCTCAAGGTACTACTGTCTAACTTCAGGAGAATTTAAAACCACTAAATAAACTATATTTAAACAACCTTTTATGCAGGGAAACATTACTGTCTTCATTTTACTTACACACTAGAAACAAGGACACAGGTTCTCACTTCCACAAGTTCATACACAATTTTGTGCAAAATTGGAAAAAGGAACAGGATACTCAGAATCCAAATATTTCTTTTATTTACTATTACATCCTTCCCTTTAGATGAGGTAATGCTAATACCTTAATGGACTACTGGTGTGGACTACGTTAACACAGAGCAGTCAGTATTCTTAGCTGTCTTTCATGTGTTCACCCAGTATTTTTGCCGCTACAGAATTTCAAATTCTCAAGAAAGAACTTACTACTAAAACTAACTTTTTCTCTTATATTCAGTTAAGCCCATCTGAAGATCATAAGTGAGAAGGAGTGGAAGAAACTACAAATTTCACACTCCACATTAAATTTTCTCATTACGATAACTTAGATTATTCAATTTCAGACTAAGCTTTGTGTTGTTGCATGTTTTAGGTTTTTTTTGTTGTTGTTTCAGACACTTCTTAAGCAAAATTAAGGACCAATAGTGATAGACTGTCATATCAGAATAAATGTGCTGGATTATCAGTCCTTCTTTTTTCCCCCCACCCCCCTCTGTTTTTCTACTGTTATAAAGGTATTTGGTAGCACTAGGTTGTACCAAGCCTCTTTGTGACCTCCTGACTGTGATGGATTCAAAAATAGTACAGGTGGCTTTAAACGGACTTGAAAATATTCTGCGTCTCGGAGAACAAGAGTCTAAGCAAAATGGAATGGGCATTAATCCTTACTGTGCCCTTATAGAGGAAGCATATGGTAAGAAATTACTTCTTGTAAACTACATACTTGAACTTCTTATTTCAGGATGTAAAAACAAAACCATTGTGAACCATTTTGAAATTTGTAGGTAAGCTTAATGTAAGAATTACTTCAAGCATAAGTGGACATTAAAGCACATAAATTAAGTAATGTAACTTGAGAAGAGTGGTTAAATGCAGAAAACCCGTGGATGTTTTTCTGTGGTCAGTTTATAAAATGTCTCTCTTGAAAAACATTCTCAGAAATATTTAACACACAGGTGTCCTGGTCTATCGGAGCCATGGTTTGCATTAATTTATCAGCCAATCCTATAAATATAGTTTTACTACTTTAATATATAGTCCTGTCTGGTACAGTTTCATTACCAACAGGGATGGAAGTTCAGAGTTTTAGTTACTCCCAAAGTCTGATCACTTTTTAGCATAGTAACTATCAGTAATAGCAAAATCAACTTCAGATCATAAAATTAAATAAGCTTGTACTTAATTTGTTAAAGTATATTCTGTTTCTTTTAAGAGTTGTTGAATTAAACCACATTTTAAAGGCAGAGTAGCAAAACTAAAATTGCTATTTGTGGAATTTCATGACTAGACACTTTTGACTTAACAAATGTTGAAACTGGCTTATAATGAATCTGGCATTATTTATGGAGGATTCTCTTTCTGTAGCTCTGACAAAACAAAAATTGGCGTTTGTGTTTCAGAAACTGCTAATAACAATTATACTTGACCACTTTATAGCTGATTAGATAGTAGTAACTTCTCTGTAAAACAGCCTTTAAATCCGAATTCCCTGTTACAGACTTTCATTTCTAAAATCAAGTGCATACTTGGAGAACTTACTTTGCAATCTAACATGTAAAAGGAATAAGTACTGAATACTTTAATGGAATTTATTCTGTTCCAGATCATGAGTCTGTTCATAATTCCAGCTATTGAATGTCTAGGTTCTTCTTTTCCTTTACCAGTTAAGTGTAGAGTGCGGAAGTTTTAGCCTATAAATTCAAGTGGGGGAAATAGCTAATTATATCACTCTCGTTGCTTTGGCCTATGTAGTCACCACAGGGGTTTGTATGAGCTCTTCCTAATCCAACTTAAGTTAAAACTGAATTATCTTGAATAGCTAAAAAGGAGTTTTGAATCAGCCTGACTGCCAAGCACCTAATTCTGCCAGCAGAGCAGAGGTTATGTTCTCTAGCTTGCAAATGATAAGCCTTATCCTTAAATTAAATTTGCAAGAAAATACCAGACTTTGCAGAATTTTAGAGTTGGAAAGACTGAAAGAGAGAAAAAAAAAAAAAAAAAAGATGGAGATATTGGAGATTGCTATAGCAAACAGTTTTATGCTATGGTAATTCTAGACAGATTCAGATTCAGTTTCTTTGTGGGCATGGCATATTTCTTTGTAGATACTAAAGCTGCCTCCTCCTCTGTAGTTTAATTGATATTCTTTCAGCATAGTTATAAAATTAGTTTAGACAGCAGAAAATGCTGCAGAAAACGAAGACCAGAAATACATAGGATAGGAAATTAAGAATCAATGATATCAAATAAATTGGGATACTTGGGATTGCATTTTTTAATCTAAGAAGTACCAATATACTATAAACTATACTGTAAGCTGTTTCCCTGTGAATTCATCATTCATTTAAGCAATTAGATTTTGAAAATGTTCTGTTTTGAATTTAGGACTTGATAAAATTGAGTTTCTTCAGAGGCATGAAAACCAAGAGATCTACCAAAAGGCTTTTGAACTCATAGAACATTACTTTGGTGTCGAGGAAGAGGACTCCAGTATTGCACCTCAGGTGGATGAAAGTCAGCAGCAGTTTGTGTTTCAACAGCAGGAGGCTCCAATGGAGGGGTTTCAGCTGTAAACTACTGAAGACAAGTATAAAATGTAAACACTTGTAGGAGTTTGGGTTGGTTTTTTTCCCCAGAGGTCTTTTCTTTATGGCCAAAGTTAGACGAAAAGTTGAATATGTTTTGCAGAATTAGATGAAGAAGCAGCTCATGCACTTTTATATATTGTGTTAAGATAACAACTGTTCTTTGTTTTGTGTTTGTGTTTTTCATTATCTCTTATGTACAGAAAACAACTGTGAGTAATCGTGTCTATAAATTAAAGCATTAAATGTGATTTAACAAGAACTGTTAAGCTACAACTTGGTAGGATTTTAGGTAGTGGTTCTGAATTTTTTCATGTAGTCTCAAACTGCATATCAGCAATACAGTTACTGACAGTTGCATTTTTGGCAGTAGGCTTGACTTGCCCAGTCTCTATCAAATCTACCTCTTGTATTGAAGCAAAAACATTGCTTCAGAACTAAGGCATGAAATAAAGATGAGCTTGTAAGAAGCTGAATTGGAATGTGAAAAATATTTATTTAAATTGTGAAACTTTTATGCATTACTCACTTTACAACACACTGTTGGAATTTATTTGTAAAATGTATTTAAAGACATAATAGTTATACATATATAATGCTAATTACCTAATACTGAATATATGAAAAAGCTTTTTAGTAATTATGTGGGAAGAGGACTATTTCAGAGGTTTTCAAATTGGAATCAGCAGAGAGCTTGCCGGTCATTTGATGTTGGCTCTATAATTAAAGCTGCTAAATGGCATTAAAGGTCAGCCACAAATACAGTTCTTTGCAGTGGAAGCAGTTGCTGTAGTTACCACAAGAATGCTGCAATTATGAATGACAGAGATGGTGATTTGCACAGATTACCAAGCAGATGGTCTACAGCTGCCTCCTGTCAAAATGTGGTAACACCAATTTAGTTTGAGAAACATTGCAGTGTTTGCCTTTTTAGTACAGTAGCTTCTTAAAAGTTTTAGACAGTAGGTGTTATTCTTTTTGACCAAATACGCTACCACCACTCAAATTGTTCTTTAAGTTAACTAACTCAGTCTTTTGGTGAAAGAATAGAAATACTGCAGTGAAGAATGCATAGTGAATCACTGCTTTTCAATTGAACGAAGTTTGTTGTACTGTAAATAGCATTAAGTATGTGGACACCAAAATTAACTAGAGGTTATTGTCATCTAAATATTTAGGCTCTACAATATACAGTGTTTGCTGTTAAACACTAAAAGAAATAGAATTCTAACATTTACATTAACAATTTTGAATACAGAAAAATGTATGCTCTGCTTTGCCTTGCATATAAGTAGTGTTCCTGGTGTATTAGTAGTATATCTCATTTGGAGAAATTAATACTTTGAGTCAATTTTCAAGTATGATTATTTTTTATTACCTGTAATTAATGTATTAACATCAAACTCCTGGGTTAAGTGAAATCCTTGACGTATGGGAGCATTTCATGCTTCATAAAAAGCTGCAATTTAAACTTTACTTACCCCATGGCACTGTGCTTGTCACTAAACAATATTTTAATGCACTGAAAAATACAGGTTAAAGGTGGTATCATTTACAGTACCATTTTATATTTAGGATTTTTTTTACATGCAAGTTAAGATTCTAAGATGTTTCACTTTGATGTTACAGCAATATATACTATATTGTAATTGAATGTGGGACTTGAAGTGGATTTTCTAAGATTAAATGGTCAGTTTTGACTAAGATGTAACTGGGAGGTAAGAAACCTCTTTTTGAAGTCTTTTTAGTGGAAGATAGAAGTGTAAGATGTGTATATAGGAGTGCTGTTACTTTATGAACTCTGAATAACAAGATATTTTAGCAAATGACACTTTAAACCTAGATTTGTACAGCATACAACAGTTTTGAATAGTGTGATAATATTGAGTACAGCTGCCAAATTTTCACATACTGTTAGGTGACTGTATTTGTGCCCTTTTTATTCTTATAGTTTTAGGTTTTCATATACTGACCTTCCTTACACACACCTCCCCATCTGTTTAAAGTACAGGGTAATAATCATGGAAAACTACCAGGATTACTAGTAAATGCTGAATTTTAATGTTCTTCTAGTATAAGGAAATTATTCAGGTAACAGGGTATTCCATGGTTTCTGACAACTTTGTTTTGATAACATAACCAGCTGTGCCTGCTTTTTTTTGGAGAACCCTGCAAAAACTGCATTTATAAGCCTCTCTAAACCAAATCTGAACTATAAAAATCTTGATGAAAAGACTTGAAACTGAAGAGGGGACATTTAAAGTATTATATGTGTTTTGAAAGAATGTCTTCATTTTTGTGGATATATTATTCTCTATGTGTGAATGGTCAGTGACTGCACTTTACACATTTAGATGAACTATGTTTCATGCCTCATACATATAAAAGTAATGGTTTGAAAGGGAGCTAAAATTGGTGGACTTTGGCTAATGAAAATCATTATTTAAACTCAACATTTGGTTTACCCTAAAATTGTTAAAAAATAATAATGAAAATTCTTCTTTAAAGGATAAACGTACAGGATGGCCTCCTCTTTTATCACTGGGTTTATATCACAATTCATTAAAAGCACATAAATGAACAATATAAAACCAGAGATGATGAGTTAAGGTCAGCTCTGGTATAGTCATTTGCAGGTAGGGGTGTGAATATGATGATGTTGCCTATGCCGATGAAACCAGTGTGGAAAAAAAAATAATGGAGAAGAAAATCTTTTTAAGTTTGGTATTTTACATGGAATCTGAAGTGCCCCATCAGTTATAACGTCTTTAAAAATACAGGGTTCTGGGTTTTGTGGTTTTATTTTTAATTAAAAGGGTACCATTTGTTCTGCTTAAATGTGAATACTAACTAGTTAATCTATGCAACTATGCAAAGCATAAGATTTTTTTTTTTTAGTTCTCTACTCGATACACTGAGTCATATCTAATTTTTTCATTGTTGCACTTTTGTCTAAGGACTGGTTCATACAGCTTTTTAATTTTCTAGTATTTGCTTTAAACACTTGCTAGTAGCAATCAGAATATAGTAATAATGTTGGCACAGAAATAAGCTAGCTCTAGAAGAAGTTTGCAACTGGAAAATATTTATTGTCGGGTCTGTCTTAAAGAAAAATAAAAAAGCTAAAAGATGCACTATTGTCTTTCCTCCACAGTTCTCAGTTGATTTAAATTTATTAAATTGTACAACTGAGGATTTTTATAATAGGTTTGCCAGTTGGTATGTGGCGTTTAACTGTGACCTCAAGAGTTCACTGAAATCTGGAATGAGAAATTTCAGTTACTTATGGCACAATATCTGCATATAATGTGTGGAAACAAATACCTATACTAACTTCAGATAGTAATAGTGCATCTTTAAATCTAGGCCAAAGGCCCATTACTGTAACAGAACACATGAGTAGTATGCAATATTATGGAATGTTAAATCTCCAAATACCATACAGAAACCAATAAAACCTATTTTACAAACGTTTATTGTATTTATTTAGTGGTTTAATAAGTGTGGCTTCTTAAACTAGAAAACACAAATGCCATTTTGAATACAGCCTTGAGGTAAAAATGTATTCAAATGGCTGATTTGTGCACTGTAAAATTATGCACTTCTGCAGACAGAAAACTTTTTGGTTTTAAATAGGTTTTGTAAATACCTAACCAAACATACCTGACATTCTTAGGAAACTACCTCCTTTCTTTTGAAATTAATTACTGCTTTTAATTGTATCCAAGACATCCTAACTAACTCATTATAGGCAACAAGTACATTGAATGTCTATTAAGAGACCCTCTGTTTCTTTTTGTGATACTGTAACTATCCTTGTTGGCTCCAGTGTGTGCAATACTGCAGTTGTGCATTTATTGATGAAACTCACTACTTGCTCTCAGCAACAGTTAATTTTGCTCCTACGAGGACATTTGGCATTTTCTACAAAATGAAAAAAGTCACTTTGTCTTCGACTCCGCTGCTAGCGCAGCCTCCTTCTGCCACTTGGCCTTCTTTGCCAAGTTCCAGCTCGTTAAGGACTCATGACGTGCAGCAGCCTGCAGAAGTAAAGCATCTACTAAGAGCAGTGTAGTAGGAGTAACAACCCCCCCTGGGGAAAGCTACCCTATCTTGGGAACAGCCAGCGACTCCTTCCATGTCAGGGGTGACAGGAACATGGCTTAGCTGCAACTAGGGTAGGTGTGAACTGCTGCTGTTTAGGTTTGTCTACTTTTCACAGAATTCCATCATTTTTAAGTATACTACGGGATAACTAGCTAGTGCTGGTACTCACCTTTTTAGCTGAGGCAATCACTGCAAAACACGCAACAATTGAGAGTCCAATCATGATGTAACAAGTTTTAACACGAGCCTTGTTTCTTGCCCTGTCCAGCATTTCTGGCCTGCAATTAAAGTTGTTGAATCATTACAAACCTGTGAAGTATCTCTTCAAAGCACTGCAGATGTAACATCACAGTTGAAAAATGAAAATAGTATTAGCTTGCAAAACAAGCAGATTCAGCTTGCTGTGACTGGTTACGTACCACCCAAGAACTTCATGTTTTCTGATCCTAATCCATTTCCAATGGCAAAGCAATATTTAACGGATTTAAACTGATTTTTTTTTTTTAAGCTAAAAAAAATGCTCATGCAATAAATATTTGCATTTAAATACTTGGGGTAGGTACACCAGAAATACCTTAAGCTCTATTTAAACGAAGTGAAAACTAAGGGGTTTTATATATTTTAAACAGATGGAGAAGTATATGTGGTGTCACCCAGATGTCAGAGCAGTTCCTTTTATTCAAAATTAACTTCAGAAATTAATTACTGTCATATCTAACCTGTTTAGGTGGTGTTCTGTATACCGTAGGCTAGGGATTTTATCTACTTGAAGAGGTAATTAAAACAGTTTGTACTGCTATGAGTTAGTTTTTAGCTCTAGAAAAGCAGCAGCTTTAAAGGGGGCAGCTGATGTAAGCCGCCTCCCTATTACGGGAACACACACCTAAACAAGAACAATCTACATGATAATTTTTGCTGGTCATCAAAGGCAAAGGTAATGAAAACTCCAGCCCTGCGTTTGGCAGCCACTGCCGCCCGAGAGGCACTGTACAGCCCAGCAAGCTGCATTGGTACAGTTCCCCCTTCCACCCTCCATGCTGAGCCAGCTGCGTACCCCTAAGAACCAGCAACCCCGGCAACCTCTGCATCACTACAGTGGTCTCAAAACTTCCAGTTAAGTCTTTCTCTGAGTCAGGCACTATACTCAGACGTATAGTTTTTAAGATGCTCATTATAATGCTGGTTGTGCACTATTTTCCTTTCATAAATCACGTGGGAATGCTTTATAAAGATACATATAAGATAGAGAATATAAATATACATAGTTGGGATTTTATACATACATGTATGTAAAAAGGACAGTTGCATAAAGAATTGATTTTACGTTGCAAGTAAAGATCTTGTAATGATCTCATTTCCCCAAGACACCTGTAGCTTTACTTTAAGGAGAGTGAGTGGTGGGATGAGGCAGAGCTGGAGTTTTTGGAGTGGAAGCTGTGGCCATGGCAGCCTGTACCAAGGCTGAGGGCTGCAGTGTGTCTCTCTAAGGTTTAATGCAATGGCAGAGGGCAAGTCTTATGGCTGGCTATGCCACACTACCCCTGTCCCTGCCAACGCGCACACAAGCGCATGTTGTGCATGACACGTTTCTTGCAGATGACTGACAGTTCTAAGTAACTGCTTTTCTTTTGTAAAATGGTAAACATCATCTTTAAAACGAACCGCACATCAGACTAGCACATAAAATCATTAATCCACTAATCCATTTGTACCCACAAAAGCAAAACCATAAATGTTATTCGCCTGGTTTATTAGCCTAATCATATTTCACAATGCACTAATTGATACTCTTCTGAACCAGATTTTCACCTTCTTCCTGCTTTCTGCCTCTGCTTTAAGGAAAACAGACCTGATTATGTTCTTACCTAATTGCACATTAGAGCCTTTACTACTCAATCCTTAATCAAGACTGGGTAAACCTCTACTGAAGTCAGTAACAGCTGTTTTAAAAAAAAAAAAAAAAACAACCAACCACAACAACCTTGAATAAGCACTGCACATTTCACCCTTAGTACAAACTATCTTAGGCAGCTAGCTTGTGTTCACAGGTAATAAATAATATCTTGGAATTAATTTTTTTTTAATAGTTAAAGCAGTGACACAGTTCAGCTTCAATGTCTCACAACTAACTTCTTCTAGTGTATTTTTATGATTTTACCATTCTAAAAAGACTCTGCTCATCCAGAAAGCACAAAGTGGTGACACTCACTTGCCAGGCCAGCTACCACACAGAAATGTGTGATTTGTGTGCATGTATGTATATGGACTGGCAAATGCATGTGTCTTTATAAACACCTCCCGATGACTTGAATAGCTTTTAGAGCTTCTGAGACCTGCCTGAACCTTTCTCTAGGAAGATGGTGAGACTAGCACAGTGCAAGAGAGGCTGGACTGTTTAGAAAGCCACTGTCCAGCACAGCAAACCACCAGTGAAACTGTCAGGAAGCAACAGGAACAGGCAGAGGATGTACCTGTTACTTGACAGAGCTCTGCATGCTGCTTACACTAACGGCACCACCCAAGACAGGAACATACTGTGGTGATAAAAAGCAGTGTCCTGGAGAGAGACATCTAACACACCATCTAACATCTTAAGAAAAAGACAGCAACTGACATTAGAGGGGTTTCATTTGTTCTGTGACTGACCCCCTTGGGGGATGCTAACTTCCAGCAAGTCCGAGAACCACAAGATCAGCGTGGTTTGCGTGGGAAGGGACCTTCAAAGATCATCTAGTCCAGTGCGTCAACAAGAGGCTAAGGCTAAGGCTATGTCAAGTACTCGGCTTTCCCGATGGGGGATGTTTCTCTCATAACCCCCTTCTCTATTTTTCTTCAAGTTATTTAATAAATCATAATTTGTTGGATGTAATCATTCAGTGACAGTCTGCTCCCTTAGAAGTGTTTATGGGAGCTATAAACAGAAAATATTGTTTACCAATAACATCTTTCTCTGATTACACATTAGGAATAAGCAAAATAAACAAGCCAGTAAATAAATGTGACCGAGGCTCTCTATTCAGATGGATCTAGTTCTTAATCCCAGGCTCTGGGGACCCCAGTAAGGAACATTTTTCCATCTTAACCTCTAACCAGGACAGGAAATTCTTTTGCCCTCTAATTTGCTTCCAAGTTTTCAGTGTTGAAAAACTGACTGGTTCAAACTCTGTGGAAAAGTTTTAGATCAGGATCACACCACCTCTTTCCCTTCAGCTCCACGTTCCCCTTGGACACGGGCAGCGCACTTACGGGATCCTCGAAGGAATCTCTCCTTCTGTCTTGAAACGTCCGGTCCAGAGGAGGATTTTTTTGTCAAACTTCGAAGGTTTGTAACTTGCAATCACCTTGTGAGCCTGCTCAGCTTAAAGATCAGGAAAAAAACACTTCGTCAAACACTGTGCTGAGAGTGTGATGGGGGTAATATCGGTGGAAGGGGAAAACCCCTGGGAAGAGTAACTCGGGGGTTACGCGCCCAGGTCTCCGCTACGCAGAGCTGTCTCCACGCCGCCTCCCGAATGTCCCCGCACGCAGGGACCGTCTCTGCGGGTCCGGTTCGACACCCTCCGCGGCGGGTGTGGGTGCCCCAGCCAGCACAACGCCCGTGCCCACCCGCGCTGCCGGCCCACCCGCGGGCCACCGTGCGGGCCCCCCGGCGGGCAGCCACGGCCCCGGCCCCGCTCCGCCGCGACCCCCCGCCCGCCCTCCGGCGCTGCTGGCGCCGCGGAGCCAGCCCCCCCCGCGCCCCCCGGTACCCCGGGCGGCCGCCCTTACCGCGGGCGGTGCCCGGGCTGCGGGCGGGTCCCCCGTCGGCGGCGGCTCCCCGCGGCGAGGGCAGGGGGAGCGGCGCGGCCGCCAGCAGCCGCCCGGGGCGGAGGCGCGCCGGCAGCATGGCGGGGGCGGCGAGGAGCGGCGCGGCGGGACCCTCTGCCCGGCGGGACCCTCTGCCCGGCGGGACCCTCTGCCCGGAGGGACCCTCTGCCCGGCGCGACCCTCTGCCTCGCCAGCCCCGGCCCCGCGGACCCTCCAGCCGCGCCCCGAGGCGGGGAGGGGCGGGACGGCGCCGACAAGGGGGGGCCGGTCCTCCCGGGAAGCCGCCCCCCTCACCTAACGCCCTCACGAGCTGCCTCTCCCGGACAGAAACTTCGGCGTTCGAGTCGAAAGAAACAGCCGTGGGCGTTCAGCTTCACGTTTTCGAGGGAGGGGGGCACAGACCTGCCCACACCACTGCTTCTGTCTTTTTACCGCTTTCAGGTTCGAATGTGCTGGTTGTCATCGCACACTTTTCTGTTTACTTCAATTGAAAAACTTTTTTTTTTTTTTTTCCCCACGTCATGGACAGAGTAAACCTTTATTAAAAAGAAAAAGAAAAAAAAAAAGTAGAAACATATCCTTAAAAAAAAAAAAGAAATCAGAAAAGTCAGCACGATACAGTAACAGTGTCACTCAGTGTCTCAGCAGAACTCTCCCTGATGCCCCGGATAGGGGAAGATTTTCCATCCCTCCACCAAGGCCAGAGCTGCTGCGGAGGGACGGAGGAAGCGCCGCTGCCCGGGGGTGGGTCACGGCCCGGCAGCAGCTAAGGGGCCTGTGCTCGGCCTGACAGCACGGATGAGCCGTCTTGAACCGTTCGTAGCTAAAACCTCCAGTTACCTGTTTTCAGGAGCAGAGCCAGGGGTAAGCAGCTTTTTCTGAAAGCAAATTGTTGAGTAGAAGAAATCAGAAATTTGTCACCAAAGTGAGTCCCAGTGTCCTCGATATTAAAACTCTTTTAAAAATGCTGGTTAGACAACATTTCATTCTGGAAAGATACTCAAAAAAGCACTTTCTTTTCAGTAAGTAGTCCCACATCAGTGTTTTCTTATTCACACATGTATAGTTTCCATTCCAAAATTATTAAAGTAACAAAATGTCCTTATTATTGGTAAAATACCAAACCCGTTCCAATCCATTTAACTAGTACCAACTTGATTTTTTTTTTTAAATAAATCTTCCCATATTCTATTTCAGAACAAAACAGCTCCATGAATCAAAGCTCCACAGTGGCTTTCTCATGTCCTTCTAAAAAAAAACCTCTAAAAAAAAAAAAGAGTATGCACCTCTTTGCACACACCCCTGCCCTGAGCAGCTCTGCCCTATTTCAGAATGTTGTTGAGGAGATGACGACACATCAATAAAAGTGACCTAGAGGCTTATATGGGCATTATAGTCTGCCCGTAGTTCCCTTGCTTTCTTCCTGCCCCAAGAGAGCAGCGCAGTGTCAAGCAGCGCTCCTTGTCTCTGGAGACACAGCTGGGAAGGGCAGAAAGAGACAGCACATCTGGGCTGGGCTGCTCAGCAGCATGTGTTAGGAGCCACATCCCAAACACTGCTATTAGTGCTACTAATGTGGATAACCCATGTGTTTAGAGTCATTGTAGTTCCAAAGGCCGTTGGCAGAGCTGCAGGGAGAAAGCCTGGAGCTCACATAAATGGTTCTCAGCGCTCACCAAAGAACTGCAGAGCGGAGAACCGCTCTAAATATTATGGGCAGCTGAAAGTCATCTGCACAGCTAGAGCTACTGAAATCTTGATGGAAATATGCCCTGGAGGAGAGAACTTGAAAAGTTTAGTGGCCTTCACAGTCTTCATTCTCTCTAGAGATATTGTATACTCTGTGATATCAGAGTGCATCATTTAGCATTATTAACAAAGAATGACATAAACCCCCAAAAGTTTAAATAGTGATTACATCCAGAGCAGCCTCCTGTGGACCTCAACAAATGGCATTTCCACGCTTGACTTCTCTGTGGACAGCACTGTATTTTCAGACATGTCCTCCCTATTGCTATTGGGGCTGGAAAGCTTGCAGGTGAGCACGTACATATGTTAATATTTTGAAAAGTGGCGTTGGGATCTTTCTAAAGTGAGGGAGCAGAGTGTCCTCTGAGCCAGAGAGAAGAGCTGAACCCTTCGGCCGCTCATGGTCTGACCTACAGGTCATGGCTCAGGGAGGGCCAAGGCTCAGGGCGCGTCATGCCGAGGTTTGGCTCTGATTCAGGAAGATGATTCCTGTTCTGTGCTCTGGGAAGGAAAGTCTGTTTCAGGCCCATTTAATGTCCCTGTGCCTGCTAACAGGAATGGCCAGACTGCTGGAATGCTTATGGTTCTGGGCAGGGAGATGCACACAAATGCTCCCTTTAGTGTCATGAACCCCTAGTTACAGCTTTTTTTATCCTCTGTATAAGACAGCACAACCACCTTGTTCTACCTACGTATAATCACTTGCTTCTTGAAGACAAGGCATTTAAAGACATATGTAATACAGTTTGGCACAGTGTTTCTTTTTTCTGCAAATTCTAGATAGCAAATCTATTATGCAGAAGACCCGAGTAGCTGGAAGGGCAGACATAGCATTCAGGACTCCTTTGAAATTCTTTGATATGTGATGTCTTACCTTAAAAATACCTCCGTAGAGACCTTCACATTGCTGTCCCCACTCCCTATTCCTCAAGACACTTTCCTCATTGTCCTGTAGGGGGAATTGCCCTACCATACTTAGCTGTCAACCTAAAGGGATGTTTTCAAGAAGCAGACCAGATCCACTGGGTGGAAACACTGCACAGGTGCATGTATTGCTGCTCAAGGTCAAACCGAAGTTCATGGGGAAAGGTGAGGAAATTAAGTAAGCAAACTCAATTTTAAATATCAATATGTCTTTAATCATCCCCTTTCCTTTTACCTTCAAGACGTGACATGCTCAACGCTTCTGAAAACAATAAACGTGGGTACAATATTTGAGCCAAATTAACTTTTCGAACCAGCTTAGTGCTGACAGTCATTGTGCAGTGCAAGCTCTACTTCTCTCTTTTGGGGTAAGACATTTTGCCTCATTAGCAGACAAACTGCAGGAATTTTAACCTTATCATACATAATTTTTGTATTCAGAACAGTACTTGTAACAACAGATGTATGAACAACATTCATCAAATAAATATATGTGCATAAACATTCATTCTTCCAATCAGCTACAGAACTTAGATTATTACTCAACTATGTATGTGAACTGCACCCTTGCCATTCAAATTACTTAAAAAAAGTCTTCACAGATATGTAGTACATATATAGTCTACATGTCACAGTAGTTTCATTGCCTGTGCCCATTGTTGAAATGTGATTTATAGTGCTTTTTAACAAAATATGAGTTAAAAAATCACATGGATAAGGGTTACAACATAGAAATTGTAGAAAAATAGATATATTGTACATAGCAATAATACAATATGCGGGTGTAACATCAAATCTACTGAACTTTATTTTGACCTGCCACAATATCCAGTTATTCCAGATCTAAGCAGAAGCATGGACAAAACTCAAAGAATTTAGTATTATTTCACAGTTACATGGCACGGAATTCAAAATAGCAAAGTTTCTGTGGCTTTATGAACATGGGAAAGTATTTTTCATGGTTCTGGATTGGCAACATAGCTCTGTGGTTTAAGGTTTGAAAAAGCTCTGTGGTACTATTGTCTCAAAAGAAAAATTTCTCCTTCTCTGAACATGCCTTTTGCCTCACATACAGAAGGCACAGCATAGCTGTGCTGATGGAGCTACAGAGCAGAAACTCATCTAGTACAGCTCATATCAATTCATTCTTATGCTATTTCTATGTATCAGAATGGTGGATTGTAATTTTCTGATTGAAAATTAGATTTTTTAAATATGTATCAAAAAAGGTAACATTCCCAGGATCCACTCATGCTGATCCTGGTTATTACATTATTTATGCTAATGAGAGGAAACAACTAGTGTTTATTATAAGTTTTGACATTATACACCGACATCTAAGTTGTCCTCAACTAAGAGGACACCTGGGGACAAACATAGTGGGTCTTCTCTCCTCGTGCATCAGAGGAGGTGCAAGAGGTGAATCAGTGTATTTCCTCTGAGTATGAGGGAAAAAAAGTAGGTGAACATACATATAACTGCAGAGCTCCAGAGGAATTATTTAATTTTTAGATAGACCTGTCTCTAGTTCATTAACATCCTGGTAAATACAAGGAACTTTAGAAGGTACTGCAGCACTCATCTGGGATAAGGTGTGTAATTTTGGTGAGGAAAAAAAAGGAATCACTGATACCAGGTGAAAAAGGTTACTTTTGGATGTTCAGGAGAATGGAAAGCCTATCTTAAAAGTGGAGACTAAAGGACTGGGCTTGCTTATCCTAGCAAACAAAGGCTGGGAGAGGGTTCTGTTTGATCTGTAAAACAGCGCCAGGTGAGAAGAGCTTCTTAAACAATTGGGCATCAGATGAAAAAAACAGTGGGGTAAACCCATATGTTCCTTCCTACATGTCTGTGAGAAATAATAATTTCCTGATGCTTCTGCCTCACTCAGGGAAGCGAGACTGCAGAATAGGTTCCCACAGGTCTACATGAGTGGGCTGGGAAAGGAAAGGAGCTGCTGAAGGGGACTGCACTTCATGGTGCCTGTGGGAGCAGGAGCTGGACTCTGCGAGCCAGGAAAGCCTTGCAAATCTGGTAATGGATAACTGCTTAAGTCCCAGTCTGGAGAAGGCATTTCATGTGGCTTGCTCTCCTTGGGGATGCCAAAAGGAAAGAGATGTGAAAGCGAAATGGCTCCCTAAGATGGCTTTTCATCTTCTAGTACTTAAACACTGGCCAGTCATATGCTGGAGAGTCTTTTCCTGGCCATAGTCCTTGCAGTATTTTTAGGAAGAACTTTCCCTTTTATTAGTGTCTGCCCAGGTGCTTGGGAATGACAGTTTCCATTCACAGGTATTTTCTCAGATTTACACGAGTCTGAGATAGTAGCTCGGGAGCTGGAAGACTTTGAATCCAAAGAAATCTGACTAACAGCAACACTGCCTGCACTCTTGGAGGAATACGTGTAAACCATTTTGAGAAAGGCAGATTTTGTGTTTGTTTCTTGCTTGTAAATGATGATGTAGCACTTTGGAAGAAAAGTGCAGCAGAGGATTCCATAATTGGATATTAAAACAACGATGATTTCCACTGCTGGCAGGTATTTGCCAAATGTAGTTGCATAGACGGGGATAAATACAATCCACGCTATAAAGTAAATTAGCATGCCAAAGGTGATGAACTTAGCTTCGTTGTAGTTCTCTGGCAACTTCCTACCTTTAAAGGCAAATATGAAGCAAATGAAGGCTAGGGCAGCAATATAGCCCAGCATAATCCCGAAAGCCACAATAGAGCCCTCATGACACTCCAGAATTATTGCTCTTGGGATTGAGAAATTTTGCTTTACAAAAGGTGTCCTAAATATTAGCCAGAAGGTGCAAATGATAACTTGAATACCAGTGCAGGTGACTACAGTGGGAATAGGTTTATACACGCATTTCAGGAAATTCTGCAGCTTGGGATCAAAGCTGAAGGCTAGTAAAATTTTTAGTGACTTTATCAAAATACATGAAATGCAGAGTGCAAAACTTATGCCAAAGAGGGCTTGCCTAGCTTTACACTTGAATTCTGTGGGTTCATCTATGAAGAAGATGGTGCTTAAAAAAATTAAGAAGTGACTGAAGAGAATAATATAGCAGACAGTTAGACCTCCAGATGCCTTTACAACCGGCGTGTTCAAGTTTTTAGTAAATATTACACTAATTGACAAAATCAACACAACCCCAAAAGTGGAGAGGAGGAGGAGGAAAATGGCAAACCAGTCAGTCCAGGCGAGGAAATGGATTGTCTTTCTGTAGCATGTGGTACTGTTGACGGGAGCCCAGTAGGTTTTGTTGTTACATCGGTAGCAGTAATCCATATCTGAAAGCAGAGAAAAAGGAAGGTTGCTTAGAAACCCGAAGTAAATAAACTGCGAAGTGGATTATCGAGGCTTGAGATACGGGAGCAATGTGGGAAGGGATTCCGACAGGGCTGATTGCTCCCGGCTATTGCTGTCGCCGTCCAGGCGGAGGAGCTGCAGGGCAGCGGTGGCTGCGGTGGCTGCGGTGGCAGTAGTGGCAGAGGTGGCAGTGGTGGCTGCGGTGGCAGTAGTGGCAATGGTGGCAGAGGTGGCAGCGGTAGCAGTAGTGATGATGGTGGCAGAAGGAGCAAAGGATGAAGCCTGCCAGCTGGGAGCAGGGGCTGCCTGTAACCAGGGTCAGGAAGGTGACAGGGAGAACGAGCAGCATCCTAAAACTGCATTGGTCATCGCTGACCAGTGATATGTGACCTGGCCAGAGCTCTGGACAGGCAAACTTTAACTGAAACCTGAACAATAACTTGAGAGTAGATCAATTATCTTACAGAAGTTGGAACTGTATTTCTTTTGTTTCAACAAGAAAAAACCCCAAGTTTCCCTTTACAGATGTCATTTGAAATGCAACAAGAATAAACATTTAGATTATTCTTTGAAAGGTTACTTTTGCTTTAAAATTCCTTTCCTGTGATATGGAGAAATTTCACAGTTATTTGAATTAAAAAGATAAAATTTATTTTTATGCACTCTGGAGATTAAAAGTACATTGTACTGCTTTTTTTTTTTTTTTTTTAAAAAAAAAATATCCATCTCTCTCCTCCATATTTAATTTTCCACTATAAAAATTTTTGATCAAACCTATAAATGCACCAGTGGTAAAGTATACATCAGATTTGATATTAGAAAATATTACTGTACATTATATCAAACTTTGCAGTACTCTGTGGTAGGACAAAAAATATGCTGATAAGCAAAATACATAAACCTTGAACTTCATAGATTCATAGAATGGTTTGGGTTGGAAAGGACCTTCAAAGACCATCTAGTTCAAACCCCCCTGCCATGGGCAGGGACACCTTCCACTAGCCCAGGCTGCTCAAAGCCCTGTTCAACCTGGCCTTGAACACTGCCAGGGAGGGGGCAGCCACAGCCTCTCTGAACAACCTGTTCCAGTGCCTCACCACCCTCATCATAAAAAATTTCTTCCTTATTCGAGTTGGTGTACTTCGGAAAGAGAGGGAAGCAAAGCTATTTTTTGATGAGAGTCAGCCTCACTGATAAATCAGCCAGACTTTCCATTCTAACAAAGGATAATTCTAGTCAGCTGGAAAATCTAATTGTTTTAAGTTTTGTCTTGTAAAAAAGCATATAAACCAAGTTTTATAGGCTGAACACTTGTATTTGGGAAACTGAGCATAAACAAATATTTTAATCCCATTTCAAAGTTATACCAAGGTTGTCAAGGCACTTTATACCCAAACAAAACAATTGTATTGATGTCTAAATAAATCTTTATTTGGGTCACAATTCCTTACCCGTTTGATTGCTGTAATGGTTTTCTGGGCAGTAAACACACTCATAGCAACATGTGTGTGGACTTTCTGTAACCTTTTTCATCTGTCCTGGTCTGCAGTGCTGGGAGCATGTTGACTGAACCTTCTGCAGTGTGCAGAGAACAAACAAACAAACAAAAAAATCAGCTCAGCCACAATAAATTACTAAGAAATGTTAAAATAAACCTCCAGTAATTCTGCAAGTTGCACTTTCTTTTTGCACCTAGCGGAATCTGAAAATGATGCTGAAAAAAGGCATTGTAGATTTCATGCTTCTTGTATTTTGTCCACACAGTCAACAAGTGACAGGATGAGGCATTATCTACCTGATTTTATTTTTTTGCCCCTGAATCATCTCTACCTTTAAAATTCAGAGCAAAGTGCCTCATTCAGCTTTGAACCTCGAATTTAGATTGCTGAGGATCAGCTCCAAAGAAAGCCAAGAAGCATCTAATGGGGGATTCAAGTGGACTGCTTCACAATTGACATCCTGAAACCCTGCTTGGTTGCTCTGAGCCCAGGGGAGACACCTTAGCTTGGGGGAGACACCTTGGCTCAGGGAAGACACCTCCGTGGGTGCTCTACACTGCAACTCTGATATTTCCGACCCTTGGCAGCTCATCCCTGAGTCATGAAGCACCACTCTGGGGTGTGATCAGGACTTTCTCTTCAGGTCTGAGTTCAGGTCATCCTTCCAAAGGCAATTTTTTGTAAGATGGAGAAACAGTCCTGAGGGACACTGCTATTTCTTATTCCTTCAAGATGGTGCTTACAAGGAGGTGAAGACATTTCCTTTCCATCCTGGGCAGCACCACAAAGAGGGACAAAATTTGAGGTTTTCTCCTGTCCTTAGCCTTTTCTATCATCTGAGTCCACATGCTGAGACTTGAATTCAACCCACCTAATAAGCAGCTTCTCCCTGTACCCTTAGTGGTGAACAATTTGCAACACAGAGCAAGACCTCCATCCATGCACAGATGACAGATTATTGAACTGGAACTGGCCAGGGCCACACACTAGTCCAGCCTACATCAGTTCCAGGGCTTCAGGTCGTACCACCTACCTCAGACTCCTGTAGTCATGCTGACCACAGCTCTAATGGGAGGAAACAATCCACAAAACTGTTTTTTTAACCAGTGAAGTCAACAGATATGTGCCTTTATGTACAAATTAAATGGTGGTGGCACATAAGAGAGGGGACTTTTATACATGGTCATTTTTAATTTTGAACCCTCTTTTCAAGATTCTGGAGTAGCATCCTTAGGATGGACATAACTTCTCATTTTACGAAACCTCCGCGAAGCATTCTGGAGAAATAGCTCCATTTCAAATTACTGAGCCTGCTTACATTTTACATTGAGCATGTTAACATGCTTCTCAGGGTGTGTGAAAGTGGTCAAATATATCCAGAGAGGGTTCTTTGCTCTAAAAGGAGAACATGAAATCACAAGTACAGCCGACACGTACTTTAGTTACAAATACTGGAGGGAGAAGAGAACATGAAACAAATTTCACATGTCATGTCAAGAAATTAAAAGCTACCTTTAAATCCATAAAATCTTTTTTTTTCTCTTCATCCTCAAAGATGAAGTCACCTTTCTCTGTGTCATATTCTGCCATAGTGGTGATTTCCATGTGGCCATCAATTTCTTTCCAAAGAAGTACATCATAACTGGTGCTCATATCTCCATTGGAGTCAAACTTGATTTCTTTATCATCATCAATGACCGTAACTTTTTTAAGTTCTTCAAGGAGCTGAACATAAGTATAAGGAACGATAACATACATCAGTGTCATGTCAGTGTGATAAACTCAATAGTTTAACATCTGTTTGATATATCAAGTTAAAAATAAATGATGCTTTTTATCAGTAAAAGAAAATTAAAAGTCATCTTTATAACAGTTTAATTTGATGTCCAACGTGGTTTTACATTATTCAGACAATCCTGTTGACCTTAAAAATCTATTAATAAAGAAATAATCATTTTTTAAGCCTGTGCAATGTGTACAAATACTTATGTTAGTATTTCTTTCCAGCCTTGAAAATTTTGGTATGCTGATGGGAAAGAAAAGATTTTTGCCTTTTGGAACTCCCCTTCTTTAAAGAATGACCATGAGTGATGCTCCTGTTGTTACTTTACTGTCACCAGAGTCAATTTGGGCCACATTTGCTTTCAGAGTAACCTTCCCCAGCATGTCTGGAAATATCTAACATCGTTTTCAGCTGCGACTCTGACTGAATTGCAAGATGAGACTCAGAACTATTAAATGAACAAAACATGCCAGTTTGCTGAGATGAAGTGATCAGCGACACAGTGGCAATAAACAACTAGGCCATATTTGTTAGATCATAGGACACATCAGAACAAGCATGCTTTCATAAGGCAGCTGTCCAGGTTCATGCTGCAACCCATTCTGTTCAACAGGGAAAATTTAGGTCTCCCTCATCACAAACAGACAGATCGAAGAAAAGTTCTGTGTGAATTTAGAAAAGGACAGGTTAAGGCACATATAACCCACTCCCGATTCATGTGGAGACCATAGAAGGACTTTTATTACCTACCGTGCTTCTTACTTGAACCAAAGGCTTTATCCCTTTGCAGGCCTAATGATTTTTGGCAACAGGGATTAATGAATAAGAAAAAAACCCAAGATTTTAGACAAGGCTGAATTTAACTGCCCTTTGAAAAACTCACTCTTACGTGGATCCATTTGTTATATTTGTAGCATTTAACAACCATGCTGTCAGTGTATGACTTCAATAGGCTTTGGAAAATATACATATATATATAACACATCTAGTGTATGTAGCGTCATTTTTTTCATGTATAACATGTAACTTTTTTGAGAGTTCATATGCTCTTGATGCATATCTACCAATTATGAAGAACTAAAGTGTGCTTCTAACCAATATTGCATTTGAGTTGGATGTGTGGGACTGAAAAGGATTTTTTTTTTTTTAATTGTGCATACTCAGGCTAGTCATTTAATCTGCCTCTTCTCCACTTCTCCAATTTCTCTAAAAATATATGAACAACTCAAGCTTCAGGCAGAAGGGGCTAATAAGTAGCAAAGTTTTGATGCAACTGATGGCTATTTTTCCAAAGTCTGTAACACCAATGACTGTCATTTCTCTGTATGTGGAGATGTGTGATATGGATCAGTTGCATCCTAAGCTTTATATACATATATATCCATTTCTAGAGGGTTTAAATTTAGTGTAGAAGAAACGTATTATGAAAACAGCACAGGGGGAATAACTAGCTCTTTTAGTTTTCTTCATGAGTTCTTAGCCTCTTAAGAGGTGGTCTGGGATTTAATTCAGCAATGGTGTAAATGCAGCTCCATACAGTTGCATCCCCTGTAGAGCAGTCCTGAATTTGTCCTATTTGCATTTACAAATTCATGTAGGAGTCTGATTGTTACTGCTTGGTTTGTTTGTTTGTTTGTTTTTTTCAAATCCTCTATCTTGGTTTGACCTGCCCTGACCTAGGATAAGAGGTCAGAGCAAGTCAGAGTGCTTCAGTGGTTGTTTGACTTCTAAATGAACTTTTGTTTAATCACCTGAGTAAAAGTGTGTAAAAGTGAATACTCCTAGGCAGGTTCTTGGGTAAAAGGTCGGGTCAGGTTTACTTGTCTGATTTTTCCTCTTCTTTTCCCACCCAGTAGAGTTTGATAACAAGTACCTCACCCATCTTAAAGGTTGTGTCTCATTTTCCTACTAGTCATTTCAGTATAAATCAAGGTCAAACAGAGGAATAGTCTGTTGCATTTTCACTTTCAAGTAAAGATTCATTATGGAAGACAATACCTGAATTCAGACAAAACAGAGACAATGGTGAGAGAGTGAGAGAGGGAAATTGAAACTCTTTGGTGAATTCTCCTATCCTGCAATATCCCCATCTCTCAGGAGTGCTCATTGCTGTGTATTGTGGTGGTTTGCAGCAACAGGACCAACCACTAGTAGCTGAATAGCTGATAAGTCAATTGTAGACTGACTATACATTTTATTCTGTCCCAAATGAGCAGCTAGCAAGACATTCCAGCAAGAAGCCTACAGACTGGAGCCTTCATCCAAGCTGATGCCTACTCTGTGTGCTCTTTGAAGGTATGAGGGAAGTTTTAGGGTAGCTAATGAAGCTCAGCAGCTAAAGATTTGTTCTGGACCTGTGGAGTCATGTGTTTACAGCCATTTCTATGGTAGCTGTGAAGGAAGAGATGGTGGGTATGCAGTTACTCACCATCAGTTAGCTATCTGTATGTGAGATGCAATAATCTGTCTCTGTCTACAGCAGAACACAGCCATGGTTTAGCACCAGGAGCCTCTACATCTACATGGGCCAAAAAAAAAGGAAGACAAATCTGGAGTCTAGGTCTCATCACTGCAGCAGTTAGATACTGCTGCTCTAACATATAGTCTGTGATTTCGGTTGGTAAAAACCAAGCTAGAACAGGAATAAAAAGCCGTTTATTAAAAGGATCAAGCTAGTAAATCCAGGAATGTGAGAGCAAGAATGAGATGAAAGTTATGCAGACAGAATGAGACAGAAAAGAATTAACATCATACCTCCCAGGGAGTGAAGGCAGAAGGATCCTTGCAGTTTCTGTCTTTGCATTGCCCTTTAATGGCGTGAGCAATGGCATATACTGCAAGTATAGTACTATGGATAAATCCTGGTTCAATGTTAGCATTCAGAAAATCATCTCTCCAGATCTGATGTTCATTCTCAACATTTTGCAATAGATCATCCTGGGACTGGTTAGAAATGCATGTTTGAAAATCATGATATTCCAGGTGTGCACAGACTGACAAAAGCATAATATATTCACGCAAAAACTTGTTGTTGTCAGTGGGCTTTTCATGAAGGTTTCTCAGAAAGTCTTGGAATGTGGACATGTCTCCACTTTTAAATCCAAATCCCACAATGGTTCCCAGCTGTCTGATATTGGGAATTTTACTGATTTTGACCGCAGCCGACCAGTTATCACTTGCAATCCAGATTTTATTTACATTCCTCTCAATTGCCTTGTTAAATAGTTTGAGCACATGGAACTGTCTCATAAAGACAACAATAACATTTACTCTGGTTTCCTTGACAATTTTCTCAATTGCGTGATCAACTTTGGTGTGAAAGGTGTTGTCAGAGAGATAGGCAGGCAGCATTTCTTTAAAAGCTATGCAAACGTTGTTTGCCATGGCCTGGACTCCAAAGCTCTCCAAAGCAAACCGCCCATTGTCATCATCAGTGGCTATTACTCCAATCCAGTTCCACCCAGACTCACAGATCAAGTGGGCCATTGCTCTTGTCTGATGAAAATCACTCGGAATTGTCCTGAAGAAAGAAGGAAACCGGATTTTGTCACTGAGGATTTCAGCTGATGATGCAGGACTGACCTAGGAAGAGTGAACAGTTCGGTTATGGAGGCTGTCTCTTCCAAGGGACACCAAAAGAACCAAAACTGCCATGATTTCTCTTTCATCCTGACCCAGGCTCCCTCCTCCTGTGAGTGAGCATCAACAAGGTGCAGCCAAATGGGGCAGGTTCCCTCACCCTGTTCTTAGTATGCAGACTCGTGCCCAGTACAAGTTCCATAATTGTCATCTTCATCCACATAATTACTTTAGTGAAGGGAGAGAGTAAAACCTTTCAAAATGTATATGACAATTATGCTGGTATAAGGATTTCATTTTACCCTGTTCAGATACCACCAATATGCTATTCAAAACAAAATTTAAACACTGGAAGCATTAACTCTTGTTTGAGTTATTATTCAAATTGCTAATATCCTTATATTTTGCAGTATTTCTCTATCACTCAGTCTATTAGTATGGTTCATCCACATATATATTTTCTCTCCAAGTTTCATTTATTATATTTTAAAGGGATTGTTAAATCTGTTAGAAGACTGTCCCAGAAAAAACAGAATACTATAATTCTTTCCTATAAAAGTTTTATTACCTTTGATTGTAGCTAGAAAAATGTGAATGGAACATTGTTATTGAAATATCTCTAGTTTTGATACTTTTCTACTTGTTTGTAAGAGCGTTTTCCCCTACACTTAATATTTCTTACATTGCTTGACAGTTCTTAAAAAAATAAATCCAAGCTTTCCAAAATAAGAGTCACCTCTTTGGATGGGAAACCAAATCTTGCTGATGTCAAAAGATAACAGATGCTATTGATGAGAAAAATCTGCTGGATCACCTTTTCCATCTCTACGTCCTAATGCAGATTTGTTTCATCACTTGACTTTTGATTATGTTAAAGTGTGGCATTTTAATATTCATGCTTACTATAGCTCCTGTGTAGAGCTGGAGGTCATAATTACTTCATACCATTGGATAAGTAAAGATACAGTTAGAAGTTACATGTAACTCATACTTAATGTCTTTTCCATATGTTGGTTACTATGTTGCTACTTTGCAGTGAGGTAATTTATGTCAAATTGCCAAAACCAGGGTGCAACGTAAGATGTTGTGGAAGTGGATCTCCTTTTCCCTTGTTGGTCCTAGCCTTGACCCTAACTCTTTTACAATGGTGAAAGTAGAAATGTAAGCATGGGTCTAAGTGAAAGTGTGGGACTGTACTGTCCTAGAGAGGTCAGAAATAGAGAATGTTTTGGGAAGGACCAATGTGGATCTAGAGAGTTGTATTCTTTCTTTTCTACAACTGCTTGAAGAATAACAAGAGTAAAACTGTGGTTTGGAGCAATATTCCTCACTTCCCTGTCCAAAGTTATAACGGACTCCAACATCTAATCTCTCTCAGCCAGGAGATAATTTCTAGATTTCTGGCCAAATTTGATTTGGTCTTTTTTTTTTTTTTTTTTTTTTTTTTTTTTCCCCAGCTTGAGATTGGGTATTGTCATATTCACCACCAGCCAGACTAGAGACAGCGGGTATAACTTTGTAGTTTGTAGCCTGAACAAAGTCCTTGAGTGTCATCCAAGGTACACTGGAGTAACTGGAAGAGCCATGCAGGTTGATTAATGGTGCTAGAAGCCTGACAACAGCCCAGCATCATCCTGAAATAGCACTCAGAGGCCTGTGCCCTGGGCATATCAAATAGTCCTTACTGCCTTTCTTTAGGCAAGTGAATCAAGCACTCCATTTGGAGTTGAATCCCACCCCTCCTGATGTCCTCAGGTTAAGGCAAATCCTGCCCTGTAGCAAACAAGTGGCTTTTGCAGTCCCTATGACCTGTTCAAAATGAAAAAATTCCCTCAAATCTACCTGTGGGATTAGTTGCAAAGCCAACAGCCTTGAAACTGCCATCGACACTTCTGAGTAGCTGGCTCCAGTGACTGCCTTAATTCTTGGGACGTAGTCTGAGTAGTTACACTTGAACTCTACAACATCCTCAGAAGAATTGAATTTAGACAGAAACCTCAGAGCAGATGCCATGGCTTTTGTAACTTCTGCACATGTGTCATAGATTTCGTAGCCCAGAGTAACTCCAGATAACAGCGTTGAATTGTTGATCATTTCAATAGCATGTATCATTGCAAGTGTCTGAAGAAAAATTTGAATTTCAAAGCTGTCAGGAAACACAGAAGTTTTATTTTAGTAAAACATTGCTGGGAACAGGCCAAAGAAAAGTCCAGTTTAGGCGTATTCCTTAGAACTTGACAACAACTGAGAAGAAATGATGGATAGTACGCTTTGTGCCATTTTCTTGGGTTTTAGTGTACAAAACATTAGAAATTATACAGTTTTGTCTCACCTAAGTGAGAGATTAATCAAAATAAACACAGCATTTAAAATATAACTGAATAAAAATTATTTTCTGGAAAAATGGGTACTAAACCCCAAATTTTTATGGTACATGAAAAATTGCAAGGGGTATCTTCATGAAACATCTGTTAAAGTAAGTGGAGCTGTTCCAGTTTACTCCATCTGCTTGATAAACTTTTTGGAAATGTATTTACTTTCACCAAAAGCATGAAACAGAGAAAAAAAAAAAAAAAAAAAAGACTAAATATTTCAGAACAGGAAAAAATATTTCAGAGGTTGGGGTCTTCTAGTGGTTGCATCAACATTCCTAAAATCCTCTCTAAACCTGATGAAGTCAGTACAGCTATTCCCTTATCTCCAGTGGATATTATAACAGACACTTAATCAGAACTGTGCTAGCACAAAATGTCTGCAATACAACCAACCCTCCTCTCAGTCAAGCTTCTCAAAAGTTTACAGATCTTGCAAACTAAATTAGATTTCAAATAGACCTGAGACAATTTATGTAGAAAAACAATGAAAGACTGACACAATAATCAACTTTATCATAATTTTGAAATAAATCCAGATGGATATCTGCTGATTATTAGAGTCAGATGTGGGATTAAGTTGTGTGTAAAATTAAATAAAATTTGAGTATTTGGACCTGTGTTAAAATTAAAAAAAAATGCGTATTTGGAATTCCTGGTCTTAGGAAATCATTTGTATATTGTTAAAAGAAAGTTCTTCACCAGGTTTCTTTTGCATTCTTTTAGAAGAAATTGATGTTTTGAGCACAGATAGGATTTGGAGCCAACAAAATTAATATTCTGATACACAGTCTGAACTTGAATGTATACATTACATGTTGTCTATACAGTCCATCCTACAACATAATGCCACGATTACAATACAAAGTGTAATAACCACAGTAATTGTAGTAATAATTACAAACTAATTAGCAAGGTACTACCATACATTACAACTGATCTGCCTTGTGAGTTGGGAGACATTCTTTAATACATGCTAAAGTAAAATGGAACAGTCTGCCTGTGTTCAAATCATGTATGTACAACTTCATAACAAATAATGAACAACTGCACAGCAGAGTGCTTCAGGCATATAGCAAAAATTAGCACTTACATGGAAATTAAATGATTGTTCAGCACAAACCTGCAGGGCTATTTGATTATATATGCAGATTGAAGTAGGATCAAATGCTCATTCCCTTCCTCAGGCAGCCACACTAACTTTTGCTGTAACTTTGCCACACTTTATCATCTTGTATTAATTTACTCAGAATTTAGGTTATGTCCAAGGTCTTTCTAAAGACTAAAGAAATGCAAGAGAAACAGATTTTGTTTATCTTAATATAAGAGGTATATTCCTGATGTCAGTGATCTCTTTGCTATATAAGTAATTTCCAGTATTACTCACCCAGCACAATTCTGAATTACTGGCTTGATGGGAAGTTCTTCTGGATGCAGCATTTCGCTATGAACTGCAAACAAGCCTCCAATAACAATGTCCCCCGGAGAACTGGCATCCACAAAGTCACCAGTATTCTGGCAAGAGAAAGCGATGTCAGTGCCAATCACAAAGCAGGGGATCAAAAAGGTAACGAATGCCATGTTTCTGTTTCACTTGCTCACTACCAGCTTTAAGTCGATTAAGTGAACTGCAGGGCCAGCAAGGGCTCCTATGTCATTTATAAACAGCAGCAAAGGAAAAAGGCTGCACTCAAAAGTTAGTCACACCTCATAAGGTGCTTGTATTTGCTTCACTGGCTGAGACTATTTTATTGAAGGTACTAAAGCATTACTGTCACATAAAATATGAAGGTGCAGGGGTATGAGAGTGAAGTATGAGAGTGAAGAGGGAGAGAGAAGCATGGATGAGTGTGAAAGGAAATGTTGAACATAAAATCTGTCCTTCTCTGTACAAAGTTTTTTATACCTTATCTGAAACACATGGCAAATATTTTGGTATAAATTTGGGCTTGTCTTGAATGCTTTCCAAGTGAGTGCAGGGTGAGAACAAGCAGTCATGGAATATGGTAGTGATATTGCTGTGACCATATTTTAAGAGTCCAGTACAAAGACTACTGAAAAAAGACCTCCCTGCCACACTATGCTTTAGATCAGATTCTGGTCTAAAAGAAAACAACCCAAAACTATCAAAATACTGCTTTTCTGATAAGTTTTAGAATTTTTATATATAAATAGTTTGGATAAGCTAATATTCACGGTTCTAATGCACACACAGCTCCTAGGGACTTCAATGGGTTTTGGGTCAGAGCCTACCTGGAGTACTCTGTTCATCTCCTGGGGCCCCCAACATAAGAAGGACATGGAACTGCTCGAGTGGGTCCAGAGGAGGCCATGAAGATGGTCAGGGGGCTGGAGCACCTCCCTCATGAGGACAGGCTGTGAGAGTTGGGGCTGTTCAGCCTAAAGAAGAGAAGGCTCCAGAAGCAGCCTTCCAGTACTTAGAGGGGGCCCACAGGAAAGGTGGGGAGGGACTCTTTATCAGGGAGTGTAGAGATAAAACTAGTAGTAACAGCATTAAAATGAAAGAGGGTAGATTTAGATGAGATATGAGGAAGAAATTCTTCCCTGTGAGGGTGGTGAGGCACTGGCACAGGTTGCCCAGAGAAGCTGTGGCTGCCCCCTCCCTGGCAGTGTTCAAGGCCAGGTTGAACGGGGCTTTGAGCAGCCTGGTCTAGTGGAAGGTGTCCCTGCCATGGGACAAAAAAAACTAGACAACACAAACTATTCTATGATTCTATGATCAGGTTCTGTATTTACAAGCCATGCCATGTCTGCTGCTGGCTGATCTGATAAGAACAGAGCAGTGGGAAAATATAGTATTAGTCCTAGATTTCTGACAAGAGGGAAGCACGTTCTCAGATGGAGGACACCAACATGGACTGGAAAGTAGCTGTTCTTGGTGCCACCATTCCCTTCAGATTCACAAGATTTGGATGCTGTGCCAGAAGGGAACTGGGGGAAAGAGAAGCAGAGGTCCGACTCTGAGCTTTCATAAACTCCAACCATAAACACAAAAGTGAACCTCTTTAGGACAGAAGCATGCTACTAAAACATACTAATTTACGTAGAAGACACAAATTTGACAATAGTCCCTTTCTGTTCTTGACATTGGCTTATTTCTCTATTTTTCTCATAATGACTTCTTCAGATTTTGTTTCTTTTGGTAGCATGCCAAAGCACTCAAAAGAATGGGGTCAGCCATCATGCTTATTTTCCATGATTGTATTATAAAAAATCTACATTTTACATAGAAAATTTGAATCAGTGATTGTTTTCTGGCAAACAAAAGAGAGAAATGGGATCTCCGTTACATATTCTTTCTGATAAGCATAATGCATACTATATAAATTATTTGAATTATTATATTTTGCTTTTGTTTCCACACTAGTCTCTTTGCAGTTAGAAAATCTGTTTACAACAAGAAATACTTCTTGCAAATGCATATGTTAATCCCTAGTTAAGTTACCATTCAGCCTCTTTGTTATAACATCTTGTATTTCTTTCATCTGTCTTCTTTCTTTTCACATGGCATTCTCACTGCTGGGTCAGGGCATACAGAAAACATCTTCCTGCATTTTCTTTCATGTGTCTGATCACATACATTTATGGGCAGTTGATGATACCAGTTTATTCTGCTTCTGCACTGACTTGCAAAAATTCCAGTTATTCCAAGAGTTTTCCTCTTGGCTTATAGCAGCATAACTGTAGTCAGACTCTGGCCCTGCGTTACGAGGCGTTTGTTTGCAAATATTCATGTACTCATTCCTTACCATCCATGTAATGCACCCTAAAGCCTGGTTCCACATACTCTGGTGTTTCCTTTACCCTGATTTTGCATATAACTACATGTATAAAACTTCTGTATACTTAGATGTAGTTAAAGCATAAGATTAAAGCTAGTCATTTCCTTAAGCAAGCACAAGAAATATTCAGCCATATGCCTTTAATATAAAATGTAATTTTTAAGGACCTAACACTAACTACTGCATTAAGGATTTAATGGAAATACAGTACTGATAGTTTGAAACTTCAAATTTGTTATAATTTCTGATTAGAAGCAGAAAAAAACCTTTACCCTGGCCAGTCACTAAAAAGTTATTAATTTCTATAGAAGAGGATCTTACCTACAAACAAAAGTCCTTACTTGGTCACTTTAGAAAGTGGAAGTTGACAAAATAAACATCACATAATTGGTGCATAATTTCATGTTATTTATAAAAGAACCACAAAATGAAGTGTGCTTCAAATTCAACTACATTGAGTTTACATCACAGTGTAGAGTATTTTCACAGGGAAGGGCTTTTATTGTTATTGTTTATTTTCAAGATCTATCTCTCATAATTACTGCTAGTGATGAGAAGTACTTAGAAGTGTTACTGAGATAGCTCGGCCTAAACTAGTACTGCAGAATTAACTGGAAGTTTTTGCAAAAACTCTTCTTCATTGACACTTAAATACCAATAGAAATAAGTGTATGTTATAAAATGTTCTTTGCTTATAATTTAGTGACATATTATTGTAGTATCGCTAGACTTTCACGGTTGTCTGCATAAGAGTATGTCTCGGGAGGCAGAATCAAGCATAAGATTCAGTGGAATTCTTGAAGTACCATCATCTCTAGAAAGTAGCCCTTAATGGACTGTGCAAGGGCAGAAAAGAGGACCTATCAAACCCAGAGATACTCTGAGAGGCACAGATGAATTCTAAGAGTCTTTGGAGGATCTGGTGAGAGACAAAGATACGCTGTTAGTATCTCTGTATGCACCAAAGTTACCTGCCAAAATGGCTACTTCTTCCACATGGGCTTCAGCCTCCCTTTGAGAAGTACCAGAATAAGTGGATTTTGGAAGATGGTAACTTCTTGCAAATTCACAGTTAGTAAATTTTTGGCAACAGTGCCATGCCTATTGAAAACATCCTCAATCCAAAATGTGCAAGAGAAGCCAGAGGGACTTGAGTATGAGATCAGCTGAGTCCACCCTCAGACCAGTGGAAACCTGTAAATAGACCACCTGCCTCTCCTGTCTTTGCAGCCTCTAGACCTGGACAGGTTATGGCTTTTGTGCAGAAGGAAGTTTTGCAAATGTCAGTAGCTTGGTCAAGCAAAGAGAGACTATACTGTGAAGGAAACAAACACCAAGGTTTTGGCTGAACTTTGTCCTAGCTGTGGTTTTTCATGGAGAAGTTAATGGGTTAGATTCCAAAATGAATACCTTTTCTCCGAAGTCCATCCAGTGGGATACTTTTAAAGGAGAAAGACATTTTTCATCACTTTCTATTTTAAACTGCTTTTAATTGTGTTGTTTCCAAACCAACATACAGCAGAGAGAGAAATCCTCTGCTAGGCATACGCAAAAGTTAAGGAAAGAAAGAAGAAATTTGGATAGCCTCACTGTTACTCAAAAAAGTGGGATAACCCCTCCCACTCAGGAGGACCTATCCAGGCACAAAGGAGATTACACTGTTTGGAGAACCCAGCAGCATTCAAATAAAATCCTGTCATTTGCAGGGAAGGTGGTGCTTGTGTAAATTAAGAGTGACCATCCATTTTTGTATTGTTCCTGGAGAAGACATGAGGCACAGAGAAAGGAAGATGAGGCAGAATTTTGAACTGAGTGGTTTGTTCCCACTTCTACCACAGATTTCTTGTGCCTGATCTGCAGATTTCTGCCATGAGTTCCAAAGCCTAGTCAGTCATTCACAGCCAGGTTTCTGGAAGTCTCCATCTCCCAAATTAACAAGTGTCAAAATGCCTCCAAACTCTAGACTGAACCTTTTTCTGATTCATATCATATCTGTGAAACAGAGAACATTATTGTGTTTCCATTCAGATCATAAACTCTTTAGAATAACCACTGTCCTTTGCTTATGGTGATTCCCTCAGTTTATATAGGGTATTTTGACACAAGTAATAAATAACATAAGCAGGCAAGAGAAAACAAGCTAAACTAAGACAAGCCCAAATATAAATCAGTGCTGCAATAAAGGAATGTACCTTGTATGAGACGTCTATTAAAAAAAGTATTACTTTTCACATAACTAATTGAGCCTGGCAATATTGTAAAAGCCATGGTTGCAGAAGACTTAAGCCACCAGGAACCTGTTCAGTAGAAATGCCTGTGTCTGCTGATATCTCCTTTCTACTCAAGAGCCGATATAGTATCCTATTGCTTTGGTCAGCAGGCCATCTCTTGGTTTGCCTTTGTTTTGGAGCAGTAAGCAGTGGGCTTGGAAGGCTCCCAGGTATCCCAGCTGCTCCTCATGGTCTTACTGAAGTCCATGGAAGCTGCAGTGCCTCACAACCAAGGCTGAAAGGCTAATTGAAAGATAATCTACTGAAAACCAGAGAGTCAAAGCATGAAGCTCAGTATATATTGACTATGAACAGAATTTGAGAACACTCCAAAAACCGGAAATACCAAGGAAAACATGTGTGGAACTGCTCTTTAAAATCACCACTAAAAAACCCTGTGCAATTGGAAGCAACCATTGCTTCCAGCAGGGAAGCCATTACAAATGAGTATGCTAACACCTTCCAGGCCAGGAAGAAGGAATTGTTCCTTGTGAAATCATTGTCATTTCCATGCAATCAGTTTATGGAGCCATTTCCTTTCAAAATGATGGACTGCATCTATACTAATAAAGACAGTAGATAGTGCTGAGGTCAAAACTTTAAGAAGATAAAATATTGGTTAGGATTCCAGCTTTCTAGATCAACAGAACCGTTGTATTTCACCCAATGATTTTGGATTACTGAGTTTCTTTTAAGGAAGTTTAAGTGGAGAGAAAAAGAAGCAGGTATCATATTACTTAATTATCTTTTAAAAATTCTTCTGTTTACTGAGATCCTACATAGCATAATATTAAACATTAAAATTAAAGAATGGGAAGGATAATACCCATTATTTTGATTTGTGGTCTGTTATTAAAAAAACCTTAAAAATTAAAAACACATCAACAGTGAAATGGAATTTGGATAGAAGCCAAGTGGTCACATTAATTCCTGTGAAACAAAATAACACAATTTTCAAGTTCATTGGGTTTGTCCTCTAGAGCGTGTCAGCTGAGCTGCACAATGGGGAGGACGAGTCCTGTTTTTCTTTATCAGGTCACAATATTATAATGTGCCTCCTGATGTTCTCTGTAAGTTGAATTTTCCTCAATGCAAATGGCTTTGTTGGAGTACTTTTTGTGGAAAACTGAGATGCTGGAACATCTGCCTAGAGGAGGGCTGTGACAGCACTTTCAGCCTTCTGCCTGGACTCTCAGGGCAGCTGCACAGTAATTTGTTTTTCAGAAAGTGTTTTAGCCAACAGTCGGTGTTGTGCATATTCAGTGCACCTCTGCTGTTCATCCTACAGTAAAGCTACAAGAAATTAAAGCACAATTGTGAAGGGGGGGGATACAATGAATTTCTACATATTTTTGAGTTCAGAGCAGAGATGTTTGTTTCACTTCTTTCTCTGATATTTTAATATACTTAGATAAAATTTCAAGTCAGATGCAATTTTGTCATGAAAAATCAAGTGGATGTGAATTTTCTGATGTTGAGGACAAAATTTTTAGCCATTCCAAAATAGAATTCCTCTGTAAATTAACTGTTTTTTTCAAAACAATCTAGCAAGGCTACTCCTATCCCACCCAGCCAAGAAGATAGTCAGCTGCATAGGATGGATGTAGGACAATTTTTCATAAAAGCCAGCATGGTCGGATGACCCGGTTTGTTGAGATGCCATTTTCAGAATTCTTCATCACGTTTTACTTCTCTCCTTTGCTCCATCTCCTCCTCTCTTAATTGGAAAACAAGAAAGCAAAAATGTCATTCATCTATTGACAGTGCAAACATTTGGGCCAAACCTGTAGTGAAAGGGCCACCCAGAGGGAAAGGAAACCTCTAGTTTAGTTATCTGGGCTTTCTCCTGAGATGCTGGAGGCTGAGAGTCCAGCCCTTCTGGCTGGCCATTGCTGCTCACGATCCTATAGTGAGACCTTTGCTACATAAAGGAGGGGGACTTGGGTCTTTCTGCTCCCAGCGCCCTCTACTCACTGTAATGT
Organism: Athene noctua; assembly: GCF_965140245.1. Lineage (NCBI taxonomy): Eukaryota > Metazoa > Chordata > Aves > Strigiformes > Strigidae > Athene > Athene noctua. The sequence goes on from NC_134037.1 coordinate 56,380,101, forward strand.
CATTGAGGGTTTTTTTGAGAAAGCCCTTCTAGCCTGAATGTTAGGAACCCTCCCCAGAGAGTCAGTATATTCATAAATCCCTGGAGGTGTATTGCCTAGTATATTTGGCATGTTCTGGAAATGACTATCTGCAAGAAAGCCAGACTAGAGATCATCTCACATGAAAATGCTGATGGCAAGAAGGTATGAAGTTGATGTCAAGCCTCTTAGCATTTTTAATACTGAGGACACCTTAAGATAGAATTAGGTGTACAGGAATTTCAAAATATAAGTGGTTACAAATGAATTGACCATGGGAAATGCATTGACCATGGGAGTTCTGAGGGTGTTAGTTTGGGATACAGGCTGTTAAAGGGACAGATAGCTACCTTAATCCAAATAGTCATCTTAGTGACCTTGTGCTTACGCTCATTAAATCACTTTTGCAAATATTACTTAGTGATATTTTTAACTTTTACAGTTCTTATCCCACATAAATTCCTTTAAAAATATGAGCACTTCAGTCATTTTGGACCTGAAACAGAAGTGGTAATATTAAGCAGTAATTAGAATAAGAGAAATGAAAAAAAAGGTTCGGTTTTGGGAGCAGGGACTGAAAGTCAGGTGGACCCTACTTTTAAGAGAATGCCTTCATCACTAAAAAATATCATGGAAGTATTGGCTTTGTCTCTGGCCCAAGCCTTCAATTACTCTATGCAAATATCAGCATAGGAAAGAATGATAATTCATTAGCTTCCCACCCTCAGTGTACTTTACCAAGAACACTTTTGGAAAACACGGGCTTAAATCTCTTCAGACAAAAGAGAATACTGAGTCCTTGTCTCCCAAATGTACTGGCTGACAGGATCTAGAGCAGCACACCAGGGAAGGGTTGGTTTTGACTTGCCCTGATTTCATACAAGTCCCTATCTTGTCACTGTCTTGAAACCACATATCTGATCAAATACATATCTGTTTACCGTCTTTCTAAACGCTGAGTTATTAGACACAGAGAAAGGTAATTTGGGATTGGAGTAGATGATCTCCAGAGGTCCCTTCTAACCTTAACAATTGTGTGATTCAGTGACAACGCCACTTCCAGTGGTGTTTTCGGGAAGGGCTGGTATCCATAGGTGCCAAATTGTACAAGAGCCAAGTGGTATTTGAGGCTCCCCTCAGTACAGACTACTGTAGGCAGTCCTGAGCTCAGCCAGCTGGTCTTGGGGGACTCTCTTTTTAAGAACCTAAATCTCCTTTTGTTCGTACAGGAGATAAGTTAGGAGCTCCTTACTCAGCTGTAAGGAGCTCTTCAGGCAAGGGTCAAGATTCCCAAAGGTAAATAGATGTTATGCCTGAATTAACTCAGTTCAGGTTTGATGCTTAAATACATTTCAAATTGACTCTAAAACTTTCTGGACCATAGGACTTCATCTCTCAACTTATTGTGTCTTTTTTTGGTTTTTTTTGAGAATGGATTCAATGTTGTAATTGTCACCCTTATTCTGGACTTTTGAATTTATTTTGGTCTTCTTTTGAGATCTTAAAAGATCTCAGCTCACCTTACAAGGTTTAACTGATTGTGTTATAAAAGTAAACATACATCTGCAAAGAGAATACAGGCAGAACAGGTGACACTCATAAAAATTCCTTTCAGATAAGGAAAAGAACCCCAAACACCAAATCTGCAGGAGTCACTCTGGAGACTGACTTCAATCTTCAGAGTTAAAGACTGTGGAAAAAAAAGAGTTTCACAAATTAAAGCCATTGGGAATGTTTCCTGCTAAAAAGTTCCTTCTTAAAATCTTGTATAATAATATATCACTCTACACACTTCCTGCAGAATATTGTGCACTGTTGGTTAAAGAGAGTTCACATACATGAAAATACTGCATTACTAATTTTGGCTAATGAGAAAATAGGAAATAAGACCTTGCTTTAAGTTATTTCTGCTCCCTGACAAATTTGAAGACATACCACAAGAACAGATAAAATCATTAATCTGCAGTTACTGCCCCAAGCATTCTCCTTACCCACATCTTTTAGAAATATAATACAAAGTAGTTAACAGTACATAAAAAACATGACTGATCTTAAGACTGGTATTAAATCTCTTTGCAATCATCCAGTCTTTAAAGGTGAGGGTGGTAGAACAACTATCATGACCTTCATTAATTTGAAGAAGAAAAAACTTATGTCAGCAGCTATCCAAAAGACATTTAGAATTGACTAGTCAACCATGGACGGAAAGAAAAAGGCATTAGCTATGTGGATTTTTCAGCTTTTCATTTTACATCTCTCCATAGTAGATTTTCAGGCATTCAATTTCCTACAATTTTCAGGTATTTCCATTGTGAGTGTGTTGATGAAATGGTTATTGCCGCACTGCAAGAAAGAAATTGTATGATTTCATAGAAAAGCAAGGACGTTTTACTTAAAAAAAAAAAAAAAAAGGAAAAATAAAGCATTTTCCTAGAGATATATTCAAATATCTCTATTTTTAAAAGGTTACTTCCTTCACCAGTGTTTTCTGTTAGATGGACCAACTTTAAAATCTGAAAGGATAAGCGTAAAGCCTTGTACTACAAGTTGCTCTAGAGATTTCCCTTCCTTCAACAGTAAAAGGGTATATCAACTTTATAATCCAGAGGGGCAGAGAGAAAAAAGAACTTCAGGAGTTTGAGGTCAGTCCTTATAGTGTTTTCCCATCTGTTTTGATTTTTTAAAAATCAGTACGGTTTCCTTCTTTTCACACATCAACTTGTTTATATAATTTCCATCACTCACTGGAGAAGATCTCTTTTCACTTGATTCCTAGTGATAAGAAAAATCATATTTGTGAGGTACCTCAGAAAACCAAAACATAAAATGGAAAAAAGTCCCGATTTTAATGAAACTACAGCTGTGGTTTCATAACCAGTGGCCGCCAAGGTTGTACTATGAACTAATAATAACTTTAATATCCAGACTTCTTAAAATCCTTCATCTACCTCAAATGCATTGAAAAGCAGATACTACTTTCTGTAAAACCATAGAATAAATGTTCTTGTTTACGTGGATGCAGAATTCTTTAATGTATATTTGTCTAAGAAGTTGTATGTGGGCATCAGATTCTTGGACTCACAAAATGGTTTGGGGTGGAAGGGACCTTTAAAGATAAGGGACCTTTAAAGAAGGGACGTTTAAAGACTGGACTTAGTCCAGTCCCCCTGCCATGGGCACGGACATCTTTCACTACACCAGGTTGTTCAAAGCCCTGTCCAACCTGGCCTTGAACTTCCAGTGATGGGGCATTCACCACTTCTCTGGGCAACCTGTTACAGTGTCTCACCACCCTCATTGTAAAAAATGTCTTCCTTATATACAATCTAAATCTACCCTCTTTCAATTTAAAACAATTGCCCCTTGTCCTGTCACTGTGGGCCTTGGTAAACGTCTCCTTTATATACTGAAAGGCTGAAAAAAAATGTTCTCATTGTTCTTGAGACAATGATTTGTTTTTAAAAGGTAATGTCATTATTTCCACATACAAGCATTCATAAACCATCAACCAGACACAATAAAAACATGATGATGATGATAATGATGATAGTAGGTAGCATTCCCATTAGAGTCTGTGAATATATCTATAGGTTAATGAAAGGTGATTTATAATTACATGATTCCAAGAAGTGAGGCAGTAAGAAATGTCTCTGCACAGGTACCACATCTAGTCCTATCTCATTAGCGAGAAATTAGGAAACAGAAGCTAAATAATTGTCTGAATTACACTAGAGTATTTCACAGCTTAATTCTGAAGATGTGTTTTGGCTACACTAGACTGATCTGTATCCTCCAGTACTGAACCATGACAGATCTCCAGATTAAATGTGAGATTGTCATGTTTAGAAATGCACCAATGTACCTTCAAATTCAAAACACAATGCAATCTGTTAATCACTAAGGTCTCTGAAGATAGCATTTTTAGTATATGGCAATGTAACATATGCATTGCGTTATTAAGATATAAATGTTAATGGAAGAACAAAAGAAATAGGTCATCTGGAAGAAATACTAGCTTTTTATATGTATCCAAGTAGCAAGCAAAAGCAAGCAGCTAGAACAAGAAAAACAATTACAAAATTATTTTGTCACGAGTATGACTGCCTATTACATTATAATATTTCTCTCACATCATTCAGTATATGTACTTCAAATAGTACCTTACTCCTCCCATCCTCTGTCCTTGTACAGATCATGCATTTTGATCATAGACTATACTCGGTGCTTGCTGGTGGACCGATTTAAAACATAAAGAGCAGTAGACAGTGAGATGTCAAGTTGAATGCCACTGAAAGACTGTCTTGTTGGATTTAAATATCCCAAGACTACAATGGCACCATTATTGTTCCTCATGCACAAAAAACCCAAACCCCCAAAACCAACAAAAACCCCCAACTATAATCACAGGGGAATCTTCTTAGTAGTAACTATTATACAGCCTTTAGGTATGAAAATACCTAAATGACTAGTCCACTGTTAAAGGACAGGCAAAAGAAATCCTCTCCATACCAGTACTGACAAGTAGTGCTTTAAGAGTTAAACGGACTTGTAAATGACAGAACTCATTTAAGCAGTGCAGTCTTTGAAGAGATGCAGAATGAAGAGATGGATGAATGTGTGAACTTGATCTAATTTTTCCTAGTTGCCCAACATGACACTAGATATCACTGGGCCAGACAATGATTGTTATATCACCTACCTTACTATTTATCAACAACAGAGAAACTGCTTTATAACAGGATAAGAAAAAGGAGTGCTCATCCTGGACCTGTTCACTTCTGGACAGTGATGTACACTATGAAGACTGAAATTTTCTGCAGCAGTTTTATGAAGACTGAAATTCTTTATAGCAGTTTTGCACAGAAAATCCCAAACTCTGGCCCCTGGAGATCACCTAGAGTTACGCTTCTCTAGGCTTAGAGTCATCCTGCATTTTCAGTAATCAGAAAATACATATTGAAGAGACATTTAAAATTTAAGTAGAGGAGATTTATTCAAACAAATATTGACTTTAAAAATAATTTCATTCTGTGAGATAAGAGTATAAAAGGAAAACATCTCTTGTTCATGTTCACTAATTGGAAAATTATGTTTCAGAGGATTTAACACATGCACCGTCACTGACAATCTCTCTCCTAACCTCTTTTGCACAGAAGTACACAGCTTCCTCTACACTCACATTACAGATAATATCCTTGTTTGAAGACTAATTTAGGCACAGAAATTTTAAAAGTACTTCTTCAAACTGCCTTTCCAGGACTACATTAATAGAGGATTTTGAAGAAGTTGCAGCTATTTCAGTAGCCAGTAATGTGCCTGTTGTGAGATATATAAAATAAAAGAGAAAAAAAAAATTCTTAAACGCATATGTAGGTGTTCAACAAAGTCTCATATGTGAATTTTAGGGTCAGAATTGTTTAATCCCATCAATCCAACACAAAATATTTTAAAGAAACCTAATCTCCAGCATTTCTCATCGTGAATTTCATTCCCATGAGAGCTCTACTGTTCTCACCAGGTCTAGCCCTTATTCAGTCTGTTTTATTTATGTTATTTCCCATTTGTAAACAGTGCATGTCCAAGTGCCGTGTTTTTAATGAAGTGTAGCAGTAGCATTTGATTGGAATTTAGATAAACGAGCGTATACATTCACATCTGCTTTATGCAAGTTTATATGCATATATATGAAAAGTTTAAAATGTGGCTAGAGAAATACCAAAAGCTGGTCTTTGTTACTATGTATTATAATTTTTCACCACGAAATAGAAAGTACTATGGAATCAACAGTTATTTACCCCTTACTGTTGAAATAAGAGTATTATGAGATAATCTTTTTTGGAGTCCTTATAAAGAATAATAGGAGGGTTGCATGGAAAAGTCAGAAAAAACTATGCCTATGAAAAAATTTGTTCTGTACAAGATAACTGTAATGTCCCTTTAATAAATATCAGCATATACTATTGCTTGTAATATTTCAGTAGTTTGAGACTATAAGCATATATAGCATACTAGGCACTATGCATAATAAGAAACAGTTCTTCCCCCAAAAGATTTACAAGCTAACTGAATCCAAGGAACCATTTAACTTTATTTTACAGATAGGCCAGGTGACTTTTCCAAGGGCAAATCAGACATGCTGGAAGCAAGCAATAAGACCTGTCTCATAGCACCCTTTACTAAGTACCATCATAATAACCCACCCATCACTTCAGTACACCATTAACTCAAGCACACGTTAGTTCAGATTGCAGTGGGATGTACTGCTAAATCCTGCACAAATGTTCTGTTTGCTTATTCTGTTGATAAAAGACACAGCAAAGACCTTTCTGATGTTTTCAAAACACGTAGCAGGTTGAACAGGTGGTGTTGAAGGTGTTCTGGGTGAAGAAAAGGACTAGCTGAGGCTGGCTGGGGCTGAGGAGATACTCAACCTCCTTTGGCTTGGTGTGTTGAACAGAGTAGGAAATAAGCAAGCTTACTTATTTAATGCCAGTTGTTTGGAAAGCACCTTGCCTGTTAGGAACGTGAACATTACTGAATGTATCTAGTATTCCTTTGCCAAGCAATCCATATCACACAAATCTTTCAGTACTCTACTACATGTGAGGCTTCACGCTGCGCCCTCCCCAGGGCATGGCTGGGTTTCCCTCTGCTACCCCAGGTATCCCAAGGATCTTGTCTTTGGCCAGTATTTACACTCAGCTGCTCTGAAAGCAATGTGACCACCTTATGCTTGGAGATAAGAGATCTTTGACAATAAACAACATCACTTCTCTGACACGGGTATCAGAGCCCATTTACCTCCCGAGCAGATTCCAGAATCTGTTACTGGTAAAAACCTGTGGTTTCACTTAGAGCACAATACTGTGTACATGTGACAAACTTTTATCTATTGTTTACTTAGCAAATAAAGACCTAATCAACAGCCCATTAAGGGCAGTGGGCAGAATACTATTGCCTTTGGATCAGGCATTGAATTGCTCTGACATTGTCTGTCATTAAGTTTTATATATATAAAAAACATGTTTTAGAAAATATTGTCCAAATATACTATGCAGAAAAAACACCATAATTTTATCTTTTGTCCCAGAATTTAAAAATAACTGGCTATATCAATTTCTGGCAAGACCATTGTGTCAGTGATAATCAGGCACAGGTGACTACAAACTCGTGTTTCCTAACCTTAGAAAACTTAGTGGAATTGCTATAACTCAAAGATTAGTGAGTGCATTAATCTCTCTCTGTCAGGAAACAGGTATTCAAAGCCAGACTCCTGAATCTCAATACAGACAATACACTACAAATGGGCATACGCAAAAGGCAAGCAATAGTTTTGTTTCCAGATTAATCAAGGGCCTGAGCAACTTCCAAGTGAAGGTACTGTCTGTCCCTGAGGCTTTCTGTAGACTGGCTAACCAAACTCAAGAAAAAAAGATTTTCTGGAGTGAAAAAACAGAATTATCCAAAGCAAGAGAACACCAGGCTCAGATACACCCAGTCATAGCACTTCGTAGATTCCTTGTGCAGTGCACTTCTGTTCACATTTAGCAGGAAGAACATTGATAATGTTCTATAAAAGATGGAAAGCCAAGACTGGGATTAAAAAAAAAAAACAAAAAAGGAAAAGGGAAGAGGTTGGTTATACATTACTGAACTGTAATGTTGCATAGCATCTGAGTGAGATGATTTGTTCAATGAAGGCTGTATAAATCTAATAGGCATCTTTTGCCAGACACATATCACCCATGACAACTATTGAATACATCTGAGGTGGCACAGGCAGTTCATCAGATCTGACATCTTGTTGCTGCAGCACTGCGGAGATCTTGCTCCCTTCCATTCTCACATATCCTCTTCCTTCTCTATCCTACCCCATCCTCCTTCCCTTTCCCTCAGTCCCAGATGTACTGTCCCACCCATATTCTCTTTTCACACTCCCTGGCTGATTTAACACATTGAAATATCAGAAAGCTCTTCACTGTTTTTTCCTGGTCTTGTTTTCTGTTATTTCAGTGAATTAAACAGACACAGAAGTGTCTGACAAGTGCTGAAGTTGGCACAAGGTTAGCAGTGAGAGTGTGCGGCCAAGAGTAAGGTGGACAGAGACACAGAAGCGGAAAACAACCTGGTTTTAGCAGTGGTGAGCTGTCTGTGAATAGAGGACTTGAGGGAGCTGTACCCAACCTGTGGTAGAGCCTTTAGGTTTTTGCTTTATATAAAGAGAATAGTCCCTTGACTTTAGTGGTTTGCTTCTATTACAGAATCACAGAATCGTCTAGGTTGGAAAAGACATTGAAGATCACCTAGTCCAACCACTGACCTAACAATGACAGTTCCCAACTACACCATATCCCTCAGCGCTATGTCAACCCAACTCTTAAACACCTCCGGGGATGGGGACTCCACCACCTCCCTGGGCAGCCCAGTCCAACGCCCAACAACCCCTTCTGTAAAGAAATGCTTCCTAATATCCAGTCTAAACCTTCCCTGGTGCAACTTGAGGCCATTACCTCTTGTCCTATCACTTGTTCCTTGGTTAAAGAGACTCATCCCCAGCTCTCTGCAACCTCCTTTCAGGGAGCTGTAGAGGGCGATGAGGTCTCCCCTCAGCCTCCTCTTCTCCAGACTAAACACCCCCAGTTCCCTCAGCCGCTCCCCGTACGACCTGTGCTCCAGACCCTGCACCAGCTTTGTTGCCCTTCTCTGGACACGCTCGAGTCATTCAATGTCCTTTTTGGAGTGAGGGGCCCAAAACTGAACACAGGAATCGAGGGGCGGCCTCACCAGTGCCAAGTACGGGGGTCAGATCCCTTCCCTGTCCCTGCTGGCCACGCTATTGCTGACACAAGCCAGGATGCCATTGGCCTTCTTGGCCCCCTGGGCACACTGCTGGCTCCTGTTCAGCCGGCTGTCAATCACCCCCCCCAGGTCCCTCTCTGACTGGCAGCTCTCCAGCCACTCCTCCCCAAGCCTGTAGCGCTGCTGGGGGTTGTTGTGGCCCAAGGGCAGCCCCCGACATTTGCCCTTATTGAAACTCCTCCAGTTGGCCTCAGCCCATGGCTCCAGCCTGTCCAGGTCTCTCTGCAGAGCCTCCCTGCCCTCGAGCAGATCAACACTCCCACCCAGCTGGGTGTCACCTGCAAACTGACTGAGGGTGCACTCGATCCCCTCGTCTAGATCATCAATAAAGATGTTAAACAGGAGTGGCCCCAAAAACGACACATGGGGGACACCACTCATGACCGGTCACCAACTGGATTTAACTCTGTTCACCACAACTCTTTGGGCCTGGCCATCCAGACAGTTTTTTACCCAGTGAAGAGTGTGCCCATCCAAGCCATGAGCAGCCAGTTTCACCAGGAGAATGCTGTGGGAAACAGTGTCAAAGGCCTTACTAAAGTCAAGGTAAACAACATCCACAGCCTTTCCCTCATCTAATAAGCAGGTTGCCCTGTCGTAGAAGGGGATCAAGTTTGTCAAGCAGGACCTGCCTTTCATAAACCCGTGCTGACTGGGCCTGACCATCTGGTTGTCCCACATGTGTTGTGTGATGGTACTCAGGATGAGCTGCTCCATCAGCTTCCCGGACACTGAAGTCAAGTTGACAGGCCTGTAATTTCCTGGATCATTCTTCTGAACCTTTTTATATATGGGTGTCACATTGGCCAATTTCCAATCTGTCGGGACCTCCCCGGTCAGCCAGGACTGCTGGTAAATGATGGAAAGCGGCTTGGCGAGCACCCCAGCCAGCTCCTTCAGCACCCTTGGGTGTATCCCATCCAGTCCCATAGACTTGTGTGTGTCTGTGTGATGCAGGAGGTCACTGACTGTCTCCTCCTGGATTGCGGGGGGTCGTTCTCCCAGTCTCTGTCTTCTGGCTGAGGAGGCTGGATTCCCTCAGTACAACTAGTCTTGCTATTAAAGACTGAGTTAAATGTTAACACCTATTTTGCAGTTATTTGCAGATAGACTAGGTATACAAGGACAAGTGTTGCTAACAGAGCTGCTTGGAGTATCTGCAAAAACTCTCTAAACCACTTCTTCAAGGGTGAACATATTTTCCAACCTCAGGTCTATTCTTGGATCATTCACAGAGAAACTGGAGATGTTTGTATAGCTGTATAGCAGTGACAAACTCGGCTGGCCTCCTTACTTTTCTTTTCCTGGATGCTGCCCACCAAAGCACAGCAGAAATACATGAATAGTGAAGTGGCTGTTAAGTCTGCAAGCTTGTAGGAGCACGTACTTATAAGAATACAAACATTTTCATCCAATTTGGCAAAGGAAAAAGAATACATACTGAAAAACGGCATTTTAAAATCAAGATAAGCAACCTGAGATACCTGTCTAACATCAGCTTGAAAGAGAGGTAAGCATGGGAAATTTTTACTTCCATGTAGCTACATAAGGTCAGACTATGAAGTCCCCACCTGCAGTTTACCTCAGCCTCCTACAAACTGTAGAGTCTCCCTGTGTCTGCAGAGGATGGAGACGTGAATGATGAAGAGATTAGTGTAATACAAATATATAATGTTAGTTTATTTATTTTGAAGTTTGCTCTTTGGGGAGAACAGAAGTGTCTACTTCTATACAAAACAGAATTGGTTTTCATTTAAAGATTGTAAGAATAGGAAATAAGTAAAATACTCAAATGTAAAGAGACAGACAGACATGTCTGGCTTTATCAGCTGGAGACAGAGCAGGAAATACATTATTAAACATCACCATCTACTGGATGCCACCATTTGTTCCTTACAAAGGGAACTCTAAGCTTCTATGCTGAATTAATTTGTTAGACAAGCCTCTGTTTTCACAGATCTGACACTGCTCATATAGTTACTGGCAGACCAAATTTTGTGGATCTTCTCAGCACCAGGCTGGGAAAATACAGGCTGTGAAACTGTTAATAAGCCACAATGGAAACTTAAAAAGACAATGTGAGGGTAGTTAGGCACGGGGGCAATAGCATTGTTTGGGTAATCAGTTTGTTGTGCTATGTTTGTGCAGACACACACACACACGTGCACAAAACGGAGCTGGGCATAGCTTGTGCTCACTGCAGTACCATAGTTTTGAATATTATCTGCTCACTCTCTTGACTGCACAGATAAGATTCAACCATTTTTGTGTGATTTTACAGCCTCGGGACTAGCAGCGGGGCTCACAGAGCCTGCTGAGTGCAGGTTGCACTCCCTTGATGCAGCTGTGAAGGATGCTCCTTCCCTTCCCCACTGAGAGCAGAAGTCCCTGGCCCCACAGTTAAAGACGGCCCTTTCCTTCCCCAATGCCCCCCACCCTGCTTTGCATCTCTCCCCACCTCCTTTTTTTTCAAGTTTCAGAGAAGGCACAGCATTGTGTGGAAGCAACGAATGATGCAAATATGCTCCTTTGCAATAGAAAAGAAATCTAATGGAGAAGTGCTAAAACTTTGAGGGTCCCCCTCTTTCTTTCCCTTTGCTTTTCCTAAGAATTCATTTGTTTGCATTCACACAGCTGGTGACTCAAGCCACCAGAACTAAACAAATTCTTGAGAGAAATTAATTATAAAAATTTGCTGCGGCATAAGCACCTTGGGAAGGGCTCAGAAAAAAGCTGCAATAAACACGCAAAGGCTAAGAATTTTTCCTGATAGTGAGTGATGATCTAAAGCCATCATTATAATTAGTTTATCAGAAAGAATGGGTAACTATTAGAAACAGTAAACCTAAGATTATGGAGGCTACTTCAATGCTTTGACCCTTTAATTCACAGGTAGATATTTCTCTGAAGAAATTTGTATGATTAAAAAACTTAGTCCTGGTTATATCCTTTCAAAAGGCATGGGCAGTGACAGGGTGAAAAGCACAGGGGCTTTTAGCTTAACACACTGAAATTTTTTTTTTGTCAAGAGCAAAATACTTTCGAAAAGTAAACACTGAGATGTGGTAAGGATTGAAAAAAATGGGAAAAGAGTCTTGTTTGAATTGTTGGTAGTTAAAACTGTTTCTTGTAATGAGTCAGAGGAAACCAGAAATGTAGCTTTGGAAGGAGCTCGATTCCTGTTATGTCAAGCCAGAAAAAATTACAAATGCTGATAATAGTGAGAAATTACTTTATCATTTCCTGGTGGAATACCATGGTATGTACCATACCATGCTGTTACTGTACTGTCAGCGTATTTGGAAAGAAATAGGTGTTAAAAAGTCTACCAAACAGTCCTGAACATCAACATCGTATCAGAGCTTCTGTGTAGTTCATTTGTGTGGGGAGGATATGAGGTGAAACAGTTTCTAATACTTACATAAACATTGTGAAGTTACACAGGAATGGATAAGTAACAAATTGTATTTCTATTGATGCATTTATCTTCCAAATCTTTTTCAGTTCAACACACAGAGTCCCTCAAGTAGATAGATTGTTGTTACTGGCAAGTCACACCAATATAAAACTGAACACATTTTGTTTCAATGTGTTGTGTTGGCAACAAGAAAAAGGAACACTGCAATGCCTGAGTGTCAATATAGAAGATATTTCACATGTAAATTATTGAAAAATATTTCTGCTGTGCTACAGAGCACATGCATCTGAGCATTTACTCCAGGCTGTATAACAGAATGTGTTGAATTTTGGTGGGATCACACCATGACAAAATTCACCTAAAGCTAAGCAAGACTTCTTAGGCTCTCAGATTTGCAAGAGGGTGATTTGTTTTAGTGAGTAATGTGCCTGGTTTGCATTATCCCTGGGAAACACTTTTTTCTCTCCACTGACTATAAAAGGAGACTGAGGTGACCAGATTAGACTCAGAAAACTAACTCTGAGACAAAGTTAGACAAGAGGTATCCCATGCTTCAGGGACAAATCATGGAATCACAGAATAGTTTGGGTTGGAAGGGACCTTTAAAGCTCATCTAGTCCAACCCCCCTACAATGAGCAGGGACATCCATGATGGTCACCTTCGAAGGGAGTACAAGGATAAGAATGCTAAGCAATAATGAACTCGGAATATTTTGTTTATATGAAATAGGACCTTTCCATCAGGATGAATGCTTCTGAGATTACATGAAACAACAGAAAACTAGGAATTAGCTCCTTGAGGTAAAATCAGGATATTTTGTTTATATGAAATAGGACCTTTCCATCAGGATGAATGCTTCTGAGATTGCATGAAACAACAGAAAACTAGGAATTAGCTCCTTGAGGTAAAATCAGGATATTTTGTTTATATGAAATAGGACCTTTCCATCAGGATGAATGCTTCTGAGATTGCATGAAACAACAGAAAACTAGGAATTAGCTCCTTGAGGTAAAAAAGTAGCACACAGTGTGCTAGTTATTTTGCAAGAGACCTTTTCAGTTGACTCCAATCAACACCTTCAATAGGCAGGTGTGACAACTTCTCACATTTAAGGTCCAGTAAACAGAAGATGGACTTGTGATGATTTGCTTCTGATGGTTAGGTAGTTCAGAACGCATTAGTGAGGCAAAGGCTCTTGGGAAGCCAGGCAAATAAAAATAATAGCAAAGGTGTCACTGAAGGCAGAGTTGAAGAAGTCTGGCTCAACAGACTGGTAAATGGACTTGAAAATGGAAGAAACATGGTACAAATAGAATGGTAGGAACTGGATGAAAGTAGGAATAGTCTGAAAGAAGGTAATGAGGGATGAAATAAGTAAAAAAGAAGATGAAGAGCAAAGCTAGGGCAACTGTTTTAGTTCCAAGAGTGTGAAGGTGTCATGATTTTTAAGGAAGTTATAAAGAAAATTGTGAAGTGGTAAAGAAAATTACTTGAGACTGCAAACCTGTGGACAACTCCCTGGGCTTTTTGGCTGGGTTTGGCAGACCATGTTGGGAGTTCCACAGTGCCAGTAAAACACCACAGATGTACCATTCATGTACCAGAAATATGACAGCTAAAACTACTCCAAGAACTCCCCGGCAGCAAAGTATGACATGGTGACTGCTGAGTAGGTATACTCTGAGGAATGGAAAAGATATCTACCCTGCTGAATCAAAAAGGCAAAGATAAGTTCAAGCAAAGAGAAAAAATAAGTTGAAAGGAGTTTGGAGGCAGGAGCAACACTGTAAGACACAAGGAGATGCAAGAAACTGGTAGTCAATTTAATCACACTGGTGGTTTTGGGTAATGAAATTACAATCAGAGAGGACACATGATAACAGTCCAAAAAAGAGAGGAAAACTGAAGATGAGCAGTTGTGTTCTTAGATAAATAGAAAAAAGATGCAACGGTCACAAGCTAAAGGGAGATTGTTTGACACTAATGAACATTTTTCATTGACAGATGGCCTGGGTATGATGTGACTCTCCATCACCAGAGATCTTTAAGAACAAGTGAGACAGTTTTGGGAATCATGTAGGTATAACAATACCTGTCTGTAATCCTGCCTTGTTGCACTGGAAGAGATGGGATGGACAAGATGATCTCCGTCAGTCCATTAAGTCTTTCAGCACTGTAGACCATGACTGTGAAAATAAGACTGAATGAGGTAATAAGCAAAACTTTCAAGAACATCAGCAGGACTAAGTGGCAGAGGATAAGATGCTGGAACTTGAAGACTGTACGTCCACATTGCCAAGCACACCTACAGCACTAGTATCAGTAGGAGGGACAAGCCCATAATGGCAAGAGTCATAGGCTGGCTTGGCTGAGTAGCACTCCCTGTGACTTTAAACAGACACAGCACCAACCTCCAACTACAGAAAGATATTTTCTAGAAAGCCAAAGGATTTGGCTGCTTTACTGCTGCATGAGTGAAGAGTTAAAACACCACAGTTTCCCTTTTCTTGCCAGGATTAATCTTTCTGTCCTATATATTACTTTAATTGCCAATGATTTCATATAGAACCTTTTTTAAAACAATTTGAGTTTATTAAAGAGCACCGTCTGTCTCCTGTCACAAGAAAATATTTTATATTTAATTTAGTATAAGTTACTTATTTTAAAAAAATCCCTTTAAAATGTCTATTAATTATTGAGTAGATATGTTTGCTCACATATTAGCACTGGATGGTGTACCTGTTCTTATGCATGCTTTAAACATCATGTGTTTACTTAGGAGCACTGGCCTATCCACTTTTCTTTCTTTACTACTGCAAACATAAGCTTATTTTTCTATAAAGCAGGTAACACCACACACCAGTCTTTCACTGGCTTTGAAAGAACTAGTTGGAGATGGCTTGTATGAGCCAGAGAAGGTTACTAGGTCCAAGGAGAACTTTTACTGCAAAGCTCTTAAAATTATCATCAATTTTAGGTAAAGCTAATTAAATCAGTGCCTGGCCTTCACAAGGGAGAGGAAGGGACTACAAATAGCTGTTGCCCCAGGGTGGAAACTAGCTGGTCCCTGGACCAGACCCCCTCACTCAGTTAATCCTTGTGTTGATGATGGCTATAATTCATTAGTGTCACTAAGGATATTTGAACATCACAGCAAAAGAGAATGCTGCTCTTACGCAGCAAATAAATACATTTACCTCCATATTACCAAAAAGACAACAGCACATCGGACTTTGCTCACAAAAGATTCAACAGAACCATTAGTAGCTGGGAGGTTTTATTATACTGTAGAAATACTGAACCTTGTGGGCCAAATTCTGAAGTACATGGGTCAGCCAGAAGTCACAGAGAAGTCAGAGGGTCAAATGCAATTTTAATGTAACCTCAAAACAAAGCCATCAAAACCAGAAGCTGAGCTGTTTCAGTGAGTTATGCTAAGAACTGATACACTGACAAAGTCACGTATGGACATAGGCATATGGGCAAGGTCATGTATAGCTTCACATACAAAGTAAGAAGGGGACATGGGTACAGTGAAGAAATATTTGAATAGAGTAACCAGTAAGGAAAGAATAATATTTTACACAGCTAAGGGAAGTGGTGTAAATAGAAGCAGCAGAAAGTTCAGGCTAAATGCCATTTTTGATTCTGGGACTCCCTCAAGGGTCTTCCTCATTTCTGAAGTCTGTCATTCATGCTTACGATGCGGTTTTGGCAAATATGGGCACACCTGCGGCTTTGTTAAATATGGATGCGATAGCTGATAGCGGGTCTGCTAGTGCATTTGTGTAGGAGTGGAAGTGGTAATATTCTGCTGCTTTATACTGCCGGTTGGATCAATGACTTGAGGTGAAACAGAAGACAAAGGGAGTAGAAGGAAGAACAGCCCCTCACAGATTTTGTGCCTGTGACAGCCCAGCACTACTCGATGGCTAGAAGAACGTGTCTAACATTCATCTAATAGAGCATTTCTGGGCTGCTTGCCACCACAAGCCATACTAGAGTCTCCCAGCCCTTATCTGGGAGCACAGTGGCCAAGATTTTGCTTTTAATGAGGACATATTAAAACTGGATGTTGCAGTGATCAGGCTAATTTTCCATCCTATTGACAACTTTGCTCTCTGGAAAAAGCAGGGACCATCTTTCTGTGATTGTCCCCTGCCATCTCTCTCAGTCGGCGTGCTGAAATGGAGCAAAGCAAAGACACGTTTGCCAGATCAGCGTGATTTATCTGTGCGAAATCAAGATGTTTTGTTCCAATACCCGCAAAATGACACTAGGAAACAGGGAAATACTGAAAGTAGCAGACGGTGCCCAGGAGGCACCAGGAGGTACCCGGCTCCTGCTCTTCGCCTTGCGGCTGTCAGGAGGCTGCTGCGAGGGGCCGAGGGCCCGTCGGCCGCCGCTCGCCCTCCCCGGGGGGGATGAGGGGGGCCCCCGCGGCCGCCCCCGTCCCTTTGCCGCGGCGGGCCGAGCGCTGCTCCTTCACACAAGCGAGAGCCGCCGCCGCCGGCGGGAGTTAATGATTAAGTCCCCAGCAGATCCGCTGCGGGCCGGCTCCCCCGAACCTCCCGGGCCTTCCGCCACGGCCCGTCCCCTCCCGGCCCGGCGCGACCAGCCTCACTGCGCGCCGCGGCGGGCGGGAGGCGGCGGCAGGGACGGGGCGGGAGAGCTGCCCGCCGCCGCCCGACAGCGACCGCCGGGACCCCACCCAAGGCGGCGCCCCCTCCGCGGGCGCGGGGGAGCTGCCGTGAGGAGGGGGTGGCGCCGCGGGCCCGGCCGCCCCTGCGCGCCCGGGAGCCGTGCAGCCCCGCTGGAAGGCGCCCCAGGGCACACCCGTCCCCCGCCGCCGCCGCGTCGCCTCTCTCCCCGCACGCTGCGGGCGGCGGCGCTTGGCCGAGGCGCCCGAGCCCCGCGCCAGCGGCCGGCGCGGCCCATGCCTGAGCCGGCGCCCCCCGCCCTCTGAGGCCGCCGCTACCGCCCCGTCGCGCCCCGTCCCCCCCCGCCGCCCATGGGCGCCGCTCGCGCCGCGGCGGGGCAGAGCGGGCGCCGGTGAGGAGCATGGCCAAGGGGCCCGGGCAAGAGGACGCCTTCCTGCACCTGCCGGCCGCGCAGGCCGTGTCGGCCGCCGCGCAGGAGGACTGCTACGCGGGCTTGCTGGGGCGAGGCGCGCTGCCCTACGCCCAGGAGGGGCTCTGCGCCGCGGTGGGCGCCGAGAGGCGGCTCCCGGAGCCGGCGCTGCCCGCCGGCATCAAGTCAGGTAAGAGGCGGGGTGCCGGCGGCGCTCCCTTTGCGGGCGGGGGGGACTCGGGGCTCGTCGCTGCCGCTCGGGGACCCAGCGGGGACGCGAGGTAAGGCGGGGATGGCTGCGCGGGCTCGGGGCGGCCGGGCCCGTCCCCTCGGGCAGCGGCGGGCGGGCGGGCGGTTAACCGGATGCCCGCAGGGCTGCCGTCGCGCCGGGGGGAGGCGGCGTGCTGCCAGACCGTAACGAAGCCCGGGGGTTTCTCTTCTTGTTCCCCCGGCGCTCAGAAACACGCTTTCACAGCGAAGCGCTCTCCTCAGAAGAAGAGGATGCGGGTAGTCGGGACGGCGCGCTAAAAGCCGCGGAGCAGAGCCCGTCTGCGAAGAAGAGCATCACGCAGATCATGAAGGACAAGAAGAAGCAGACGCAGCTCACCCTGCAATGGTAGGGCTCCGGCGGCCAGACCCCGCTGCCCGCCCCGGGGCCACCGGCCCGGCCGCTCGGCGCGGCCACCCCGCGTCTTCCCCGGGCCGGCAGCCGCCGGCAGGACCGGGCCGGTGTGTCTGTCCCCCGGGCCCAGAGGGACGCTTCTCGAAAAGCTGAGCCGGCAAGGAGGGTTACGTCTCACGGCTCTTTCAGGAATATATGTCGGTTGTGGGGTGTTTGGTTAGTTGGGTTTTTATCGGATGAGCCTCGTCTGCAAGTAAGGACATCCACCCCCAAGTTTCTGATTTTTTTAAAATTAGCGCAGGTTTATCCGTTAACAGAAATCTCTCTCGGATTCTCACAGTACGTGGCCACTGATGAAGTGTATCGAAAAAATGTAGAAATGACTTAAGAACTGCATATATGAGGGGATGTTTTGATTATCTTTTAAGTCTATGACTGTTAGATTTTCACTGTCTTATAATGTATTTTTTTACGTGATATTCTACCATCCATGGAAGCCCTAGCTTTACTTCTTTTCTTTCTGGGCAAAAATTAACCAAATAAGAGGTCAAATTCTGCAGACATTAATTGATAAATGTTTCTGTTAAAGCACGCTTGAAATTAGGGAGGAGTGCTGTTGAATTAAATGGAAACAGTTACCAAATGCAGACTGTGAATCTAGATGGTTTTCCTTCTCACTGAAAAATGAGAGTAATCCTAATCATCGAGTTTCTTAGTCTAGTTTATGTCTGACATCTGAGTGTAAATTGTAAGGATTTAAGTCTGGTGAGTCAGTGCAAAATTACTCAGTATGCAGCATTTACTACACAGTATTTTCTTACAGATTTGTGTAATTTGAGAAATAAATTTATTGAACATCATCCCAGGAGTAGCAAATAATGTAAACTGATAAAGAAAAGAAACAGGACAACAGTGAAATACCCAGCTGTTACCAAGAGTTCAGTTCAAGTGAAGACAGCCAGGTTTTTTACTTCAGTTTTAAAAATTTTACTTTAATGACCATCACTAGGCACTTGTATTCTGTGTAAACTGATTGTGAAGCTACATAAAAATACACCCTCTTCAAAAAAAGTTTGTTTCTTTTCAGTATGATTTGATCAAGAAACAGTTTCAGGTCCAGCATGGAAATTAAAAATCAAAAGTAGGAAGAAAAGAAACATTAGTCCAGGTGTTAGAGGTACAGTGGAACAGAAGATCTAAGTTCAAGTCCCTGATCTACACAAAGAACAGACTTAAACCCAAGGCTTTCATAGTCTAGTTAGTGCTCTTATTTTCAGAGCAAGGCTGGCTCTTAGGTGAGGATCATTTAATTATTTATGTAAAGCAAAAAAGTCCAGACATTGAAAAAGACTCATTAAGAAAAGGGACCTGGCCCCAGGTTTTCCATATTCTGCAACTAACCAAAGCACCAAGTGTGGAGTCAGTCTGTAGATCTGACTTGTTCAGGAGAAACTAATCTGTGTGATCTCATCTAATTCTTCAGTAAAATAAAATAAAAATAATAATAATAAAAAAAGGACAGTACCAAAAACCAGAAAGAAAATGAAATTGGGAGACTTGGCATGTTGCTTCTTACTCTTGCAGTTTCTTTCTCTATACAGGCTGGAAGAAAACTACATTGTCTGTGAAGGAGTTTGTTTACCAAGATGCATCCTTTATGCACATTATTTAGACTTTTGCAGAAAAGAGAAGTTGGAACCTGCTTGTGCTGCAACTTTTGGAAAGGTAAAGACTGAATGCCTTCATAATTCGTTAGATTATGTCTTTTGTAGAATCACAATTTAGTACACCTGTGTCAAAATTCCTCTCAAATTCACATGTTTTCTACTGCTAATGTACATGGAGTCAAACTACCTACACTGTTCCATACGAAGTGATTTCATGACATCAACTTTAGGAGAATAAAGCTGAAATGCTCTTTGATTTATTGTTATTTCATACAAAAAAGGCATTGTCTTTGAGACCTTTTTTTTTTTTTTTTTTTTTTTTTTTTTGTCAAAAAGATGATGACATCAATAGGGTTCTTTCCACAATGCCAGATCTGACATGGAAGACACTTTTTAATTATACTAAAGGCAGTGTAAAGTGAGATGTGACACAAGAAGCAATACGAGAGGGAATAAAAATTAATAACACAAAGAGCTCCTGAATGAAAAATTGTTGATTCATCCTCTTTTCCACCCTTCTCTACAATTAATCCTGAAATAATTTAATGAAAGGGAGATGTAAACTTACCAGATTAAATCCTGAGTAGTTAGTGAAACAGGAAACCCAAACTGCTTCAAGGATCATCTTTTTTTAAACACTACTGATCTAGTCATTGTTCATACATAGCAAAATGCATTAATTTAATTAAATAATAATAATGGATTTAAAATCCAGTTCATAAAATGTTCACTTACTAATTTTTTCCTCTTGAATGAGGTATACTGAGAAAGTGTATGTCTAATTTTCGTTACACAGCTTTGGTATAAATGAGGAAGACAACAGATTTCCATTTAAACATTGTTCCAATGGTAATCTATCAGATGTATCTACTAGATCTACTTCTATTACTGAATTACTTTTTTACTTAATAATTCTTTCACGTTAAGCATCTTCCTTTACAGGAAGAGTAGGATGTTTTTAGGGCACTAATCTCAATCCAGTGACAGAATATTTTGCTTGACTTGGATTAAATCACATAACCTGAGTTCTTTACGTGGAGCATAGATCTAACAGAAGCTTCCACAGGGTTTTGGTGAGCATAAGTAAGTTTAAGACTGTTGAGCACTTTGACAGTGTAGACACAGAAGTACCTGTGAGGCAACTATTTGCTTGCTTTAACCTTCAGATTTCATTTTTCATGTCAAAAATCAATTTATTTTTAGTAGTTTGACTCTGAAAACAGAATAGCTAGAGGGCAGATCTTTCCTTGGTTTGGTTTAGATCTCTGAAGCAAAAGACACAGTTGTACTTTAGGGACCTGAATGAAACAGGATCCTGGTGAAGAAAACTAGATTTTAAATCACAGAAGTGAAAACAGAAAGGAAGAACAGGTGGGAAGGGTGGGAAGGAGTTTGTGGGTGGGAAGACTGGAGATAGTCAGCAAGATGGACAAGGATAGAAGGACCCCTGCAGTGTAAAACATGCTTAATTGTTTATGTTGTGACATAAGTGCCACAAATATTTATTCATGGACTACATTAGACAATATTTTTACACTAAGATTTTTCTAGAAACATATTACTAAGAAAGTATATCCGTGTTAGAAATTAATACAGTTATTTTCTCTTTAGACCATTCGTCAGAAATTCCCTCTCCTTACCACAAGGCGGCTTGGAACAAGGGGCCATTCAAAGTAAGGCACAATTATGTGTTTATCCATTTAGAAAATACATTCGAGGAGTGACATGTATTTCCATGTCTCCATAACATATACTATTTGGCAGGGGGATTTATTCCGATGACAAGCTGCAAGTGGTAACTTTCTTGTACATGATGAAACTGACAGAGAGTTCAAATCTGAAAACACTACTTCAGGCATAATTTCTAAAGTTGAATTGATTAAGCTTCTAAAACTTGTCATTATATTTATAGAGCCATGCATTTGTTGCAAATATATCTCAAAATGTTACATATGAAAAAGGTTATATAATACATATATCTTTGTTAGACCTGCTCATCTTCCTATAAATAACGTGCAGTTTAACTGATTTTGTTTGCCTTTTGCAAACTTAACAACTTTCAGTGTGTTCTATCCATAACAGTATGGATTCATTTAAAGACACTAGAAAAAAGCTTTGTCTTAAACTGAGAAAAAAAGTGCAAGTCTGCTCTTTGTTGTGGGTAATTTATAACAACTCTGAAAAGTACACAACCTATAGTGTAGTCATTTCATAAATAATGTATCAAATATATCCAATTTGTATATTTGATCTGTGGAATATTAGGCTGTAGGAATAGATACGGATAATTATATATCCCTGTGGTGAAATTTTTATTAGTTCTGTTTCTGGCATTATGCTTTTGGCCATGGTAAAGTTAGTGTAAAACTGTTACGAGCAGTGGTAACAACATATTCCCTTACATCCACCCTCCCTCCTACGTCCTGATATCAAGATTGCTGAGGAAGGACTGATGAATTGTCCCCAGTCTGATTTTGCTTTTTAGTAGGGGAATGCTGCCTCTTAAGGAAGTGAAAAAACGTGCGGTGTATTGATATGAGGAATGTAGAGAAGTCGAAATAATGCTCTAGGGCATTGCTAGCACCAAGCTATGAGTTAGGTAACTCTAGGAAACTTCCATCCCTATTTGGGGAGTCACAAATACAGTGGTTCTCTGTATTGCCTGGAACCAAGATTGGCTCTGAGCTTTCCCGAGTGTTTTGCTTTAAACTGTTCTTTCAGTGTTTATCAATATCCAATTAAAAAAAAAAATATTTAAACCTAAATAGCATGGCCATGCCATTCAACATAAAATAAGGCTAGTTAATAATTTTGTTCTTTTAAAGTAACTCCAAAAACCTAATGGTTTTCAATCCCAAATCAAATTTGGACCAGATCTATATATTTCTATTGATTTCAAAGTAGGTTTTCCTAAAAATAAGACATTGTTACGAGGATCAAATTAAGATAGATATTGTGTCCAGCTTTCTGTGCATACACAAAAATTAAACATTTATTATTAATGCCTATATTTTAGGAGATGCATGCCTGTAAATATGTAAGTAGCCCTAGGATTTTTCTCATGCTTAAAATTACAAATGTGTTTAGGTACTTACTGAATAAGATTCAGGAAACTATCCTTGACTTACAGAAGACAGCGCAGAGTTGATGGTTTACTGAAATAAAAAAACAATCTCCAGAATATTAGCAAAGAAACATTTTGCTGATGAATAAGAAATCCAGAATACTGGTATTAACAGAAGAAACTAAAATATTTTGTTTGTTTGGAAAAACACTTTATTTTGAATAACTTAGCCTTGAAAGACAAAGTTAACTCTTGTCTTTCAGTAATTTATAAGCAAAGCTCTAAACAAAAGGAGACCGAAAAGGAAAAAAAGTACAAGACTGGTTTTCCTAAGTGCTTTGCAAAATAGTAGGAATGTCTGAAAGATGCATTGTTTACTTGTATAATTTTGAGGGGTTGTTTCATGTTGTTATGCTTGGTTTTATTCCTGCCTTAGAAATATGAAAAATAGCCAGTTGATTCTACCTTAGTTTTGCTGAAGAATGCATTGGAGATATCATTTGTGAATTTTAGGTTTCGTTGCATTATAAACGAATGTGGGGAAGAATTTAAATTCCAAATGTTTACATACATCCTATTTCTTGAGTATGTCTCAAGTATTTATTTTAAATAATCATTAATAAAAATAAAATCCAAAGAAAATAAAGCCTACATAGAATATTTGTCCTTTTTTAACACAGGAAAAAATAGTTTCTGTCACAGTCTTACAAATTTATAATTAATTGACTTTTTTTCAGGAGAGAGTACACAGTCTGCATTGAATAGAGGGAAGCTGGAACTGAAGTTCACCTCTTTTTTTTTTTTTTGTAGATGACCTATAGATGCCCAATAGAGTGGTTCTGAAGATAGTTACTATTAGAAAGGTTATTTATAGAACAGAGAGATTTCATGTACTGTCTGCCGTCATGAACTTCAGCTATGGTTACAGGCATATTCTGATGTAGATTTAGCTTTGCAGATGGACATTTGCTGCTGGTGTTGTGTTTAAGATTTTAGGAGATCTGGCATTCACAATCTGTGCAGGAATATTTGACAACCTACTAATTTATCAATGCCTTGGTAAAGTCTTAGGTTCATAACCCAACATATTTGGAGAACCTCTTTCAAATTGTAATGAATGAGATAATACAAGGGGAAAAGTCTCCCAAATGCTCATTATATTTTTGTTCTGACATATCCAATGAATTGATAAACAAGATCCAATCAGGATCCAAACTTCCAAAACATATCACGTGTCTGCATAATTTAAAGCACAGTAAATCAACCTCTATTAAGTAAAGGATTATGTTCCAAATCTAGTATTTGACATAGGAATCTAGCTACAAAATTAATTGTGTTGGGACATGTGTCACTATTTTCCTCTTTTTTTCTAAGGCATTTAACAGTATTATCACAGAAATACCTCATGCCCAGCAATTCTTCAACAGATCCCATATTCATATTGACCTTGGTGGCATTATGTGCCATATTTTCATATGGATTAACTGTTCTTGGACAATCTCCTCAAAGGGATGAGGCATTAGCAGGTTTTGTTTGAACATCTGGCATTTGTTTCTCTTTTTTTTTCCATCAGAGTTTTCTTCAGAGACTTTTCCTCTGTAATTCCCATTTCCAAAGATGCATTTACAATTGTTCTTGCTGTGCAAAAAAGAACCTTACAAAAGGCACAAGTTACAGTATTTCCAGTTCAGAGACTGAATACAGCAGCAAGTGGTCATAGAAAAGTGGCAGTATAAATAATGATCTCTGACTGTCTATTTATCTATCTCTGATGTTGTGGACCGTATTCCCCTCAGAACCACAGACTCACCAAGAAACAAATTCATTCTGGCTTTCACCAGGTGGCAGTTAGTCACACAAATACAATCTACAGAAGTATTTCTATTAAATTAATAAGCAAATTAAAGCACTGTTCATCAGTTTCAGTAAATGCCTAGTTACCCTCTGCTTTTATGTCAGCACGGACTCTAAATGTTTTAAACTGTTTCTGTGCTAAACAAAGCTGGATTACTGGGACTGGTAAGAAACAATTCTTACTAGCAATTAAATCCTGTTTTATTAAGCATGGTATTGTAGTGACATTGTTTTGTTTCTGTTGTTGCTATCATTATTTCAATATAATGTTAGTAGGAGCAGTAATAGTGCTAACTATTCCTGATAGTGATGTTTCATATAGCAGCATTGCCTAGGAGCTCTGATCATTGTCCAGGGCTCTACTGAGCCAGATGCTGCAAAAGCATGAAAGAAAAAACACACTTCCTCCACAATGGAGTAATTTTTCTTATATTGCAAAGAGAAGCTAACTCCCCAGGAATAAAGCATCTTACTGGACACTGCATGTGTACATGGTAACCTATTGATAGCACCTGGCTGTGGCCAGAAGAAAGCAAAGAAAATCAGTTTGTTTTTCCATCATCTTCAAGTTGACAGAAATTGGTTTTCTCCCACAGCAGAACAAGGCTAAGCTCTTTCTAGCATTCTCATGAGCATGAATTGGATTAGAAAAAGAACTCCTGCTCTAAGGTGTGGGATACAGGTTCTGTTCTAAGGTGTGAGATACAAACTGTGAGTTCCTTCTCTGATTCCAAGCAGCATTTGTCATCTCCAGTTCTGGGCAAAGGAGACTTAAACCAGATCTAATAAGACCTAGAACTTCAAGTCAGAGTCTCTCTCTCTCTCTCTCTCTCTGTGTTTACATTCAATAACCCATATGTACAAAAGTGTCAATACCAAAACACTTATTTAAACATTTGACCAAGAAGGTACAACATATCGGACACAATTTTGTTAACAAAGTTCATACATCTCTCATGCCCATGCTAATCACTCCAGATTACTGAATGTAGGGGAAGTTTTCTCCAGTCCTGCTGAGCGGAAGACCAGCACAGTAAATACTGCAAACTGTTCTCTTAGATGAGTATTTCGTAGGCAACAGTTGTCTGTGCCGCAGGTTCTGAATCCTCCTTTTTGCATAGGTAATGTTGAACATATGTTGTCACTGCTAGAATTCAGTTATAACTTTCACAATACATGAATTACCTGGAGCAGCTCTTCAGGAGGACGTACATACTGCTCAGATCATACACACAGAAGACTGTTTGAGCTCAAGTTACAATTTAATTTCTTTGCAGACTTTGATCAATGATGAATCTTAGCTTTTATCCATCATGTCTGAAAACTATTATCTTATTTATTAGGAGTGATTTAGTGGGTTAATAAAACTGATATGGCAGCTGGCCCTGTGATAACAAGTTATTGCAAGTCCCTGAACAGCTTAAGCCTATCATTTCCTTATCAGCTATCATTTGTGTCAGTGTATGCTAAAATCAGGGCTACTAGTTGCGTAGGAACATATGTTACAACAAGCCACTGAAATTAAAAGAGGAAAGCAATGCAGCTTGTTTTTTAAAAGGTTTGTTACAAAAGTGAGAATAAGTTCCTTATGATGACAGGTTTCATTTTATTAATTATAAAATAGAAATATAAACAGTAAAATACATATATACTGTATATACACATAGAAATATACATATAAAGAGACAGAAAGAAGGTACTTGAAGCTGTAGGTTAAAGATGCTATCAGTGTGTCTGGAATGGGTGTACTACTCTCAACAGGGAGCCTAAAATAAGCTATTCAGTTAATGACTTTGGTTTGTAAGAGAATAAAAATCTTCACATCTTATTACTCTGTGAAGTATGCCAGACAGAACTTGGAAAGTACAGATTATAATTGTTCTGATTGCTTCTGTGTCATGACTGGAAAGCTGTATTTTTTAGTACTAAAATTCAGCTACATAAATTGCTGAAGGCAATCAGAATGATAACTGCTATGCCATTAATACACACAGAATAGGTACAGTAAATATCTATTCTTTACATAACAATATGTCACAATGGTAAATTCTGATATCTTGGGGCATTCCAGAACAGGAACAAGTATATTGTCTACCACTGGAAGCCTGAGAATACAAATCATGCAGCAGTTCCTGGTTCTAGCCCAAATATGTTAATATTGAATTAGATATTGAATAATCTAGATATTGAATCCTAACTTCGTAAAAAAGTAATGCTTTTCCTTGCCTCTGGCCCACTCCAACTTTAGCAGGGGGGAATTCCAAATTTGTGGTGGGAGTGAAATTTTATTTTTAGAATTTAAAAAATGGCATGTGATTGAAACTGGGAGATTTAGGGAACTGGAATGAGATGTAGGCAACTGCTTGCTTACATGGCCAATGACAAATGTGCAGATAACATTGTTAAAGAAGCAACCACAGCTCTATTTTGTTTTTCATCCTGTTCAATGCACAAACCTCGCAATGTCAAGACTAAGTAAATGCTGTTATTTTGAAGAATCCATACATGTATATTTTCAATGCCTCTTGTGTCACATCTAAAATGACTTCCTTTTCATGCAAGAAGAAAAAATGTTCATGCCTTTAGCATTTGTGTAAGAACTCTGTCAAATATTAGGAATTTCCAGATCTAGGTCTTCGGGCCAAGTCTGTCTCTTTAATAGTCCTAAACTAAACGTAGCGATTGAAAACCATCAGGACTTTAACTCGCAACACAGGTGACACATGGGTTCACTGTATGTAGACTGGAGGACAGCAGTCTGACATTAGACATTGAATGAAAGGTCCCATTGGCATCCTAAACCATCTTGAGGTCTCACTTTGCTTTGATCAGCCAACCCTGACTTTAACAGATAAAAGGGGAACTGTTATGAGCAGATGGTCATAAGCAGTCTGAGCTTCTGAGTATTAGCAGGTATTTAAAAATGGTCAGTTCACCACATTACTATCCTTCAGAAAAATGCACGTAGGGGACAAGAAAACTAACAGTAAAGAAATAGGGGAGAAACTTTTGTCCTTCCTATGGGTTGTCAGGTGCCACTGTGATCTAGTGGCATTATATAGACTCATCAGTTTCAAGCAAGCAATAAAAGCTGTGATGTTTAACAGTAGCCACTTTCTGTCATGTTTCTTGGCTGTAAAATCCTGAATGCACACAACAGACTGTCCAGAAACAGAATGACTATTTCAGCTGAGATTTTCAAAGCCACCTAGGCTAAGCAAATATATCACCTTAATTAACATCTTCTTAAATATCATTTGTACCTAATGCCTTTAGTCAGCTTTGTAAATATAAAGCATTTTAAGGTTTTGTTCTTATCTGTGACTGTCACATACAAGAACAAACAGTAAGATTGTGATTTTTTTTAACGGACATCACTAGGAACAGCAGAGATGAGCAGAAAACTTATTTATGTGTTCTGTGAGCTATTTGCCGGGAGTTTTGTGTCTTGAGAGTGCATTTCTTCAAGCTTTTGAGAAGTTTCAGTGACATTAGTGTAATGCGTTGCAAAGTGTTACCTCTGCGTTAGGCTTGGTTTACACACAATGTACTTGAACTACAAGTGTTACTTTGAAGCAGTTCAGTTAAAGCAGCGGTCATGGTGTTTTCAAGCTAATTTTAGTAAAAAACAAATTAACCTGAGTATACTGTCCATAACATTCTTAGACAAATTCAGTTTGACAAAATCAGTTTTTAAATCTATTGAGTGGAATTTCTAAGACAGGTCCTATCACCTTGGATAGATGAACTTAAGCAAACTTTGCTATGACTGGTAAAGAAAGCTGCCCCCAGCTTGCTCTCCTGCCCTTCTCCTGAAGGTCACTTCTTCTGTAGCAAAAACAGTGGGAAGCAGTAAGTATCCACTCCATAGCCAGTTTTCTTATCACCAACCCACCCTCTCCAGTGTCTTTGGTTAAGGTGTTGGGCTCAGCACTGCAGAGCCTGAGTGATAGGCACATGTCTCCTTCTTCCAGCTCTGTTTGGGAGCAGTAATCTCCAGAGGAGCAGCAAGGGAGACAAATGTGGATGAGAATTGCTTAAGTGGCTGAATACTTCAAAATCAGTCAGCCTACAACCTCAGAGAAAAATGGATGGATGAGTATTTTCAGTCACAGGAGGCTGAACACTAGTTTATAGGGTACACTGGGGAGTTATTTTCAACTGAGAAGTGCTCTGTGGGACTGTGTAAATATAACAGTGGTAAGCCTGATAAAATAATCCTTGTAGATTCAAACACAGCACACTTTCAAAAAATGAAGTAAAATGAAAGAGAATACACATTAGGGAAAAGAGATGTAACGTTTCTAGGAGATCTGCTGTCCCAGCTACATTCTTGTAAGAGAGAAAGTGTTTTAAATTTAAAGAATATCCTGTCCTTGAATTTTGGATCAAATCACGACAATACTGTTTTCTCTGAGACCAGATTTTGTTTGATGTCAGTGAAAGAAATTGGTAGACACTGTTAAGAGAAGTTTTTAGAAAGCATTGAAAATCAGTTTGATAGTTTCCTTCTCTTGACACATCACTCATAAACACTCCTCTTTTTTTTTTTTTTTCCACAGGTATCACTATTATGGAATTGGCATTAAAGAAAGCAGTGCATACTACCACTCTGTGTATTCTGGAAAAGGCTTAACCAGGTACAATAACATAACTTCTGAGACTTAGTCAGGGAAGGTCTAACCTGAACCTTTCTTAAGACACTAATTTTTGTTGATACCAGAACTAGTATTGCAGCATATGTCTGGCATTCCTAGATTTAAGTAGTGGTTTGCTTCCTAAAGACATTGATTTTGTTTTAAGAGGTTGGTCTAGATCTTTTGCTGGTGTCTTCCATCATGGCCCCACCGCAGTCAGCGCAGAGCTGCATCAACTTCTAACAGCACAGGATTTGTTCAAGTTCTTGTGAGGCAGCAAAATGCCATTTCCAGAACACTTGTCTCATTCTGTTTGCTTGCGTGTCACTCTCTGAGTTCTTTCCCCAGGACAGCTTCCCATTATGAAACGTCTGGAGAACGGTGTGAAGCTGGCACCTGTGGGCAGAAGGGAGGGGTCAGCGTAGATTAATATTTACAGGTCCTTTGACTGGCTAATATCAGTTTAAACCTAACCCAGGAAGCTCTAATTATATTTATTTAAGGGACAGCTAGCAGAATCAATACGTTACGATAGCTGCCTGTTGGTTTGCCAAAGATTAATAGTTCGTAAAACAAATGTCTCTGTTCACATATGGCTTGAATGACGGCTTTCATTGTCTACAGCAGTATACCTGTATAAGTGGGGACTCTCAGAAAGGAAAGGAATAAATCAGTTTATCATCACACACAGAAAATTCGGTTGCTGGCAGATTTAGGTAATATCCAAAGAGACTTTTTCCAAACAATAGGACAAGTGTAAAAATTGATGGTAATGTTGCCAATGATGCTTAAAAGGAGGGATCTCTCCACTGCAGGACTTACTTACGGTATAACAGACTGGAATAGGCCATTTCCTTGTCCAGTATTTATCCAGAGCTGTGAAAATGTTGCTAGTACACAGTGAGATTAGATTGTTTCATAATACAGAATTGTCTTGAACAAATTGCTCATTCAATTAACTAAAAGACAGTTATTTTCATTTAAGGGAATATAATCAATCTTAGTCCTCAGCTTTATGTCAGCCAGTGCCCTTTTCATGTAAAGCTCTGTCCTTGGACAGTGTACCAACAATGATTGCAAAGAAAGTGGAGGTTCTGCAAAATTCCCCCCAGCTGGATTTCTGACAATATACACTCACATAAAGATGGCACAGATACTCTCCAAGATTTTCAGGAGTGCTGACTAGATTCACTAATTAGGAAACTTTCTTTGTGTTAGGACTTGCTTTCTTATGTACAAGATGTTGAATGTTCAGCAGTCAAATTGCCTCCCTAGCTGATTTAGAACAGAAGCTTAAATGCTCATTTTGCACAGTCTGGGCCATCACTGTAGTTGAATTTGTCTGTGTGAAGAGACTGATGCAGTAGCTTGGAGTTGAGAACAAGCTTCTGGCTAAGGAAAGAATCAAGCAGTGTGGGGATTCAAAATTGAGTGTAAATCTACAAATTGCTGGCTGCTGCATATAATGATCCATCATAAAATCTGTCATTTGTCCATTGTCTGTTCTGGTAGGTGAGCTATAAAAATGGTTCCTGAAACAAGCTTGGGGAATAGTCAGGGAAAATATATGTGTTGATAATGGTATCAGATCACACCATGTCCATGCACAAATATAGGCATATGGAGGCCTTTAGCACAGGGCATGTTAGATGCAGTTTGTCAAAAGATTAGAAAGGGCAATGGGCCTCAGTTTAGTTGCCTAAATACAACTAGGCTTCTACTGCCATTTCAAACTTAATTGGCATTTGTGTATTAATATTTACATAATTGAGATGAGCACAATAGTCCTTAAATGCAGGGTTGCAGATGGCCAAATCCTTAAATTCCACTGTTAATTTGACCTCCCGGTTCCTTTAATATCAAGCATTGGACTGTGAAAGGAGCATACCTAACATCAAAAATCGTTACTTTCAGCAGCACTGTCTGAAGAGTAGCTTTAGCTCGCAATTAAGGCACTGGAAGAACAATGCTAGCAGATGCTGCCTCATGTTTTTGCTGTACATTCTGTGTTCATTTTGCTGCGCATGTGGAAATCCGCAGTCCATAACAAATACATCCAGCTATGAAGCTAATTGGATCCACGTTGTAATCAACTGAGTGATGCCTTCTTTCATACCCATTTATGAACAACCAAGGGAACTCTAGGTAACATATGCTGGATCATCCGCTCAGCCTCTGGTTTTCTCTCCTGCCAGCAGAGCATCTCAACAGAATGAAATCACAATATTGCTGCTAATAATTATAAGACTTCATGTTGCCCATAGTATCTTATCAGTTGGCAGCTAGCAGAACAGGAAATAACAATAATCAATCAACATTTATCATTATGCTGATCCATTAGAATCTCTATCATTACACATTCTCTAGTTTAGTAGTTATAATTTAAAACACATGCTTTCTAATTTCTTCACTGAAGAGTTGCCTGAGAGTCCAGTGACTTCACTGGGAATCTCTCAGTTGGACTCTTAATAGGACATTCACTATACTGCAACACATTTTTGCTAGTTAATGAATCTTTGATCTCAGAAATGCATTTCACCTGCATCAGAATAGCACTGTGGGGAAAAAAGAATGGAAAATCACTATGATTTCTTCATTTTCTTGAGAAGCGTAAATTCTAAATATATTTTTTCTACTCTGATTTTACTCAGCTGTATCAAAAACTTTATGAATTTCCTAGTAAAGAGCCTATGGACTTGCACCTATGCTGCCCTTTTGCTATTTGTGAAGTTGCAAAGATCCAAACAAAAAACTGAAACTGGGTTTTATCCTTTACTATTTGGTCAGTGATCTGAATTGTCATGTTTTAGAAGACATCAGTAGGTTTCCTGATATCCTCAGGCCCTTGCAAACCAATGGAAGATGTTAAGAAAAACACATGATTTTTATTATAATTACATTTGGGGAAATGTGATACTTTTTCTAATGGATTTATTTAATATATCTATTTTCTATGTGTATATATATACAAACTCTAAAAATGTTCTGCTTATAAAAAAATAATAAATTGTGTTTATTTTCAAAGGTTCTCTGGAAGCAAGTTAAAGAATGAGGTAAGTGCTGTAGTCTGTTTCCTTTCACTTCTGTTATTCAAATATTATGTGACCTGTGGTTTTATTTACATTCACTTCCTTGAAAATTACAGCAATATTTTTCATTAAAGATTAGACTGCATAACCTTTTTCATGAAGCTGAGTATTTGCTCCTCTAAATATTCAAAGGAAAATAAGACTGGAAGACACCTTCTGGGGTTCCTGTTCCAATCCAGTTCCCCATAACCACAGAGGTTCATAATAGACCCTCTTAAGCAAAGGATCAAACTCTAGCTTAATTTTTTGCATCCATTACTTTTGCAGGAGGGCTTTCTGAGAATCTCATTTGTCTGATGGAAGCCAAAAGAGGGTTTTTTAAATAAACTCCTGGTCGGGATAGTATTTCTCAATTTTTTGCTCCTCATGACATTTTCCTGTGATGTCTTTTTGCTGCTTTTGCTTGCTACACAGAACAAGCAGCAGCTTTTAGTCACTTATAGCCTTTCACTGTACTTATTCAGATTTGAATATCTTTATAGAAAAAAAATTATACAGCCTTGTAAATGGCATATCTCCGATGTCTATTGGAAATATCCCTTCTGATAAACCCTAAAGCTGTGTTTACTTTTTTGGTGGTGGTGTTTTTTTCCCCCAAGTAGCCTACATTTTCACTACTGTATACTATGGGTATAGTCAGTGTCATTCTGGTCATATTTATACTAGAAGATTATGGATTATTGTATATTAAGGGTTAAGGATTGCTCCCAGGATTTTTCTTTGACACTGAGTTCAACTGGCATGGAATAGCCTGCGTCCATATTATTAAACTCCTGAACCTACAAAACAACATAGGCTCATTTCAGCCACGTTGCCATGGAGAAGAGTCCCTAGAATATAGTAACTGTTGAAGCACGGCTAGGAATTTTTTGGGAAACTGCTAACTGGCATGGGAGAAAAGAATGACAGGGGCCATTCTGTTCTAGTATTGCCTGGGAATGTTTCTTGACACCACTTTATTTACTAGGCTAAATATACCCTCTGTGATCAACTGATACACAGCAAGTCTCTCCTTTTTCATTTTTAGATAAGCAGCTCCTAGCTGATAGCAGAAATTCTTACTGGTTCTTGAGAGTGTAGCTTTGCTCTATTGATTTTCGTCCCCTCTATTGCCATTATCTCAAAGCCATCCAGATCTTTCTACATGACCTCTTGGTCTTCCTCTTTATTGATGATTTCATTAGCTTATGTCAGCCAATTTCATCTATTAAATGTTCAATGAGATCAGCCCCAAGTCTGATCTTTGAGAATCTTCACTTCAATCCCTTTTCAACCCAGTAGTTTCCCTGTCAACACAACCTGTTAGCATTTCAGCTCAGGTCAGTTTCTTAAACATTTTAGGTTCTTGTACTAATCTAATCCCCTTCTCACCGACATAACTAATAATTTCCTATGGTGATACCATGTTAAGTATTTTAGTGAGGTTCAGATAGATTAGATCTGCTGCATGTTCAGATAATCAACTATCTTATAAAAAAATGGTAGTGCGAAGCCATGGCATATCCCACATTTTCACGAGCACTACTACAGCATTCATTCTTTCAGAGTTTTGGGATGAAAAATGGCATAAATGAATGCACATTTACTTCTATCTCTGTTGTGGCATTCCCAGTCTGTTGGGGAACTGACAGTCCCAGAAACCTTCTCTTGTTTCTGCTCCAAAGTTCAATAGCTTTGTCCTCCCAGAAAAAGAATCACAGAGAAGTCAGTGGAAATAAGTGAAGAAGTATGAATTTTGGATTGTCTAGATTTGTGTTGTCTAAAATTATTCAGACAAGTCTTAAAAGAAAAGCATGTCTTTTATGGTCAAAACTGAATGTTAACAACCTCATTGTGTGTTGAAAATTTGGCATCATACTTTCCATTAAAGTGAACAGGTGATACATCCTTATTCATTTGCTCAAAAGTACATGCAATTAGGTATTCCAGAAAGATTTACAATGATTGCATAAGGTGTAATTCTCAGAAGGAACATAAAGACATTGAAAAGATGTTAAAGCACTGATTGTCTAAATATACTGAGTAAATGGCATTTGAATGAACACTTATTGAGTGCCAGGGACACTGTTTACTTCTGGTATGTTTTATCACATTTTCTAGTATTCTCTCTGTAGGGGGAGATATCAGCAAATTCTTTTATCTAAACCAGTTAGTGCTCCATTACAGTCTGTATGGTTAATTAGGCAGATAATATTACTGTCATTATCTTAATGTTAAATGGCCATTAGAAACAGATGGCATTAAATTGAAAGGGCAAGTGGTAGTGGGTTAAAATATTAAGCCTAGAACTGAAGCACAGTCATATAAGTCCATTAGCAAGGTAAAAAACATTGCAGATTATCTTCTCTTAAAACCTCCCACCACCATCACTGCCTTCTTTTAAATTAACTAATCCCTTTTAATCAGAGCTTTTAATATATTTGTGCGTAACTGCATAATAAAATCATTAGGATTACTCTTGTTATTAAAAAAAGTAAACCTCCTGATACTGATAGGCAATTATAACACTGTAAAAGTATTGACATGAATTAGTACTAATGTTTCTAATTTTCTACAATTTCTTTGACTTCGAGCTTTATATGTATTTGAATAGTAGATAGCACAGGCAAAGTGTGTTTACAGAATGTACGCTTTCATTCCTTGCTGTCTGTTTTGGCAGACATATCACCCTATAAAAATAGGGCTATATATATGGTGGATGTCAGCTATAGTTTTCTGAATTCAGTATTTAAGAGAATTTCACTTGAAACTGGCCTCCCATCCATGAATCAACATTTATGGGAAAGTACTCCCCTTTGCACACTTTTACAACAAATGTTACACTATATACCCACTATTCCCACTTCAGTGAAATCTGACTGTATGCAAAGGAGTAGGAAAAGGCCACTTCAAGTACCGTTCAAAAGCCTCATGCAGGGTCATAAATTCCATCCATTAGTACAAAGGGAACCTGTCAGAAGTAAATGGGTTTACTGCAGGAATATGCGGAAGGCCTGCTTAAGGCTCTGTAGGCTGCCTTGATGTAAGGACTGGGTGGGCTATAATGGAACAAGAGGTATCAGCCAAATAGTCTTTTCTAGGTTTGAATGCAATCCTATAAGTACAATTCAGTCAGTAAGGACAGAATCATTGTACAGATTTTATTTCTTCTCTTGAGGACGAGGGTTTAATCTTAATTATATAATTTGAGAGCTTAATAAGCATAATGTGGTAAGCATTATAAATATAAGCATAGTAACACTATATTATTACAGAATGTTACAGCTCAACTTTACTGAGAAGTAGACTAAATCACATTTTGTGAGAGTATTAGGTTAGGAATCTAAACAAAGGTTGATTTACCACATATTGCTTCACGGTCAGTATCCAGACATACAAGAGTGCTTAATGTTTCATCCTTCATTCCCATCTCTCTAAAGACTAACACCTAATAATTATTCAATTATCTTTCCTCACTCTGTAACTCGTACAAGATGTGTCTACGATACTTTAGATGTCACAAGATAAAGATGCTTGAGAGGTGAACTCTTTAAGAATTGAAAGAAACTCTCAGATCAGCAGAATGTAGCATAGTTCAGGAGAAATTGATCTTGTCTCCAGGTCATCATTGACCGTGCCTCAGAAAAGTAAATGGAGAACAATAAACATCTGGGAATATCATTCTTACTGAGAAAGGAAACTGGGGTGTCATGTCAAGTCTGCCACAATCACAGAGAGCTATATAACAAATACTTAGTTCGGAAGTGTCCATAGACCCTACAAACCATTGCAACTGTAACACCATAAAATATTATCAAAATTTATGATAAAATAATGGTTACCATAGTAAACCAGCAGAAATCACTATTGCTGTGCTATCAGAGCAGGAAGAGACCAGGGGAGAACAATATCTCCAGATCCTTGCACTAGAAAGCTACATATTAAATTAAATTTAGGGTCTCCCTGAGGATATCACAGTCCATACTGTAGAGGAGAGTAATATTCCTCTTTAGTTTTAAACATAGATTAAATCCAAAGCTTGTAGAATTCCATGAATTAATGAGGCTCAAAAGCTGCATCACTGAAAAATGTATTTGGTGAAGTTTAGATCTAGGCATATATTTAATTACCTTCCTGAGCTGGAATCCAGATCTGAATAAGCATCGATATTTTGGAAGGATTATCTGAATCTAAATATTCTGGAACTTTGAGAGACTCAAATATACTTGTATATGAGAGATAATATACAAGTTTGGCATGAATTGTTGGTTTGAGTTAAATCTATATTAGCTGTAAAATGTTCCTGTTTTTTTCTGTTCTGTTCCAGGGTGGTTTCACTCGTAAATATTCTCTGAGTTCCAAAACTGGAACTCTCCTCCCAGAGTTTCCAAGTGCTCAACACCTTTTGCTTCAAGGGTGCATTTCTAAAGACAAGGTAAAATGTGAGCTACTTCTCTTCTGACTTACAGATCAAAAATTGCCACAGAATGTTTCTTCATATCTTAGCCTTTGAGGTATTGACATGAAAGAGCCAGAAATGTCCATAATCAAACAGAAGTGACTGATTTATAGAGGGGGCAAACCTTTACTAACACCGATTAACTGGCTTTCCACTGGAAAGGTGGTTGAATTATTTACCTATTAACTGACCTAGTATTTTACAAACTGATGGTATGTAAGACGGAGAGCAAAACAAACAAATAACTAAGAGTTGTATTCATTCCAAATGCCTTTGGATTTAAGGTAAATTTTGTTCTGATTAGATCAGGACAAATAATTCACAACAAATAATTAGATGAACTTTACTCCTTTTCATTAATTGTTTGAAATGAGACTGTGAAAATTTGAGCAAATTTGAGCTTTTTTTTTTTAATTAGTAAAATCATATTCTTCAAATTAATATGCAGTATTACTCATCCTAAAGGTAACTGTTCAGTTAGAAGTATTGCTGGCATATGCTTTATGTCTTTGACTCCTTGCCTGTGTGTTACATGTGTGTTGTTTCTGGTCATGTTACAGGCTGCTACTTCCCTGCACTGTGCTAGAAAACTTTTGATACACATTGTGAACTCTCCAATTTAACCTCCAGTACAGGTCATAATGGAGGCTGTCTTGAGATATGTTGCTTTAAAGCTTTTTGTTTTATGTGCCTTTCCTCTTATGTTGTTCTATGAAAGTAGCGAAGCCTATGATTCCTGTTGTGAGGAGTTAAACAAAAGGAGTCATCTATAGTACAGAGATCTTAGCTGGAAATCTTACAGTTCCTAAACAAAGCCCAACTGGTGTACTCAGCAGTGTGCATCACCTACTGCTATAGTCTCCGTCAGTTAATTGACACCTCTCATGTATACAGCATTCTCATAACATTTAAATCTGAAGAGCATTTGAGGTTCCCTGCAGAGCCAACACAGCAGTGTAAGCAAAACTCAATTTTACCACTCCGAAAATGAAGAAAAAGATGCAACTCATTTTCTCTTCATTTTTGGTTCAGCAGCATGTAATTGCTCTAATGTTGGAACCAGCAGGGCTTTGTGGGTGACTGTCTAGGGACAGACTCATGGAGTTATGAGGAGACTGTGGGGAGATAAATTTCCATGTGTCTCCTGCCCTCTCTTTCCTTGCTGCTCTTTCCACATTCCTTGTTCTTTTATTTCATGTTTTCTTTCCTTAGTGTCTTTCCCCTCCTTCAGCTTAATTGACTAAGGATTATTGAACCTAATATATTTAGGTACTGTGTTGAATAGAGCCCATACATGAAGTTTGACTCCTGCATTAAACTCCTAAAAAATTGCATGCAACTGAGATCTCTGGAGAGTCCATACATGTAGCAGTCTGCACTAAAATAGATTGATAATTTCCGCATTTTATGCTTCTGAAGAGAACTTACCCAAACTTTCAACTTCCATCAACTCCTATAAAAAAACTTCTTTAAAATGTTCTTGTATCTCACACTTTGCCATTGTTTTTCAAAGTTGTGTAGTTACAGAAGCAGCTCTGGAAGTCAGCAAGGTCCATTTTCAAAGAAATCTATATGCTAAACCAATTGAAATAAGGTGATAGTAGGTTCATTTGAAACCTGATATTCATTTGCCAGAGAAGCTGTGACAAACTTTCTGTGATTCTGGACCATAAGGATGGTTTTGCTAGCATTTTTCTTTCCTTAAAATACTTTACAAATTTCTTGGTTTATAATTTGATACAATTTTAAAAATCTACTACCTTTTTACGAAGTCTTGTAATACCTCTGCACAGTTATTAAAATAAGGGAACACTCCACTCAGATAAATTAGCCTGATGAGATGAAAGAGAGTTCTGCTTTTTAAAGTTCAGTTCGTGTAAGGCAGTGATTAAACTTTGACCAAATGACTGGCAGCTATTTTCTCATTTGTCCAACTAGATGATGTTTCAGAACACTCATAGACGCCTATAGTAGCCTAATGATTAACTTGCACTACTCTTTGGGATTAATCTTCGCTTCAGAAAGGTGAATTTACTTTACCATCTGACTGGCTAATCTAGCTGTTGCCTTACTTTGATATCCACATTTCCAAGATGCTACATTTCTGACAACAGCATTGAGAATTAAAGGTGTCAAAAAAAAAAAAGAGATTAGTGACCTCATCACTTCAGGATATATAGACTGCCTATTTGTAAATATGCATTGTAATACAGTTTCTATTTTTTATTTAAATACTAGCTACAGAAAGCAGAAACCTAGATCACTATAGCAGTAGAGAGCTAAGAAACTCTGTTTAATCTTTCTTTCTTCCAAAATAGGTAGATACTCTTATCATGATGTACAAAACACACTGTCAGTGTGTCCTTGACAATGCAATTAATGGGAACTTTGAAGAGGTAAGGTTGTTTGAACACACATTCTTGGTATATATGCACAGGGAGCCAAGAAAGCATTATTTATGTCCATGAATCTGGTTTCTGCTCCTTTAGATTCAGCATTTCTTATTACATTTTTGGCAAGGAATGCCTGACCATCTTCTTCCCCTGCTTGAAAATCCCATCATCGTTGACATCTTCTGTGTTTGTGACTCAATACTGTATAAGGTAAATGAAGCAATTAGCTACATGAATAATCTCAACCATGTTACAGCTTTTGCTTGCGTAAAAACAGCGTTGAAGTTAGAATAGCAGGATGCCATGACTACTTTCAGCCTCTTATCTGTGTAAATTGCAAGGATTCACTGGCACATGTAAGAGCTGAACTCCAGTCTCAGGTCTGCTGCACAATTGATGTGTGACTACAAGCAGCACACTAATGGTGAAATACTGACCTACTTGCTTGAATGTAGCTAAAAGAAATGCTTGTATGCTTCACTGACAAGACTGACTAAGTTAAGCCTGGATGAAAGCTGAAGCCTTGTTTTTACTTTAAAGATTATTGCAGTTTCTACCAGCAAAGAGAGTCTGTGGCAGATCAGTGAGGTGATTCCACATGTGAATCTGCTCCTCACAGGTTATATCAGGCCACGGTTTCAAGTTACAAATCTGGAACAATACTGAGTTAAGATATTCCTGCCTCTCCTGTCTGCTACATTTCATTTCTGTTCCTATGCTGCTAGATGTACCAGCAGAACTGCTGTACTCTGAACTAGTTTGAGTTTAAAAAGAAATTTAAGGAACATTTGTTTTGCAGAGTATTTGTGCCATATGAATTCTTTGATCTAGTTCACA
Source organism: Athene noctua (assembly GCF_965140245.1). NCBI lineage: Eukaryota > Metazoa > Chordata > Aves > Strigiformes > Strigidae > Athene > Athene noctua. The sequence goes on from NC_134037.1 coordinate 56,420,068, forward strand.
GCATGACCACACAAGTAGTTAAAACTAGGTGACACTAAGGAGTAGTGCAAGGTCAGGATTAAGCAACAGAACACTGGGGAAAAAATAAAGAAAACAATGCCACCAGAGTTTCCTGAGTTTTTGATTTGGAAAATCAGATCCTTAATTAATAGCTGTAAAGTACTTCAAGTTTCTGTGATAGGACATGCCATATAAATAGAAAAAGACTGCATCCTCTCTAACACATTTCATAACCACATATTGATGGTAAGAAACAACTATCAGCATAACAGTAGACACCAAGCAGTGAAAGCAAGAGGCTTGGGGCTGTTCCTCAGTGAGTGCCTTATTTTAATCTATTTGTCATTCTTTACTGGACAAAAATATGGGAAAAAAATCCAGAAAAGGTGAAAATACATATTTTCTATGAGCATATCAAGCTCTAAAGTAAGGAGAGGTGTTTTATTTAGCATCAAAGATCACAATTACTACCCTGGAGATGCACCATTAAGCTTCATTTACTTGTATATGTTACAGCATGCCTTGAGTTAATGATTTTTTTCCTGCTCTAAATGTGCTATCCCAACATTAACTTTATTTGTAATAAATATTTAATGTGACAGAAGAAGAAATACTACAGGAGCACTGAATTATAAATTGAATAAGACAGAATTTCTCAAAAGTTCATAAATGTACTATTTATTGTGCTTCTTCTCTGTCTCTCACTGTTTCTCACTTACAATCATGTTAGATATTCTTGACAGCAGTGCTTCAAGAAAGAAGCGGGAATTTTGTTGCGTTGTTATCAAACCATTTATAATAGTGATGGAAACAGATTTTTGGAATATAGGCTAACAACTTTGCTCTCCACAATAACATTCCTTCCCCAGAAGGCATGCCAGATGGCAGTTTTCTTCCAAAACAGCCCCACACCACACGTAGCTATAAGAGATTTGTCCTAAACTCTGGACACATTCAGTGCCTCATCCAGTATGGCAGAAAGAAGAGTCAAATGACTAATAGCACTCGAGGACTTCGGAGATGCTTGAATATCTGCTTTACTGACTGTTTATGCATCTCACTTCTACTGATTTCCCTACTTCAGGTCAGGAGTGATTTATTGTTTAAATGGCATGCTGGCATACATTAAAAATTTATTGTTTAAATGGCATGCTGGCATACATTAAAAAGGTGAGCTATCTAGGTATATAAATATCTCATACATTCCTATCTAATAGTGATGGGAGAAATCTAGGTATATAAATATCTGGACAATAGGTTGAATGGCTTTATTCCGTCCTTTGCAATCTAAGTAGACAAGATGAACATGAATGAATAAATGGCCAGTAGAAGCTTGATACCATTTTCTGTTACCTTTTTGAAGGTCCTTACAGATGTACTCATCCCTGCAACAATGCAAGAAATGCCAGAAAGGTAGGTATTTGTCAATAATAATAATGATACATTCTGTTTGTTAGGCACATTCCAGATAAATAGCAGAAATTCTATATCCTAGAGATATTTATGCTCATTTTCAGAACAGTAGAGTATGTGTGGCAAAATACTGTCAGCTCTGAAGACAGCTATTGAAGAGCCTTAAAATACTACATGGTATTTTAATGTCCCATTTTACTGGCTCGTTGCATAATTTGAAATGGGTTTCTTCTACACTAAAGCCCTAGAAGATCAAAAAAGAAACAAATGTGTTGTTTAAGGAAAATAATTACCTTTTTTCAGAATACTTCTCAGGTTTGTATCCTATGCATCGCCATAATATCTAAGCATTTTCTCAGCAAGACATGAATAAGAGGATTACTATAAGTTCTGAATTTTCTCATCTTTCCTTTCCCTTGAAGGGCATCTTGTTTAGGGGTTTATATCTGACAAAGGCCTTTAGCTTCAGATATCTCTAATTATTCTTGGATTTCTTATGTTTTATTATTAAAGCTATTATTTTTCAACCTATTTCAATCATCAGATGGCTTACATTTTTTCTCAGGGGAGGTAAGGATCAATATATAGTCAATTTAGCCTTTTGATGATTGGTCATTTCCTGTTCCCTTTTGGTGACACCTGAGGAGTAATTCACAGATATGTCCAGGAGTCTGGTAATCACAGAGTGAAACCCAATTCTTTAAACTAATGCAAGACAATTTTTATTGATGTTTTTCTAAAACACATTTTTTTCCTGTAGTTTACTGGCAGATATAAGAAATTTTGCAAAAAACTGGGAACAGTGGGTTGTTTCCTCTTTGGAAAATCTACCAGAAAACCTGACAGATAAGAAACTGCCTATTGCACGAAGATTTGTTTCTTCCTTGAAACGACAGACATCATTCCTGCACCTAGCACAGGTAAACAGAATAAGACTATACATCCAAAAAATTGTCAGTTACATTCAGCACACCTTGCTGGCTATGAGATTCAGTGCATTGTTTTTTCAAGGTTCAACTTCAGCCATGGAAGACTTATATCTTGTAGTTCTAACCATGCAAGAAGGAAGGGGCCGTAAATAGATCTGACCAAAACTTCAGACTTTTGTAGTAGAAAAGAGAGAAAAGACCATGGTTGTAATGAACTACTATCATGGGAACTTTTGGCAGTCAAATGATGAGGTGGAATATATGGGTATGGTTTAATTCCAAATTGGAAAATATCAGATGATCTTTCTTGCTTAGCAAAGGTTCACTGTCTTGTCCATGATGTCCTTTAGTGAGCTTATTTCTTTTTGAGTTTTGACTGAAAGGAGAACATGAGTGACATGTAGCTGAGGGCTCCAAGGCTATCTGCAATTAGGAGGCACCTCCCTGTGATGGTTTGGCAGATTATACAAAAGGATACAATGCCTTTCAAGTAACTTAAGTGCTAACAGCTTGGGCTTTGAGGTGATAATCCTCATGAATAACTGTACCATATATTCATCTTGACTTAGTTTTCTCTTTCATAAATATTAAGACAGAAGTAGCACATGGGTGACATTGTGAAAATGTTGTGATAGGAAGTCACATTAAAAGAGCATTAGAAGTCTAATGGAAGGGAAACATTATCTCATCCGATTTACAAAAAAACCCAGCCATGATAAGAATATTAAACAGAACATGATTCTTCTCTGAGGAGTTATTCAGGTGATCCTCATGTGTGGGTCTGTACTGGTTTTGTCTGGGATAGAGTTAATTTTCTTCATAGTAGTTAGCATGAGGCTATGTTTTGGTTTTGTGCTGGAAACAGTGTTGATAACACAGGGATGTTTTCATTATTGCTGAGCAGTGCTTACACAGAGCCAAGGCCTTTTCTGCCTCTCACCCCACCCTACGAGCGAGTAGGTTGAAGGTGCACATAAAGTTGTTCAGGGACACAGTTGGAACAGCTAAAGCCAGCTGACCAAAGGGATATTCCATACCATATGATGTCATGCTCAGCATAAAACTAGGGATAAGGTTAGCAGGGACACCACTGCTCGGGGATTGGCTGGACATTGGTTGATTGGTGGTGAGTGATTGTGATTCATTTGCATCACTTGTCTTTCTTGGGTTGTTTTTTTCTCTGTTTCTTCTTCTTTTTTTTTTTTTTTCTTTTCCTTACTATTCTTATTCTAAAATTACTAAACTGCTTTTATCTCAACCCACAAGTTGTCTTACTTTTACACTTCCAAGTCTCTCCCCCATCCCAGGTTGGGGAGTCAGTGAGCAGCTGTGTGGTGCTTAGTTGCTAGCTGGGGTTAAACCATGCCAAGGTCTCAGCATTTTACCTTGCCTTTGCAGATTGCTCGACCAGCCCTTTTTGATCAGCATGTGGTGAATTCCATGGTGTCGGATATTGAAAAAGTTGATTTGAATAGTATTGGCTCTCAGGCACTCCTTGCAGTCTCAGGGAGCACAGACTCTGATGGAGAGGTCTACAGTGAATGTAAGTCCATGGTGGTATATTTGAACTGTTAAAAGTAATTTGCTCTTTCATTCCATGCCACACTAGTCTACTTGGAGATGGACTGAGAAAAGGCACATGTTGTCAGTGCATTCTCTAATCTAGCTCAGTATTGATGTCTCAAAAATTTCCTATGATTATGGTTTAATTTAATGGATATTTGAGCTAGTTTAATTTTTTTTTTGGTGATGAATAGATTTTTTTATCTGAAAGCTGATCTTTAAAAAACCCTATAATTTTCTATAAAGTGTAACAACTACTTTCATACACAGAATAAAGTACAAATTTTGAGAGTGTTAATTCTCATATACACACCTGTTGTTGAAAAAAAGATATAGCCATTTTCTCTATTAAAAGATAACTTTTGTCATAGGACTCATACTGAACAGAGTTTGTAGAGCTGAAAGGAATAGCAATGTGTTGTACTCCAAATATTGTTACTTTCATCATGAAAGTTTGTTCTCTTCAATGGTTCACAATTCTATTCACATTTTCATTTGAGTTGCCCATTTCCTACTTTTTGTGTAAAATAATTGTTTTCTATGTTTTCTTTGTCTTATTTCACAGTGGTTAAAAAAAGGAGAAGAGAAATAACTGCCCATTCAGGCACTTTTTTGCAAATGGGAATTGAGGAAGTTAGCTTTACATTAGATTGTGAGAAACTTGTAAAATACAAGGGAAACCTGTGACAGTATACCAATCTACCACATTACTGACAAAGCTTTGCTACTAAACTTAGTAATAGAATAGTTTTCAAAGCTGAATCTTAAAAAGGAATGAAAAATATCTTTTTTTATTATTTTATTTTCTTGTAAAACTTCATTGTCTTACAACCTGTAACATTGTAATGCTTAAGTAATTAAAACATATATGTGTGACATATGTGTGTCTGCTTTGCTGGAAAATTGCATATTTCTTCACTGCTCTAATTCTTTGCTTTTCCTTTCCATGCTACAATATTGTCATATGGCTGGTGAGTGGCTTTTTCTCACGTTCAGAATAGCGTGCAATGATATGTTCTCCTTTTTACATGGTAGATGACTCTATTACAGTGTTCCAAGAACTGAAGGACCTTCTAAAGAAGAATGCCACTGTGGAATCATTTATTGAATGGTTGGATACTGTGGTTGAGCAAAGGGTTATCAAGGTACCTTTCAAATGTTCTGCCTGACTCAAGACCAAATCCTACTCCCCTTAATCTGTCCCTTATTTATGCAGTCCCATTGGTTTCCCATATGGGATTCTTATCTCTGCTCCCATCTCCTTATTATAACAGGGAAGTTCTTCATTTGATGTGAAAGATTCCAGTGCTGTTTGTTCTAATTATTCATGTTAAGTGCTGTTGAATAGTCTTATGTGTGTGACAAACTGAGGAATACCTTAACTAAAACATTAAAGTCAGATCTGTCATAAACTGTACATGAAAGTAATCCATCCACCTTATCTGTGCATGCAGAAGCACAGGGGTATTGCTCAGTAAGGTGAGCAAATGCTTAGAGAAGCAATTCTTTCTTTCATGGTATTCAGATGGTGGTGTATGTGGTATAAATTAATGTAGCACATGGACTCATAAGTAGCTAAACTGTAGAAGGATTTCTACAGACCAGGATGAAGATACAGTTTTGTAGCTTTATAAGATGCTTAACACAGTTATTGATGGTTTCAACTGGATATTCCGCCCCTCACCCCCCCCACAACCCCCACCCCCCCAATTTACAAGATGTTTTATAGTCACAAGAATTTTATATGCATGTAGTTATACAGGAATGATTACACTAAAGCTCAAACAAATTAATTGAGGTCTGAGTTATGTCTTAAGTAAGAGATATTTACCCAATTGATGACTCTAATGAATGTAAACTAGCAGAATAAAATGTTACACATTGCTTGTTAGTAGCTGAACACTGGTCTTCTCATCAAGTCTTGTTCTATATGGAAAAGCAATAGCTTATCCATCATTTTAGGAGCATCTTGATGTGAATGGATGTAAGAGGAGGAGGCAGTGCAGTTAGCTTTGACTAGCTTGCAGAATAGTGACTCTGCCACTTACAGAATAACCATGGGCATGTCATTTTTCCTTACTTCACCTGTTTTTTCCAAATTTTAATGGAGACAGTGATAATTCCTTTCTTTTTAAAGCACGCTGAGTTTCCTAACATGTGCTGTCATACATGAGCAGCGCAGTGAGGAGCTTTGGATGATTCAGGGCAGCAGAGCCCCCATAAGCACTAATATAGACACAAAACTCCCACTGAAGCTGAGCAATCACAGCTTATTTTAGAACCGAATTATTATGGTCTAAAATTGATTCCACAATTTCAGAAGACAGTTCCTGATAAACAAGCCAGGCAGAAAAGGTGAAGTACTCTCCCATTCAGCATCTACTATATGGTACTGTATTATTGAAGTTAACAGCTATAGTTCCTAACATTGTTTTCCTGTAGTTAAGGGTAAGAAATACCAACAAGTCCCGATACTAGGTAAGCTAAGCAGAAGCTAATAATTTACAGAACATGTAATCCTTCCATTGCTGTCTGTCTTCTGTTCATGCTAAAGCGTGATTACTGTCAAACTCACACTACAGCTTCTCTGCTTGCTGTTTAAGAAAGCAACAGGTTATACATTACCACACAAACAAATCACTGCCAGAGCAAAGTGACAGTATGAAATAGGCAGCGTTGAAAGCATCAATGTTATGATAGTAAACATACCATTTTTAAGAGAAAGTCTGGCCAGTATTATACAGATTTATTAAAGTACAAAGACCAATTTCTGTTCCCTGTTTATGTGGAATAACATAGCACTGGAGGGTGGGGTTTTTTTTCTTTCTTTCTGCCCTGTACACCTGTATACTTGCAAAACAATTTGGCACCTTTAATATTAGAGTATGAGGTAACTTATATAGCTTTAGGGCACAGCAGAGCCCAAGCAATAAGCAGTTTGCTTCATCTAACGTTGTCAGAGCTCTGCTCTGGTTGCACTGAATGAAAATAGTGAATGCTGCTCTTCTTTATCACTTTAGGACACACATTATGAAGATAATTTGAATCAGGCAGCTTCATCCACCCTGCCACATCAGCCTGAGTCAAGGACTCCTTGAACTCTCAAGCATATTCAGTTCTTTCTTCTCTTCTGTGTGCAGAAAGCAAGTCAGCAGACTTACCAGTGTTTTACTATTCTCTTTCAGGCAAGCAAGCAAAATGGGAGGTCATTAAAGAAGAGAGCTCAAGACTTCCTTCTCAAATGGAGTTTTTTTGGTGCTCGAGTGATGCATAACCTAACTCTAAACAACGCGTCAAGTTTTGGTACCTGAGCTTTGTGAAAATACTCTTATTTTGTACATACATGCTAGCACTTACCATCTTTCCACCATTTCCTGAGCAGAGGAACCTGTCCTAGTCTAAAGATTCTTTGATCAAAGATACAAATGCTGAATAATGTGGTTTTCAAAGTAACATTTTACAGTAAATGCTAGCAATATTTTGTTGGTGACCTGTGTTACATGTTCATTTTTAACAGGTACTTTTGTTTTGAATTGCAGTTTGATACTGCTTTTCAATTTAAGATCTAGAAGCTCTATTTGTTTTGATATGGCAGTGGAAGTGTAACTGCATATCTTGGTATAGGGAACAGAAGATTTAAATTATTAATTTTACATGTGGAACAGTTTGATAAAAGATGACTGCTGTATAGAAGTTCTTGTGCATAGTATGTTTTCATAAAAGAAAAAGGAATATGGCAGATCACCACTCATTTAATTCTGGGATCAGCATACAGCCAATTCTACAGTGTCTGTGGCTTTTAAAAACTAAGGTTCACATTTCCATCTTCAGAAATGTTTACATTTTTGGGGACTCTCAGAAAGAACCTTTTATAAAATAGAAGATGGTAGAGCAAGTAAAACTCAGTTTAAATCTAATACACGCTTCCCTAAGTTTAGCTGTAGGTATTTTATTATCTAGAATTCAGAAGGTATTTGAAATGCCTGTAAGGAGAAACATGTTTTTAATGTGATATATCCTTGAAATAAGGTCAAAGACTTCACCAGTTATTGTCTGGTTATTTAGCGCAAGGCAAACAGAAATAGAGCAGAGGCATTCTAGCAGACTTCAGCCTTATCTATCTCCACTGTGTGCCCTCTTCAAGTATAAAGCATGTCTCACTTTCATCAGTATTTTTCTTTGATGTAATTAGTGGTCAAATAGCCTACAGGACAGTAAACAATTGAGCTAGGTGGGCCAGTGCAAAGAGAGATTAGAGCTAGAAGTTAGGCACTATTCCTTGTTGGTCTTACCAGGTCATTTAAAGTCCACAATTATTTGTTTGTTTCCCTCGCTTCTCCTAGAATGGTGAGAGATGGTCACAAAGATAACTCAGCTACTCTCTCTCTCTCTCTCCTCCAAAAGGTTCTTTTCATTTGATCCGCATGCTACTAGATGAGTACATTCTGCTCGCAATGGAGACACAGTTCAATAATGACAAGGAACAAGAACTCCAGAATCTACTGGACAAATACATGAAGAATTTAGGTAACTAGAGCTTGGTTCTTTTGAATGTACTCCTGTATTTTTAGAAATTGGCGTTATTTGTTTAAACAGGAGCAGGCTTACTGTCTTCTCCTGAAGGTGTAGTTATATGCAACATTATCAAATTCAACTGAAAAGCTTGTGACCATTCAATCAACAATTCATTCCCACTTTCTCACCATAATTCACTTAATAACATTTTGTGGGAATGTGAATACACTGGATCACTGAAATGGCCTTGGATGCAACAAACACTTGTAGGTACATCTGGGGTGCCACATGCTGAAGCGTGAAAAGAGGTATAAATAGCAGAAGGGGCAGGAATTCCTAATCCATTTTTTCTGCCAAAACTTAAATATGTAATTACACCTTGAATTAGGAACATATTAAATGTTACCAAAATGCAAATATCCCTTCAAGGTTGGAACATAAGTTTGGAGCCCTATTTAACATCTGGCTGAAGTGTTACTGTGTGGAAAAGTGGAAGAGAAACCAAATGTATTTAAAACACTGTCCTTAACATTTTCCATCTACCAAGCTTCTTCAAGGTTAGACAGTTTGAAGTCATATACTCCAGGTCTTTTGCTATAAAATTAATTGAGATTGATTTCTATCAAATTCTGGTCCAAGTTAATCCGTAAAAATCCAGTGAAACTCGACTGGGTTCTGCTGAATTGTTTTTTAATAACATTAGCACCAGTAATCAATCTTTAACTTTCTGGTTATTGTTACTCTAAATCTGCACTTTGCTGCCAGAAACTCACATGGAGTTTGTCTGACAGTAGATGTTGCACTTTTTCTTCCAATTCAGCCTTCAGGAAAAAAAATTATCCTGTGCAGCAGTTGCCTTATGCTTGGATTCTTAGGTCACATACGTGAAACCATAAGGTAAAGTCATAGTTTCCACTGAAGAATAGTAGAACTTCCAATGAGTTTATCATTAGTCTGCAGAAAACTGAAGAACTACTGAGTATAACAAATGCTTTTCTCTAGATCCCAGTATGAAAATAGAGTTTGAGTATTCTAAAATTCCCATTATTAATTCTTTAGTATGAAGTGTCATGAGCCTGATTCACTCTTAATGCAACTTACTTGACTTCATAGCTGATATTTACCTCAGGGGAATAAATATGATTCATACCTTTGCTATAATGGCTTCAGTAAGGAGCTGATACTCTGTGATGTAGATCTGTGATTGAGGAAAATGACACAAGCAGTTCCACTGGGAAGATCAAGACTAGAGCAATATTTGTATTCAATGGCTACATGCAAAATATGGAGGCTTCACTGGGTTTTGAAGTAAGCAACCAAATATGAACAAATAAGGCAGCTGATATTCTGTCTATATACTATTGTTGAATTTATGTGCAATAAGCATACACATAACAGCCACCAAGAGTTTTCACTTACTCTTCCAGATGCAAGCAAAGCCACCTTTACTGCGTCACCAAGCTCTTGCTTCCTAGCAAATCGTAACAAAGCTACTCCTCTGCCCAGTGACGCTTCAGTCAAAAATGAATGTCTAGCAGAGCAAACCTACATGTCCTTGTCAGCTAGCCAGCCTAGCACTGCACCTTCTGGTCTGAACCCCTTCACCACAGGAGACAGTGAGAATATGCAGCAGCTGCATACAGGTATGTATCAGTTCTAGTTTCTTCTTCTCTTATTTGCTTGTTAGTCTTTCAATCCACAGTAGCATGTTGCTGTAGGAGCAAAGGCCGTATGTATTTATGAAGACCTCTAGTAAATAGTGTTTCATGAGTTTACCCTCTGTGCTCATTTACAGAAGGTGGCAATTGTAGAGCCCTGTCAGTAATAGATCCTCTTAGAACAACAGTAAAACTATCCTATACCTAGTGGCTTGATGAGGTTCTTGTGAGAAGAGAATGAACAGTAACATTTGGAAAACTTGAGGCTTGTAACTGTGGGGATTTCTCACAGAACGTGGCAGTATCCAAACTGGAGAATGGAAGTGGGAAGTTTTATAGCCTGAAGCCATGGATTAAAGAACTTGTATTGTATAGGTGGGAGCCAATGCATATCCCTTCTGAAGGTTTCAAATGGTAATGTACACTTCACTGGAGGGTTAGTTTCTTAACAGATCCTATCTAGTCAGCAGTACTGCAGTATGAATGCTAATCACAACTAATGCTTATTTATTCCAGGTCAAATGGAGCTGCCTCAAAGCACTGGTCACCTGATGACTCCACCCATTTCACCAGCCATGGTCAGCCGAGGAAGTGTTATCAACCAGGGGCCAATGGCTGTGAGACCTCCAAGTGTAGGTCCAGTGTTATCCACACATTCACAGTGCTCTTCCTACTCAGAACCGCTTTATCAGACTTTGTCACAAACTAATCAGAATTACTATGGAAACAATTCCAATTACCAGGCTATGTTCAGAACTCAGGCCCATTCCACTTCAGGAGTTTACCACCACAGAGCAGAGCACAGCCGATTCAATGCCTTGAGTGAACAGCAGTTCTCCAGAGACTACTTCAGCAACAGTTGTGCTGTGTCTCCATACAATGCCAGATCCCCTTCCAGCTATGGTCCCTCATCCATGTCTCAGGACACACACAATATGCAGTTTCTGAACACCGGGAGTTTCAATTTCTTGAGCAACTCAGTGTCTACGTGCCCAGGAGCAGCATATCCTGCTAACACTTCCAACGGTATTAATATATATTTTCTTTTTCCCTTCTGTTTCTCTTTCCTTGATGGAGGAAAACACCTTTTCTCTGATTTTTTCTATGGATGATGTTTTTCGGCTCTTATTTGTACCTTCCTGTTTTCCACTTCTCTAATGACACACACAGAGATTGTAAAGCAGTTTAACAAGCTTCTTAAGGATGTATTTTCCTCTGGTGAATCCTCAGATGACCTCAAATGCATCTGCTGCACCTATACTAATCTTCCTTTGGCACCACTGCCATATCTTGCACAAAGGAAGGAAAAGCAGGATGACCTTGTGATTTAACAATCTCTTGAAAAGCCCCCAAAACATCTACTGTGAAGTAGAGCAAGCATAAGATAGCTTACCTCTGGAAACAGCAGAATGGGCCATTCTCGTCACAGGGTGAGAGTGGTGAAATGAAGTATAAAAATGTGTATTAGTTTGAGACTTTGGCCCTAATATTTCTCATACTTAAAATGTAAAGTTATTGCCACAATCTGCTTCAGAGGTACAGTTAGCAAAAGCACTTCCCTTTTCTGGAAGAAAGACACACTAGAAATGTTGTTTTTATGTGAATTTGTATATGCAGTAAATATGTACTATGATGCAGATTTTCTTTCCATGTTTGCTTTCCTTGATGGTGAGCTTCAGAAGGGAGCACTGAACTGTGGATAGGAGTTCTCATGGTGTCTCTTATGGCAACTACTGTTTGATTCTGAAATTAGAATGGCAGGGCAATTCTGTACTGAAGGGATGACTGAACTGCTAGGATCTTTTTGCTCACTTGTTAGCACCCTTTTTTTTGGGTCAGTCACTGCAATGTTACTAAAGTTACAAGGCTGTATGTGTACATAAATAATCTTATTCTCAAGGGACTCAGCCAGTAACAATTACCTTCTGTCCCAGGTTATCACAGTCTCCTACCCTCCTCATTCTCTTCAACAGTAGTTTCACTCTGCTTTTTTCCAATCTCCTGTCAATAGGATATTATGGAAACAATATAAATTATCCAGAATCTCACAGGCTTGGAACAATGGTGGATCAACATGTTTCTGTAATCAGCAGTGTAAGCAGCGTTCGATCATTGCCATCATACAGTGATATACATGATCCACTGAATATCTTGGATGACAGCGGAAGAAAACACACAGACTCGTATTACACGGAGTCCTCACCTTCGATTGTCTGTCGGACGCCTATGCGTAAGTATAGCCAATGACTGAGGAAGAGCTATCAACTTTGTAGCATCCTAACAAGTGCTGAGTATTAAACTATATCTCACATATATAGTAAATGAAGTGTGATATAGAGACAAAATAGCTCAGTACCTAGGATGTATTGTAATATATGTTTTCCTTAAAATTCCAGGACAGTGGGTTTAATAACTCTACATTCCCATAAGGAGGACTGTGATCCATTGTCCATGAGTAGTGGATTAACTGGCCTGGATTGCAGAAAAGTCCATACTGGGAAACACTTTCTAACTATTAAGTGAGCTAATAACAGACTGGGCTCTTCTAAGGGCTCTTAAGGATCCTCACTGTCAAACAGATCAAATGAATCCTGGGTCAGGGATGTCTAAATACCAGCTTCCTGTGGTATAGTCCCTTCCCGTCCTGTGCTTCAACAGCTGTGTGTATTAGGCAAAGCTCCCATTGATGGTGAATTTTAGGTGAAACTACCTAACCCCGAAGGGTTTGGTATATGCATTAAACAAATGGCAGCTGAGTTTGGTCTCGCATTTTAAAAAGAGTTGCATGGAAGATAAAAACTAGGGCACTGTTTGTTTCTCCACAAGATTACCTCTTCCCACTACTTACCTGTTAAACTTGCACAGAAGATCAGATGTTACTTGCCCTATTAAGTCTCTGCAAGAATACAGTGCTCAGTTCTTTAAAGGATGCTGAAGAGGGGAAAAAACCCCAGCACCACCACACAGGGACTGTGACCATCAAGTGCCTTCTGTATTCTAAGTTGATATGTGCCAGGTGGTGGCAGTGGTACCACTAGTGAATATGAACCTGAATGGTGCAAGATACGGAAAGATGAGTATAGCACACATAAATAGCTTTGTACAGTTTTCACAGAAGGTGGCTTATATGCAAGCCATAAACTTCAAGCCCTTACCTGGATTTTAGCAGAGTTCACTTATACGTGGGTTTTGACCTATTCCTTGATGGTGTGAGGAGCCACTGAAGAAAAGTTCTAGAAGTAGAGGTAAATTGAATGAAGTACAGAAGTGTTGACATTTCCATCCTTCACATGGTGTGCCTGATAGATAAGGGTTTTCATCAGATGAAATTGGATTGCATTTTTTGTTAAATTCTACAGATAGAAAACTTGCAATGATGGTAACCTTTTTTTCCCACAGCTTCAAACATGCAAACTACATCTTCATCCCAGTGTATGTATGGAACATCTGGTCAGTTCCCTTCTCAGGAAAATCTGGAGTCCCATGGCCCACCAAGCAGAGATATGGTGTCATCTTTACCACCAATCAACACAGTCTTCATGGGAGCAGCTGCTGGAGGAACCTGACTGGAAGAGACATGTCAGTGCATTAGGCTTACTTTCCAAATCCAGACATTAAGGCTATGATGACAATCCCCTTCAGTTGGTGGAATAGAAAAGTATTACATATAGGTGTTAAAGGGGCCATTTTAGAGATATTAGCAGCCCTCCACAAAAGAAAAGTAGCTATATTCAGATTGGGTCCTGTCTGTGAATCACTCAGGATTGTTCTCAATATTACATCTTTTCAGTCAGAAATTCAGGATGAGCCAAAAGAGCCACTGATTCTTGCAAACAAGAATAAATTGTAAAGAAATGATTACATCTATTCCTAATTTATTAAAAATGCTATTCTAGTCTTTCACTTATATCTTTTTGTATAAAAATGTTTATTTAATGCCTGTGTTGCTCATTATTTATTAGGACCACAGAGTAACTGTTTACTTTCTCTTATTTGACAGATTGTCAAATGTATGTATCCTACCTCCTATGGAAATGTTTACAAGGTCAATTTTTACTGTTTTAAATGAAACTAAGCCAAATTATTAAGTTTTTTACTGTTGTGCTCTGGAAAGTCAATTTCAAATGTTTAGTACCTACTTGTGCAAGTGAAACTCCTCAGGAAATAAATAACACATGTTGTGGGGATTTTTTTCTTTTAAAATAAACTACTTTCTCTTAAAATAAAAACAACAAAACATACAAATATCATAAGCCAGCTAATTGCAGTAGCCTGCTACTGTAGCTGGGTAACTGAAACAAATTAAACTATGCCACAAAATATCATGGGATTTCAAAATTACTTGTGGTCTTGAACCCAAAATTGCTACTGGTGCAAATCCACAAAAAGATGTTCATCAGCCTTTATGGGTTAAGGGCAACTGTGTATACTGAGACCAAAAGTAGTAAAGATTAAAAAATATTGCAATGCTCCAGATCAGCTATTTTCATTTAAAAAATGTTTTACAAGTGCCATGATATTCTGTATACAAACATGCATTTATATATGTTTCTGGAGAAGCCAAGTGAAGAATATTCACAACAGAGGGCAGAGAAGAGAACAAGCTTGCAAAACAAGCTTCTTGCTACACATTCATGAAATGGCAGGTGTTATTTTATAATCAGATTGTCCCAACATCAGATTCAGATTTGGATTTAAATCCAGTCTTCTGATGTTATTTGTTGTTCATATTTCCATTTAGTCCATCGAATATATGCTGGATATTGAGGAACTGGATAGCAGGGTATTTTTGGTGGAAGAAAATGGATTACACCATGATGAAGTTTTTATTTCTAATCCTGTATAACTTCCTTTAGAGTTTTCTGTCATGAGAGGTCTGACTGCAGCAGAAAAGTAATAATGAGCGTTGACTGGGCTAGCTCATGAATAATTCCTGATATGAAGTACTTTATGCAGAAACGAGACACCATAGTTCAGTAACCGAGAAGTCGAAGACTTCAGCTCAATTGCTTCCTAATTCAGGGTGAAGTCTTATGCTGTGGCCAAAAATGCCATAATGATGCAAGTTTTGGTTCCAATAAAAGTTCCCAATGACGTGTAGTGGTAATACAGGCTGTTCAAACAAATATTTGTTGGGTAGGGCTTTACAGCAAGTGAAGTACATACTGCAAAAGAGTTCTTTCTTCAGGATTATTCAGAACAGGATATATTTTCTCCTAAAATTAGTCCTATAAAAGTCAGGTTCCCTATCTAAGCAGGTCACCTGTATAGTCAGTGAAGAGAGATCCCTCCCATTCCAAGTGAGATAAGATGGGGAAGGGGAGTATGAAAGTAAGGGATATGTCACTATCCTAAAATGCTTGGCTGCCTCTGCTTATAAATGGCACAGCATAAATAACTAAGTTGGAAACTTCCAGACTGTTGAATTTACGTGACAGCAATATGTAGAATTTAGAGGAAGTAGGCAGCCATTAGCAGACAGGGTCTTAGTCCATCAGGTCCTACATAAAAAGCAGTTTGTGATACATAGTGACTCATGTCATTTATAGGCATCATTTCCAGTCATTTTATTTTTTTCACATGAACCACTTTGTATTGTGTTTTGGTCTGGGTTTTTTTCTTGACGTAAATTACTTTATCTACACTTTATCTGAGATAAAAACCATATATCACTAAATGCGCAGATTCTTGTGATGGCTGCAAAACACAGAGTAGCATAAAGTGCCATGCTGTTGTCAACAGCAAACAGCCGGTTAAAAGAAATGTCTCATGGTGCTGCAAAACAAAACAACAAAACAAACCCATAATAATTGTAACTAACAAATTCAAATGAGAAATTTCCATATCATGATACATTAGTTAAGTCACATGTGTGATTTGATGAATTCAGCAAGTTTTGTCTGCGGGAAATGAAATCATACATAGCTTTTGTGGATACCCCACAGGAAGATTTTTATGTTTGGTGGTATAGCAGCATTACAGTAAAAAATATGAAGAATCAGTGGAATTACTTGGTGGTCTTGTATTACCCAGTCCAGTTGCATTTTGTGGATGCATTAATATGTTGGGTTTAATATATACATATCAGAAAATCAGTAATACAAAAATTGTACATATTAAGTACACTCAGTGTCAAATTAATATTTCCTAAAGGACAAAAAAAAAAAAAAACAACAAAAAAATGAAAGCTACTTTTTTTTTTTTTTTTTTTTCTGAGAAGGAAAGAGGGAAAACTAAATCCTTTTGATCTATCTGCCAATATCTGTGAATTTGAAATGGTGCTACAAAAGGCAAAAAGATGGATGAACAGGCCAAATCTGTTCTACTATGTTGTATGAGCCTGCATAATAACATACCATACATAATTAACCTACATAATTAACAGTTAATTCAGGAAAACTTGCTTCTTTCTTCTTAGTGATGTCCTCAGGGTGGAGCTTAAATTAGCCTTAGCTTTGGCATTAGGATTAACGTCAGGGGTTCAGGTGGTCTAGTTATGATTCCTTCAAAGTCTAGTCTTAAGAGTAGCCTTAAAGTTGATTTGGAATTTACTTTTGGAAATGAAAGAGGATGAGCCCTTTAGGATAAACGCAGGTCTAGAAGAAACGAGTGAGACTAATTTGAGGTTTTAGGTGATGGACATCACATTGACAATCATATTTCTGAGGCTGGCATTGAAGAATTTAAGGTAATGGTTGGAGTTCAGGCCAACATGAAGCAATGAATCTGAACTGATTATGGATTTAAGACCTGCAAGGACCTGTGCTCATTACTGAAATTTGTAAGAGTCATTGACATAGTCATTAGCTTCAGCTAAGAGTTGGAATAAAAGACTAGGACTAAGCTGGAATAAAAAGCTAGGACTAGGTCAGTAATTGTGTAAGCCAGGATCATGTCTAAGTAGTCATTAGCTGAAACTTTTTTGAAAGATGCATCTTTCACAGCCTAAGACAAGAATTATATCCTTAATGGAAGGACTGTAGGATCTGTAACCTCTAGAGAGATGCTGCATCAATGCTAAAGATTAGACCTCAAGTAATCAACATTACTGGGATGGTGAAAGATCAGGAAATCAGGAGATCCTACCACCAATTATGATGCTTCCATGGTCACCAGACATTTGCAGCAATTACAAGGCTCAGCAGAATCAGGTCTCATGAGGACCTGAGCTTGCCAACAGAGGCATGAATGGGCAAAACGGGAGAAAACCAAGGCTGGGATCTGAAATGGAGAGAGGCAAACTACTGTGTCCATTGCATATTTAGTGACACTAAATAACATTTCTCTGCATTTTGGATTCTTTATTATTTGCACACTTTTTCCCCATTTAGCAATGGCTGCATGTTACACTGATGCATGGAGCAATGGTTACACAACTGGAAACATGTAAAAGATTATATTAGCAGCTGAACTAGGAAAATCTACTTCCCTTCCTTTTGGTTTAGTTGATTATTATCCTTGATCAAATAAAGGGCCACATGTTCATACTGCCCTTGTGCCCTCGTTGCTACAGTAAAAAGAGACATACAGTGAAATTGTACATTTAGAGTTTGATACTAGATGCTTTTTTAATTCTTGTAATATTTAATTTTCTCATATCATTCAGTTTTCTTCAGAAGCTGACTTTATTGATTAGTCATCAGTTTCTCATCAGGATACATAGGGATCACTCAAAATTTCGTTAAAATGGCATGTTTTAGAAAATCTCCACTACAATAAAAATACCAACTATATGTAATACAGAGGTGGACACTAAACAGCCCTTCCTTTCTGTCTAATATGGTCTTTACCAAACTTCTTCAAAGTATCATCAGCCTTCAAAAACTAGCCCAGACATACAGCGTCCTCTAACAGCATCTTTACTTTGATTCTACATGCTTTTTTCCCACGTAGGTGTGCCATCCACTGGCTGATATATTGGATCTGGTTTCCTCCACACCCAATCCACAGTGGCTGTTAAGTTTCTGACAGCCCCAACTTCCAGTTCTTGATAAGTATTTTAATTTTGGAGATCATGAGGTCAATCTTCAGGTATGCTTAAAGTAGCAGTTATCCATCTTCTGGCTCCTGATGAACTACCTTCAGTGCCCCAGATGTTACAGTTCTCTTTCAGTTCCATTTCTGAAACTACCAAAACACTTGTCATTGTATAGTTGATAGTATGGGTAATTTTTAAAGAATTTTAAAAAAGAATAGAAAAAGTGACGTACACTATTAAGTTACTCTAAAATCAAAGGTATATTTCATCCTAAATGAAAGGTATGTGGAAAAATCCAGGGAAATTAATTTTTTAAATGGTAAAATATTGAGGATGAGACTGAAATGGACTCAGGCCATTGTACTGGGGATATAACACTTTGCTTAAATAAATAAATATGAACCAAGACAGATTTGATATTGAGCTATTCCAGCTGATTATAGTGTTTGCTCATTTGGAATAAAATCAGATCTCTGAACCTGCTCCAAAGTTTACAGGAAGTTGAACAGTGCCATCAGAAGAAACTGAAGACATCTATATAAGTCAGCTTGGTTTGTTCCTTTGCTTTGCAGAGTGGCCTTTATCTCCTTATAGATTATACAGTCCATCCTGTGTAACTGCTGGAGTACACCCTGGCCTCACCCTTGGGCCAAGCAGTTCCCTCTGCAGGAAAACAGTAAAAATCAAAGTCCACTCCAGGGTCCGTATCTGCTCTACATCATTGATGTGACCCAGATTTTCCTCCCCAGCCTTTCACAGTCTTCCAATAGTAGCCTCATCAAGGAGCTGGGAATGAGGTTCATGCTACTTCTGCCAGCAGTCAAGGCATGATCTATCACTGATAAGTGATATGCCCCTGAGTCCTGGACAACTCAGACACAAGCAAAGCAGAACTATTTAGGCCTGTGTCCCTCTCTTGTCTACCTCCAGGCAAAATAGAGTTTGGCAGATGGCTGTCCCTAGGGGATACTTTTGCTCAGCAAATCCCTTTGCTTAGCACTTGTTGCTTGCACAGATCCTTAGACTTGTGACTCACATGATTTCCATGTGAAACATGAGCCTCTCCATGCATCCTATGGGGACCCTAGACGGCTCAGTTGAGGTTGAGGAGTCTGGTTGTCAACAGTACATGTGGTAGTGACGCAGTAGAGTACATGACAAGCTTTAAGTCACTTCATGACTGTTGGCTCTAGAAAGTCTCAGTGCAGTTTGCAAGGTCAGGGTGAGATGTTTGCCCACCTGCTTGGGCTTACTCTGTAAGCCCCAGCCCCAGGCTGGCTGCGGCCCTGCAACAATGCCATCAGTGAGAGTTAACACCCACCTCCAAGTAATACTGGTGACTTAGCAAGGCAGGTTGAACTGGGCATTACACAGCCTCTCAGCTGAAATTGGATGAAGTCCAGATAGTGTGCAGTGGAGAAGGTGTGTTTAATCAACATCTGGCTATATGTTACATGTCCTGAGGGCTAAGCCAAGAGATGACCAAGGAGATAAGCTAACAAGGGCCCAAGCATTTTTGAAAATGGAGTTTGTAGTTTATCTTCATTAATGTTGATGGGTGCAGAGAGCTTTTGATACATAATGAGGATTTAATCCTTAATGCTGTAATAGAAGATACCTCCTAAAAATATCCAGGCATCTAATTTATAGAAAACTTACTTCTATAGCAATACTTACCTATCGATCTTTAAAGAAAGCAATCTTCACCCTTGCAACACATGAAAACATGTTAAAAACCCATGCAACTCTGGGTCCAGCTCCTGAAAACGCTAGCCTCTGTTCTTTCATCTTATTGACCATCAGAAAGGTAAGGTAAGGCTTCTACATCTGCATTTAGTTTCTCAAGTAAGCAAACAGTTCTTCTAAAGTGTTGTGCACTTAGCAGTTCCTGCTGACTGGCATTAACAAAATGGTTTTGCCAGGCAAGTGCGTGCTGAAGAGCCACAGAGATACAAACAAAATCCACAGAGTGGGGGTGTGCATGGTCGGGGGGTGGTCTTGTTTCATGTCACTGGCCTACAGTAGCACCAGGTGACATGCTACGCCTTTTCACAACAACCACAGCATAGTACAAGGGTCCTTGTTTAGGGAAGGAAATACATAGAAACATGCATTTTCTTTACAGAGGAAATAGAAATTAGCGAAACCCAGTATCATTGATAACAGTGTTTCCTGCTGTCAGACAGGACTGAATTAAATGGAATTTCTCACCCACCTACAGTCAAGCTGCATTGACCAATTTTCTTTCAACCTCCCATCTTGAAGAAATCATCATCATTTTCCTAAGACAAGTTCATGAAGCAAGTCAGTGGGGCAGGCCGTGTAAGACCCATCAAACGGTGGCCAGCCCTCTATCTACACAAGCAAATGCAGCCTCGGGACTCCTTGGTGTGCTTGCTCTGCTTAACAGCAAAAGTCTGCCTCCCTCAAGCACTTCTTTATCTGCTGTCCCCCAAAAAAGCTTCAGAAGCTATAATGCCAAACAAACTTAGGCTGAGATCAAAGCATTGGTCTACACAATGTGTGTGATGAGCATGATATGTGAGAGAACAATTGGATCTGATATTTTGGTATATAGAACTTTTGCCATCTGATTCAGCATTTTCATCTGTCCTGAAAGAAAATTCTTCTTTGGCAAACTAGAACAAGAGAAAATCCGTGAACTCTGCTCAGTACAGCTGGGAAGATTCCCTACCAATCATATTTATCTCTTTTTTTTCCAATACCTTGGGTTTATGTGACTAGATATTAAAAAAAAAAAAAAAGCTCTGTAGAACTGACTGCTGGTAAGAAAATGTAGATGAACACACAAAACTGAGGCAAGATAAAGCAAAATTAAAAGATATTTTTAACTAAGGGGTGCACAAAGATGTCTGACATAGTGATTTAAATTCAGAGCAGCAAACCAGGAACCAAGAATCCAGACTTCTGATTAACTTTATACATGTAAAATAGGAAAACCCCTACTTTATCTCAGCACGCATTCAGCATGCATTTGGATCCGCTGAAACTGCAGACCAAACCAACTCAGTGAAACAAAACAAAACGAAAGAATTCCACACAAACAGGAGAAAGGAAAAGATGCTGTTAATTTGTTTTACCAATACAGAGAAAGACAGCCCAGGTTTTAATACCTACCAGTATTGCTATCATAACTCCTTTAGCTAAGATCATCTTTTTTGCACTGACTTAGTTACACTGGTGAAACCCAGAATTTGGTGTTGCCAAGTGCTAATGTTAATTTTGCTAGGAATACCAGATTGCTATACGCCTGGAACAGTTTGCTATGTCTTTCTTCATAATGACTTAGTGCAGCTTGAAGGAGTAGGCAAATCCTGAGGGATTTGTCCAAGATTATACAGGCAGTGGTGCTACTGTTTGAGCAGCATCAAGAACTTCAGATACAAGGTGTTGGATGTCCTGGTTAGCAAGGGAGATAAACAGGTAGGTCAACAGACACAAATAGCTTCCCAAAATCTGCTGCTCTGTCTTCTGCCTTAACCCTTTCATCTGTTTTCTTTCACAAAGCACAAAGAGCACAGTGGTTCCCCACATGAGCAACCCCACTTGCCAGGTTCTACCCTGATAGAGCTCAGGCTCCATCCCCTTTCCTTACTTCTCCATCCCCTTTCCTTACTTCTCCAGCTGGAAGTCCCTGATGAGGCCTAAGTCAGGAAAGGGAGGTGCCCCACTGAGAAGCCCTCTACTTTGCCCCTGGGACAGGAGAAGCCAGGAGTGGAAGTCCTACGTGCATCTCCCCTGGCAAGGAGTGAAAGCTCCATGAGTTTTTGCATGTTGTCTTAGAAAAAAGGAAATTATCCTCATCCTCCCTTCCTACCCCCATTGTAAGAGGGGCTTTGCAGTTAAAAACATGATGGCGTTTTGTTCCCGGAGAGGAGGGGTGGAGCGGGGGGTGGGGAAATCGCCCATGTACCGTAACAGATGGTTTAAGTACGGTGATTACAAAATCCTGAAGTTAAAATAGTTTAATTACAAAGTCAATACTGCCTCCAACCTCTGCTAAGCCTTTAGTGTAAAAACAACAGACGGTATAGTGCAAACGGTAAGACAATATTTAACCAGAACTTTGCATTAGCTACTGCAGTACAGCTCTCCATCAGGCCTTCAGCAAACGGAAGATCAACTGATTTTCCCAGCTTGTATTTGTTAACCATCTCTGCTTCAGTATCAATGGGCGGCTGTGAGAGAGCCACAAACAACCCCGAAGAAACAAACTGCAATACTATACTGCAAGCTGAAGCTCAGCAAGGACTGAGACAATTATTAGCACCTTACTAAGAATGAATACAGAGGCAAAAAAGATGAGCAGGTAAAGTTATTTATATATAAAACGAAAATAAAATTCATTGAAATAGGCAATTTTTTATTTTGGATTGGATTTTATAGAAAAAATAACAGGACCTGGAAAGGCACAGGGAAAGGAAAATTTGGGGATAATTGCAAATGGCACAAATTTGATTTTTCACATGCAGGAAAAGCAGCAGCTCTACACAGCATGTTGTGCTCTTGCAACTGAGAGCCTTGGTCTTCATCTTTACTGAGTGTGTACAGATTCTACATATTCTTTAATAGTGACAAACCCTCCCTCTGTTGGCTTATGTCCCTTATGTCCCCATCAACTCAAACGTGGAGCTGAAAGAATCAGAAGTCTAACTCTGCTTTGTTAGTAGTATGCTAAAAACTGGCCCCAACTGCTTCCGCCACGACACAGCATCAGATACCCACCATCCACCCTACGTACAAAGCACTGTGAGGCATTGCTCTCCTGCTGAGCTAGATGGGTAAAAGCAGGGTCTGGAAAGCCAGTGACAAGAGATACAGACTCATGAAATTAAAAAGCAAAAATAGACAAATGGGAGATCATCTGCAACACCTCTTCTCGCCACTGACCCTCACTGACCCCTAAGCAAAATCAGAACCTCAAGCAAGAGGGAAAACAGTCTCCAATAGAGACACTACAAAACAGAGGAATTCTCACAATTGTGTTACCCCTTTATAATTTTTTTTAGAGAGTTTGAAAGATGAAGAGTAACTTTGGATGTCTGAGATCATATTTGCTAAGCAAAATAAGATTTTCTAGTAGCTGATCTGTTTCTCTGGAGTTCTTAATAACTAACAGAATTCAGGATGGAGAGCTGCACTGGCTAAAATGGGGGGGAACGGACATCCTAGTGAATCTAAAGGAAAATCGTCTTTAATCATTAAGAGGAAAGAGAAAACATTCCTAGGACCTGCTCCTGCAGATTGCTGCATATTCCAGTCCTGCTTTTATTAAATTAACTTTACATATATAAGTAGATTCATTGACTTTCAATTAAGGCTAAGTGCAAGCTGAAGTGCTTCATTTCATTAGCATGGAACTGATCCTCTGTAATAGAAAAAAACATAAACTAACATTCTGTTGGAAATCATTTCATGTAGCACTTAAAACACAAAAGGCATTTGAATGATTACTTTATATGAATAGAAGATACTTGTATTTTTTCCTAGAATATGATAATAAATGGTTTTGTTACCATCTATAATAACAAATAGCCCTTTAAAGCATATTGTAGAGGCCTTCTGAATTTCTAGTAATTTATTTTATTCTCATGCTTGCTTCTCTTTTTTACCCTAAGCATGTACTTGTAACTAGGAAATCAATCCAAAGAAATAAGGCATGGTCACAGCATTTTAAAAAATCTTAGCCCAGGGCAGAACCCACAAGTTTGTATCAGATCTCAGCCTCTCCCCATCATGCATGTAGGACACAACTGCCGTGTCTGCTCTCGGGATAATTCTGCATTTAAGCCAGTAACTGTTCAATGGCTGGTCTCACCCAGAACCCCTGGGCCTGACGCTCAGCACCCAGTTCTGGAGTGGGACTCTTCTCCACCAGGAGAGGAAGTTGACTGTGGGCCCCCCTTGCCTGGGCAGATACCTTGAGGGAGAAGCTGTGAAGCAAAAGCACCATTTCTTCTCCTTCTGAATCCCAAGAGGAGCTAAGGACTGAGGCTGCTTTCTGTGAGGAGCCAATTCCTACAGGTGTACATTAGGTAGATCACATACATAGTGATACATAGGAGTTTGGGTACCTAAAGTCCAGCTGGGGTTTGGTACCTGAGCACTCCTCACCTCTCCTGCACAGTCACTTTACAACTGACTCTGTTGTTTTGCCCCAGTATCACATCAAGTGTCTACTTTTTGGAAAGAGCCTTATATCCTGAGCAGGGTGTGAGAAAAAAGGTTGATCTGAGCGATTTCAGCTTAGAGTAGATACTGCTAATCAGAGGGATGCTATGAATACTACAGCTCAGCTGGGAATTTTGTCTGTCATCCTTGCTAGACAAGCACTCACCAGGAAAAACATGTTAACATAGCAGTTACAATATTTTTTAAGAAACACAACTCTTTGGAAGAAAGTGCTTCTAGTGATCAAGTGTAATACTGTTGTTAAGCCAGGCTGCCTGACAGTAGCTGTTTCACACGATGTACATTGGCATCCATGGCATCCAATTCTGCCTTTCTCTGCCACAGTGAATGTTGATTTCAGAAGGGATTTCATGAATAGACCAGGCAGAATTCGATCTTAATAACTGGAGTCTTGACTTCACACACTCACAGGAGACTGTTCCTGCAGCAATAATTCTTTGTAGGAGCCCTGCATTCTGAAGACAGCTGACTTCACTCCAAATTCATTGGCAAAGCTTTGGCTACCTACTGCTGGCACAAAGACTGTCGGTGCCGTCATCACTGTTATCGGTGCTCTTGAAGCACTTGGTGACGCTGCCAGGGATTATGGCCCTGCTGTGCTGGCGTCATCTCAGGTGCAGGGAGGAGGATGAAGGCAAGTTGTCACCTCCTAAAATTCACCCTCTGAAAGTTTGGAGGTGAAACAGCAGCACAGGCTTGTTCAAGGCCTCACCAAAAAGCAGGAGATCTGAATTCAGCCTTAAATATAACCATGCATTAAAAAACATAATATATTTTTAATAGAGGAAGATGTGTTTAAAAAAGCTAAACAGTGGAAAATCTGTTGTTGTAGACGACCTCTTTTTCTCCCAACAAACATTTACCCAGGGTTGTCTCATGACTAGTCAACTTTTGTAATCCATTAGAAAGTGATGCTGTTGCATGACATGATCAAACACCAAATGCAGCAGAAAGGCCATAACTATATCTAAAAAGCCCTTTGCTTTGTCAAAGCCTTTCACTAATGCTGGCAACAAAATTATTGAGGTCTCTAATGAGCTGATCTTTTGTCAAATAAGCCTTCTTATGAGCAGTGTTAAACTTTATATCTGCTTTTAAATTAAACACTTTGGGTTTATTAATGTTTCCTTTCCTCTCCAAATTTCTTTGTTGAGAAGAGGTGCCAAAGGAAATGTACTAGCAACAGTAGGATGTGAAGTATAGTTTAGAATACATTAAACATATGTTGATGGGGCCATTAGCAGAGTTTATAGATACCACCACCTGTCTTATTCCCCTTGCCATTACTTTAGTGAGAGAAAGCATACTGTAAGAGGAATGGTATGCTACCATTAAATCTTTACTCCTGTATTAGAAGGAACATAGTAGCAAATTTATGCCTTATTGCTAAAAAGATTTTCCTATATTGGCTCACTTACTAGGATAAATAAACCTGAATAAATAAAGAGAGTAAGGGCTAAAGAATAAATATCACTCTTGTTTTGGGTGTAAGAGAGATACCGAGTATCTGAGAGGGAAATAAAGGTACAGTGGGGCCGTTCATGTTGTACTTGTTCCTTTCGAGCTAGCAAGCGCATCCCTGAAATCATTACTGCAAAATGCACCCTCAGACCTCGCAAATGTAGGTAAGGGGTTTTTTTGCCTTCAGGCAAAACAATTAATACAAATAAAATAAAATAAAATAAAATAAAATAAAATAAAATAAAATAAAATAAAATAAAATAAAATAAAATAAAATAAAATAAAATAAAATAAACGAAATGGCAATTAAGGGCTGTGATGGGAGGCCGTCAGGGCAGGCCACACCGCCTCGGCCCTGGGGCGCCCCCTGGCGGGCGCGGCGCCACGCGGAGCTGCCGACCCGCGGTGAGCGCGGTGGGGGCGCGGTGCGAGATGCAGCGCGGGCCGCGGTGCAGGGCGCGGTGTGGACGTGTGGCGGGCAAGGTGCAGGGCGAGCGGTGGGCTCGGAGCGGGGTCGGGCGGGGCACGGCGGAGGCGCAGCGGGAGTGTGGGCGGGGCGCGGGGCGGCGCAGACGGGGCGGGGTCGCGGAGCGGGCTCCGCGCGGGGCGTGGTGCCAGAGCGCCGCGGGGTGCGGTGCGCGGCGGGGTGCGGTGCGCCGCGGGGTGCGGTGCATGGTGGGGTGCGGTGCGCCGCGGGGTGCGGTGCGCCGCGGGGTGCGGTGCATGGTGGGGTGCGGTGCGCCGCGGGGTGCGGTGCGCCGCGGGGTGCGGTGCGCGCAAGACCGTGCAGTCTGCGGCACGGAGGAGCCGGCGAAGAGACGTCGCGCTCTCGGCCGGCTGCGGTTTTTCTACCTCCGCGTGGAGCCCCGGCGGCGGGGCAGCCTTTATCGCGCCCGGGTGCGGGTGCTGCCGTCCGTCCTTCTCCTGCGCCGCCTCCCAGTGTTACTGCTGCGGGGGGGACCCCAAAAGCGCCCCTGGCGTCAGTGGGAAAGGCAGGCAGCGACACGCAGGAGTGTCAGGAGGCGGCCGCAGCCGCAGGAAGAGGAGAAAGACCAAAGTGAGATGAGTGAGATGGGGAGAGGGGAGGAGATGGGGCAGAGCCCGCCGGACTCAGAGGTGCACCATGGCGGTGGGCAAACACTGAGTGTATCAAAAAAGGTGGGCTTGGACGTGTCAAAAAAAGCCTTCCTGAAAATCTAAATTAAGAAAATGTTCCTCACCGTCCCAGAATGGGGACAGCCTTTGCCCAGCCTCTCCCGTGCCTGCCGGGGCAAGGAGGGGCCACTGAGCACCTCCCAGCAGCCGTGGTCCTCCTCCACGTCCAGCCGCGGGACACGCAGCCCACGCGTGGCCCCTGCACACACGGTCACGCCAGACTGAGCAGGCGGGAGGAGAGGGACGCGGTGCCTTGCAGAGCAGGGTCAAAAGCCATTTACTGTCCTTTCTGGAAAGAGAAGGAGAAAGAGGTTGCAAGCCTTCGGCCCGGCCGGCTTTCAGCAGGGGAAGCCTCAGCTTTGATCAGGAGATGGCAGCATAGTCCGGGAAAGCTCGAAAAACTCCCCCAGCCCTGTTAGCAAGACCCCAAGGAGGCTCAGGGAAGCAAAGCACCCTTGTGCCCAGTGGAAGAAGAATTTGAAAGGGAAAAAAACACGCCCGTGTCCAGTAAGTATTTGAACGGAATTGCAAAGAACCCGGTTAAAGATCAGAATTGAAATTGCTGCAGAGCGTCACAGGAGTCCTTAAGTATGACGATGGCAGCACACCCTTCTCCAAAACGTTGCAACCTGCCACAAAAGCACAAAAGAAAAAAAAAATCCCTCAAGAGAAGGGCCAGAGATACCACTGGAGACTTCATTGCTTCAGTGCTGCTACTTTATGTGAAAGTATGTGCGTACCACCAAAAGAACCATAAAACTTCATAATAGATAAAACTATAAAATTTCTCTCTCCTGTTTTCCAGGATTTGCTTTAAATGGGTGAAAAAGATGATTTAAAAATCTGTCAACGTGATAAGCAGGGCTTTACGTCAGACCCGCAAAGAAGTTGCTGCTGCTTGATGCACATGGAACTGATGCAGTTTTGCTATAATCTTTGCTTATTTCATTCTGAAGGAAAAACAAACAAACCTGTAGAAAACGGTAAAGTACCTGTAGTGAACCTGTTGCTAAGTCAAACAAACCTGAGCAAAACTAAGGTCACTGCAAGTAGGCTGCTTCTGACTTACTCCTTGACGAGTTTTCAGCTGGAAGCTGCAGGCAGACACATTATTTTCAAGTGATGTATTTTTCTTCTCTCTTGCCCCAGACCCTAGGCTTGCTCAAACTGTGATTGAGGAATTCCCACAGACTTGCAGGTTGCCAGGAAAAAGACTTTGCCATTCATTAGGTGGTGCTGAAAGATTTTGCTGGAAGTGTCATCGTCTTGACCCTGTCAGCGTTTTCTAGAGCTGGTCCACCTGAGACCTCAGTGAGGGGAGATGCTATTGGAAAAGCTGTTTGGAGTTAGTTTGGCACCAACTCTGGCACCCTAGCCAGATTCAAGACCTTTTGGTATTCACTGAATATATAAATCAGTGCATGTAACCCCCATTTTTGCTCTCCAACATATTCATAGATCCATTTCATTTTTTGACACTTTGTTTAGTATTGGAAACATTCAAAGAGCTAACAAATGGAAATTTAGGGTTTAGCCAGATTGTATCAGTTGTTGGTATTGGAACATCAATGGAGCTCAAACAAGTTTCACTTGGCAGGACAGTTTCACAAAAGCATTTGATGTTGAATCACAAGCTATTTTCAAGGTTCATACACACAAAAGGGTTCAAATATAAGCAAATTAAAGCCTCAGTATTAATGAAATATGTTCTTGTTTCCTTTCCACTTGCCAAATATTTAACCTGGTCAGGAGACAAATTCACATGGGATTAATTCTATGGAGCCAACCTCAGATTCCTCCTGGGTTTCCTTGAAATGAGGTATCCTTCACTTCCTATCCTGCACGGTTTTGTAATGCAGCTGCACATTGTTGAAAAATTGCCACAATTCATGGCAGGATGGCTGCACTTCAGCAATGAGAGAAGTTATTTGGAATACATATATCTATATTTGCATGCTTGTGAAGCTTATGTGTCTGGCTTGTTAAGCTCTAGGAAGCTCCTTGATGGACAACACCATGATACACAGTGGATGGCAATTAAGCCATGAACCTAAGTGAAGAGAGGCTGATCCTCAGCATGGTGAACTCCGAAGGAACTTTAGAGTATTTTTGTAATTCGAAAGGGTAAAGGCTCCTCTAGAGCAGAACAACGTGTAGAAGATGAAGAAGAGGTAAAAAATCCTCTCCACTGCCGGTGACCCCTGTGCGCCGTGGGGTGTGGGGATCACTGCTTAGGGTCAGGTGGCCTCGGAGGTCTCCTCTCTTTGCACAATGCACCAGGCAGAGACAGGACTGTGAGGAGCTGACTGGAGACACCTGCTGCCACCACTCCTGCTCCGTGCCTGTGGGTCTGCCCAGGCCAGGCCCAGCAGTGGTGGGCACAGCGGAGAGCATGCTGAACTAGTGTTACAGCCATTCTACCAAGGTTTTAGGCTTGCTTGTCTGTCTTCTTTCTTCTGACAGGTGATAGAGAGGAAGCATTTGGCCTGGCAGTATAAATATAAATTCTGTTTTGGAGCAGGATGAGAAAAGGTAAGGAGAAGCAGGGATTTTGACTGTGATCTCAGTGCTCCAGTCTTTCCTGGGAATCTGCACAGGTACAACAGGAGGAAGGTACTTGGTGACTGCAAAGGGTTCAACAGAACCTGAATGACATTTTCTCCTGGAGATAAAGGTGTGATGACTGGGAGAGGGAAGATCTGGGGCTCATTCAGATCCACAGTGGATTAACTAAACATCTGCAAGCCAAACTCACAACCTATGTAGGCTACAATCCAGGAACATGAGCAACAGATTTGCTCAGCAGTCAGCTAATTGGGAACTGAAAAGAAAATCTCCTTGCAACACGAAGTGGCTGGCACAGTAACATGTGCTCATCTGTACTTGTTTGGTCCTTAAAGAAATGTCTTCTTGTCTTCCAGATGCGCCCATTCTGTAAGCACTTTTGGTGCCCTTATGCCTACGCAGGTCCTGAGAAAATCATGGAGCAGAAGCCCACGCTTTTTCCATCTTCTTATTTATACCCAAATGGTGTGTCCAGGAGTGTTTTTAAGCTGACGTGATGAAGGCCTCCTCCAAAAGGCCAGAGGGAGGTGTGCACAAAAGGTCTGACAACACTCCTGACCGTACACCCTCCCCACAGCGCTGGGTTGGTCTCTGGGCCAGCGAAGCGGCTGCATAGCCCCGCTAGCCATCGGCACGGAAGCTGGGAATGGAAAACAATTTTGACATTGGCAGCCTGGAGTCCTGCCCTTGCAAACACATTTGATGTTCATACATGGTCTCTTGGCTGCTGCTGCTGGGGACCATCTGTTGGGATGGCTTCGTGCCTGATCAAATGGTGGTATGCCATTTTCACTGGGACATGAAATAGATGCCAAACAAAACGCGTCTGGTTTTACTTCTATTACTCTGAATTCAAAGCACATGCTAATACTAATCCCCCTTTTAACACTGTTGTGGTGCCAGTTAAACCTTCATTTTTTCCCACTATCTGCCAGATTTCTACCACGTACTTAGGCGCTTAACAAAATCCAGAGGAAATCGGCGCCGTTGATTTCACACAAACAGGGCACTGTTTGCAGGGGTTTGGTGAGAGGTGTTAGCACTAACGACAGAGGTGAATGTGTGAGAGTTTCCTATACACGTAACACAGGATCCTTGAAGGAGTTGGACGAGGACATTTCTTTAAAAATTGCTCCCAAAACCACATCCAACTATCATCAGATTTTCTGATAGATGGAAATGGGACTTATCAATTTTAAAATGTTATGGTAAACTAGTCATAGTTTTTTTTAAAAAAGACTCTACCAAATGCGCAAAGGCTTTGAGCATTATGTGAGTACTAACCTGAGATGCTCTGAAGACATTTTCTTTTCAATGCACTGTGAGTTCACCATAGCTCCAACCCTGTTCTGTAGTAAAATCTTCCATGCTGTGGCTGGCTTTGCCATCTGGGTTTATATGACTAACTCCCTGTGAATGTTCCACATTCAGAGAAGTGTGTTCTTGACCTCAGCCAAGATGAATATTATTGTCAAAACTGACATCATTACAGCTACTGTGGGTTTTCAGATTCCTCTAGTGTTTGTGGGGAAAATCTATCTGCTACAGATGTTCCCTTGGGTGATGGATTTTCTCCTCTAGTCCCACAGTGGCTCAGGAAAGCCTAAGGAAGCATCACCTGATGGGCTTCCCTTTGCTTTTCATTCTGCTGTACAGTACTAAGAGGTTGGACATCTTGGACACCTCCTGCCACCTCCTCTTCCTCCTCCCTCTGGCCCCAGTGGGGGAGATGACAAAGCCTTGGTGCTGACTTCCCCTGGCCAGATCCCCACCGTGTGCAGGGTGGGCAGGATCCAGATGTGCCAACTGAGGTTCCCAGTTTTAGGAAGGTCTGGGACTTGACTATTTGATCAAGTGTTTAATTCCTCAGCTCCTGGATTCGTAATGATTTAAAACATTTAATTTTGTTAATGATGCAACAGATCCCTGTGTTATTAT
Source organism: Athene noctua (assembly GCF_965140245.1). NCBI lineage: Eukaryota > Metazoa > Chordata > Aves > Strigiformes > Strigidae > Athene > Athene noctua. The sequence goes on from NC_134037.1 coordinate 56,451,456, forward strand.
CATTTAACAACTTTAAGTAACTATTTAACCACCTTGCTTACATTGCCTTCTTGTATATTCCTAAAGTAAAAGTTGCTATGCAAATCTGAAAAAAATTACCATTAACAGTTAAGGAAAGTTGGGGAACGTGGAAGTTAGTTTCTGTCTGGTTTAGCATTGTACTAAAAAAAAAAAAAAAAAGAAAAGAAAAAAAGAATTATTTGAATCTCCCAAGTAAATATGGCAGGGCCAGGAGCATAGGCCAACCGGTGGCATGTGGACCGGCCATAAAATTAAAAATAAACTTAGGAGTAAATGTGCAGCTAAATGCAGACTGTGAGGATAGGATGTGAACTTCAGCTATTTCCTGGAGCTAGTGTGGTTCCAAAGTTTAACAGCTTTAGCCTTTGGAGACCCGGAGGCGTGCATAGTTGTTTTCAGTTTCTCCTCCTTTCATCTCCCCCCACTCGGAGCCCTACCACCTCCCAGCTGCCCTGCTCGCTCCATCTCTCTCTGCAGAAGGACACTCCTCTGACCCTCTAACGAGTGTCCCACACAGCTCATGGTGTGGGGGATCACTGCGCAGCAGCAGTGCCTCTCTTACTGCCCTTGTGTCCTCCAGCCCACTCCAGCAGGATGGGGGCCCCAATTCCCATTTTTTCATCAAGACCCACTGGTCCACAAAGGATTGACTGCTACCTGCCAGGTATCATCCAGGGAGACGAGCAACTGCCAGCTGCTCCCTGGGCATGATGGCTCATGCCTAACAATTCAGCTTTCTATGATGACTTTCAGTCTTGCACTTTCTTTTTTTTTACGAGCTTTTTTTTGGTTAAAACAAGCATGGAGACAATGGGGAAGGGTTAATGGAATAGCTAACACATCCTTATCTCACAGGGGCTGTATGATAATAGAGGTATTTTCAGCCATAAATTTGTTATTAGGGGATGTACTACAAAGCTCTAAAGTACCTCACTAAGCCTAGCTTGAGCTTTGTCTTGTTTTTGCTTGTGGCCCTTGTGCTTGCATAGACTCAAGGCCAAATTCAATTTAGGAATATGTTTCTAAAGCATATCTTGACATCTCTCTCATTTATGGTAAAACCTTTTCTTCATGCTCGTTTCTCCTAATACCATATGATAGTTTTCTTTGTTAAAATAGAAATGCATGTAAAAACAAATTCCAGTGTAACTCCTTGAATCACTTGAAATATCATAATGAATTATTTTTCATCATTCAAATTACATTGTTCCACTAGTGCCAAACTCATAAACCAAATCTCCAAGATATGTACATACCCCACTTCTCCCTGGTTGGCAGTGTCACTCAGCAAGGTCCCTTCTATTAAAACCTTTTGTCCCCTTGTCACCTGCTGAAATCATCTAATTTTACAGTAACAGACAAATAGAATAGATAAACAGCAGAAGAAAACTAGGAGACATTGTAATGATCTTTCAGTAAATTTGTTTACACTTTTGAAATGTATAGGCAGAGGATGAGAAAAGTTGTGTACACATAAACATTATTCATTCTAATTCTTGATTTTGCCTAGAAGAAAATGTGTTGAATAGAGCCAAAGAATGGAAGAACAATGTAAACTGCAAACACAACAGTGGAGGCTTTCTTAGAGAAAGCAGAGAGGAAAAAGAACACCCTTGGAGATAACAGAATTAAAGACTTTGGATTTCTACATGTAAATACCTGTGCTTTGATTATCTCTGCTACAGCCACAAGAGTCATGAGATACACATTATTTTTACTGTCCTTCAAGGTAAATTGAACACACACTTTCACTTTGTAGCGCCCCTAATTCACAACACAGTTAAATTTGTGGCAATGCAAAATCCATAATAACATATGTTCTTTCCCTAGTCCCTTGTACCACTCCTTCCTCCTCACCAAAAAGAAATTTATTATCAAGAAAGGAATGATAAAAGGAAATAAACATTTAACCATAATCCCTCTTCAAAAAATGTTCATAGTATTCCCACCTCCTTAACATCTTTCCTCAAGTGAATCATAAAAAAGTCCATTATGCATCCCTGCATGCACCAAAATAAAGAATTAGGTGTGCATCATACAGCAGCTAATAAACTGTAGGTTGGAGTTCCCATGGCATAGCAGGGTGAGTTAAAGACACTATGGCAACTTTAATATACAACATTTTCTATTAGAGTATTTATCATTAACTCCTTATTAATTTACAGATGAACAAACTTATGTGTATGTACTTTCATATCACTCATGTATGGTGTTTGAGCGTTCTTCTTTCACACAGAAATTATTAGCAAAATGCTGTTTTACCTAAAGTGTGTTTCTCTGTGCTAAAGCTATGGTGGTACTTAATTGTAATATATTTAAAGTATATTTGCTATTGCAAAAGGCCCAATTCTGGGTAATAACAAGCAACATCTTCCAGAGCTGAAACCTCAGTGCACATATTTCTTACTTTTTCCATGAAAAAAGAGGCAGAAGAAAACTTAATGTGCTCTCATAACACTGTTTACTTAGCCACAGAGTCTTAAGGTCCCATTAAGAATTGGAAAGATAATGAAAAAAAAAAAAAAAATGTGTCTGCTTGATGTGACTTGCAATCCACCTTTATACTGCTTTTCCATACACAGTATCTTCTGGTACTATTTTGTTACAAATATGACGAAAAACATATTGTCACCGTAGATGCCAGAAAATCACCAAGATGAATAGGCATATATGGTATTTGTAAGTTTACAAGAATTTTACTTAAATGAAGGGTTTTCTGGTTCCCCCCAAATAATTTCCTCTTTGCGCCATCATAGAAAACAGAGAAGTCAGAGGCTCACACAAGGAACTGGGGGAAGGAGAACACCAGATTTTGTTTCTCCTTTTCTTTTTCTCTGAAGACTTAATTGCAGACAGGTTTTTCCATATGATGCCTTTATGTTTGCCTACCTTCAGCTTGCAGCTATGCTACCACTGACCCCTTCAGGTCCATCACTGCTTTGAGCTTACAAAACTATCAATCCTGCAAATGATCTACCAAACTGACGCCTGTGAGGGGAAAATCCCTCAGTGTGCTTAAACCCATGTGTCAGTAAGTGAAGCATTTCTCAAAACAAAGGGGCTAGAAGTAATCCTATATTTGGACTACTGATTGGAGTTTCATCACATGAAGTAACCCTTCATCAGTACAATCAGTCTTCAAAATGTTTCAACAGCTGGGGCTAGTTGTCATTTCCAGAAGAACATTATCACCTGTTAAGGAAATAGGACATTTGGGGACACGCTTCACTAGCAATTTAGGGAGAGCTTTCTTCCCAGAACTGAAGGGAAAAAAAAAAAAAAAGCAGAGTGAGATTTTTTGAGCTATATCATCCAATGTGCAAAATGTAGAAGAAAAAGTATTTTGTAAGTGAATTGTCTGAGGAAGTGTTTCTTTGAATCAGTCTTTTCTGTTACAGTGCTTTTATGAGCAGTCTGTGAAAATAGCCGCTTTGCCAAGTGTAATAACACCATGTTGTACACTGCAAACTGTTTCATGGGTCATCAGTGAAGATGGAGTTCATTAAAAGATAATTTAAGTTCTTCTACAGTCCGAGTTATACTGGGGAAAATCCAGTGTAAACAAATGACTTCATGTTATCAATTAAAACATTAAATTGCCTGAACAATCTTAACTCTGCTTCATTGTGCACACTGTGGCACAGCCTTGAAGTGTGTCGCTGTGTGCTGCTTCACCCTCGTCCCAACATGAATTTAAGCTGATTCTGATGGGATGATGAAGGGACATTTAAAATTCTTAATTTTGAATGTAGCCTTCAATGTAGGGCCTTTTTCGTAGTATACTGCAAACTACAGTTCCCCATCACAGGATTCATCTCATTAACTTTAAAAGTCAGAAACCTTAATTATTTAGCCTCTGTAGGCATCCTGCACTCCTTCCTCCAGAGGATAATTCATCTGACCTATTTTAGACAACTACTCAGGGTGTGAGATGACTCTTGATTTAGAGAGCGACATTTCATGTGAAATGATTGAGTCAGTACCCTCAGCTTCAGATCAAACACTAATGCGGTCTAGGATGATCAATTTTTTATTTTTTTTTTCTGCAAGATCTTCCAAATTCCTTGTCTAAAAAAACAAATTCTCCTGAATATTATTTGTGAGAGTTTATGTCTATCTATAAAGTTATTGGCTTCGGTGAAGAAGGTAAGCGGCTGTAAAGAAGATATTGGACTTTAACAAGAGATGAATTTTAACATGATATGGTCCAGTGAGGTCTTCTGAACACTAGTACTTGCTGTCATTTCTCAAACCTGAATCACTTGCCATAGCTTACATCTTCATTAAAAATGGTGCTCAGTTCTTTGGGCCAACGTTAAAATTCCCGATCAAAACAACTGTAAATGCAGGATGGGATCAGCACTCATACCCATATCTAGGTCCAAATGTGCTATGTAAGGCCTCACACACTAAAAATAAACTGAATCAACCCCTCTCCAAAAAGACTGCAAATTTCTGAATTCCTTCAACTGAAGTAGCTCCAGAGTTTGTTCACTTCTTTAACTAAATTAAAACAAAGTTTTGCCCTAACCACTGATTTACTTTTTTTTTTTTTTTTTCCCCTCCTTAATTGTCTAACCATTGATCTGTGGTAATACAACTGTATGATGGGTTTTGTTTAATCACACACACTTCAGGCACTATTTAGGGAAAGAGAAAGAATGTCTTTTGTTATGGTACATGAATTTTGAGTGTGTAGCATCTACTCCTTGCTCTGCCAGAGGCTTCCCAGGGAGATTTTCTGAAGTCCCTCAGAGTCATCTGTACTGAGCTGGGGTCTCCTCTGTGCTTCCTTGGTCCCAGGAAAGGGACAGGCACATCCCCAAGCTTGACTCCATCAGGCTGACTCTCCCTTGGAGGATGCCTCTCTCTCAATCTCTGAATGACTCAGCTTCCCATGTGTAAATATCCTCCCTTTCAGTTAGCCTGGAACTTCATAGTTGCAAGGACTATCTTTTACTGCCAGCCTTATTCTTTGCATGTATAACAGGTCTCTGTTCTTGGTATGCTGTGTTATAGTACTCATTACTTTTGTATTACATAGAGTTAACAACATTGTCCATTAGCGTTAAAATATTTGTACAGTGTTTCTCCTTTCCACTCATTTATCCTTTACACCCAGAGGTAAATAGCATCGCTTTGTTTCACATATTCATCCTTCACCTAATCTATTTATTGTGCACTATGAGCTGGAAAATGTGGAGAAGTACCATGCGATTCATCAGTGAGAGTATATTCTCATTTCTGTGGTGACTGACGGATCATAAACCCATTTGCCTCCAGCACATGCCTTCCAACCTGAGTGGTGCCGCAGGCACTGGAGCAGTGCACACCAGCTCCTCCATCAGGCATTACAGGCATTTCTCTCATTGGTGGTAAATATCTGGGAAACCTCTTTTCATTTTTGGCACTGCAATTCTTATGCTCAGCTATAACTTAGAGATAAATTATGGTTCATTCAGCTGCCATTAGCTTCAAATTAGCAGTGTCATTTGAATTTCTTTTTGTATAAATATTATTAAAGCTACAGATTCCAAAAGTTAGGATGTGTATTAACAGAGTGTGCTCACTAATTCTAGGAAGATCATGCCTCCTGTTTCATGGGATTTGGGCTTGTCTCTGATTCAAACAGATTTGTGGTGTGAAATGTTAAACAGTGCTGCTGTTGAATAGTTATTCACAAAGGCCAATGCTGATACCTCCTTTTTCTTGTCCTCACACACTCTTGATTGCACTGGAAACTGCTCCTTTGAAAACAAAGCAACAAGTGAAAAAAGCCACAATGTTTTCTTCCAGGGTTAGTTGCCAGTAGTTGGCAAAATAAAAGCCTGGACTGAGAAATGAAGGCATTTTGTGTTCTCATCCCTTGCCATACCAAAGGGGACTCATGACCTGCAGTACGCACGGGTGGATTCAGATGTAATCCAGCTATTCGTGCCCTTCACCCTGAGCTACTTGCTGCAGCCTGTGAGGCAGGACGAGAGCAGAGCCAAGTGACAGGATGCTGACGGTGCTTTCTGGTGGCCACTGTCAAAAACCATTTAATTTATATGCTTTGCCATACACATACATCAAGTTCCCTTGGCCCCCATCAAGTCTCTGAAAGGAAGAGCCAAGTCATGTCCCTTGGCTTGGCTCATCCTTGGCAGACATTCAAGCTTTCAGCTTGCCTAGGAGTAGATGACATTCAATTACAGCTATCCTCTGTAAATGTTCGGCTTCAGAGCTAGTTAGTGGTCTCTATTACTTTGTATTGGCCCTGTCTGAATCTGATGGGTTTGAGGCCTGAGCGCTTTCCATCCTTACAGAGAGTATGATGTGGTAAGTGGGCATGTCTGCAGGTTCTGTGGCACATCAGATTGAATGAAAACATTTTTCTCATAATAAAGACTTCTCTAAATTACTTTTTTTATTTTCTTAAGAATGAGAGAGCAACCTAATACTTTGGAAAAAGATTAATAATGTTGACTTGCGCTGGATAAAATCCTTCTTCAGGTTGTAAATGATCAGACATTGACAGTCATTCATCTCAGGTACCAAGCCAGCCAGATATAAGTCAGCAGATGTATCCCTGTTAGTGCTAAACTGAGACGGAGGAAACAGATGCTACCTCTCAGCAGGGCTTATTAGACCATGCTCAACAGCATGTTGACATAGTTACATGGTATCCTAACTTCTTCTGGCCTGCAACTGCTTAGCGCATCACAAAAGCAAAGGAGCAGGCAACTGCGCAGAACCTGGCAGGCGTGCCTTCACTCTGAGTCACTGGGTTTGTGGAAGACTTTTAAAAGCATCAGGGGGAGCTGAAAGTTCTGTTGTCCTTTGCACTTTTGAAGAGTCTCCCTCTTGATTAGCACACCCATCCCTACGCTGTGGCTCTCAAGCCACCTGCTTAGCAAACCATTTATTTGTACTGTAGGCAGGCTGTTGTAGTTGCACGTGTGCAGTGACTGTGAACCGAGTATGTGCACTGGACATCAGGAGATCTCTTATGTAGAGAGGTAGTCATACCATTCCCCTAGCAAAGAATATCTATCAGAAGTAAATTGAATGAAAGCTGCACTTTTATCCACCTTCTCCCTTCGTGCTCCCCCTGTCAGTACCCCAGGCTTGTTGTGTGCTTCTTTATGTTGGTGCTTACGCTAATAGTGCTTTTCATATGCAGGAGCATATAGTGTCCTATGGGTACCTGCTGTGACTTTCAATGCAAAAATGGTAAATTACTATTTCAATTTTTAATTCAAAATCATTTTAAAAATTTATTATTTTAACCAAGTCTCATCTTTCAGCAGTGACTGCTCAAAGAGCTGTCTTGCATCAAACTGTTCAATGATATTATCACACACGTAATCTGAAACTAAAATAAGGACATTGTGTATGTCTTACCTTCTAATGATCGATAGTTTTAATGAATGTTTTCAGCATTTTATGGAAGGGCACTTTAAGTAATTAAGAACACAAAGAAGGTAGTTCCGGTACTCTTTTGGAGACTTGATCACATTCAGCAATTTGTACATTTCATTTTTTAAAACAGTCTAGGTTTTATGCTTTCAGAATAAATCTGCTAAACACATATCTGTGTTGCTTTGTTTAACATTACAGCTGGCAAGCCAAAAATGCATGTCCCAACCGACCAGTCTCATGGGAAACTAACTTGACATCCAAGTGCTAGCAATGCAGTGGAGACTGTCATTGCAACTGCCTCAGGTGACACCATCCTGTAAACAGGGCTAGGCATGACACTGTCCTGTAAACAGGGCTAGGCAAGATGAAAGAGAATCTCTTGAAATTATCTATCTTCTTCCAACCATTTCTGGACTATTCTTGACCAGTGACTGGTTCTGTCACTGTGACTTCTGATTTCCCTGTGTCAGTAGGCATCAAGGCAATCAATGCTCAGCTGTAGTTAGCTACCAAGTCAAACTTTTGGACAGAAATGACCATTCATTTCTACCAGTGGTTGTGTCTACAGGGACAACAAGTAGCCGAGAAAGACTTGGACCCCCTCATCATGACTTGTTTGCCTGAACACCAGTCCCAGAAACCATCTTATTCTTATCTCTGACTCATTCTTTCAAAGTTTGCTTCTTTCCTGGGTGCATGTAATTTCAAAATACTGCAGGGGGTTTTTTGAGTCTTTGAACTTTTACAGGACTAATAAAATAATACAACGAAAAGCAGGAAAAGCAGTTTCTTTATATACTACAGTATCACAAACCACCTGAATTAACTTGATGCACAACAAGATGTTAGGCTGGCTGTGCTTATTCCTACAGGTCAGGTGCAATCATTTAAAGGCAGCTCCTTAGAGACCCCATCTTTGGTTTTAGCTCATCCACCAAATCCCATCTGTTCGATAGACTTTTATGACACATGTGATGACTTCCAAAATAAGCAGTCAGGGCAAAAGCCTAACTGTTGAGATAGCTAATATGGTATTCCTCGAGTTATGAAAATGTAGTGTCTAAAGGCAGATGAAATGACGGTGACCTGAAACAACAGGAAGCTGGCCTCAGTTATGATTCTGGCAGGGCCTGAGGGTGAGGGAAGCTTGGGAGTTGTACCCAAAACCGTGAAACATAGCCCTGCCCCTAAATGCACTGGAAGGCATATTTCAGCCTACAGCAAGTCAAAGTTCAGGCACCATGGCCTTTGGGACCTCTATTCAGTCCTTGTTCAGATCCAAATACAGACGCTTTGGAGTGATCTTTTTACTCTACTGCTGAATTTCACTGTCACCTAAGTCTTCCCATCTATTCAGCTGTTGGCTTTCCCCAACACATTCCCCAGCATTCATATTTCTCATGTGACAAATGAAAATGAGAAAGAAAACTAAACTCTTGCATTAACTCAAAGTATCTCCTGGGAGTCTGGAATGGAGTAATGGAGAATCCAAACTTTTGCAACCCTTTTTGTTTGCTGTGGAATACATAATGTTTTGTGAAATCTGTTCTGCAAAATGGTTAATGAGAGGTGAATGAATGGAAGAGAGGTGCAAAGTACAAACAGAACCAGATAAGAAAAAATTCGCTTGAATCTAGGAATCTGAATTATCTCATCAGAGTGGGAAAAAGCCAATTAATGCTCTGTAAGGAAAAATTGCATGTCCTGATGCTTTATGGGACATGAGCATTGCCAAGATTCACAGGGTATACCTGTACATCTCTGCAGTCAGTTCAGATGCAGTGGTAGCAATAATGGGGCTTAGTCTACTTCTGCCCAACACCTGCTCCCAGTTTCCTTAGTGGGGAATGATGACTTTCCAGAAGGATCATTAAGGGAGAAAATATACAATAAAAGTTTGCTCATTTTCATAAGCAATATAATTTCCATATTAAAAACTGTGCCTAAGGAATCTTGATTGGAAAAATGCTAATAGACAGTCTGACAGGCACATTGAGTCAAAAGGTCTCTGCCCAGAACTAACCACAGTTATTCTAGCTGAAGTGCAAACTTCTGGCTGGTCCTCTCTGCATTCAGACACATCACATACACCACAAACACATGGATTCATGATGTGCTGAGGCCAAACTAGATGCAGGCTCTCCCCTAGAAGGACAGTTTTGTTGTCCCTGGTCCCCCGCCTGTGTATCCTGCCCCTTCCTGTGTATTGGTGCAGCAAGCTTCATCACTTCATCTGTCAACTGCTTTGCTCTTCACTGCCAACTTCCAGCCAGAGAAGCCAGCAGAAGGTGGCTCAGCTGAGCCGTGCAGCAGCTGGGTACCAGCGACAGGGGCGAGGACATGTAACCTGGATCAGAGAAGAGGAGAGCTGACCTCTTGCTCCATCAGTGGCTCATAGCATAAGTTGATAGTGAAATTGCACCCCACAGCTACCCGTTAAAACATTATATGGGGAACTGATCATTTTGTGCTTGGAAATACAAGACTGAAATGGGACTGAGCTGTTGCTGCTCACATGATTTATGATTTTGAGGATTGCTAGTGCTAACAATATTAAAATATTCTTTGCTTTGATGAGCCAGCATGGGATCCCCAATCTTTAGAGGGTGGTCCAAAGCAATTTTAGAGTCTGTGCTCAAAAAGTTTCTTGTGCCCTGATTGTTCATCATAGAGGTACAGTGGCACTGGCAAAGGGAGGAGGTTTCACAGCCCTTCCCACCTCACTGCTTAAGCCCGTTGGGTTTTTGTGGTAATACACAACATTTGGGTAGGAAATAGGCTATGGAACACCACAGAACAAAGAACCAGAAATCACATGGGTATTTCTAGTCTTGCCTTCTATAGCTCTGCTTAGAGGGGCGGACAGGGAGGACAGTTATGAAGATTCCTGCCATGGCCATTGGCAGGGAGTCAGCAATGTCCCAAGATCACTGCTACCAAACCTGATAGGTTTGTTGCCTCTCTCAGTTTATGGGCAATGTCCCTAATTAACCCATTGTATGACTACAGGACAGAAGTAGAAATTTGCTTTCCCAGGGACTGGAGGCCTCAGGCCCACACACAACCATGCTAAAAAATGCTTCCCTTCAGCAGCTGCTTGCTTTTGGCTAGGATCTGCTGGCAGTGCAGCTGGAGATGGGACGAACACTCAAGAGGTCGGGGTGAGACACCAAGATGACTCTGACTGTACTTTCTGGAAAGCATTCTCAGCAGGACTACTGTATTTCCACATTTGCATTTGAAAGATCTTGTGCTTGTTCACATTTTAAGCATAACCAGAGTTGGTGAATTAAGATGTGAGAGATTTACAGACCACATCAAAATTTTAGTCTTTCAATTTTTTAAAATGGAAAGTGGTTGTTGCATAACAATATAATATAGCCCAAATATAGTTTGGCTAGGTATTGTGCTTTAAGAAAGCACAAAAGGTCTTTCAAGTCCTCCATTATTTAAAGATAATTCCAATTTATGAAAGTGGGCTGTGTTGTTAATTACACATATTTTGTGTGCATGCAGATATGGAATTATAGGCAGTTTTTGTCTGACTCTGTTTTGATATATGACATACAGATTGAACTTTCAGCCTTCAACTTGCAATCTTTCCTAACAGTCATCTGAAAAATATAAAAGCATTGAACCTGTCCACCTTTGAACCATCAATGTTATTATGGTGATTCAGGTTTTCCTTTGAAAATGCTGAAAGAAGATTATACTCCAGCATGAGAAAGATAAGACTCAGTATTTTTCCTGTCGGTCTTCACAGCACTCACATATTTGTTTCTGTATTGGTAGTGATTCATATCACAAATGCCTTTGTCCATTTATCTCTTTTTTGCCACAATAGCCCAAGTAATTAACTAAGTGAAGAGGCTGTCAATTAAACACTGATACTAATCTAGGCATAAAAGCTCCCTTAAGAAACACTGAGTTGGAACATATTTTACAGCGTCACCACTGCCTTCATTCAGCTCACTTCTCGGACAATTAAGTGCTCCAAATGTTTGTGTGTCATCCGGGCAACATTAGTAGCATGAACGACCCCTGCTATAGATACAGTCCCTGCAAGGAATGTCTGGGGAATACAATGCCTATTGTGCCAGCAAGGCTGATTTTATCAGGCAAAGGACATTATATAGTTAATTAATGCCAAGATCTTTAATGATAAGATTGTCAAGGACAATTAAGAAGATGATTATAAGTGTCCTTGGTAACAAGAATGCAATACTGATTTTAGCTTACTTTCACTAAGTGTGGCTTAAAGGTCAGTTTCTCTGAAGTGTGAATACTTAAGCATTCTTTGGATAGATGTCATTATACATTAATCTCAGGAGGAAAACATTTTTCTAATCTATCTGTGCAGCAGATGAAAATTAATGTGAAACTCTTGCTAAGAAATTAAGGTAACATATTTCAACAAGACACATCTAGCCAGTGTTGCATCCTCAGCAACAGCTCTGCATCCACGCTCTGAGATGAAAAGACTCACTCCAACTTCAGCCCATCTGGGTAAGGGCCATGACCATGCAGTCAGTAGATGAACTCCTCGGCCAGTCCACGCATGCTCAGTAAGTTTCTCCTCTTTCCTGCCTGCCCTAATATCGGATCCAGCTTTGCTGAGTCTTGCTCAGGCACCAAAACCAAGCTGAAATAGCACTTGACCTAAAATCCCTCTGTGAATCAGATAAGCTCACAGAAGAAAAGTGATGGACACTGGGAGTGCAGATTGCACCTTGAATGTTGAAATTAAGAGATTAATTAATTTGTCCATTAGAACTGGAGAAGGGCATGCTGCAAGAGGAGGTTTCAGCTTTCTGCAAAGACATCATCAGTGCAGGGCACTTCATGATTTAAAGTTTTAAGTAACTACATTATAGATGGATCTAGCGCTGCATGTATGTTTAGAGATGAACAAATTCTACTGTATCCGTCCATAATCCCCCCAACTTCTAGTGGACCTGATGCTAGTAACAAAGCTCTTATAGCTTTTGTAAAAGGAATAATCAAGAGACCATACTATCCCTTACAGGTTAATTCAGTATTTGGCTTCTCTCTGATGGACAAAGTATTTATCACTGACTTAGAAATAAAATATAAAGAAAACACATTTGCCAAGGGGAGAATATTGTGATCTAATATTCTTTTATGTGGTGGGAGCAGAGTAGAGAACAAATTAGCATACCTGAAACTTGAATATTTCAAAAGTTTTTAGCAGTTTCTAGCACACTTGAAAATCAGTTTTAAGTAGGAACTGTTTGAAGAATGGATGACCAACAGATATAATTCCACAGATACTAAAAAAAAAAAATAAAAAATAAATTGCTTAGAAAAATCTGTGCTAGTTAAAAATAGACATGAACATTTGATTATTTTTTTTTTAAATTACTACAGTTATAAGGAGGGAAGAAGATGAAAGCTTTTAGCTATAAAATGTAATACACAATTTCCATTTAGAGAAATTAAAGGAATATCTAAATTATCAGTGACCATTTCATTAAAACTGAAGATAAGACGTTAAAAAAACATATACAATAGATAAATCCACACCAGGTATCAGGTTAATATAGAAACAGATGGCATAATTAAAAATGGGGTACAGAAAAAATAAAGAGATTTAAGAGAGGCTGCAGTGCCACCTTTAGAACAAATAAGTCTATATGGAGTTATAAATGGAAGATGAATCTTATTGTTTGGGAAGAAAAGAACATGAGGTAGACATTGGTTAAAAATACTTATTTGCAAAACCAACAAGTTCAAACTTGTATCCAAAATCCTGAAGGATAAGCTAAGGAGCTCTTCAGATCAGAATTTGTTTCTAAGCACTCAGTAATAAACTAAGAAGATAACAAAGGATAGAAAACTGTCTTTTTTTTAAAAAAAAAAAAAAAAGAAAGAAAGGGGAAATGACTGAAGAAGTTGACCTAGGGAAACTTGTGCCAGTTACCTGATATCAATCCTGAGCAAAAGAATTAAAGTTTGTTCAAGACTACCAAGAAAGAAGTATGTTCAAGCCTACCAAGACTAAGAAACTACACGCTACAAAAATATGCTTAGAGGTAATCAGCACATTTTGTGGAATGTCAATCTTCTTAAACATAAAAAACACTAAGACTACCCATTTGGTCAAGAAATGCAGCTGTTTTCTGGTAGTATAACTTGGATTTATCCCAGGTATCTGATATGGTACCAAAAGCCATACTGATTTTAAAACCCCAGTTCACTCTGAACCAGGGACATAATTCTGTTTGCCAGTGCTTGGTTTAATGGGTTGGGAAGCCCAGCCACCACCGTAACACAAAACAAGATATAACATTTAAAGGCATGTGGCCTTGAAAGCTGCTTACATGGAACCTTGCTTAGTCACTCCAGAGAAAGTCCAGTCTTTTTTTAAAGGGTTTTCCAGAGGAATCAAGATCTGGCCCTTCCTTTTAGCACAAAAAGACATTTTAAAGAGGGTAGAAGACTGCAGTTCTGCAATGTCATCAGATCATGGAAAATATATTTTATTTTCACTTATTTCATAGTTAATTATCTCCACTTCAGCTGAGACAGTTGCCTTCCAGATATTAGTCCCGACAACATAAATACATTCACTGGAGCATACCTGTCAGTCAAAGCTGCTACGTGCTGTGATGTTGTTTCTGCACATATTTTTATTTTGGAGAGTTGATGACTGGTCATGCACTCGAAGCATTGTGGGAGCCAAGAGCTCACCCCATTCTCCCCAGGCATTTACCAAACATGTGGCTGCACACAACCCCACCATCAGAAAACAACTGCTTTGCATAAGGATGTGAAAAGCTGGAAACCAACAAAGGGATCTGTACACAAGTATGCCACAACCCCTTTTGACAGCCTTCTTTTCCCATATTTTCCTTTTGTTCTCTCATACGTCAGATTCACTTCATCTCTCTCCATCGGGCCCTAAGCTGGTGGGCAGGAAGACCTGATATAAAAATGTGGTTTAGGTGAACAGAGGCTCCACACCTGAGAGCAGGAAAGGAGCTAGGAGGTGTTGAAAGTCAAAACCAGGAGTATAATTTTGATAAATATCCATTACAGCTGCCTCTACTTTTTCTTCTCTCCCATCCCCTCTTCAGTCATTGTTTCCATTTGCTTCTGATCTTTCCTCTTCTAAGGTTCACAATGAATGTTCTGAAGACTACTTTGGCCTTTCTGTGAAAAAGTTGATTCATAATCTTTTGCCACTACAAAGTTTGTGTCACATACTATCAGAGCTGTCAGAAAGCAGCTTCTGCAGCCATACCACAACGTGCACCACCGAGAATAGACTTAAAGAGAGAAAATAAATAATATTGCAGCTGACTGACCAGTGACACTCACCACCACAGAGGCCAAATTCTCTGCTGGTTTACTTACATGTTTGAGCACATTTCTGAGTAGAGATGGGACTTTGCAAAAGGCTGAGCCTGAAAGCATAGCCACTTACCCCCTTCCCACCCAAAGCGGTGTGTATACTAACAGCTTCATAACCCATCCTTCAATTTACTCTGCACACTTGGAAAACTGAGAGGTTTGTTTGCATGTGACAAATATACAACAGTTTTGGAGCATCAGCGGTGGAAAAAAAATACACTGTTTTTTTGCTACACAGAAATAAATCTGTTTGCAGAAAGGTGGAAGAGTAGTGAATAAAATCAAGTGTTAGGTTTTTGCACAACACTTCGTGTTTGGCATCGAAGATATTTTGCCATCAAGGATATACTGATATAAGCAGCAGCTGCTACTCAGCAAGTCTGTTTTTTTAACTACTTTTTAATTTCTTTGCTATCAATCAATTGCACTGCAGCTAAATTGAAAAGAAATTGCAGTTCTCACTGTCCATTGACACATGAGTTTTAGTCAGTGGGCTGCCTCCCTGGAAAACCAGTGGATTGCTTTTGCTGGCTCAGAGACTTGAACATGCAGCCTTTCTGATGCTGACAGATTCCATCTGCTCCCCTTTAATTAACATCTAATATGTAAACTATCTAATACATGTAACACTGCATAACAAGGGATTAAGAAATAGAAGGTAACCCTTCATCATAAAGCAGTGTTATCTCTTAGGATCTCATTATGAATGGTAAACGGTACCAAAACAAAATGGGAACCACGCGCTAGCAGAAACAGCAACATGTAGGTACTCTCACTGTGACAAGTATAAACATATATGAACACAGAAACCAAATAATAGCAGCTTTCATAAATGGATACACATAGGTACCACTCCAGCTCAGACCATCAGTTGATTCAAAGCAGTTACAAGGAAGTATGGCATCTACTAATTTGCATTCCCTGTTATTGCTAGAGACATGCAAAGCATTATTTCTATATGACTCCGGTGCAATTCATTAAACCCATTAAATGTGCTAATTAGCTCATGTTCTACAAATGAAAGTGTCCAGGCTGCACTCTGCTGTCTAATATCTGCCAGCAGCCAAAAGTTGGGGATGAAAATATACAAAGAACACCTTCTAGGAAAGCCCTGTAACCAAATTAAGATGTCAAAAGTGAGGGAGATAAAATGCCTTTCTGAGTCACAGCAGCTGATGAACAGGCATGAAATTTATGTGGCTGGGGGACATGGCTAGCTAAGTTATGTGAAAGGTCAAGGCTGATATGTTTTCATGATAACATCTAACCAGAACACGAGCATTTGGAGAGTCTCATCCACACATCTATCTAGTGAGTTAGATTAAACTTGTGCAGAACAGCTGCAACAAGGCTTGCAATGCTCAACAAAGGGCAGGAAGATTAGACACCTCGATAATAAGACATGAAAGACCCTAATGGCAAGAGGAGAAGGGGAACTGCACTCACTAACCCACAGCAATGACAAAATCATTATTTGAAGCCTCTTAGAAATGACTGAAAGAGAGGGGGAGGGAGCAACAGGGAGGACAGTGTGAGATCAACACCTCCTGGCAGGGTTGGCCTTTGGTTTTCTGCAGAATGTGAGCTACGATCTTGTGGTACAAGCTCTTGAGCTAATAATATTGTTTTAAGTTGTACCAGTTGTTCTCCATTTGCTCAAAATGAATCTGTGAGTCCAGTCCCTGAAAGCATGCTCACGTGAAACTGCTCTATGCTGAGGGCTTAGCAGGTCTCTGAGAGGAGAGAGGAAAGAACTGCTCGCATATCATTAAGGCATATCCATATTTATTTTCATTTCCCTCTTCCCTGCTTCCAGTTTCAGGAGGTGTATATGCAAATGCCTTACTCCAACCCTACACAAGACAGCACAGGAGCCCAGCATTCACAATATCTTCAGTGGAGTCTAGTCAAAAGCTTGAGGTGAGGAACAAGGTTTGCAGTGGGATCCATCCCATCTGGGACTGATTTTTCAGTCAGTGACTGTAGTTATCAAAATGGAAAAAGGAGACAGTGCAAATCTACATGAGTATACTTTGGCATGTGCCCTCCATCTCTAAGATGGGTGCCTCATAGTATGCATATTTAAGAAGTGATGAAAATAAATAAAGTTCACAAAGACCACAGACAGATGGCAATGAAGTCCCTCACAAAAAATGTGTCAATGCTACCAACTACCCCAAAGTGCAAAGATCCAAATTTACTGCTAACAAATGACACTGGAGTTTTAGCGTGTCAGAGGTGCTTCACAAACAGTTCCCCAAAGTCATCTTTGCTTTGTTTTCTGTCCACATTTCTCAACTTTTCTGTTTACACCACTAATGTTTTTGAATGCTGGAAAGGTGTGTCTTTGTCAGATGATGCCAGATGAACTATTTGTTCATGGTATACTTATCCTGTCCTCTTCACTCCAGTTAATCGTCATGTTTACACTGTCACAAAGGCAGTGTCTGAGTACTCCTTAATAAAACACTCATATCAATATTGTGACAAGGCACGAGTCTCACTTGCCTGAACTATGTACTGTTTAGGCATTACGTACTCTGTGCAATCTGTAATTTAGCACTGTCTTGAGAAAAGACCTAAACTAGAAGCAAAAAATGACCCTAAATCCTGGTCTTTATGACATTCTTCCTAAAATGGGTGGTTTTTCCAGTGATTATATTAATTTGCTAAACATACAGATAAATTGCTTTCTGAACCTATTATTTCTCTGAATTTTTGGGGGGAGAACGAACCTTCTACTCAGTTATTTATGTGCCTAGATCTGCTTCACAGTAGTTTTAAGATCAGTCCTGGATTTCCTAACCGTTTCTTTCTTTTTTTCCTGCCACAGGCTAAATGCATTAGATGGATACATGACCATTCAGAATCCATTAAATCTTCAGTTTGAGGAGAGACTCTCTATCTAGAGTTTCACTCTTATCTCTGTTTCCGATCAGAGGAGGAAGTCCTGCTACAGAGATCCTGCCTTGAAGCCTTCCACCAGCATCCTGCTCTGCAGGAGAAGGCGCGTCCTCCTCTCCGCACCCCTGTGATGTCCCAAGACCCCGCTAAAGCAAGCATGGATTTTCTGTCTGATCTCTGTGTTTGCTCTCTTAGGAGTGGTCACCCTGCAACAAGGAAGCTGAAATGCAGATTTACTGTCATAGGGCCTTGCTCCAGACAGCGTCTCAGACAGCACAGGGCAATTTCTGGGTTTGAAGTCATGCTCTTTAGGAGAGGAACTTGCACTGGCTAATGGAGGATACACTTCAGTGAGATTGGGGAGTAGAAGTTAAAGGAGGGCTTTCATACTCATGAAACAAGAATGATACCGTAAACTAGGTGGTCACAACAGACATGTTTGTGAGAATCAGTCTGTAGGTTATCGAGCCGTCGCTCACTCCCCGATCAGCTGCCCCATTCATAACTGCTGCAGCCAGAGCAGCTCCTCCCTGTGGGCCCCAGGGGCTGGCGGGGAGAGGAAGGAAAAGAGTCTGTTAGAAAGTAACACCTGCAGCAGGAGTAGAGGCTGGCAGAGATGACCAGCTCAACCCTACCAGCAGGAGCAGATGAGGAAAAGAAATTTAAGCAGATAATCCCATGAGCAGCAGAAGTCATGCAGAGAGGTTTTCTATGGCTGCCTTGCATGGATTTTCTGCTCCCTAGTAATCTGGTTGAGTTCAAATTACATTTCCCTTTGGGAAAATACTAATCTTGGTGTGTTTCCTACACGTATCTGATAGCTATCTCAAGATATAGGAGTTCGGTGTCATGGAGCTTTCTCAAGACAGGAGTTCAATATCATGGAGGTCTCTGTTCTTCATGTCCTTGAAATGGACAACTGCATGCAAACAACCACACAGGCAGACTAGGCAGAGTTTACTTGCAGAAGTCCCATGTTTTAGCAAAATAGGCTAAAAGTGGTTTGACAGCATTCACTTGAAATCTAGCAAGCTTCATGAAAGGCTGGAGTATAGTTTTGGGCAAAGACCTCCCTCAACCCTAAATTTTGACTAATTTTCATATTGATTGAGCCATCTCTTTTTTTTCATGCCAGTAGAACTTGGAGGTTTTAACATGCAATTAATGGCTCTCCACAAATAGACAGAGACTGCCAAACACCAAAAGGAGCC
Source organism: Athene noctua (assembly GCF_965140245.1). NCBI lineage: Eukaryota > Metazoa > Chordata > Aves > Strigiformes > Strigidae > Athene > Athene noctua. The sequence continues at coordinate 56,470,370 of NC_134037.1, forward strand.
AAAGTTGAGCTTGTATCTCCATGCAATTGAACACAGTCAAAGCATATGCTTTGTACACCTTAGTAATATCATGCCAATGGAAAGGGAGAAGCTGTGGTCATATGTCAGTGAAGTTTTAAAAATTGTTAAACAAAACTGAAGAGCTATTTTCCAGGCTAAGTATTTCTTAAGAAAAAAACAACTTTTGCATTTGAGCAAAGAGTGCAAGCAAGTTGAACTTGTAACAGAACAAGTAGCAGAGAAGTTGTCAGCTACTGTGTTCCAGACAGGATTGCTAGAGGATTTCAGGCATTTCTGTCTGTCTTAATCACCGTTAACTGCAGCCTGGAATGCTGACACAATATGTAGTGAAAGCAGAGAGTGTAAATTGGGCATGATAGAGGTTTCTTGGTGCAGGAAGGAAGTAACATAACACTGAATGCAGCTCAAGTTGCACTGTGAGAACAGAATGAATGAGCAAACCAGGTCTCTGTCACAAGACAGCAGAGAACAAAATAATATATAATTAAAAAGAGGTTTAGAAGAAGAAGAGTAATTAAATGTTTCCATTTTACTTTACTTCCTAAACTGATCTTTTGAAATACAGGAAGAATAGTTATATCTTTCAAAGCATGTTATGCTCTAGTAAAAATATTAAACAATTATGCATGTTGATTTTAGTGAGAAAAATCTTATGCTTAAGTGCCAAAATATTTTTTCCAGAATTTTTCAGGAACCCAACTCTTGTCGGCTCTCAGGGAAACTTGAGAGGGATCTTCAAATGCGCCTGCCATTCTGCTGAGAGCCCAACACACTCTCGTGAGTAAGAGTTCAGGATGTAAGCCCTGATGAGAAATCAGATGCCTAAACCCTACTGGCTTAAAGTTCCTGCACTGTATATTAATAAACAAAAAGCTTTTTCAAGCTCTGTCCTCAATTTATGACATTATCAGTTGCTGGGATTTGACCAACATTCTCGGAAGTGCACTTCTCAAAAAAACCACGTACCATTGTCTACCTTGTACCTCCCTGGCGTCCCCCATACAGAGAGGTAACAAGCAACTTTGTGTGGGCCCTAGTAATCATCAGCTGCTGTTCCTCTGTGTCCCAGTAGACTGGTCCTTCTCTTACCCAGCTTGCCTTAGGAAGTTTTACCCCACCCTTATGCCATTATTCTCACATGTTGACTTTCACTCTGGTAGCCCAGTGGGTCTAACATGCTTATTGGGAGTCTCATGGGAGGCCACAGATCAACAGTGGTGCAGTTAAACAATGGAAGAGACCCCAGGCACATTGGCAGGCATCCAACTCTGCTGCGAGGTAAAAGTCCAGGACCCTGAACCCAATAGCTTCATGCCTGGAAGAACTGGGGAGCCCATCCAGCACCCCTGGGGCTGATACCTGCCATGAACCTTGCAGAGATAATGATGGGGGCTGGTGGGAACAGTCTCCTGTGCTGCCTTTAGTTAGACCAGCACAGGTAAGTGCCACCCCATGAATGAGGACAACCATTACAGATCAAAAATGTCAAACATGTTGAATACCCAGTATCAAACCCTACAGGTTACAGATTTCCCAGAGACATTGTGGATCCTCCATTCTTGGAGATATTCAAAACCTGGCTGGGCACAGTCCTGGTCACCTAGAGCAAGGAGGGTGTATTGAATGATCACCAGAGGGACCTTACTACCTCAGCTGTTCTGTGATTCTGTGAAACCCAGTTAGATTACTGCAGAGCAGAGCTCCTGGTGGCACCCAACACATCTTCCCCAGCAGCAGCAAGAGCAGCATGTGGGCAACCTGCACAGACACCAGCATGTGACACAAAAAGCCTGGTGACACATCCGTCCTACCACACAGGGGCTGTGCAAGGGACAGATGGTCCCGTGGATGCAGGTCATTAGTGCAGTGAGCCTTGGGGTCCAGCACACCCTGAAATCTGTGGAGCTCAGGAGAAGCCCCATAGTGGCACTTTAGGGATCTGTTAGAAGAATGAACACAGGGAAACTCAGACACCAGGGGAGAGGGGGTAACAAGAAGCAACATGGTATTTCCCCTGGTTCCCTGTGATTGTGCTTCTGTCCCTAAACCCAAAACAATGAAGCTTCTCCTCAGAAAAAGTCTTTGAAATCTTACTGTCCAGCAGTGATTTTGTAATTAACCCTGTTTTAACAGTTAAGCTCACCTTTACTGGAACCAAGGGACTTATAGAAAAATTTTGGTTTTATTGTAGACAGCTAAACTCTTGCTTCCCTAGCAAATAATTTTTCTCTGAAGCCAGTGAAAAACTCCTCAGGCAGAGCAAGACCAGCTCCTTTGCAAGCAGCCAACTCAGAATTATCCTAAAATCATGAAGAGGTACCGACCAAATTTACAAATCATTCTTTAGCCTCATCCCCTTTTCAGAACAGAACAGAAAATACTGTTTAGCTGCTCTGAGATTGACAGCCTTGCTCAGATATTCAGCACCATAGGAAGAATACTCCAGAGAAAACTGCCATCAAAGACTGTAGTGTATTTCTTAGAGCTGTTATATTATATACTCCACATTGTTTGTTGTATCTAGCTACACGACAGTACAACAAATCCTCACCTTTTTGTTACATGCCACCTCATTTCACCTTCATAAAGAAATGTTTAGGTTTCTATCCTTTTGGATGTGGACTGAATAATGTCACTTTTTTTTTTTTTTAATGAACATATATTTTGAATTTCAACGGTAGAACACAAGGACAGACCCAATGAACAGCTCTATTATACTTAAGAAATTGAGTTTCTATTCATAAAGAGCTGAGTAGCTGCTGTTAGATGGTTTCCCACACAAAAAAGACTGAATACCTCCAAATGAGGCTGACTATATGAAAACACTAAAACATGAATAGGATTTCTTCTCAAAGGAAAGAGTGAATCAAAATACAACTATACTGATATATCTTCTAATACAGCAATTTACAACCTAAGAAGTACCTTTACCTTGGCTTAGAATCACTTTGATTTCTCCTACAATGTTTTTGTCATAAATATGCACCTCATTATACAGAGGAAGGGCTTCTGTGAACAGTGTAAAGGACACATTTATACGTTAATTCTCCTGAACAGCGTATGATGTTTGCCATGAAATAAAATATTTGCCACTTTTCAGCTGTAGAACATCTTAACTTTCTGTTAATATTTTTAATTGTCTGCTACTACTTTTAAAAAGCATGTACATGAACAAAAGTGACTGTAATATTCTTTGATAATTTTTCAAGAGTTTTTCAGGAAAAGACGACTTAATTCCCTGGTTCAGTGACAAAAACAGTATCTCAAGTGGCAAGTCTCAACCAAAGCAATGGAAAATAAAAGGGAGAAAATATTTCACTTTGTATAGAAGCCACACACAACCTTATAAAATCATGCATCAGGTGCAATACAGTCAGTAAAAATTTTCAGAGAGAAATTTTTCAGGGATGCAAGCACATATTCCAGACAATGCATGACTGTCTGTTTTCCCAAGGAGAATTTTATAATTTACAAGGGATATGAAAATTATTACCATTGATCTGTTAATGCTTAGTATCCTTTCTGTTTAGTCTGAAGCATAAGACAGTGTGCAGACTCATGCAAAGACTGGCTCAACAGCTGTAGCAAACCTTTGCTGAGGGTGAAGAAGGTGAAGCATAGACATTCCTAGTTCTGCTCTGTGCTGCCCAAGAGTCTCCCTATGCCCAAAAAGCAGAAAACAACCAGGGCTGGCAGGAGCATAGGTAGTGGCTATTCTGCTGGATTTTCAAAAAATGAGGCCATAATAACCCATTCAGTTACTAATAACTGATAGAGCACATATCAATGAATGGGTTCCCTACTTCAATTTTAAGTGCAAATGAAGAACGGATACTTCATTGCAAAGTGAGTATAAGCCCAGAGGAAGGAACAGAAGTGTTTTTCATCTCCAGCCTAAAGTTTAAAAGGCAAAGCTCAGTCTTTTGGGGATGCCACAAACTTTTTTTTTTTTTAATTTCTGTCTAAAATGTTTAAGTTCAAGAAGATTTTTGGCTTAGAAGCGACTATTGTTGCTTTGAAAGATCTCAAACTCTTAAGCACGGTGTCCATGTGTTTCAACAGCAAAGCCACTTAGAAATAGCAGTATTTCTGCTAATGGAAGCGCTGTTCAAAGGAAGAACACTACTCCTTAGTTTTCCTCCATAGCCAGTATTTGCTAGAAGGGAAGAGACATTGACCTCTGCCTTGTGGTGGGTAAATGTTAGATTACATTTAGCAAGTGAAAGTCAAAAGTGCTTTCTATGTTGCTTTTTAGTTAATGGCATCTGCTCTGTTTTGACAAAGGCTGTTTTCTGTTCCTTCTACTCTAAAATTTTGGTCACAAAACTGATTCAGCTATGTTATTCACAGTGGGAGCACCCCACAGTGGATATCTGTGTCCATCTGTTTAACTTAATTTCTGGACATTAGTGAGAGTTACCCTCATTTATGAAAATTACATAGAATAATTTATGTGTCATGAAGGCTTATGAGCCACAGAGTGGCTGTGATCAGTTAGACAGTTAGGAGGTGTGTTATTACCTGGTGTTGATAAGTTTGCCAGTGACCACTAAACCCTTGCGATGCCCCGTAGAGATTTTGCTCAGTTCTGCTGTAGATTACCAATTACCTTGCAGTGCAAATTTTTTCCTGTGTTTCCCCTCCTTGAATGCAAAGGCAGAGCAGGACAAACTAGCTTTTGACTGTAGGAGACATTATTTTAGACCTTTTATGTGCATTCTCACAGAAGTTGCATGAGATCAGTCCTACATCAGGGTCTGACGGGGTCCCTTGGGGCCTGGAAGAACATTTCATGCACCCTGTGAGACCCAGGAATTTTGATGCCAGAGAACAGGAACAAGCCACACTAATGAGCAAATCTGCCTCTGACTTTCAGCTGTCTTATGCAGCTTAAGTCCTTAGAGTTTCATAGCCCTATATTTTGTCCCAAAAGGTGCATCTTTTTGCGTGAGAGCTGGCAATTGCTTTCCTAAATAACAGTGCAAAGCATTGAGTCAGGGAGTGGGAGACCTTTGAGAAGGTTCAAACCCTCAACGTCTAGCCTCCAAGCTCTGCAGCAGTACATCTAACCTTCACTGTCCCTGAGGGGCTCAGACAGCAACTCAGAGGGTCAGCAAGACCAAGATCATGCAAACAGGAGCATGACTCCATAACCAGGTAAGTGCATTCACTTGAGATCAAAGTAGGAGAGGAGAGAAATCTGCTCTGACCTCTGATTTCTACTGACAACAGTCTTGCTGAAAAATAGATATGCACTTCAAGGCAAAGGGCCAGAGCACAGGCCTTTCTCTGTGGAGGGACTGCCTCATGAAGCTGCAAAGCAAGAGTTTATTTTCTCTCTGACTGACCCCATTAACCTGATAGTCCTTACTGAATGGTGGCAGAGACTCAGTGCAGGTATGAAGAGTACTTCTGACCCTTTGGTCTCACCGAGGTGAGGTTTAATGGCTTACTCTTTCTTCTTTCCAGGTGCTTTTGTGTACCTGGGCTTGAAGGTTCTTGTGCCTCAGCTCTCCCTCTCATGTTACAAAAATAAGCATGTTAGAGTTTAAGAGCTGCACCATAGGAATCACAAAAATAGCAGGTTAGCTACATATCCCCTCAGCACAGAAAGCAGCTGTCAGTGCACTTCAGCTGGGCACGTAAGAATCAGGTCAAAATACTTTTAAAAAGGAAAATAGCTGGCTCCAACAAGAATCTTGCAAAATTATTGCAACACAAACCAAAATTTTCACAGAAAGGCAGATTTGCAATACCAAGTCTTTCACAAAGTTCAAGTTTCACAAAGTGCAATAAAACAGAACCTTCAGAATGCATTATTTGTTTTAGCACCTTCTAATTTTTCAATTCATAGTGATATTATCAGTGTTGATTATTTTTTATTTGAAGAATGTTTGATCCAAACCCCACTTTGAATAAAACATTTAATCCCATTTCACATCAACCCAAGTTGAGTATAAAGATGGTGGTTCGTTGTCTGAACCAGAGTAAAATAACTTTAAACTCTGGGTTTATGGGTTGGTTGTCCATTGTGTGAGGTAGACAATTCCATTTAGCCTTAATGTGTTGTCTTATTATGCTTTTATGCTTATTAATGTGCTGCCTTAATATTAGGCTATGCTGAAACATCCAGACAATTGCAGGCTTAAGATGCGTTTTACATGAAGTAAACACTGCTTATTACACACTACCCGAAGTGAAGTAATGTTTTCATACATGGATTTTTACAGTCCCCGGTGCAGCCATCGCTATGACTGGCGGATCTGGGTTCTTCTCAGAATTCCCTAAGTCAGTATCAGCAAGTCATTCTGAAGGTGGTTTCACTTGTAATTAAACTGATGGCATGATTTCTTCAGAGGAGAGCCTAGCTAATCTGTAATTCACCTGCCTAAAAGTGAAGGTGCGTTCCAAGAGTTCAATAAAATAGTCATAATCTGCATTTCAGTCTCTTCTTACTAAACCCACAGTTTATTTAATAAACTGTGAAGAAACTACTTGCCAACAGAAGTTCCCTGACAGGTAATGTAATAAAAAAATAGGTTAGGTAAAAAACATCCACCGCGTCACCCCCTGCTTCTGTACTTCTGTGGCTCAGGTGAGACCCAAGCTAGTGCCACACTTGCTCTCTTGTTCCTCAGCTGGTTCCAATGTCACATAAACTATCCTGAGCCATAAAAAACATTTGTCCCACATCACTATTTGTAACTGTTTCAAAGCAGACATGCTCTCATTAGCTAACCCATAGAGATCTCAACATTTTTTAAAACAGTCCATTTTAGAGGATCACAAAGAGCCACTAGCTCACTACAGACCAGAAGTGGCGGGATTCTGGAGTTTTCTACAAGGTTACATCCATCCTGGTACTACACATTTCACTATGTCAGAGATGCTGTTTAGTTCAGTCTGCTGAAATTCAGTAGCATGCTGATCATAAGTGGATTGAGAACATTTATTTGAACAATTCAGAAAGATAAAACCATTATGGACAGCTTAGTGCCCCAGGACTACTCAGCTAAATTAACTTTAAAGGAAAAGAGGAGGAGCTGTTAGAGGCATGCTCCTGAACATGTGTTGAATTCAACTCTGCCCCATACTAATTTTAAATTAAATATTTCAGAACTTTGGCATATAAATTAATGATGGCAGACTGACAGTAACCAGGTCCTGATTATTTCTGTGTTCAGCTGTATGATTAATTCACAAAAGTGTTAAATATAAGCTCTCTGCCACTCAGGGACAAGATGTGCGTACTCACTCTTGATGTATATTGGTTAAAGAGACTTGAGAGGAGGTAGAGTCATTAGTTTTTTCCTTTCTCTACCACCATCTCATCATCTGTCAAAGAACCTGGTATTCCAAGTTCTGCATCCACGCCCCCCTTTCCCCTCTGGGAAGGGGTTTCCCTCTTCCCACTCACTCCCAGTCACAGGGATCCAAGTCGTTTTCTTACCACTGAGCAATCCTGTAAACGGGGATTTTGGCATTAGCCTGTTTACTTCTTTCTTACTCAACACAGCATTGGAAGGATCAGTGTGTATTTAAATTGCAAGTGCAAAGGGACAAAATGGGTCTCCAGCTTCCAGGTTCATAGCTCAGGCTCAGCACACACAATGCAGTCCCTTGGGTTTGTTTTTGTTTTCTTTTTCTTTTCCCCCCCCCCCCATTTACAGACAGCACAAGAATTTTAAGAGTATGTAGAATGTCAAAATTGGCAACTCTAATCCTTCCCATACAAGGGAGAAATTGTGTTTCTGCAGCTCCCCTTCCTCCTCCACCTGGATTAGCCACAGACCAACAAAAGCTGTGGATTTTATTTAAGGTCAGGTGCCTAAAACAGGGCTGGGTGACACACAAGACAGGTCAGGTGAGTTTAATGTTTTGTCTATTGGTGTCTTGCCAGTGATACAACCACATCTTCAAAGGCACCATGTCACTCAGCTGTCCCTCAGAGGGCTCTGAAGCTGTACAAGTAGTTTCAAGTTACAATAAGTTCATATTGACAAAGACACTACATGTCTCACAATGGCCTCATGCCCCCCTCTCCTCCTATACAAGGATGTGCGAGAATTTCTCACCCACATAACCCTTTTCAAGGAAGTGCCAAACTCAAGCAGGACCCTTGGAAGCTTTACTGTGTCCAAGCTTTAGTCACCTTTCACTGCAGAAACCCATAATCACAGTCAGAAATCATGTTTCCCTTTGTATCTTGTGCTTTAATGGTAATTGGGCAACATCAGATGATACAGCAGTAAATGCCACTTACAGCCACCGTGACCAACAGGAGCCAGTCATAAATTACATTACATGAAGCTGTCCACCTCTTGCATTCCCATATAAATAACACGGGACTTTTTGGTATTACTAAATATTTTTATTAACAAGCACCCTTGTGCAGTTGACCCCCACCTTGCAGGTATTCATCAGCTTCTTCATAGACAGGACAGAGCACTAGGGTTTGAATCAACAAGGAGAATGTATGTGCCATTATTTCTAGGGGCTCAGAGTAGCTTCAGCCTGAGAGTGATAACCATTAAAGATGATCTGTAGTCAGAGAAATTAAACTAACTGTCTCATAAGCCAGTCAGAGAGGGACCTGGGGGTGTTGATTGACAGCCGGCTGAACAGGAGCCAGCAGTGTGCCCAGGGGGCCAAGAAGGCCAATGGCATCCTGGCTTGTGTCAGCAATAGCGTGGCCAGCAGGGACAGGGAAGGGATCTGACCCCTGGAGTCAGCACTGGTGAGGCTGCACCTCGATTCCTGTGTTCAGTTTTGGGCCCCTCACTACAAAAAGGACATTGAATGACTCGAGCGTGTCCAGAGAAGGGCAACGAAGCTGGTGCAGGGTCTGGAGCACAGGTCGTACGGGGAGCGGCTGAGGGAACTGGGGGTGTTTAGTCTGGAGAAGAGGAGGCTGAGGGGAGACCTCATCGCCCTCTACAGCTCCCTGAAAGGAGGTTGCAGAGAGCTGGGGATGAGTCTCTTTCACCAAGCAGTAAGCGATAAGACAAGAGGTAATGGCCTCAAGTTGCACCAGGGAAGGTTTAGACTGGATATTAGGAAGCATTTCTTTACAGAATGGGTTGTTGGGTGTTGGAATGGGCTGCCCAGGGAGGTGGTGGAGTCCCCATCCCTGGAGGTGTTTAAGAGTTGGGTTGACCCAGCGCTGAGGGATATGGTGTAGTTGGGAACTGTCAGTGTTAGGTTAATGGTTGGACTGGATGATCTTCAAGGTCTTTTCCAACCTAGACAATCCTGTGATTCTGTGATTATAACTAAGACATGCCAACTCATTGGCATGTCTGCAAGTTAGCGTCAAAACACAAAAGCATTTTTCATGCCAGTGATATACTCTGAATGAGTTCAGAATCAGAGAGCATTGCTGATAAATAGTTTTGAGGAACTCAAGTAACTGGAAGTATCAGACTAGCAGAGTGCTCTGCTGTATGCCTTTTACTGGGACACTGGTGACACTAAACAGAAAAGCTCCAAGGCTGGTTATTCTAAAACAACATCCCAGAAGGACTGCTGAATGAAGACTTCACAGAACTGAAATTAGCAAGGCACTTAAGAAATTAATGGTACTTAATATAACATTTTAATCTTTTTTCTTTTTTTTTTTTTTTTTACTAAGTCTGTAACAGGTTTCGGTGGTTGCATTCATTTTACATGCAACAACCAGTTTTAAGACAATTACATCAAAGTTTAACTTAGCCAGATACATCTCATTTGGATATATGGTTCCTTTACCTTGGCTATCGTGACCAAAAAAGAAATAGACATTTAAAAAGATCTTTAATAAGAACATAATTTTTCCAGTGAAAAACAACAATAAAATGTAAAAACAGTTGCCCAGTAAAATTCTTCTTCATTAGAATAGAAAAAGTATTCTCACATACAGGATTAAATACATAGAAAAGCTACGTGCATATATATATATATATTTGATTGTGTATTTGCACAAGTTAAACACTTTAAAAATAGCAATTTTTAAAAAGCAAAACCAGAACAATAAAAAATCTGCACAAAAAATTATACTTTCTCCATTTTCTAGCTAAAACTCATAAATATATCCCTATTAAAAATCAGTAATTAATAAGCACATCAACAGATAATTAATAGGGTGCACTGTCTATAATCTGAATGAAAAATCAAGAGTTTTTTCCTTATTCCTCAAAGACTTTATATAAAGATGCTGAAACAGTGTCTGATGTCAAGCTTTTGTCATTTTACTAGCTGTATGTGTATAAAGTATTACAATAAGAAGTAGAACTAAACCGCAGTTGTCCAGCTGCCTCAACATAGGACATTCTGGGATGTGCCATTCTTGCTTTCTAATTGTCATAACTGACCAGAACCCAGAGTTTTACAGGTTTTTAGGCACTAGTCCCCTGGAAGTCATGGAGTTTGGGAACCTACGTCACTAAAACATGTCAATGAGAAAGAGGGCACACAAACATACTTTTTGAAATCTGGAACTAATTGATTTCTGAGATTTCTCCACACAGTGTCTTCCAAACACAAAGAACATCTGCACCATCAGCACATCAGGGTCTACACTCAGAAACCTGCCTGGGCAATGGGTCAGTCCCTTTGCAACAATATGAGAAGGTGCTGGGAAGATGCAAGTCTTGCCTTTATCATACCAGTTTCTGAACAAGCTTCACAAGCTGTCTTCCATCTGGGCATAAAAAGAGGGTTCCTGATGACTGTGGACCAAGCCTACCTTTGCATGTAGACACATATGCTCCAGCCATAGTCACTTAGTTCAGTTTATTTACACAAATACAGGGTCAGTGCATACAGATAAGTAAGGCATTGAAAATGATGTCAAGAAGGCTGGAGGGCATATGAACTTGTGGTTAAACCTCTGAGGTGTCACACAGAACATCTGATTTTACTTCTTACCATAGACTGAGCTGTTTGATGTTGGATGAGTAACTTCATTTTGCTACGCTTCTACCTATAAAGCAGATGTAACATCCACAGTCCTTAATCTCATCAACTTTAGCTATGATCTTTGCAGAGGCAGGAACAACCTTGTGCTGATTATTTGAATACACGCTTGACTTTTTCAAATGGAAAGGGCAGATTTAATAGTCAAGGCTGAGGGGTAGGGGGAGCAGGGAGGGAAGTCACCTCTGTTTATGTGACATACAACAAATGACCCAAGACATACCTCACACAGCAGGGAAACAATTTATCTTCACTTAACTGAGATTTTCATACCTATGTCTACCCCTAATCTTTAGGCTCTGCTATATATAAAAAGTAAATCAGTGATAATATCAACTAGCAAGATTTATACCTTCACTGGCAGAAGTCAATGGCAGTTTGTGAAACAGTTTTCCAACAAGCTAACTCTTGCACTTTGTCCTCTAGAGTGTGTGTTTGAGGCATATTTGTTTTGAGGGATCTTAAGCTGTAAGGATGTATGAACACTACCCATCCACTTAATCTCAGCTGTCAGAGACAGGTTAGTAGGCGAGACAGATCTTGGTCTCTGACCCACTAGAGCTGGACATAGTTCCAGATATATTGAAAAGAACTGAGACATGAAACAACTCCTGTACGTCACATGACACAGTGCATTTTAGTCAAAACAGAAAAAACAGGAGGGAGCAGGGAGCAAAGGAAAGAGCCACAGCACAGGAAAAGGGGCAAGTGAAAAGCCATTGCTTCCTTCAGGATGCACAGCAATGTTCACTGTGGGGGCAGGAACCAAATTCTTCTTTTTATAATCAGTGTAATCCACCAGAAATAATATATAATTCCTTGTAACTGAACGGCTGTCTCACAGATGGATGGTGTAATGTGTCCCCTGCTTCCCTTGCTCCCCCCCTTCTTTTCTTTCCCTCACTGGAAGTTCCTGTAATTGTCACTTTGTAATGTATATTCCAGCACATGGACATGCAGAATGAACGCTGCGTGCTCATTTCGCCCTGTAAATGATGTGTACTGCCTTGTGTCACAAACAGTAAATCCTTTATACCAAAAGCCTGCTCATTTTCACACCATTCACTTGTTCAGTAACAGTTGTCCAGATTTTTTAATTCAGCTCCTTACACTAATCCAGCAACTGCTGGTTTTAGACAGGTGCAGGGATCAAACAGGCTCAATAAACTGAAACATCTGGCCTGGAAATGATAATAGGGCCTTTTACTCTCCAAAGCAGAGGAGGAATGCAAAGTTTTAAAATGTTAAATCATGCAATTAACCCCTATAATATTCATTTTTTAAAAAATTAAACAATAGTGTTTTCTATTCAGAGTTTCATTCATTGCTTAGGTCCCTGCTCTCCTCTGTGGTGCAGGATATGACAGACCAAAGAGGTCAAAACATCATCTACTAAAAAAAAAAAATAGACCTGCCCCCTCTCCTTCACAATAATAGAGCTCACTCATGTCAAGAGGCCCAGCCATTCATTAAGCCAAAAACTAATTCTGGAGAAAAGTCTGGGAGGGCCTATGCCCAAAGAATGGAAAAAACCCCGTGCAAGATCAGTTTCATGAAGGTGAGTCGTCTCCAGCCATGTGAAGGCTGGTAGCAGGACAGAGCTCGTTGCAGACCATTAGCCTATTATCTGGATGACACCAGACACAGTAGTCCTCACACTCCCTCCAGTGCAGAGACCGCTGACAGACCTAGACAAAACATTTCAAACTCTGAAAGTGCTTTCAGAAGTATTTCTGGTCAAGGTCGTACGGATTTGGAGCAGCTCTCACCACACTTGTGCCTGACTTCGGTTAGACTGAGCCCAGGGTTGAGAGGCTTATCATGCTCTTCTCCAGGCATTGCTTCCAGCTACCATCCATCACATTGGCTTGTACATGGATGTCATGGTGTCCCTCAGACCAAAATCAAGATTTTCTGCAGAAAAGGAAAGCTGTCAGAAGCTTTTATGCCTATGAATAAAGGAATGGTGTCTTCTGGCAGTCTAAGTATGTGGCCAAGTAGGGGAGACAGGTATGTTCCTATGTCTGTATTAGAAAATAAGTTTACACCTCTTGTTCAAAAAGTTCTCCATCTTCTTGATGAAAATGCTTCGGCTTGACTAAAATCCTTTAAAAAAAGTTTCAAACAAGCCTCACTTTGACTACTGGCAGTCATCAAATCTCATGCAAAGAGCTGGTATTTTTATGCAGTGCCAAACTACAGTCTTGGTAACTCTGCACTGACCAGGTTTGCCTTTACACTTGGAGCTGAACATGGCGTGCTTCTCTTGAGTAAACAGGAATGTTCATCTCGGGCCAGAGAAACCTGGAAACAAGTCCTGGGTTCCACTCCAAATTTTGCCTCAAGTTTCCTGTGAGGTCTGAATGCTGGACTTTCAGAAGTGTTGCGAGCCTGGTTACACTTTGCTTAGCACATCTGGGGCCAGGCTTCCAAAGGTATGTCCAGTTCCTCTTACTGACAAATCAGCCCTAGAAAACTCTTTTGACAGCCCAACTTCAGCTGTGAATAGGCTTCTCTTGAAAATACTGTCTTTAGGATCTCATGGCTTTTGCTTTGAGAAAAACTGGAACTGTTATAGTAACACAGTGTATAGGCTCTACATCACCTACAATGCCAGTATTTTATATAAGGCATCTATATATAAAGGACCAATGTCACGACAATAAAAAACTATCCTTGTGCAGGAACAGATATTGCAGTGTTTCCACACTGCTGGATGTGGAGGTGCAGCCTTTGGGCCAGAGACTAAATGCATCACAAAGGTTTAGGCCATGGTCTGCTTTTCACTGCATGACTTCTCTCAAAGGTCATGACCCTTCAGCTGAAAACACCCTACACTACTGATGAGCATATAGGTTTCGCTCAAACACTGTTGACAGTCTCCAGCAGCCATAGCAGACTGGGCTTCTCATGCTGGAGTTGATAAATGGGACTCATGAACCTGGCAAGAAAGGACTCAGGGAAACTCCTTAATTTTCCTGAATTCTTACAGAAGGATTTATTTTAAGAGCACAAAATTATGACAACAGGGATCTACATGCTAAGTCTTTGTTCATGCGTGTTAATGGCATCTGTGTGATGTAAATGGGAGAGAGAAATTAACAAATGTAGAGTTAAGTCAGTACCAGCCTTGAGAAGCAGTGTCCCTAGATCAGTCAGGCTTAAAGTAGACACAGCAAGAGACTTTAGCTCGGACCAGGGCTCTTAAATGCTGAGTTCTCCTTTCATGATGGACTTTGGACTAGACAATGGGGTTCACTGGGCAGAGAATGGTTCCATGCAAATCATAGAGGCTCTGTGTGCTCCCAAGGGTATCATCCTCGCTGCAAAGGCTGGGTCAGACCCAGAACCAGTTACTGCATTCAGCAGCTGAGGGAGCTTGGGTTGAACCCTAAAGGGCAAGATTGCCACAGCATGTCTCCATCCAGACCATCAGTAGAAGAGGGCATGCAGACATCAATCAGCTTAACCCTGTACTCCTTCATTTAGGAATCAAAGGATGTTGGATCAGAAGCTTGTGATCTTAGAAAAGATGCTGGAAAGAGATTCCATTGCACAGGGCATATGGTACATCCTTGTGCTATCTTTGCTATGCCTGGAAGCCAAGAAAATCCTTATGATCTTTGAAAGAATGATGCAATTAAGAGCAAAATTCTGTATTGGTACATATACAGCCAATCTCTAGAAATATTATAACTATGTATTTGCTGATTAGAATTATAAAAGTTTCTCAAGTTGTGTTCACATTTACTACTTGTAATGATTTGTTTCAGAAACACATACAGATGAAGTCAGAGTTGTGTATCGCTTTCATTTTTGGATGTTGTGGTGTTTCAGCTTCCCAGGTAAGCTAAAAATTTTTAATGTGTGCCAAATCAGCCAAATCATCTATTTTGACTGCTACAAGGAAATAAATTTCCTCAACACACCCTTCATTGGTCTCTGAGATCAATCTGCAAGTCATATGCCTACTTTAAATAGGTTCAGTGTTCACAACCAACAGCCTATGGCCAAACTTAAATTCTTTGTGAAGGAAGTTTATACTTCAGGAATGTTAACACTGGAGATAATGTCAAAAAAAAAAAAGTGCAGTAAAACAGTATAGAAGTCTGTGCAAAAGCCAGGAAAAAAACTATTTCTTTTCAGTCATAGGTGATGAAGTAAATGCTCAGCTTTTCTATCTGGTTACATGAAAGTTGTAGGGTCAATAAAATTTATCAAAGCTGTAACAAAGTGTGTTCAAGCATTCCAAAGGAAGGGAGAGAGAATTAGTCTCTGGAAAAATATAATTTCCTACGAGAAAACAGATAGCAGGCCTTGATTCATTAAGGCATGGCTCCTAGTGGCACCTACCAGCACTAGATTATAATTGTGTAATTTGCCACATGAACACAGCCTATACACTGAGGAATTACTTGATTTCAGTTGGCTTGTTTGTGGGTGCAAAAAACCCACCATAAATTGCAAGATTGCCTACTAAGTTTAGGTGTAAAATGAAATCAAGCCAGAGATGCTTTATGTTAGTACAGAAAAAAGCAGCTAATTTTATGTACATTTCATGAATTCAGTATTCTTTTTGACACATTGGATACTCTGGTTTGTTGAGCCCTATCACCATGTCCTTACAAGTCTTCAGTTCAAATGCTTACTTCTAGTACACTAAATCCATCCTATATATCTGTTATAAATAGGGTACTGCATATACAGCAAGTGCAGTCTCCACAACATACCCTTGTATGATCACTTCAAATAGCACACATATTCTCACGCTATATTTAGTGCTACATCCACGGTAACATATCATCACATCATTATATACAAAACGGCTTCATAAAAACAAACATTGGAGGAGAAAAATGGGTTCCTTCAGTCTGCATTGAAGCTTGACTGTGCCAAGCCACAAAGTTCTCCTGGAAGTTTTATTTGATTTAGTTTGATTCCATTTACAGTCAATTTTAAAGTCTTAGTTTGTGAAACTCCCAAGAAAATTCAAATAACAGTAATTCTTTATCTTAGCAGATATGTCCTACTACATATTTTTAAGCACTCAGCTTACCAATTTGTACCCAGGTTTTCAAAACATTTCAGATTCCTTTAGGAACACATGCATAAATGGACAAATATTTAAAAGCATTTGGAAAATCAGCCTGTAAGCCATGGGAAAACCGTGGAAACATTTTCAAAGTCCTGGCTCCAGTGGCAGATACGGGTCACTTGGAGATATGCTCTTGAGTTTTTATTGAAAATCTGTCTCTTTGAGCACCTTCACCATGGAACAATGAAGTTCATGACCTTTTTTTACATTTATTTAAAAATAATGAAAAAAAATCTTTGCATTTATATTCAGTCTTTCTATTGTAGTTTATACTATTTACTATGTGAGAAAGAACTTCGTAAAAAAAAAAAATTACATTGATGACATTTCTCCAGATAATGCTTCTACATTTGAATCTAACATGGATGAGCTGTTCAGATAATTTTTACCAGTTCATATTTTCTTCTGTTTTGAACTTTGGACTGTATGAATCAACATATTGGCAACTTGCACACCTAGTAAAGTTGAAGTAGTCAATAAAAATGGAGTAGTAACCTCCTTCCACCCCCAAAGTGAGAAATCTGGACGAGGATGCTGCTCTGTTAGATATTGCATTGGCATAAAATAAGTACAGAAAAAGATATGAGCATGAGAAGAGGTCCAATAATACAATGTTGGCTGACACAGCAGTCTATAGACTGAGCACACCAGCTATTTGTCATCTTTTTTTTTGTTTTCCTGTTGTAGGTATCACAGACTAAAGCAGTCTTTAGAAGGGGGCTCGGGAAAGATAATAACATGGATATCTGGTAGCTTCTCTAACATGGATAACTGCATGGGCAAAAGCATCTTGAAACTGAGCATATGATGGCAGTAGGGAGTAACTGGAGAAGGAAGTTGGTGTTTTGAGAGTGATTAAGAACTGTTGAGTCATGCTAAAAAAGCCCAGGAAGGGCCCTGAGTTTGAAGTGTTTAATGAAGAGAAAAATGGGGAATTGGTGGAGGCTGCATAGGGAAGGGTTGTCCAGGGAACATGATGGGATGAGAAAATGGTCTTTGCAACAGCAGTAATGAGACAGGATGGTGTTTCATCAAGATCAGGGAAGATAATTTTGCAGTAACAAAAACACTATGGTGAACAGGAAAAGCTATATTTTGAATAAATTATACAGAATAATGTCATCAATTAAGGTACCCTTCTGTAGTACCTTAACTCAGCTGCAGTCCAGACTGTTTTCTCCCCAGGTATTGACACTACAGTCCATAAAACCTCACAGGGAGGATATTCAGGGAACCAACCCAGCTTGAAGATGAAATCTTCCAAAAACTTCAAGTTTGTCTTAAAGCAGCACAACTCACTGACATGCTTGCACCAAAGCACAAGCAACGTAAGGGAGGGAGGGAGAACACGGGACTGGAGTCAGGGTGGGCACAGTAGTCCTCAGGACACTTGGGGTAAGACGTCTTGTGATAAGATGGCTCCTCTGCCAAAAGCTGGGAGAAATGTAAGGCTGAGAACAGTCCTGCCCACAGGATGATATGTCGGTACAGTGTTGAGACAAGGTGTAGAAAGTGAAAATAAAGAGTCATGTTTTAGCTAGATAAATCCTGAAATGGTGGGTAAACATCCCTTAAGTGTTACAGGAAAGAAAAAAGACAAGATTTGAATTGGGCAGGAGGACACAGGTTAGGAATTAAAAGGTAGATCTGTAAGTTATTGATGTTTTAAATCCGATTTAAAATAACTCATCTCCAAATGCTGATATATGAGAGGCCACTACCCTGAAAGCAACAGTTAGAAAGATGGATTTTTTTGCTCCTACCTGCAGTCCTTTGTCTTTATAGCCATGATATCACCTTACCTGTTGTCCCATTACTAATGTTTTCTTAAAAGCCTGTTGTGGAGAACCAGCTGAAAGACCCAAATTTCCTGCTGTTATTGCTGTAATTTCTTGTCTTTGGTTTTTACAAGAAGATTGTTTTTAAAATGTTTTCAGCTGCTCCAAAAACAACTTAAACTGGGCTTAAACTCATTCCTTCTTGTAGTTAATTCCACTCAGAGGCTTCATCTAGTCATGTTTTTTCCTTAGCTACAAGGAGTTTTATTAGGCACCATTAGCTTTATTGGCTTAAAAGAAACCCTGCTCCAGCTGAGACGTTTTCTCAAATACTCAAAAGATTTTTCATGGAGACTGAGATGAGAGCTTTAAATTGGCCTCAGAAACAAGGGAGCAAGTAGTTCTGTGGAACATGCACATACCACGGTCCCACTAAGATGCCCAGCTGCTGACTGCTGTGCAGATTATTACTTTGAAAAAAAATCTCAAGTAACTCTCAAAGTAACCCCCCCAAGCCTAAAAGCAGGTAAAGAAGGAATTAGATAATAAAGGCAGGAAAAAATGTAGTGAGAAAACATGAAGAAAGCTGTCTCATATATTGCATGATTGAATCATGATAAATAACTTTCATAAACTATCTTAAATTAAAATAAATGCAATTGCATGGGCCTCAAGATGTTCTTTTCCCATTATGACTGAAGAAGTTTTCTCAATCCTAAATTAAAAGCAAGCAAAGAAAACAAGAACTTTGTAAGTAAAATACTGGAATTCTTGTAACCTTTTGTCTTAGAAGAGACATCCACCACAAACTAGCACTGCCCTGTTGAACTACTTCTCAGCCTATTATCCACAACATAGCCCACAAGCTCAAAACTAGGCACCAGACAGCTTCAGGGGAGAGCAGAGCAATCCACATAAAACCAATATCGACCTACTCTGAGGTAGAAATCTCCTCTCACATCCATCTCCTGACCTAGAGCTGGCAGCTGCATCACTGACTTCAGCCTAGGAGGTGAGTTCAGATGAGCGGATCTGGACCACAAAGCTGGTTGGTCTAGTGCATTGGGAGAAGTCAAAGGAGGACTGCTGGTCCCTGTATCAGTCTATACATAGAACAAATCATACTGGCTAAGGTCTGACTTCAAAGCTTACTGTAGACACAGCTGCACCAGTCTAAGATGTTATTGAACCCTTGATAATTTGTTGCCACGTCCACTGCTGAGAAGTTCTTGTGAAAAATCTCTTTTCTGCTTCAGACTGAATTCAGGATGTTTGGTTAGGATGTAATTAGCTCTCACTAGTGTCCTTCTTCACAGGCATAAGCTTGGGATACGTGCAGTTTGCATACAGTTTGGAAAGGGCTGAGATTTAAATAAAAAATACAAAACCGTGTCTAATAGGAAAAGTACTGCAAGAATACTGAGATTTTCACAGCAATTTTCAGATGTATCTGAGTGCATTTTACAGACAATGGTCTACTGAAGTATACCTGCTTCTTCTGTAAGTGTATGTTGTCAGACATCAGTGTCCTGGTTCATTGGTTACCCTTGATACTAAAAGAGTCTCATTCATAACATGTCTGCAGAACACAGGAACAGATTCATTTATCAAAAACTGTCCTTCAAAACCTTGCTCAGTCTATTTTTATAACAGGGGAAATGCACTATAACCAACCCATAGCATACTATGGGGTGAATTCTGAGACTGTTTCTTGTGCCCTCCAGCAAGTCTTATGTACATGATTGGAAATCAAAAGTAAGAGCTGAGCAGACTTCTGTAGCTAAAATCGTCTTAAAAACCTGATCCCTTCACTTTAATATCTGTAATCAATTTGTCTGGACAAAATGTAGCATGGACATCAAAGATGTACTCAGACCTCACATTTTAAAACCAGGACTATCTGGTCACCAGTTCTCATGTATTGCTAGGGCATAATGTGACTTCTCTCTGTTTCAGGATCCCAGTGGACTGGATTATGAACCAGCTGTGCCTGGCAAGCAAGGATCCAGAGAGAGGAGAGTGGCCTCAGCATTACCCTGCAGCCCCGGAAAGCATACATAAGAGCATGTGCAGAGAGATGCTTCTGAAAGACCATGTTCAGCTGTAGCAATTCATCACAGCTCTTGTACATGTGTGTGTGCGGACCTTATTCCCAGATAGCAAAAAGCCTTTGCAGTCTGACAATATTAACTCTCTTAGCTAGCAGCACTGGGAGGGAAAGGGCAGGTTTCTGTTGCCTAGATATAGGTGGTATGTGAGTCTGGCATGTCCTAGGGGTATCCAAGACTGCTATATGGGGCTAGCAGATTAAACACAGGATCAAGGCTGGGGACCTCCTAAGTGCCTAAATGACTCGATGCTCTTCTTCAGGCCTCTGACCATACAGGATTCTGAACCAGAACCTCATCATAAATAACACCTGACAAAAATATTTTCTTTGGTTGAAAATTCAAATACAGACTTTTTTTCACTTGCCTATCTTTTTTTAACCTGAAGACAGGCAGGATAGGAGGGGAGAACTGTCAGTGCTATGTGGAGAGACAGCCTGTAGTATCATCTTGGTACAGACATCAGAAAATCCAGCTGTGAGAAGCGAAGCTTTACCAAACCAAACATTATCAGCTTGTCATCTTAACTCTTCACTCCAAGACTGAAACTAAAAGAAAAAGGTTTTGTTTTGCACTTGCTATCACCACTCAGTGGGCCAGCATTCTCAAGGTAACTAATAATTGAGACGCTTCAATTTTTAGGCCTCTAGATCAACACCTGGATTCCTTCCTAGGGCTTTTCTTGACATGGACACATGAGCTTTTGCTCATTGACCACAATACAGGTCACAGAGTACAGAGGGATGCTTCATGATCTATGACTTTGGGACCTAAGGGATGGACTGCCTGCTATGGCACTCGAGTTCAAAAGGACTATTTCAGCTGCCAGCTGTCTAGGCTGCCAGATGGTGGATGAAGAAAGAAGTAGACACTATACATAACTTACTCATACAGATATATGCGCTTCAGATACAACCTCTTTCTTTCCACAGGAAGCTGCTGTAGGGGACCAGAACTCCTGGGTAGCTAGGGTTGTCTGCATGTATGGTTATCTCTTCTTGAACAAAGGCACACCTCTGGCCGTTGCAATCTCTGCCTTAGGACATCTGTGGATAGCTACAGAAATTCTGGTAAAGTCACTCCACCTCTCTATGTCTCTGTTGCCCTATCCGCATAACTCACGCCAAATGTGGGACATGATTAATTAAATACAAAAAGTATTATAGATCTGACAGAAGGAGCTGAGGGAGTCCAACAGGACTATTATTATTACCACAGAGTCAACATCTCATATTCAGTGATGAAAGCCTCTCGGAGGAGCAATGCAAACCTATTGCTGGAATTAACACTCCCGCTCAAATTTGATAGTGCCCTTTATACAGGATTTTCATTTGTATTCACAGAAAAACATAAATAAGTGTTCAGGCTGGCCAATCTATTCCTCTGTAACTGGCAGCATTCACAGTCACTTTATTGTATGAAATAATGTCTTGTTTTTTCCTCCCTTTATCTTGCTTGTGCCTGACCTTCCATTAAAAGTTGCTTGGAAACTGCTTAGAGAATAGTCAGTAGAGCTTCTTATTGATATCTTCCTTTTGTGATTTCTTTTCTATTCTATCCTTTTTTTATTCCTTTCCACAAGCTTTTTAAGCTAGAAGAAGATGAAAAGAAACCAGAGAATCAAAGCCTAATATTTTTCTTTTAAAAGGGACAGGAAAACCATCCTCCCTATATACATTGACATGATAAAGAAGAAAGAAATGCTCTTCTAATAAATGCTCCAGCAGGTCTTTAACGTGCATGTTATTATCAAGTGCTTTACACATTCTCTTTAGTACCTTGGTAATTAAAACCAGGATATATAAAGTTGTGTCCCTAAATACACCTTGCTACTACCATTGTATAGAAATGGTGGAAAATGGGCACCACTATGACATCCATTTTACCAGAACGGCTTTGTAAGGATGGTTTGAGCTGTCTCCTAAAAGAGCTGTCTCCTAAAAGCTGAAGAACTGGCTCAAGTGGTATGGTCAGTCTGGAGCAAGTCCAGCAAAGGGCTAGCAGAATCGTTAGGGGTGTGGAGTATCCAATATAAAAGAAAAAACTGAGGGAGATGGGTTTTTCTGGCCTGGAGAAGACACAGCAAGAAGGTAAATCTAATAGCAGTCTTCTACCAGTGTATCTACAGAGGATTGCAGAGATGATAGAGCCAGAGATATAAATGAAAGGACTAGAGACAACACTCCCAAGCTGCAGCAGTAGAAATGCTGACTGAACACAAGGAAAACATCTTTTACAGCAAGCACTGAAACACCTATCCAAAAAAGCTGGTGCATCTCCATCCTGGAAAATCTGTCTTGATAAAGCCCTGAGCAACCTGTTCTAACTTTGAAGTTAGCCCTGTCTCAAGCATGTGATTAGACTGGACAACCTTTAGCCAACCTAAATTTATTCTATGAAGCTATGATTCTACAGTCGCAGAGAAATATATTTACTGTGATAAATTATCACAGTAAATATCCAGCCACACTTGGGAATGGATGGTCTCTGGGGGGAAGGCTGTCCACTTGTATATTCAGAGTGACAAATCTGGAGAGTCATTTGAGAGGAAGTGATTTTATTCCATAACGATGGATCTCACTGTGCTTTGTATGAGCTTTCAGCCTTCAGCTTTTGGCCATATGCTTGCCCAGCACTTCTGTACTGGAACACTAAGACGTCTCCATACAGACAAAAAGGTCTAAATAGCCTTTCTCCCACAAACATTTTGTCTTTATTCACACTGAACTATATCATTACTCTAATATGAGTTGTTGTTAGGACTTGTGACTGTCACGGTCAGTAGCATGGTAGTGGAAAGAAGACCTAGTAAAGCCTTTGTCTGGCTTTATTAGAATCCATGGCAAAACTCAATTTTTTGTCTTAACAAGATTTCTGCCCCTGTTCCCAGTCTTTCCTGTATAAATAATATAGGTTGACTACAAAGGAAAAGCCCAATGAAAATATCTAAGCTTTATAAATAAAGAGGAAGCACATATTCTGAAAGCTCTGTTACAGTTTTCTCTATGAAAAGTAATGGTAAAATAACTATGGTGAATACAATTTCAAGCGGTATTCTTCAAAACCATGACATCTTAAAATGTTATTTATCAGGTCCCTATTTCCTCATTTCTGGATTTAATCCATAAATTAAGTAATTTGCAAAGAAAAAGTGCAAAGTATGGTGTACTTGTAGACAAGACTCATTTTTTCACATATTTGTACTTCCTGGAACCGCAGATGTTGCTTTCTTGAAGATTTGTGACCAGGATACACTTTTTAATGTCATTTAGCATATAGAAATAAGACAATAAATTTGACCAGGAACCAGTCCTTCTATGAGAGAGTCTGCAAATACCACTTTGATCTATGTAGAACTGAAGTCTTTCAGTTTTGCTTCTTTTTCTCAAATTTAACTAGTTAGGTCCTCTATTAAGCGCTTCTGAGCATGGTTCTTTGCTGATCGCAGTCTTATCAGCTTGCAATAAAAAGGTCATATCAATTCACAGATGTCAACATGACAGCTCTTATCTGTTTCAATCCAGAAATTCCAGGAAATTATCACATGTAGTTCTCTGTGTGCCCTTCCAGAGAGCTATCTTTCAGGCTAATCTTTAAGATAGTGGTTGAGGTCAGATCTACACATATTAAAGTGTTTATTTCCCAGGAGACAAATACCCCAGCCCCTTGACCCTGAGAAAATTGTGTTTTATTTTCTGTCACTAGTTTTGCTCTCCTGTTTTCCTCAGGTTTCCCTATAGCTGTCTGGGTTACCTCATAATTATTTTAATAAATTAGCATATTAATGACAAAATTTCTTCTCAAAAACATGGTCCAACCCTGCCTCGTATCTGAAGACAGATTTCTACTCACAGAGAATTGCAGTGATATTGTTCTGAAAAAAAAAAAAAAAGCAGTAGTGCTGTATTGTATTTATGTGTTCGCAGAATATCTTTTCACATTTATAACACCTTCAAGTATTATACTTTGTGTATACATCCTTTGAATGAGGAATATACAAATCCTAAATCTACTCCTCTGGACACAATTGGCAGCACATTTTGTAATCAGCTTTTTTTTAGTGAAAATAAAACAAAGTTTGACTGTAAGCTAAGGGTGCTCACTGTTACGAGACCTACAGACTTTCAGATTTTTCTTATTTTGGAAATTAATTTTGTCTTATTTTTACTGCCTTATATACTAATTTTAAGTACTTTCTAAGTACATCCCCCATGGTTCACCGCAGTGGCTACAATCAGGTCACCACATAGATGCAGAGATGCCTTGCCAGAAACCCTGGCAGGAAAAACAACAGACATAGAGGCATAGGACCTTGTGAGTAGAAACTGTTGACCATCTCCCTTCTGGGATAAAGAAGAAAACACAGGAAAAAATTTCCATGGCTGGGCAGGTCTTCCTCTTCCCAGTCCCCCTTTCTTCAGGCCATAGCTATGCCACCTCTCTTCCCTGCTCCTTCTCACCCAGGTGCCTTTGCCATCTCAGCCTCAGCTCTGGGATATCCATCAGGACAGCCACTGGCTGCACTGCTCTGGACCACAAGGCAGGTTTTGTGCAGCAACTACATGGTTTGTTTCCTCCTAGCCCTGGGTGTCAACTCCTACAGCATTTCCCCTGCCCTTTCCACATCCCTTTAGATTTCAGCGGGACTGTCCCACTGTCCTTATCATAAGCACATCTTCAGAGCCTTTCCACGGACATGGCCCCAGGTGTGTGCGCGGTGGTGGCCACAGCTAAGCCTCCCTGCCATTTAGGTGTTTCCTTGACTTGCTTGTACACTAGCACACATGCCCCAAGGAGAGCAGGGGCAGTGTTCAGCTTGGGTTATCACCCAGCATTTTGATGGCTTCTTTGATGTCAGAGCATGAGAGAGCAAGGAGCAGTCAGTAGTGGTCTCAACCTACCCTCAGCTTAAGGACTCTCTGTTTACCATACACTGAAACTATTGCCGAATTAACATATTGCTCTTTGGGACCCATATTCTACAATGAACTGAATCTCTGGCTTGCAGATACATATACCTGTGGGAACTGGAGGGTGTTTCAGGCCAGGGCCAGTTCAGATACAGGCTGACTAAATCCACAAAGGCCCCATCAACTCAGGGAACAAACTCTGTCCTCCAGGCCTTTCTTTCTTGCCTTGTACAAGGTTCTTTGAACTCCAAATTTAGGTATTCCTCCTAATTAATGATCATTTCATGCTGTCTTCAAAAGCCATTGGATTTTGATTAGCCAGCAAATAAAGATGGCTTCATTTTCTCCTCTGGGCACATATTTTTTCTGTCTCCTTAGCAGTTAATTGAGTAAGCGAATAATAGTCCGTGCACTTTAACAGTCTGCGTTGGAAAGGCAATACCAACCTGATCACCAAGAGAACTCCACTGACATTAAGCACTTAGCAAATTTGATCCCCTAAAGGGAGAGAGAGGCTGCATCGGTGCACCCTATTACATGGAGCCCTGATGGCTCCAGTGCAGCTGGTGCCTTGAAAGCACAGCACTCAAGTCTTTCTTTGCTGTGGATACTTCAGCTCACTCCTCCACCCAGACCTCATTGTGTTTTAAGAGGGAAACAGACAATATATTCTTGTTTCTGCTCAACTAAATGTGGAAATATTCATCTTTGGAGATATCTAGGTGTTTAGGTAAACTTCACTGAAGTTGATAAGGTGGCTCTAGCATAACTCAAAGACAGAAATCTGAAATTCAATGCGATGTCCCTCCATTTATTTGTTATTATCCCTAAGGTGTGCATTTCAACAACACTCTGGTGCAAAACAAAGGCAGAAAAAGTCCCCCAAATGTTTTGTTATTCTCAGCACGGTGGTTAGGCAACTGATATGTGGAAACAGTGAATGAACATGCCAACCTCCCTACTGCACAAACCAGGTATGTGAAATCAAATAGGCATTAAATTTGTCCTTTAATGAAGACATCAAAAAAAAGGGAGTGCTGGGTATCCTCCAGATCATCTTGGTACATGTTATTTGCCCTTATTAAAATATTGCTAGGGTAGAAAACTTACTGTCATGGTTTCCAATGAGGTGCTAAATTCAGAGGAACAAGCTGAAGGAAGGAAAGCTTTCAGCAAGTGCTGCTTTTGAATTCTCTTGGCCTTGGAGTGTATTAAACCATTGTATGTATTAAGTGTAAACAGATTCACCTGCATATATCCAAATTGACATCAAGAGGTGCTGAACTTGCTTCCACAGCACTTAAAGCGGCCTTTCAGCTTTTATAAGGATGAAAGGTGTTTTTATCTCTAGCTTCAGGCAAGATCTGAACACCAAACTCTTTGAACACAGCAAAACCTGTGTAGTGATTAAACAAGAAAAAATATTTTTAAACATATTCTTTTTATTGTTCAATTATTTTTGTTGGATTATAATAAAAAATGCCTAGAGTTTTCATGGGAGGTCAATGATTGGGAGATGCTTTGTTGCCGGTGATAGTTATGTATCTCTTCAAATATATTAGAAGACCAGAAGCAAAATGCTGTAACACATCCCTTTGGGAAGCTTAATGATCTTGTATTATTTCCATGAACAGGTCCCTCATTACTACCAGCCTTTTTTCTTGCCCAAGAACATGGGTGAATGTCTGACATCATTCTTTTCAATTGCCGGTGGGAGTACTGTTGACAGACAGGAGAAGCCATAAATCTACCTCTTCTCAGCACAAAATGATGTACTGCATCTGATAACAGTGAGAAGTTGTTACCAAAACAAATTATTTAAGTTAAAATATTTGAATAAAAATTTACAAAATAGAGTTTGTATATGTGTATCTGGATCGAACAAGGTGCTAGGGTCTGCTTTGTGACTGTTAGGGAAGTCAGAATAATACTTGAAGAGATCTTGAAAGGTGATGCAGACCCAGGGTAGAGAACAATGACATTTACTTTCATACAAACAGGACAATTGACTTTTTTTTGTAGAACACACACTTATCTTTTCCCACATGCAAATATATAAATTGCTAGACTATATTTATAAACATTCTTAGTCCATTCCTTCACTTTTTGCCTTATGCAGACACACTCACTTTTCCCACAGAACAAGGCATCGGTACAGAATCATAGATAAAGCAATGGCGAGGCAGCATCTTGTCATAGGTGTAAAAGCCCCACAAATGGGATTAAGAAGATCAAGCTACGGAAATTTTATTCTGTCTCATGACAGCCACAGAACCTCTTCCTCTCGTCGCAAGATATGCTCATCATCAATAGCCACACCAAGACATGGTTATTTGGCACCCGCCAGCACATCATGGGCACAACCATGCACACCTCCCATTCTCACAGGCTCCTGTCTGTACATACGTGGTCACAGAAACCAACTCATGTTTTTCTCTCTTCTGACCAGGGATTCCTACAACATTAACTACTTTTCTGCTCTGTAGCAGTGTAAAACAAGTTAGTAACTGTGGCCTTTCAAGGTTCTGGCATTTAAATTATAAAACTGATCTGGTGTCATTGATGTGCTTTCTACTCCATTTTTTCTCATAAAAACCTGACTGTATAATGAAATTGGAAGGTGACTCTTTAGCCTTCTTTAGCAAATTTTAGTTCAGAAGTTTTCCCATGATGGACACAACCAAGAAAATATGTAAGACCCTAATTAAATAAAATGTTTTTCCTCCTAGTATTACTCTCTGACTTGAATTATTAAATGTTTTGTGGGCTAACTATGGAAATGCTGAAAGCTATTCACAAGCTGAAGTGAGGCCATAATTATCTTGTTCTATGGCTCAGATCCTACCAAGACTTTTTTTGGTTCTCAGGCTACTTTAGGCACACAATTTGTCCCACAGAAATCAAGTCAAGTAAACGTAAAACTGATGGGGAGAGGAATGGGTAAAAAGTAAAAATCATCCTGAATGATAAAAACTTTTGTCAAGACCTTTCTTGACACAGTAGTTACAGTTGAAAAGTATTTTTACACACAAGTAAGAATCTTCTGCTCATCTTCATGAAATTAAACATGTTCATAAGTGTGGTCCAGGTTTAGGACCTTGGATTATCAACCCTTCAGGAGAAAGGCATGCTTCATTTTGTTCTGTGTTCTTCACTAACTACATTACCAACAGAAATTCAAACATAATTGCACTCTGCATCCAATGAAGAATATCTAGGAAATGTTTCAGCAGACAAACCACATTTTTGTGCAGTAAACTCACCATGAGTCCCACAGCTGCCACTTTTTCAGTGTATGATTAATTCAGCACCACAAATTGTACAGTAACGAATGGTCCTGTGTTTTCACATGACATTGCTTTTATTTACATCCCTATAACACTGGAGGGTTGAGAAGCTAAGACTGAGATAGAGGCCTCATACCCAGTCACTGACGGTCAAAGTTGATGAGAAGAGAAAATGCAGGGAAGGGAAGTGGAGGCTGCAGAATATTAAATTACTTCTTCAAGGAGAATCAGGTCTCTGGAGGCACAGGTGTGTTTCAGAGCAAGAATAAAATTAACAGTCATCTGACGTCTTGTCATGCTCTAAATCCATGAAGGACTACCACCTTTCTGAGACAAGCTTAATCCTAGAGCACCAGGATTTTGATAGTTTTGAATAACTTAAAGGTCCCATTTTCCACTGATTTCAGAACATGCTGGCTCACTCCAAAAGTTCTGTTTAAAGACAAAAAGCACGATTATTAGCTCTTTGAGCCCCATGGTTTTTTCTGAATTGTTCAATCTTACCTGCAGAAATATCATAATCTCTGCTTTCTTCAACAACTAGCATAATTTTTTTCCCTGGAAAAATTTCTTCAGTGGATCATTCCTTATTTCCATATTACTGATGATCTGATTAAGACAACTGTAAGTGCTATTAGATCAGTGTGGCAAACACCATCTTATTTTCCCCAAGGCAATCTCAGCCTGACCTTTAGCTGAGTTACCCAACACGTTAGTCCACCAAAGGCCAGGTGCTGCTGTCACTGGGGTGACCCCCTACTTTGATTTAAAATATTTGCTGCTGTTGCTCGTGGATGGCAAATAGACAATAACCTTGGCAATGGCATCATTGCCTTAAGGTTTGAAAAGGTGTGAGGTGATATTTTTCCAAAGTTTATTAACAATATTGGTTTTGTGAGTGCTTTCTATTAGGGGAAGAAAAGAAGAAAGCAAAACCATGACATGGCAAGAAGTACTTACCTTCTGTGCTGAGGATTTACCTTTACTTCTTCTTATTACTAATGGGCTCAGAGCTCTTTCCCATTTGTTTTTCCCCAGTCTCCTCGTCATGCCTTAGCCCCCACTGAGCTCTCCTGCAGCCCGACCATTTCCCCTCCCCACTGCGGGGCCATGTTCCAGCACCCAGCAGGCTGCTCCATCCCAGTCCCCCGCTTACCCCAGGAGCTGCGAGCAGCTGTTGGGCCAGCAGATGACTCTCAGCCCTCTGAAAGCCTCGTCCCAGGCCACAGCTACCCTGGCCTGGGGCCAGGAGCTGCTGTCACTACCAGGCCCAGAGGAGAGTAGGCACATACCCCACTTAGTGTGCCTTCCAGAGCTGCACCAGGTGGGACGAGTAGGACAAGGATACCACAGAGGCAGGAACTGGCCCCACCACTCTCCCAGCAGTGGAGCAGCCTTCCCCAGAGATGCTCCTCCTGCTTCATTTCTATTCTTAATCCTTTTGCTTACATAGGTTACTTCAAGAACCCTGAAACTACAAAAAACATTTTGGTTTTTTGTTTTATGGAAAATAATAGATAGAAGATTATTCTTTTCTTGAAAGACACAGCTGGACATAGACTTTTGCATCCCTGAAGGCTAGATAAGATAAATAGCCTAAAGTTCAACATAAAATTCTGAGATCTGGCCTTTCGAATATATATACAGCCACCTTGTGTGCATACATAGTCCTTTAATTGTTACACCCTACTAGGGATCTCCTCCCTTGCCATCCCTAGAGTTCATGGAATTCCCTCACATCCAAAGAAAATTCAGACCAAAGAGGTGACAAACCCCACCCAGCCTTTCCCTGAAACAGTAAGAAAGAGTTATTAAGACAGAACAAATTAGATGTTTGGCCTTTAGGCTGAGCTTCAACTTCTCATACTTTTATTTTTCCCTACCAAAAGAGGGGTGTGCATCCTATGTTATCATCAGGTCCAAATCCTCATTGCAGGAATAAATTAATTTTCCCCTGTTTTCATCAGGAAATCACTTGGATGTATTTTCTTCCCAATTCAGGTATCTTCCTGCACCTGTTGATACTACCACCTAAGGAAAGCCTTTTCAGGGTTTGTGTGTGTATGTGTGTGTGTATGTCCTGTATCATGGAAACTGAGCATTATGAAACTACAGTTTTGACTGGATTGTCCCATCTACATATAAAATGTAACCAAATGCAGGGATGGGGTGATAGATGCTTCTAAGGCAGAAGATCTCAAATCCTGTATGCCCATACTCTTATCACTGTTGCTGCTGCTATCTGGAAAAAGGGACTTCAAGTCCTCAGTGCTGGCAGTTGCTAACAGGGCTGAGAGAGGAAGAAGAAAAGAGTTTGCAGAATAGCTGAAAGGAGCTCAAGGAACATGTGTACCAAGGGACTTGACAAACTACACAGTGCAGCACTACAAGTAGCACTCCAACTCCAATAGATGCCTATGCACTTAATTTGATATACGATATGGGAAGTACTGAATGGGACTTGGACCTTATCACTAAAGGTCTGTATTGAGAAACACTAGGTGATGACTGCTCCAAGGCACTACCTCTTGTCATTCTGATTAATAGCTCCTTCGCTATGGCATGTTTTTATGTCAAAACATTTTTTTCATTACTGTGGTAGTAGTGTGTTCACGAACTGCAGAAAATAAAATCGGATTTGGAAATCCCTACAAGGTTTACTCTGAGTTGGCTGGAGGTCATAGATGTTTTCTCTGAGAAGATACCACCCTCTAGAAAAAATATCCGTACCAGGTCCAAGGTGATAACCACACACAATACAGTGTGCTTTGGAAGATGAATCACATGCAGGAATTGGAGCAGCCAATGTTACAAAACTTCGAGAAAATTGTCTTTGGATTCTCACTCATCCACCTTCAATCAGCCAATTTGAGACCTAATCTGTAGCACCGCCCAAAAAAAGAGATGTAACCTCATTATTTCACAAAGCAGGTAAATTTGTTTTTCAGACTACTCATCAGTCCCAGCTCAGTGTTTCAGAAGCACAACTGTAAGGAAGTACAATTTATCTTCACATGAATCTAAAATCAAAAGAAAGCAAGGTGGTGTGTGCTTACAGGCAGCTCTGATCAGCACCCCTATGCAGCCTTCTCTTACCAGTGAATGGGAAAGGCCATCAGCTGTACACGCTATCCAGTCTTCCAAAGGAACATAGAAGATGCCCATTAGCTAGAAGAGAGAAAACAGTCTCTGTTGAAATACACCTCATGGATCATTTGAAAAAAAATCATGGTTGCATTTTGCTGCAGTTTAATCATACAGATGAGGATTCCATGTCAACAGTGATGGAGTTTGCTTGTGCCTTTAGGCATAATGGTAGGTTGAGTAGGATGCCTGAGCAGTCTCTGTTCTGTTCAGTGCTTGTATTGCTTTTCCATGCCAGGAGCTCACAGCATACCAGTCCATCGGGGATCACATTAGCAATTGTGTCAGGTATATTCAGT
Source organism: Athene noctua (assembly GCF_965140245.1). Lineage (NCBI taxonomy): Eukaryota > Metazoa > Chordata > Aves > Strigiformes > Strigidae > Athene > Athene noctua. The sequence goes on from NC_134037.1 coordinate 56,501,965, forward strand.
TGTGGAGCTCAGAGAGGACTACAGCACGGTGATAGAGCAGGTGCTGCTCCCCAGACATTGGGCACTACCAGGTATGGATCCTGCAACAGAGTGGGGACAACACATATCTGGGAAAGCAGTGGGCAGCTTAGGGCAGTGGGGTGTTACAGCTTGTCTCACTGGCCTTACAGTTTCCCTGTGGATGGATGTAACCTGCATGGTGGGGTGGTGAGAGCAGGGTAGACCAAGCAGCTAGGTTTGAGGGGAAGGGGAACACCTAAGTGTTTTGCTGAATTCAAGCTTTAGGACTGTGTCAGGCTGTGGAACACGTGTATGCTGGCTGAGTGTCTGCGGTACACACTGGGAGGAGGAAGAGACATCATGGAGTTGGTGCTGTGGTAAAATATATGCCAGAGCTGTAACTGAGGAGCTGGGAGGTGGCAAACAGTGTAGTGACAACTGTGCACAGGACTGTCCATTCAGTATGGAGAGCCCCATGCCCCGCTCCCTGCTCCCTGTCCTGTTCCTGTCGGTTCAGTTCATCCCGGGCACGCGAGGGCAGAGGTGCTGCGCAAAACCCGCAGCAACCCCTTGTTAGTCATTTGGTCTCTCGACCCTTCCCCGTGGGGGAAGACCCCTACCTGGGGGCCAGCCCTGGCTCTCACCGGGCACAGCCACATGCCTGCTGGCACCAGCACACACAGAGTTTCCTCCACACCAGTCTGGGTGCTGCCGGGGGGCTGCGGCATAGCCGGCCCCCCGCTGCTGCGGCTAGCTGCCTGCTGCTCAGCTGTCCCATCCAGCAGCCCCGGGGCTTGGGTTACAGGGCAGTTTCTAACTTTGTGCCTGTCCCAAGGCATCAGGGCAGAGGCACATGATTTGTAATTTATGAGGACACCCATAGAGCTGTCACTTTCAAGGCAGGTGTTGAGAAACTGGCAAGCGGCCCGAGCAAAGAAAAAGACTGACCTCACCCCGAAATAATGGTGGCCAACATGGTCACAGGACAGAGAGCATTGACATAAGCGGGCTTTAAAAATAACTAGGTCATCCTCCTAGACTAGCTCACTGTCTTATACAAAGAAGCCATGAGGTACCAATTTATAGTAAAAGTAGAGTGTAAACAGCTATTCAAGGGGTTGGCAAACGTGTAGGTTTTGAGTCATCATTTTATTTAGGTTTTTGAATTCTCCTACCCAAATCAAATTTTAAGTCACACCACTAGACATAGCATCAGAATAAAGGCAAGCTTTCAATGTCTGTGCACAGCGGTGGCACCAGACGCCAGGCAGCCATGACTGTAGAGTGGTTACTACTCTGCATTGTGGCTGCAGCCACCTCACTTCAAATCCGAGTCATGGCAAAAACCTAAAATAGCTGTTGGACTAGATGATGGCTGTAGGTCTTCCAGCTGAATTATTCCAGTCTGAAAGTTAAGCAAAGGCTACAAACATATAAACATTTTGTCGCAGAGGAAAGTTGCTGAATATGTGTTAATAGAACTTGGCCTTAGGAAAAAAGGAGAGGAAATTCAGAGAGGAAATGAGTGTTTCTCTACCTAATCCAAACTTTGGAAAAAATCTTAAATCAGACTGTTCTCCATGCAGATCTGAGACAGGGCTGAGTGCTTTCAAACAAATGCTGTTTTGCAAAACAGGCTTCACACCTCCTAAGATCAGGGACATTTTGCTACAGTCCATAAGAGGAGAGAAACAGGATTTGGCTTAGCCAGAAACTTCAAATAGTTTCAACAGTTATGAGAGTTACTAGAGGCCAATAGTGACTTAGATTTTGACATCCAAATCCATACCACACCTATTCCTGGATTTATGGCACCCGTTTAATTTCACTTTCACAAGAGCACTTATGGTTGCTTCTGCCTTCTCCAGCTCATTCTGACATTGGAGACAGAGAAAGAATGATTTCCCTACAGAAATCTCTTTGAAATAGCTTTCATACCACCTGAATGGTGCAAAGGGAAAGGACAAGAATAGGGACTAGATACTGGCTACAGCAGCTCTGTGAGAATAAAAAAGCTGCATGCCCAGGAATACGAGAATTAAATTCATGTACTGGTTAGCACTATTGGGTCTGTCAACAGGGTAAATTCAGAGCAATTCTTCTTGGTTTTTGCTTCCTAAAGGAAAACTGCCCCTCAGCTAGCATAGAGCACCCTTGCATTTAGCCAAACTGTTTTTCTCAGCCAGGAAAATAGAAACAACTAATACAAACATGGGAAAAAATGGCCTTTGCTTTGACCAAGCATGTCTTTGAGTCAGCTGTTAATGTTTTGTCACATGGTGGCAGTTCCTCATCTGAGTAACTAGTGAACTACCATAAAAAGTCCAGTATTGCTGGCACTAATTTTTTTTTCAAGCTTGTTAAGTAGTTGCCTAAATCAAGACATCAAGTTACCAGAGGTCAATAGATTGCTATTTCACATTTGCTTATTTCCATGCTCCTTCTAAAAAGTACTTGCTGATTTTCAGTTTCTCAGCTAACCCTTAATGATGTAAAAAATATCTTGTTCCAGTAAGGCACCTATTCTGCTGCTTCTCTCATTCAGTTTTAGCATTCTCAGCTCATCACCCCAGGAAAGAGCAACGTCCCATGTACCATGCCCAATTTACATCTAATTCTTCCACTGCAACTTTAACCATGAGCAGAACTCCTGCCTTTGCAGTTATGGAAGACTTCAGTAGCTCAGTCCTGAAGGCATCAAAGTGAATAGCAAAAACAGTTAAACAAACCAGGAGAATAACAACCAGTACTCATTTTAATGGTTTGGGGGTGGGTTTTTTTGGTCAAAGAAAAGAAAACCCTGTTTCTGGGACCCATTTTGTAAGACAGACTGAAAACAGGATGCAAGCAGTTTGCAGCATTTCATGGCAAATTGTAATTGACAGGCCAATTAAAGAAGAGATACCCTCAACAAAGCAGATTCTGTGAGCCCAACCATTTTATCAAAGTGACAGGCCACCTAATTAGCTTCAAATAGAATTAGGAGCTTGCTCCCTGTTTCTTTTCCAGTAACATGGCCATCCTAATTATCCATATCCTATTTCATTCATTTTGACTGTAAACACCTTTCCAATACAATAGATCCCTTCTTAATCAGTGTACTACAGACTACGTTTGAGAAAGCCACAATGCCTGTGCATTGTTCTAAGTTGGTGCAACCCTCTTTGGTGATTTCTCTGCTACAACATAACTGAGAATTACATTGATCAGTGAAATTAATTTCTGGATAGGCAACTAGGAAGATAATGACCCTGGAAAAATGGCATTTCCAGGCATGTCAAAGAGGTATTCTAGGCTGCCACAGAGCAACAGTAGAGTCTACAAGGTGGTGACCATGTCAACTCTGAGATACCCGTAATTTGCCAATTTAGCCCAATCAATAGATACTTTGCATAGTACCTGTCCCAGAAAGACTTTTTTTTTTTTTTTTTTTTTTTAATAATCTTTGCTCACGGTTTTAGTTGCTTCCTCTGTGTGTGTTACGTTCAGAAAAAGGAAACCATGTTGGGTTTTGATAGTTTAGTGGGAACAACTCCTGGTAAGTGTTTGTGACCCTGCAGCAAGAAACAGAATTAAACAAGACATACAGAGAATCTCAAACGACAAAGTCTCAGCTCTCTCTCCAAGTTCCTGACAAATCTGGTGGTAATGACAGTCTAGGCACAGGGAGATCAAATCTTGTACATAACACCTACCAGTCCAAGGCTCCATGACAATCTTTACTAAGCATAAATGACTTCCCCAGATTATATCCATCTGCCTGTTAATTATATCACCTCGTCTGGTATTACCCATCCAAATATAGGATAAAAGCAATATGAATGGTTATTAAACTGTGATATTTGTCTTACAACTGGATGTGGAGTTTTCCCCTGTATATGCACTTAATAGACCTTATATCCTTAAGTGGGATGACAATGACAAGTGTCCTTGACTTTCTTTAGATTTGTGCTGCTAAATTACTTAACAAAACTAGTTAGAATTTTGTAAATAAGGAAAATTTGACAAGATCATATTAGTGGACATGTACAAGGGGGGAGTCAGTTAACTAGTTCTCACAATACTAATCCATAGCCAGGAAAACCACCCACAGATATCTCTTGGGACAGTTGGCACACAGAGTCTCGCCAGGCACAGTTCCATAATATACCTGTTGCGTCGTTAAGTGGAGCAGGACTGAAGTCAGTGCTTCCAGTATTCAGTGAGCTCTTCTAATTCTCATGTCCAGGGATAGGGTTGTCAGGGGTGTGAAATTTGGTTTGAACTGCTTTCTTAAGGGGCCAAAAATGAGTTCTGGTCAAATTCACTTAAAAAAAAGCATACATAGTTCATTTTTGCTAAAGCTGATCACAGTTATGAATTATGAGTAAACCATCCAGGCAGGTGAGAGCATCACATTTTGGAGCTGTGTACCAGACTAGCTAAACATAAATAATCTCCAAACAATAGCCAGAGTTGCTGGGAAGCTACTTGAAGCTTTACAGTTATCCTCATTATGTTACAGGTTAAGTAGGTTACATGTTTGAAGGTAACCTACCAGCAGACATCTTGATTAGATATTTCCAGGCTGACATCACCCACACATTTCACTTCTTGATAATTAATTCTATGCAGCACATGTATTGTTGCAGTCACATAAAAGCTTTCAATTATGGTCCTGCCACCCTCGTTAAGATTGCACTAAATTTTGTATGAAGGGAGGTATTCCACTTCTTTGTACTTTTAGCAATAATATACATTCACTACTCAAAGAGCAGGAGCTTTAATTTTGGAAGGGCACAGTATTTTCAAGCAAAGATGCTGACAGAAGTAAGATCTTGTTTGATGGAAACACTAGTGTAATTTAAAGTCTATGTCAGGCAGAAAAGTGTCTGAATTATTTTACAGTTATATGCTATTTTCTGACTACATGTTGATATAATGTTCATATACTGTGGGTATGTTGATTGAAGCTAGTTGTATGAAAGTGAAAATGTATAGTAGTCCATACTTATTCTCTTCCATGTCTAATTGGCTGAGCATGTTAGTGGAGAGATGAGAACAGTACTCCTTCTCATTTAAAAGGAATTTCTCTTCTTGTGCTTAAACATCTTTCCTTGCTATAAATGCAGTCAATGGAACAGTAACACTGGTTTTAATCCCAGTGCAGAATGCAAGTGTCCTCCTTGGCACCACAGCTATAAATGCCTCCAGCTTCCCCAGCACATCCTGCAGTGTCCTCAGTTTGTGCTTAAGACTTCCAAGTATACCCAGTTGCTTGCTTGCTCTTGTAGTCTCTGAAGCAGCTAAGCCACTAAAGAATCTTAAGGAGGTACTTTTCATCATGAAAATTCCTTTGCTGGCCTACCATATTTTTTCCCTACTCTCTTTTTTCCCTAATCCTTGCAATCGGGGATATTTCCAGCTCAGATATTATTGGATGAAGGATACAACATAAATATCAAAGGTGCTGTACACCAAACTAAGTCCAGAAGACTTTCTCACTACCATGCCAGCCGTCTTCCAGCCAGCTGGGTGGCCAAGAAAATAATAAATATGATCCATGCAAAACATTCGGCCTGGAATGCCTCATTACCCAGAGGCAAGCACAGGATCCAATTGACTAAATCCTCATGGCATCCCAGAAGACTGCACTTCTCCTTAGTCTTCACTCAGCAATATCTGCAGTTCTTCATGGTTGCATCAATGGAACATCTTTTTTTCCCCACTCCTTCTCTTTTCCATCCACCACTCTGAAGTCAAAAGATATTCTTTTCGCCAGCCAGAGTAATTCCTTTGTCCTTTTTACTGTCTGAGCCTACTTTATCCCTTTCAGTGTATTCAGGGTCCTCTGTGACCAGAGCCACAGAGTACTGAGTAACCTGAATTAGGCTGGCACTGTTACAGGGGGTGTTTATACTGAGCTTGACACAAAGTTACTCTGGTACCAGCAAAGTAATAAAGCATATTTCCAACTATTAAAGGTGGTTGATTACATTGGACTCAAATTTTGAATTCTGACCAGGAAGACCATACAGAAGTGTCTTTACTTAATTTCCCCAATACATAAATTGTTCAGATGTTCATAGTTTGGATGTTCATAGACGTTCAGATGATCAAAGTGTTCACATGGTGCACTGTCAAGTGTCCAATACATAAGCAATTCATAATTGGACTCAGAAATCTGCAGGATATGCTCATCTACAGATATTTTCCTTTGTTAAAATATCCCCTCTTTCGTGAGCTACAGTAATTTGCTGTCCTTCCACAGAAAGCTCTACCCAAGATGCTGTTACTCTGTTAACACCTGCTATACCCCTAAGGATTGTGTAAGGGTAAACTGTTACCAATTCTAATGTAACAAACTTGTATTATTAAAGCTTGTTTCATTGAGGAACCACAAAAAAAAAAAAAAAAAAAAAAAGTTTTGTTTTCTGTAGGAATCAAATCACAGTCAGAAACCCATTCATTGCATTGAGTAGAAAAAAGAATCAACATGTTACCTCAGAAAGCCAACCGCCTAAAGCGCTGCTAAAAACAGACTCTCTGGAAAGAAGATTTCTTGGATTTCAAGAAATACCTTTAGAAAGAAATCACTGTGGTACTGCTCTTATTCATAAATATCTGGACTGATTTAAAGAAAAGAACCCAACATCTCTGGGAAGTAAGGCCTGGGAGGACGAAGTGGAATGGATATCTCTCAGTGGAGATCTTATGGGCTCACATTTCACAACCCTGTCTGTCCCCATTAGTTCCAGTTGCTAGAGGGTTTGAATGGACTTCTCATTAAATGTTACATTTAACTCCCTCCCCCATACCTTTTATGCAACCCTGCTCCTCAGAGGACAACTTGGTCTGAAGTAAATATGACTTGCATGCAAGACTGTGTTTTGAAATAGCCACATAAAAGATTTTTTGCATGCTAAAATGAGAAGAAAAGATCTCGTAAACTAAGATCATCTATAAGCTAAACAAAGATGTCAACAGAATTTCATCTGGGGGATTAACATGATAGCTTTTTGGAAATGGGAACGTGCTATAGATGTGAGATAATATACATTAGAATCACTTATTTAAATTCACGTATAAGTGGCCTTCTCATTTGGTGAAATATATTTTAAGCATTCAGGACATAAAGTTGCAGTTCCCTGTCTCTGTGTACTAAAATCTTCAGTGTTTAGTTTGTGTTTAGGTCCCTACCTATTCAAGAAAGCCCTATTTTAAGCACAGATGAATATAGGGGTACATAAGTATGTGGTTAGGTCCTTTTCTCAATTACAATTCAGCTTTTTAAGTCTTAAAAAGCTGTTCTCTAAAGATCACTTTATGAAGAAGCAACTAGCTGTCACCACTTCTTGTGACCTAATGAGTAGAAACAGTAGGGTTTAGTTTAGTTAACACAAGAGAGTAGGCCAAAACTGTTGACGACAGACGGGTTAGTTTGGTCTGGCAGGGAGCGAACCATTCTGGTCTCAGCATTTCATTGCAAGCCTTTCACCTGTAAATCCTGTGTGTGAGCAAGGCCAGCCTCAGCAGCAGTCAGCAGTTGCTGCCTCTCATGGCTGCAGCCCATCAGAGAAAATGAGTTGGTGGTCTCAAACCAGGTGGTTGTGCATGGCAAAAATCCCCAGCACTAATCGATACCCTTGATGGCAGAAGTCACAGCTGAAAGAACCAGCACCAAAGTAAGCAGGGAAATATATCAGCCAGCACAGGACTCTACTTTCTTGTAAATGGGAGGGGGTGGCGTGAAGAAAAAAGTGTCTGGAGCAAGTCACACAAACAAGTCAGTGTGGTTGGAATCGGTTACAGTGTCCAGGCTGTATCGTTTAGACACCCAGTGCCCAAAGAGAATCCAAGACACTTTTCTAGACAAAGTAAGATTTTGCACAAAGAAACAGAACACAACGCACCATAGAGGGAATCTGGAGATATCAAACAATCCATAACTAATTCTGAGATACAGCTGAAAAAAACCCTGGTCCTGTATCCCTGTGGGACAAATGGGGAGCTATCAATTTTATAACTTGCCCCTACATCATCTAGAAAATCTTCATCACAAATTAAAGCAAAAGTTCAGGACTACTAACTCTAACCCTCACTGAAGTCTTGTCACTGAAACCACAAGTACAGCCAAAGTCTAATTCACAGTCAGTTTTTCTTTAATTCACCAGACGGCAAAGATATGGAAGGAAGAAGCAGCAGCAAATTTCCCTTCACCACCAGTAGGAAAAACTGCTCAAAGGAACAAAATATTTATGGCTGATTGTGCAGGGACAAAGATGGAAAACATCAGCTATTAGATAACCCTCCAGCTCCTCTCATCTAGCTGAAGAGTGTTACCACATCGTCTTAGGCACATTCCCAGCCACCGCTAATTTATTACTTGCAGACCTGCACCCTTTCCCTAAGAATGACAGATGCTGGTGCTCTAACATGGGTCTGCCCAGATGCATCCCCCCACCGTCCCAGCCTCCGCCTGGTCAGCCCTGCGGGAGGCTGACCGGCATGGTGAGTTAAGCCTAAGATTCTCAGGATTCCCCACAACATAACAGCAATGCTTCAGAGAGTTTCTGCAGCTTGTTATGGGGGATGCCGTGCATGTTTACTAGAGGGTATATTTTCATTTAGTCTGAATGCTTGGCACCCTCGGACCGTAAACAGAAGCCTAGGTAGAAATAGATGGAATTATTTACTTACACTCCCAGTGATGAAAATGATTAGTCAATTAACTTTACTAATACACAGTATCTTGTGAGAAGATAAGATGTCAACAAGTGAAGCTAGCCTCCAGATCGTGTCAAAAAGAACAAGCCCGCTGGCATTTAGGCTGATTTATGGTGAACTATGACAAGTATGCAGATTATGAGAGATCCCTTTTATGTTTACATTTGTGCATTTTTCTTTGGCTATTTCTGATGATAGGCAGATTAGTGCAGCTACTTATAATTTGATCTCATTGACAGGAGAGCATTCAGCCTGGAGAGACATCCTGCAGCCCTAACTTCCTGTACTACAAAGGCTGTGGGCACGGTGTTGGTAAATATCCTCAAGGGGAAAATGGCAGCTAAAATTAGCCACGATGACATTACAGGGATCACTGAAAAAAAGCCCAGATGAAAAAAGTTTATAACATGAGACAGGTTCAATTAGTTATTCAGTTCATTTAAGTAGTCCAGCTGGACAATTATAGACAGCTACCAATTCCATTACATAACCCTGAAGCAATGTCCTCATGAACTTCTATTTGTGCATCACTGTATCTGTCCAGGATCTCTAAATCTTGTTTCAGTTCACTTGTCAAATCCACTCCTCCCCTTGTACAGGATAGCTCCTGGTCTATAATCCGGTGTGTGTTATCCACACTACATAATATAATTTCTTGGTGTCTCCAGCCTTATAGGTGCTTCAAGGTTTCTCCAACTGAATGGCCAGCTCAGGTACCAAATATGGTATGATCATGGATGGCCTGGACCAAAGGTTCCCATCCATTTTATGCAAATCTAACTTCATACTCTGTGTACTTCCACCCTTCTGGGTGGTTTTACTCTCCTTCTGCTAATCTGATGATCTCATTCTATGAAAGGAAGTGTAGCCCTACAGATTACAGTCAAGCAACAGGGTTCCCTCAAACACATTGAGCTGAGTGAAACTGGTTAAGGAATTAATTTTACAAACACTCTTTAGGTCAAAACTGCCCCAAACTCTCAGTTTGACAAAGGTCACATAAGAAGTCCTGACACAGGAACTCTGAACTCTCCAAGTCTTTGATTTCAGTGAGCAGTTTGATGAAGGGTAAATCCAAGTATTATGCTCTTCAGAGAGCACACTTTAGAGATTTCCTGTGAGCATTCATTTTCCATCTTTGACAAGAGTTGCGGGAGAGCTGAGCACGCACACGACCAATGTGATCAAGCAATGCCCGTTTATTACAACTAAGAAAGCCCTTTTATAATGTTCTCCCGCACACGTGAGTAACATGCAGTACAAGTCCTCAAGATTGGACAGTTAACTTAGCCCGCGCTTTAAACCTTCTTATGATTGGATAAAAAGTGCCACATCAGCCTTGCCAGGCTTCCTGCCTTGTGTAACTTCCTCTTCCGTCCCAACCCCTTCCGGGGGGTGTTTGTCTCATCGAGTTTCTCCCCCCTCATTCAGGGTCACATCCTTATCGCATTCTTGCTCAGCTGAGGCTCTTATCAGTCTTGTTCTCATGTGGGATTGCTCACATGTCCATTCTCTCGCAGAAAGTCCTCTTGAATCCCAACAAAGAGTCACTCAAAACAATTTGGACTCTTTATGATATTGAGAATCCTTTCAGATAACCAAGATGGCTCACTCAATTGATGGCCAACATATAGTCGAGAATATGAGGAACAACATGCCTACACTTGTACATATGACCATATAAACCCCAAACTGCCTGCATCTTCCTGGCCATTTCTGTGCGTATGGACATCTCCCTTGGACTAGCACCAGCAGACGTGGTCTGACATCAGAGGCAAGCAGAAATTTCTGACAATGAGTAACCCTGATTTTGATGCATTTGATTGTAAGGACCTTTCATTGCACATGTGCCAGGACAGTTTGAGGCAACATTCAGGCCATAAAAAATACAGAACATTAAAGAATATCTAATATTGAAATGAGGTTTAGTATCTGTGTAATCAAGTTTCTCCGTGTGGGCCCACCACACAGTAAATAGAAAGATGATAAAGCAGCTCTTCAGCTTCAGCTGTGGGGACTTAGATTTTAAATTCATCATGTCTCCCAACTCAAGCCCAAGTTATAGATCAAAATGGTGCTCACACAATAAGGTAAATGGTGGTAACAAAGTAGACCCACTTTTAGATCTTGTCAGGTTGTACTTAACTGAATGCTTCGTGTAACTACAAATTTTCTCATCTCTGGAATTTATCTCCAATGATAAGATATTCCAGATATTTCAATACTATCAGCTACATTTTCATATTTTTTCATGTAAATTGATAATCCTCTCCCCACCCTGATTTAAAAAAAAAAAAAAAATACAGTTTGCATGTATGTTACTTTAATGTAGGTATGTGCAAAATAGACATTGATTTGAAAAGTCAGTGCATCAGAGGGAAAAATGAAATTTTCCATTTCAAGGATGTATGAATTACCTGGAAGACCCTCTCTCCTGAAATCAAATAATGCTGAGTCCTACAGCACTAACCAGTGCTGCTACATTCCCAAAAAGCTGAAAGGTGGTTCAAAGGGCAGCCTACCTTAGCACAGGCAAAAAAGTAAACTCCAGTTTAATTTTTTCCAGCAAACATAATGTTCCATCCAAGGTGGCCTACAAAGCTGTGTGGTCATCAATGTTCCCAGCCACCAGCAAGGTCTCATGTGGTGAGCAGACCCTGTGCAGTCACAAGTGAGATCCCCAGTGCAGGTCCTGTATTCTCAGCCCGTCCCTATTCCTGGGGAGATGACACAGGCTTCTCCTTTGGCCCTGGCTGACATCTGGACACAAAACCTACCGGCAGCCCCAGGGTATCCTACCCTGTGACACAGTTTCTACTCAGGGGAAGTTTCCAGACCCTGTAGCCCCACACTGCCTAGAGGGGGCTGGACTATAGGATTTTTCCAGGCAGTAAACCAGAGGAAGGAAAGATGGGATATCACCATCCGTATCTGACTTACTGAAAGTGGATTTCAACCCAAGGATAAGGTTGGGAGTCCCCAGGGACAGAGATGGCTGTCACATATTCTCTTCTTTAAGAGAATAGACTGTCTCAAAGCACAGGGCACAGTCCAAGACTTTGTGGCCACATATGGTCAGTGGTCACAGGTCACCCCATGACAGCAAAGCCCTTGCTGGTGGCTCCAGACCCTTTATCTTAGTCACTCATTCAAGGGCAGAGTGTTTGTATATGTTCTTCCTGGCCATGGGTTCTTCCTCTTTAAGAGACAGATAATGCTAATGCTAATGCTAATGTTAATGCTAATGCTAATGTTAATACAATGAGATAAATTAAGATAAAAACACCCCACACATCAGTAAGGAAGCAATGACTACAATGTCATATTCAACTCTTGGTCAGAGCATGTCCTGAGTAGCCCAGATTACTTGGATCTGATTCCAGGCTGGAGCTTCCTCACACATCTGTAAAAAAGTTACCACGGAGTTCAAAGGACAGGCTACCTTAGTATAGGCAGAACAGCCAACTGCAGTTTAACTCTCTTCATTGTCCACTACCTACAAAGCTACTTAGTCACTAGCATCCCCAGCCGTCATCTGTGAACAAAACTGCAGATCTCAACACTCTCAAGGCTTGAATTCAGATCTAAACATTAGGGAAGTCCACAAAGTGTAAAGCTTATGCAAAAAAAATCTCTCATCTGAGTGAATCCTGAGTGTTAGCCAAGTATGGTCACAATTTCTTCAGGCTACAGGATTATTTCCATAGCAGCTTTCAAGTGAGTGAAGGGAAAGAAGCAAGGTAACATGAAAGATCTTTGTCTTCTTGTACAGCTCTCACACGCTCCAACCAAGATGCTTTCTACTGATAAATACATGGGAGGTACAGCACTTCTGCTGGGTCCCTGCAGGCTGCTTAAAGGTCTGAGGGTCTGTGAGAGAACCTGGAAACTTCAGAATATGAATCTGTTTTCTTCATCATTTTTTTCTGTGGTTGGCTGTGCAAACAATTGTAAAGCTTTGTAAAAATTAAAAGGAAACATTTTCCACACAGAAGAGATATTTTCTCTTGGAAGCAACAATGAGAGAATCTCTTGAGTATTTTCTTAAAGGACATACATAGCTGCTGAACATCAAGCAATCAGTTTTCCCTCTATAAAAGTTAAGCCTTTCACATGATGTTACTTCACTAGAAAACTTGAAGCTTTGCATTATCAAAATTCCTCTGTTCCTTAGGTCAAATTACTTAACATTGTGCAGTGTTAATAATACAAAAATATCTCCACATACATACATGTTCATGGAGTGAAATGGAGTATTCACTATTAGCTCTATTTTCATTATTCGAACCAAAAGAACACATATATAAACACAAAGTTTTTATGAAGATGTGATGTAGCAAGGCAAGCAGCTAAAAGAAAGACATTACTTTTCTGTCAAAGTTTCCATCTCTTCTATTCTTAAACCATCCAGGATTGAACACTAATATTTCTACTATTTCCTCTAGAAAGATACACCTGTTTTTCTAACTAAACAGTATAATTCACTCTTAAATTTAAGAAATTTTGGGTTGATTACAAATAAGTAGCCCACATTGATGTTTCAAAGTTCAGTTATTAGAAAATAAACAACTACAAGAAAACCTGAAAATACTTGGGGAGGAATGTTGCTTCCTGCAGCTTCAAAACTTCCAGAAACTTTGTACCTCTAGCCCTAACTAGAAGCAAGGAGAAATTGCCCAGAGCATCAAAAATACATGAAATATACTTCTGAGCAAATAAGCCATTTTGAGCATTTGATTTAACCATGTCATGGTTCAGCAGGTCACATAATGTTAGAACATACTTGATACAAGAGAGATACAACCAACTTTATTAAGCAGAGGCTATCTCTGAAGTTGAAATGAAAGAGGAATGAGAGATTGTTCCTACTCTGAAAGCAAAAAGGGCATTGTCAGGATAATATAATTTACATATCTCCCTCCTTTTCTTAATAGTAAGGAAGAAAACAAGGTTAAAGTCAATGATTCTAAGAAGTACTAGGCCTTATCTCCTGTCATGAATATCTACACAAGCCACTTGGAGGCATGTCCCTGCAGGTCCTTATGTTCCTGACAAATCACATCTCCGCTGTAACAGCAATAATGTGAAATAAAAATGTGAGTTCATCACATGAACTCATTTATTCTACTGGGTCCTGAGAACACGGAATAGGAGCAAAGGCTGGGGAAGTACTCATCACTGGGTAACAATCACAGTCTTATTAAACACCCAGTTCTCACCCTTTCCATGGATAAATCACACACAATGAGGCATGCAATCAAAATCTTCAAGAGTCAGTAAGGCATTTCTGTCTTAAAATCAGTTTGGAGGAAGCCTATTGGCAGAGGCTGCAAGACTCAGTCTTTGGATACAGCAAGAGTTTCAGCAACAACAGGAATGAGATCTTTCACAGGAGCCAGCCTGTGTAACCTCCCTCTGTAACAACCGATGAACACTGAATGAAATAGTCTCTGCTCCAAGTACACAGCTCATTTCATACACACTTGACCATGCATCAGTGTGTACATGTGGGTGTGTGCATGCGCATTACTTTTAAGATATCAAAACAAAAACCTGCCACTGCACATATCCTTCTGGGGCAAAAGGTGAGAGAATAAATATGGGATATGTGTTAATTGCATTGCTTGAAGCAATACTGTAAGATACTTGGACAGTCTAACGATGAACATGGTAACTGAATGTATAGGGAGTAGAACTGAATTTTAGCATAATATCTCTGAACTGGAATTTGTGTAATCAAACGCTGTAAAACATGTCTAGACTTGTCTGCTGCTAAGAATAGCATCAATCTGAACATAATGCAAACTATATTAGTTTCTGTAGTATACTTTGGTTGAGATCATGTTGATGGCTGTTCATTTTAGAAGGCAAGGTATGTCATGCAATTTTACTTATAGATCCAGCTCAGCAAAATACCTTAACTTTAAACACGGGCTTTGGCCCCGAGGAATGGTTTACTGAATGAAGGCCTGGCATGATCTGTGCAAGAACTGAGAGCGTTTCAGAAGTGTAAGATACGCGCTCCTATAAAACTGTAACTTTGCAGGACAGCAACAGGCACCTCTCCTCTTACACAGGCAGCTGCTCCAGAAATACTCACTTGTTTACTGTCGGCAGCGCGTGCACAGGGAGCGCACGCCTCCACTCCTGCACCGCAATTCAAAGGCGCATGTAACGAGGGGGTGCGTGCCTGCTGAATCCTCCTGTCAGCAGATCTTCTCGGTTTTCACTTCTTCTACGCTACTTTGCAAACTCTCAGCTATTTTTTCCCAAGCTGTAACACAGGGGCTCTTAGAGATTATTGCCATTCTCCCCCTGCCTGTCATACACCTTGTTTCCAAGTATGGTCACTATGAGGGGACTGTCGCTTGGAGCCTTTGTGGAAAATTAATGGCAGACAGGAAAGGGCAAAAAAGACAGGACAGATGGCTCTGTCACCACCACCAGCCTGATGCCATGAGAGAGCTTCAGTGCCTTTGCAAATGCCACTCTGTTCCACAGACTCACTCTGAAGTTGATCCATCGCACCCTTAGCAGCTGTCTTTCTTCTTTTTTATAAAATTTTTCCTTGCCCTTTGACTTACCAGGTTCATCCATGTGGCAAATGCAAAAGGTCAGTTTTTTAAATTAGTGACTGGGTGCTGAGCGTCTGAAATACTGTTTGACTATAAACGTATTGGCATCTTGCTAGGAGTGGTGTTGAATAGTGTCGTTAATAGGGCTTGTTTACTTGCTGGTCAAAATCCAAATCGGGTCAGCTGAGACCTGAAGAGGCAATGAGCAAACTTCTAATTTAGTAGGCGAACAGAGTGATGTCACCTCACTTTATTCTTTAAACGGCATTCTGTCTAGTTTCACTTTCACAGTGAAACAGACACCCGTAGTACCTTGGGTGCACATTGGAAGCATGAAGAGATGAGCCTCCTTGTGTAAGCAGTGCCAGCCAAACTGTGGTTTGGTTTATGCTCATACTCATGTAAAGATATGATTAGGATTTTATGCGTTTAAAACACGATGAACTTCAATAGGGTCAATAAATTGTGATGTGACATTGGGCCGTGCAGTCAGAGTCTGCAGAGAGAAAGCTAATACCCTGTCCTCTGGAGAAGTGGGGCTAGAGTCTCTAGTTATGTAGTTTCAGCCTGTATGATTGTAACTGTAGGAAATGTTCTACCTTGCACACATCCCAAGACAGTTAGCTGTTAATAAAGAACAATTCATGTCAGGCATATTTGCTTGCAAAGACAGGTGTGTTTGTAATATTTTGTTAATTAGATGCAAGATTAAAGGTTTTCCGTTTCCACCACATTTGATACTGCAGGATAACATTTCCAGGGTTGGGCAAAATTAAAAACCTGGAGAATTAGACTGTTGACCGGAAGTGCTAGTGCTTCGATGTTATTTGGAGTGGATCCATTTGTCTACATGTGAAAATGTGTCTCTGTCCCAAATCTACAGACAGTATTCAACGGTAGCCACTTAATGTGAAGAAATATCTGAGCTCTTGCACATTCCCCGGGACATTAATGAGCATCCTGAGACTGAAGTAAACAGACCATAGATCATTGGGGATTCTTGCCATTCCTCTATCTCACTCTGATGGAGAGGTACAGCCTGTTTCCCTACCGCCAGGTCTAGCCCCTGCTTGATGTCAGATTTTCCCATGATATTTTCACACCAACACTGAGTACTGGAAACATAGCTATAGATTGCTTGCAGGAAGACAGCTGACACCACACCTTCTGGAGTGGAAAGAGCTTTTTCTATTGCTGTGAAGCAAGGGTATTTTGCCATCATAGCACTGTACCACCAAGTCAGTGATGTCATTCCTTATGGAGAAGCCTGCTATCCCACATGCTCAAACAGGTTAATTTTGTTTACCTAACCAAACTCATCTTCAGGCCTGATTCAGTGAAAGTTACAATGTTAAGATTTTAAGATAAAATGAAGCTCCAAAAGCATTAAAAGATTTTACGTGATCTGCCTGGAAAATGGACCTGAAATAACTGAGCTTTCTATGTCATAGTACTGAGGTTACCAGCACTCAGCTTTGTGACATTAATCCACATATCAGAGAAGACCACTTCATGATAATCTGCAACAGGGGTAAACTCTGGATTCAGTTGAATGAAATTATGAAAACAAAATGATAAGAAATAATGAAAACAAAAGCTGTGCAATGTACATAGCAGCAGGATTTCAAGAATATCCAGGATGAGGCACTCTTCCTATCACAAAGCAGTTGTTGATAAATTTACTAGATGTAACTGAATCATTCTGTATATTTTCTGATTCTTTGAGCAAGAAGAAGTTGTAGCTCAGTGACAGAGCTATTCACTTCCAGGCCTGGAAACATCTGTTTGTGTATTCTGTACTCTGTCCTAACCTTAATCAGAGGCTGAAAGCAAAAAGGTTACTGAGAATGATGTAAAAACTTAACTGTGTGACAGTATTTACTCTTGGTAGTGGACATGCTGAGTATGGGAGGTGCCGTGCTGCAGTCCCTTATGTAGGAACTTTGAATTAACTCATAGATGCAACTTTGTGACTTATCTTAATTACACAGGCAGCTTCCACACTCCTTAAATTCACTGAGGGTCATCTTTGCCTTTTCCAGGATGAACCAGGAATATCTACCTTCCTTTCTGGATATATTTGCCTCATGATCTCCATTCCTCTCCCTTGTTATTTGTTTCGAAACTTTCCCTAACACATTACCCCTACTCACCCTCTTTAACTGATCAAGTATTCTGTCCTTTGCCCAGTTGGATGACTTGATTTCCTTAGCCCTGGCCTAGATGTGACATTTCTACTTGTTGTCCTTGCAGAATATAAATAATAAAGTGTTAATAGAAGCCAAACACGGAACTTCTGGTTTTGCAGATGGAAGATTTTGTTCACATTTCCACTGCTCTATATCACTTAGACATATCAAAATACATCAGATCATTTCCTACTATTGCATTTCCTTGTCAACAAATGCTATAATCCCCACAGAAAAGTTATGTCATGATGAATGGGAGGGAAGAGTCCCCTGTAATCTCCATAGGAGGACAGATACTCTGCCATTTCTTGGCTTCTCTTTCACATCCCAGAGGCATGGCCACCATGGCCATGTTCAATTCTTGTCCTGTGTTCCCTCTTTCTATAGCAATAAGTATATGTCACCACCATGAGATCTCACTAGAATGGTTGCAGAGGGAGTTTAGGAATATCAGGTTCTTAGGCAACCCACAAAGCCTAACATGAGGTTACTTTTTCCAGGCTGCAAGCCTGAGTCAGGTGCTTGATGGAGGGTAACTAAATAACATCTGCCAGCTTAGACTGTATGTTTGAAAAACAAAGGTGTTGTTAGAGTAAGCCTGGAGTTATGTGTGCAGATTTGGACTGCAGTTCCTCTCCTTGGCAGTAAGCCTTGGTGCTGTGAATGTACATGAGGCCTAACGAAAGAGCAGAGTAAATTAAAAAATACTTGTGATTTTAATTATTTTATTTACCAGATAGATGAGGAAAGAACATTTTTCCAGAAATTTGAAGATGAGGCTATATCCCAGAATTGAATGGTGGTGGTAACTCCTCAATGGCAATGTGTGGAAGATAAGCACCAGATCAAGACTGTCTGGTTTAGGGACAGACAAACCCATTGCAAATGAGGAGGTGAAGCCCTCCTCTTTCAAACGTTCAGGTGGGAAGAAAGGATGTGCTCACTGGGCTGCAGGCTAGAAAGGAGAGAGCCACCTGGAGGTATAGCCACAGTGGACCAAGAAGAGCTGCAGAAACAGTCATGGGCAGACAATTTGCTTTTCCCCATCAGCTATATCTCCTGTTTTCTCCTAATTCCTGCCCATTCAACCTTCTGGAAGAGCAACCCTAATGCTGCCAATGTTGTGGCAAGAGAAAAGGAAGCAAGAGATTAACAAGTGGGTAAAGTCTCTTCATCTTTATTGCTTCAAAATTTACGAGTACTACTGATGAGTTGCTGCTAGCTGCAGCTTATTAGGAGAGAAAAAGAGATCACACCGTCTCTTTTTTCTGCTAAAAAAAAAGTCTATTGAAAAGCAGAGACCAAGCCTCTGCCTTTCATCAACCGCAGTCCTGTGAATGAGAAGTGATGTGGAAGCAAGGACAGTCACATCACAGTGACAGTGGACCCATTTCAGTGCCTACCTGGCACAAAACTGTCTTGTACTCATTATAGTCTGGGGAATGCAAAAAGACAAGGGCTACTCAAAATACCACCTCCCAAACATCTCACCAGATACACTGTGTTGTAGCAAAGGGCATGAGAAGGTCATGATGTGCAGTGACTCAGAAGTCATGTTCAGGGTAAGCAAGTAGTAGACAGGAGGGGGGGAAGAATGGAGTTGCTGCATGAGGCTGGCAGAGAAGATGTTAGAAGTCAGGACTATATGAACGTGATATTCACGTGGTCTTAGTAATACAGGATGCTTAGAATAGACAGGATGCCTAGGAGGACACAAGCAAGGTGTTGGGTAACAAGTTATTAAATGTCAAGTGGATGAAAGTGTGTTTTACACCAGGTCAGGTGAGAGCTAATTAATTATGCCTGTCTCAGCAAAATGGGTAAGCGCTTACAGTTGCTCTTGAAAATCAGTTACATGAGGTTGAACAAGATGCCTCTATCATCTGGACATTTAGGAAAAGAGACATGGTCTGCATGATGTGATGGTTACAATGCCTTTGTGAGACACATTTAGTCCTTATGAGCAACAAACAAGGAAAACCACTGAAATTTTAGAATAGGAAATTAATGCAGTCAGAATATTGACTTGGATGGCTTCTGTAACAGAGGAAAATGAATCAAACCCCCAAACTTATGTAAAATGTGGCATATGTAGGTATATAGGCATGTGTGTGTAGCCTAAGGGAAAACGGGTGAAGAAACAAATTCTCCCCTAAGTCAAAACACAGTCGAGGACCTGATTACCTCTAGACTAGCCTCTCTGCTCACTGGAATTTGGAATGTATCGTTTCTTCATTCATCCTTACCTGCTCTCTAGTATCAAAGATGCATTGCTCTAATATTCCTTTAAAAAGCCTGCATTACCCTGGTAAGCTCATGAATAACCCACACTTCTCACCCTACGGAGTGGTGGGGTTCTTTTACCAAAAGGAATATTTAGGAGGGAAAGGCTGCTGACCCCATTTCCAAACTGGAAATATTTTTTAGCTTTCTAACTCTGAAGTTGTTTTTGGAAGAGTTCAAGAACCAGAAAAGTGACATTAACATTTCAGGGTGGCAAAGTGGAAGAAGAACCAGAAAGGTTCACCAACAGTTCTGACCATGGAGAGGAAGCTCTTCTGGTCAGCCTGAACTGGCCACCTCTTGGGAACAGTTCCTCATGAAGTGGGCAAGGTCAAGGACAGATTAAGTAACTCCAGTCTACAAGCAGGAACTGAACAAGATTTAGCAGGAATTGAACTGTGATAATAATTCACAGAAATCTGCAAAGTGCCATATTAAACCTTTTGCTTTTCTTTCCTTCTTTCCACCAGCTCCTTTTGTTAGGAAGGAAGCAAGGAAGGTTCTTTTCAGGGAAGGGTGCTGTTAATGGCATATTTACAGGAACAAATGTAGAGGAGAACATTTTGGAATATTGTCTCTGTGATAAGTCTAATACACTGTTCTATCAAATCAAGGGAAATAATTCTTCCATATTTCCAGGGGCCCTGGGAGTTCTGAGTGTCACTTAGTCACCATCAGCTTTTATTATTTGATCTGACTCTTAAAACGTTGGCAGTTGCAATTAGTCAATACATGTATCCAGAAAAACAAGCATCAATAATGTCAGCCAAAAGAGATATGTGAGTAGCTTCTGTATATAGATGACATTTGTTACTACTGTGGAGACTGAGATGAATAGCTGTGTGTGACCAGGCTCAGACCACGGGCTCTCCATGTCTGCATAAGAGCTCTTTAATGACAATTTGACCATCTATGCTGATAGACATTTTTAAACTTTTTCAGAAATCCACAATCAGCATGCTGCTTAATTCACTGACAGCACAGTCAAACTCCATTAAACTCTTGCTATAGGAAGTTCATTGTCAAAAGGAAGCAGTAAGCAACTTGGGGGTGGCTGGAAATTGCAGCTGGGCCAGCACTGCTTAGGTCAGGTAGCAATAGCAACGAAGAAAGGTGAGACCCAGGAGCAACAAGAATGGATTAAAAAAATTGAACAGAAAGCTCTCCTCATGTATTTGAAATTATTTAGCAGCCCAACTCAAATTAGTGTAGATGATTGAGTATTTAAGGGTGAATCAATCTTCTGGCCTCCTCCAGACATTTATGATCTGGGTCCTTGCTCTTCCATAGTCTTAAGCCAAATGAACATTATCTCTCTTTCATCATGTTCACAGAAGAGAACATACAAAGCATTTCTTGAATACTACCTTTTCTCTTGGATTAAGTAGAATGACAGCAGTGACAAAATTAAGTAGGAAGCTTGCTTTTGTATCATAAAAGAACTAGGGAAATCTATTCTGAGAAAGTTGTTGAAGTGATGGCTTGATGAACAATTCAAAATTCTAAGGTACTTTTCCAGGAGAGAGGAATCTGTAGCACCTCTTGTAGTAGCTTATCATTCCAAACAATCAGAAGCCATTGAGTGATGCCTGGAAGGTCAGCATTTAAATTTATGTTAATGAGCAAACACATCACTTTTCTGAGGGAGTCAAATATTCAGAGTTGAGAGAACAGAAGCAATGATGTGTGTTTTAATGGACTCAGAGTACATTAAAAGATGCAGACCCTGCATCTTTTAAATAAAGGATGTTAAAGGTGGATTTTTACAATTTTTGAAACTCTAGATTCTGTTATTAAAACATTTCCTACAACTTGACTGAAAGATATCAAGCAAAAGATTTAAAGCTTAAGAGTTAACATCTCACTAATGAGGATGTGTGTATAATCATGAACCAGGTCTAACTCCAGCAGCTCCTCTAACTCTGCTCCCCTTGGTGACAGCCCCTTTGCCAGTTGGACAGGTCAGCTCTGCCTTGCCTGGAATTTTCTTGATCTTCTCCCTTGAGTGGCAGCTGCTGGCACCCTGTGAGCATGGGGAATTTGCTGGCATATTGTGGATCAGGCACAGTGGACGCCTGAGCACAGAAGAAAAGCCAGCTGAGACCCTGCTTGCTGAGGGCGAAGAGCACTGGAAAGAGAAATAAAAGGAAGGAGGTTGTTGCACTAGACCTGAAGGTCTAATAGTTTTTAAATTAGTTTCTGTTCAAACAGTAACCAACTCCATGTGCCATTTTCTTCCTGGACCATATTGACTAACCTGACTGCAGTGGCAGTGTGTTAAAACACTCACACATGCCGAGTGATGGCTAAACTCAGGTGCCGACAGGCACAGCCAGCTCTCCATGGTGCCAGATAGCAGATGGCAGGAATATCCCAGATAATCAAAAAGTCTAAATTACCACCTTGGGCTTGGGGCTAGTGCTTCAGTCCCCACATCCCCCCATCTGGCTCTGCGTGGGCTTAGGTAGCACGAGCACTACGTTGTGTGCAGACCTGGAGCCAGCTGCACTTCACTGTGCCCTGAGCCCAAGGTAGGGCTAAGAACACTGTACTGAGGTGTCTGATGTGGTGTGTCTCAGCATACTCCTATCCAGAAGGTAGCACACATTGTCACACCTGAGTTGGCATCTGAATTTCTCTGCCTCTGCAGCATTGCTCATACCCACAAAGGGTAATCAGCCCCCGAGTATCAGCTGTATTTCCTTTGGCTTCAAAGCTTTCATTAGACTGGAAGCATTTAAAGTACCAGACTGTTAATAGCAGCAGACATTTGCAAAAGCACAGCAGGCACATTTCTTACCGCTCTGTTGTTTAGTAAGTGTATTTCTTATTAACTTCAAGTATCTTGCTTTATGCTATAACTGAAGACCTCTTGGAAATTTCTGTTAGAGCAACATATCTCAGGCTGTCTGAGTAGTTCTGTACAATGAGTATGTTACACCAGCCTGCATTATCTACCAAGTTTTTCTTTATTCTTGTTTCTAACATACACATTTTTAAGCAGTTTGGGGATTAGTTCCCTTAGAATTTAGATATTTCTCTATGCAGTCAGCAGAGACCTGATGGGTCATCTCCTGTCCCCATGTGCCCAGTATCCCAGAGAGCTCTCTGAGCCTCTTTGCTGTGTGAGGGTGTGTGTGTCCCTGCAGAAGGGTATTTCATACCAGCCCAGGCTGTTATGCCCAGTGTCCATCTCCAGGAAGGCAGTTCCACCCAGATGTGCTACTCCTCACCAGTATAACTGGCAGATACTACTATGCAGCTCTCAGGTCATTGAAAGGATGGTAAGACCTAAATTTTACACATGCTTGTAGTTTTACCCTTATGGACAATGCTTCAGCAGAGCAATGGAGATGATTCTGTGAATATTGGGATTTTGTTTGGATAATGAGTCTCAGTTCTACTTCCCATTCAGTCTTTTCTGGTGTTGCAGAGGAGGCCAGGGCTTTTAGGCTGACTTAAGTGGGTAGTTGTGCAATGCAAGGATTCATTACGCAACAGAAAGGATTGGTTGGCAACACATCACCATCAGGCTCTTCAGTTCAGAGTCATCAGTGAGCAAGACAGATGCCGGTGGTGATTAAGTAGGATACAGTGCCTATGTGGAAGTTCATGTCCACTTCTTAAGCTCTCTATAATTAAAACATCAACCACTACAATAGCCTGCTCACCCAGCCTAACATTCTCTGGCTGATTTCTTGGATATATCTCAACATGCAGAAAAGGCTTAGGAAGGGATTTCAAGGACAGATAATGGTCTTTCATGAACTGATTCAAGGAGGGCATCTCAGGCTATGGGGAGGTATGATAAAGCCCAGAGAACTGTGTGGGACGTTGACAGACGGACTGCCATGGCCAGTGTCACTGCCCAGGCAGGCGGAGGTAGGTGTAATAGGAGCAGTAACAAGTGTAATGGCTATCAGAGTGCTGCATCCAAGGAAATCATCCGTATATGTGCGAATGTTTTGACTGACTTGGTTTTGGCAAATGGAAACTTCTGATTACTGAGCAACCCAAATGCCTACTTTTTTAACTAGCTAGTCTGCTGCTGTTTCAACTGGAAATAAACTTTCTCAATTAAAGGGCAGTCCTGTAGAAACCAGATGTCCCAGTTTGTCATTCTCAGGTCAGGAGAAGTCATCTGTCATAAAACTACATCATGACAGGGTGAGAAGCCATGGCTATGGATTTCTACCATGAAAATACTAATGACATAATCTTATCTTTAGCAATCATTATAGGAAGTCTTTGGTCAGGAGGAAGCCAGAAAATCCTGCTAAGTCCTGTCCATGAAGTAGATCAGCTGCTATTGGAATAATAGGAGCCCAAACTGATGAATTACACATGGCGCTGACATTAAATCTTGGTGCGTCTAGCTCCTTTTTGGTTTTTAAATATGTCTACCCTCTGTTGGAGAGTCAGCATGTGTTGTCACAGCGCGGCTGCCTAATTTTAACCACTAATGGGGCTCACTTATCCCCGGGATCCAGATTCGGGCCAGAAATAGGAAGCCAAGTGATGGTCATGTGTTTGACAAGGAGCTGGGCAGTGGGCCAAAACACATTTGAGCTGGATGGAATTTCTTGCCCCTGTGAAAATGCAGCGCTAAATCTTCCTCCCCCACTCGCCTCTTTACACACAAGTGGATCCCTCTAGTACAGTGAACTGTCACCCGAAACTAACAAGGAGGATGTGTCTCCCGGCAATCCGAGCTTCGGTCAAAAGTTCACCACTTGCCAGCCCCCCTATGCCAACTTGGACCAAGATTTCTGGAATGGTTAGAAAAATATTTTAATGTAATTCACCTTGCTATGCTATTTCATTAATAACCTCTAAAAATGCAAAGAGTGCGGCCTTAAAATTCCTTGACATCCTCAGCATATGACTAATAATAATGAAACTTTCTCGCTGTCGGTGGAGCCACTCTGTGAACTCTCTGTTTTCCCTGGTGTTTCATGGAGCCTTTAGCAAATGCAGTACATTTGCCATGTCCATTTTTTACAGCCTAGTAACTGCTGTTCAGCCAGGCTTGCCTGAGCTAGCTCTTTGTCCACCTCATCAAACTGCACTTTCCTTTCTTCCTGCACTGTGCTATTTTTCTCACAAGAATATTTTGTCTGGGCATAATTTGGACGTGCGTGAAATACTCTTTTACACATTACGTCTTTCTCATTTTCTCTATACTTGTTTTGAATCCAGTCTTTCTGTGTCTTCCAAAATATGTTGTCCATGCTAAGCATGGAGTTGTTACCAGCCCAGAACTGTGTGTGCTCCATACCACACTGAGTGGAAAGGGCTGAGCCCTCCAATGGGGGCAGAGCATGCCTGACATGCCATTATATAACATGAAACCAATGTATACAAGACTGTCTTTAAAAGTACATTTTACAGAGATCCCTATTTCTATATCTTGCTTCAAGCATTTATTTCTAAAATAGCCTTTTGAGAGTCAGACAAGACTGATCACTGGGGGTAAGTCCAAGGCTACAGGATTGCTTTCTGCTCCATGTTTTTTATTCAGGCTGCTAGGACCAGGAGTTTATAAACCACTGGATGGTATCTCAAATTAATTTAATTCTAGATTAATTTTTAGCTCTTTGCTCTAGATTTTGCCCCAATGGAAAAAGTAGACCAAAGAGTCAGAAGTGTTTCATTCTCAACACCTCCCAAAGTAGTAATAAACAGAAATCTCCTCATAGTATTTTTTTTTAAAGCCTATAACAAGGCCTGACTATGGTCCACGCAGTGTACTCCCTATCCATCCTCAATAGGTCTGTCTCCACTGCTCACCCAAATCTAATGGAATCATGTTCCATGGCTCCCAGCTGATACGTGAGTATTTGGAGATGCTGTGCTAGGTGATTGGAACAGATACTCTACCCGATCAAACCCTCCTTTGGACTGGGGAGGTTTGCAAAAATATAGTTATTCTTTAGAGCTGGTGATTTTCCCACCATGAGAAGCACTTCAGAACAAATCAAGAGTGCTACCAAAGACCATGAGAGGCTGTAATCCAACCATAGTCTCTCCATCAAGGTTAGCCGGAGGAACAGATCCCTGAGGGCCACCCCATACTGTGCCCAACTGCCCAGCTGCCCTGTTTTGTGTCGGGAAGTCTGTTCATACCACACTCAACCAGAGGCAAGCAGGCAGATCCAGAATATTGTGGAAAGGGAAAGTGGCTAAAAAATATTTTTATAGCCTGATGACTTTTCACGGCATTAATTCTAAATTATCTCTTTCCTAATGAATCCCATTTTTTTCCTAACCCAGCTTGTGTCTGCCTCAATAGTTCATTTTTGGATTAGGGTTGTGCCATAAGCAATGAGAATTTATTTCCAAGAACTTTGCTCACTAACAGATGTAATCTTCTAGTACAGGTGAGGCTGGCCAGTGAAAGAGTTTTCCAGAGGTAAAATGGAGATGGAGTATTTTTCCAAAATATTTCCATATTTGCTCAGTATTTTCCTATTTGTTCAAAAACTGGGCACAGGAAAAACCTGGAGCATTCCAACCTGTTCTAGAGGTAAGAAAAAACTGGGGAAAAAGAAACAAAAATTTATCAAGACAGTTTAATGGCATTTTAAAGTCCAGAATATTCATGGACAGCTGTAAATATTCCCAACCCCTGTTGCCTTGGATTTTGAAATAACACAGACAACTAACAGTGGCTGTGAGATTACACTTTTTGTGGCGTGGACATTTGATTTGACCCGTAGAAAACAGACAGAGACTAGCTTTCCTCCAAAGTATGGGCAGTTGTTACACTTCCACCAAACACTGCCACATGAACACGAACAGTGATTTGGGGTTTTTTCCCCGTAGGTTTGGCCAATGTTTCCAATCACTGTTTATAACCCGATGGTACCTGATGCAGTAGCAGCTGAAGTCTGAGGGGGGAAATGGTCCTTTGTAGGAGCTCTCTGGGAACAGCCACTTTCCATGACCTCCAGGTGAGAAAGAAGGACCTGCTTCTGGCATCTTCTGATTTCAGAGAAGCATCATCTACTGGCCTGACCACATGCTTTATGCTGAGGCAGTTCTTCAACTGAATACTAGGTTTTACCATTTTTTTTAAGAAATGCATCCTTTTTGCAGTTTTTAGTGAACAGTTGGTTGACTGCTGACAAGTTTCATCTCCAGACTTTCATTATGGCTGCCAGAGAATGAAAAAGAATGTGTGTGTGTGTCTATCTATCTATCTATCTATCTATCTATCTATCTATCTATCTAAAATGTATATATACACATACGTGTGGGCATGTATATTTGTATACACATGCATGCATACACTTTTTAACCACTTTTACTGTCTTCTTCACAATAAACTGTCTATTTGTGACAGCGTGTCAGAATATGTTTATCTGGTAGTACATCCCAAGTGGCTGGTATGCCAGTGGCATAACATTCTGAGCAGTCACAAACCCCATTTACCCAGAAAAGCCAAATGTACATGTATTGTATGTAAGTTGATTGGTGGAAAGCAGTCAATACATATAAACTAATCAATAAAGCAGTTTTTTGAAAGAGCTGTGTGTGTAACAAGTGTTTCTGCAGGCTCATTCTTACTGCACTTGCTGTCAGCCCACAGTGCCAACACTCATTCAGCGTGCTTCTGAAAATTTCTGTTTTTTTGAAAACCTCCATTCTTTTTTTTATCCCTTTCCTGCCTACAGCAAACCATTTTCTTGTTTTCCCAGTTGTTGCTCACTGTTGGTCAGCAAGTCTGTGAAGCTGGAAATCTCAGTGCAGGTGGGAGCAGGCTGTTAGAAGCATTCTTCACGCATCAACAAGACCTGTCCTGAGTAGGTTTACATAACAGGTTGTCAGAGAAGGGTGTAACTGCCGACTGGCCATCCACACTGGGAATGCTGCTTATACTGGCAGGACTTAGACTTACAGGGCTGAGATGAGGATGCAAGTTCGTAGGAAAATGTCTCAATCCAAACCAGGCCTGCAGAAGTGAGGAGCACCTGCTAAAGGCGCACATGCAGTGAGCTCTCACCATGAAAACCAAAGGAACCACACTGGGGTCTCCAGGGGCTGAGACTTCAGTTGACTCCAGCAAAAACGGTGGAAAGGATGACTCTGGCAGAGAAGGGGGGCATCAGATGAAAGCTCCCTCCCATGACAGAGGGATCAGCACTAGAAAGCAGCAGCAGCAGGAAAAGAACTGTCAAAACTATGAAGTACAACAGAACTAAATGGTGATCAGCTCTAGTGCTTATTGTATAGGTGAACGCTTGTTAATATGTGCTAGGGTTTTAATGTTCCCATTACAGGTTGATTTCCAGTCCTCTTGAACATCGATTTTTTTTTAAAAAAGGGGGAGAAAAATATTAACTCAGTAGAACTGTGGGAAATTAATGGTTTAGGTTTGGACCAAGTGTTTCCACAAAAGGCAACAGCAAACTGGAAAAGTTACGCATCCCTAAAAAAGACTGGAGGTGAATCTTGTCCATAAATCTGCTGCATATTAACTTTCAGGCTGCCCAACCTTGGTAAGCCAAAGTGCTCTTCCCAGTCCTCGATTTAGAAGTTGCCCCATCACATCTTCTAGATCTGAAGCTTGGTTTCTATATATTAGATTCTCAGCCTTCCCTTTCCATGAAATCCCTTTCACATGGTCTCTGTTTAGCTATCTGATAGTTGTAAGGAGTGTGTATAATAGGCTAGTAGGTGAGTAGATAGATAGATAGATAGATAGATAGATAGATAGATAGATAGATAAGGGTAGTCTTGGTAGGAACAGTCTAGCAGACATGTAAAGTACAATTTCCAAAGCATTTGGGGATCTGCAGTGTGAAAGACACTATATATTTTGTGAATGCTTTCATACATGTTTAAATATGTTTTATTCTTTCTGAAAAGCAAAAGGATTTACTCTTTGTATTGATAAACATGTAACTGATATTTTAGGACAAATGGTGAGTACAGAGGAACATAGTTGAAGAAAAAAAATGTGTTCACTTAGAGATAGTTGTCTTTTTACTAAATCAATGAGGACAGTAGAGTATTTTCTCATGCTTAGTGTTTCTTGGATGTGTGGAATCACTACTTTAGCATGCACTTTCCCAGATGCGAAAGAAAACTTCTGACTAAAGCATGTATACTACTTGGATGAAAACATGCAGTCTCAGGATGCTCTGAATACCCTTTGGAAAGTTCATTTTACTCTTGTGCCAGCTTTCTCTCATCTACCTAAAAGCTGTGAGGCAGCATCACTGATTTAGGAGATTAACACTGATACAATTCATGGAACGGGAGTCATCTTGCTTTTCTCAAATAACAGAAGTGTACAGAAGGGTGCCATGGGGCAGACACTTTTAGGATGCTGCTGAGACTGAAAGCAGGATGTGCATTTTCCAGTGATCTGCATGAGGGATCCCTGGGGTGGGCAAACTGGAGAACACTGAACTGATGAATACTAACCTATTTTTATGGGGTGACTGACTTTGGACACCGTGCCAGGGTAATGCACAAAAGTAACATGAAAAAGAATTGTTGGCCAAACTCTGAAGCTCCAGTGAAGAGCAGAGCACACACTCCAAACAGGCCACAAGCAGAAGAGAAGCATCATACCCATAATTCTACATATGCAGACTACAGGGTAAGAGAAAGCATAGGGGCAAAGAGGTTATATGGCATCTTCTCCAACACTGGTTCAAACAGTGTAACAGCACCTGCAGATCAGTGGAGCATGGCACCTGGGTGTGTTTTGCTGAATAATGAAAGTTCGCCTTCCCCATGAGAAGATGCTTACCTGAAAAGGAGCACAACACCCATTAATCATCGTGTGGTTCTCCCTGGAGCATGGTTGCAAGCTGTGTGCCATGCAGGAAGGGGCAGGAGCGGGGTGTCCCATGCTGTGGGAATGTGAGGACTGTGGAGTTTGCTTGGTGCTGGAAGGCGAGAGACTGAAATATGGCTTGGCACGCGCCGGCTGGAAAGATACGGCATAGTGAAAGACATGCTTCTGTCCTCGGGTGTGCAGGAGGCTGGGACACAGCATGGGGCATGTGGGAGAGAAAGGAGCTGTAAGGAATTCCGGAGGCTCCTGCTCTTCCTCTGGAGTGTGGAGTTGGTGGCAGGCTTTACCCAACAGCTTTTTCTTGCCTGTTTCTCATTTCTCTGGCAATCAAATTTAGCCCCTGCTTCAGCTGCCCTGCAGGCAACTAACAGTCTGCCCCAGGAGGGTACTGGAGGGCTCCCAGAGGCAGCAGCAAACCAGTAAAACCAGGTCCCAGTCTATTCCCAAGTAGAGGAATACTCCAGTAGAGGAACAGATCAGGACAAGTGTCGCACAGATTGGACAAATTGTCCCCATGACCAGCAATAGCCAGTATAACAAAAACTAATGCCTTAATGGCAGACAAGCCAGTTTATTTAATGCAGCCGTTGTATTATTTCAACAGCCAGGACACAGAAATATCTGTGAGCTGCCTTCCCATTCCACCCTGTGTTTAGCCAGCTCTTCAGCTTTCATACTCTCCTCTACAATAAACCATCCTCCCATTTGGGCAGTGAACTCTCTGTGAGTTAAAAACCAATTTCTGAAAACTGTTATTCAAAAAGTTATGCCAAATTCTGAGCCTAAATGAAATCCTGCCTATTCATTTATTGTGAAGCAGCAACTCCAAGTATTTGCTACCCCATGTGTTTGGCTCTTACCAGCTAAGACAGAACCTTAACAGAAACTTAAAGGTAATTTTTAAAGTTTTCCTCAACTGGGATATATTTCTGA
Source organism: Athene noctua (assembly GCF_965140245.1). NCBI lineage: Eukaryota > Metazoa > Chordata > Aves > Strigiformes > Strigidae > Athene > Athene noctua. The sequence continues at coordinate 56,532,462 of NC_134037.1, forward strand.
ATTGAAAATTGCGATCTCTTAGCTTGATATATAAACTGGACCTGCATTTCAAAACCTTAATTTGTTAGGGTAGTATCTCCACCTATTTAACTCGATAGACCAGAAGTTCTTTAATGCACACAAGCCTTCTTTAAGGAAGAAAACATAAACATGGGATAAGTATGAAATGGCTTATTGTCTCTAAATTGATGGCTCTTTCCTCCTCTGTCAGCTCACTAACTGATTTACAGGCAATTCAGGAAAGTGCCTACCTCTGCATGCAAAAAGATCTTTCTTTAAAATGTACAGCTGTCTTGTGTGAAGATCCCAACACATGATCCCTAGTATGCACTTTATGGTTGCCCTTTGAGGTGTGTTTATTGTATGGGACTTCGTAATTTCATCCCTATTCTAGTATTTTTGTCTACCAGAAAGGACATGGGGCACAGGTTATATGTGCCCTCAATAGAGTCTGGAGCATTGTTATTTATTACCAATAATTAATATGCACACTATTTTCTTATTCTTCCATATTAAATGAGATAAATCTACGCAGATACTAATATGAAATTAAGTCGGAGTTTCCAGCTGGGCTACAATATGGCTATGTATACACTGGTTTCCAGTGGACTGAGCTACAATAAAGAGATATTATTAAGAAAATCAAACGATACTTTCTTTTGTCCCCTTCTATACCTGCAGTGGCAGCACCTTCTTTTATTCCTTTCTATTCCTCTCTCTTTCTTGTTTGTTTTTCAGACTTGATTTCTAAAGATGGCGTTCGCTTTTGCAAGCATCCAGAGTAAGTTCTCTGTTAAGGATGCTCATAAAAAAAATTAAATGTGGGTTCTGTTCAGTTTCAGAAAGTAGGATATTTTCCAGTCCCTGAAATCACACTTATTTACACTCAACCCAGGAGCTACATTATTTGGGGCAATTCCAGGCAATGAGAACACAATTCCCTGTACCATGGCTCCACCTCCAGTATTTTTCTATGAATTTTCTTTTTACTTTATTTTGCACTTACTTTTAAAATATACTCTGTTAACATTTTCTAGTGACATTTTCCCGAGGCTTAGGCAAATATACGTTGAATAAAATAGAAGTGAACCAGTGAACACCTCCAGTATGATATAACGTTGCCCACTCTCAGCAATAGATTCCACGCGAGGAAGATTTAATCAAAGAAGTAAATGAGAGTCTTTCTTTTCCTCACCCCAGTTTCATATTGTCAGTATTATATGAAAGTCTGTACAGAAAAAAAAGCATATAGCTTACCTGGTAGTGCTCTATTGAAAACTTGATCGTCTTGTTTCCTTGCATCAAGCCACTTACTCTCTCAAGCTGCAGTCTTTCTCTGCCACCTACCTCCCTCTGTCTGAAATATTATCTACAAAAGTGGAAAGAAAGACACTTCTAAAATGAAAACATTTACTGGAACTAAGGCCATCACATAAAACCGCTTTCATTTCCAAAATAAAGCACACAAATGTATGACCCTGTGCCATCAAAATCACTGAGACTGGATATTGCAGAGGACATATATCACAATTACATCAAGAATTTAGTGCCTATATTAATAGGACTAGTGCTTAAGAAACTTCAGCAGAGCTCAGACACAGCCTGGTTCTTTTTTTACATCACTGCAATTAAAAAAAAAAAAAAAAGTACAATAAAACAGAAAAAAGCTATTTTGTGCTTGGGGGGTGATTGTTAGGCAGCATTTTGTCTGAAATTGCCTCTCTATCCTGAGCACGGAGGAAATATGTATTATATATCTTATACACAAACCAAAGATGTCTGTAGAATGTCTTGGTGAACGAATCTCAGAACAAGCCAGATTCACCTTCTGGTGTTTCAGTGCCAAGGGGGGAAAAGAGGTGCACAGTGATTCAGCTCAGATCTGAATGTGCCACAACACGCACATTGGAAAAAAATGCTGGCTCTACCTCTGAGAGCAAAACTGAGCCTATTCCTATGCTGATTCATGAAAAAACTTCCATGGGTTTTCATTTTGCAGAATCAAGTCCTGAATTCGATATGTTCAATGTGTTCTCACACATGTTAATATATTCCCTCATGACAGCTCTAGATTTCCCTTCCAGCCCTGCATAATGATCTCTTCATCTGCCGCGATCAGTAGAGGAGAGACAGGTGATGCCTTCAGCCCGTATGGGTTGGGTAGGACGGGTGAGTGACACACGCCAGATGCTGTGCCCTGAGCTGGGCTGCAGCTCCCCTGTAAATACATCATGGAGTAAAAATCGTGGCATACATTCCAGCTGCTGCAGAGCGTGTCACTGGAGGAGACGTGTTGTCACATATACAAATGCACACCAAATAGTAGCTGTACGTGTGATTAATTAGCAGCTAACAGTTAATTCTCTGAGCCACAGGGAAAAAAATGAAAAGAAAAAAAAAAATCACACCCTTGAAGGAAGTTTAAAATTAACTCTACAAGGTCTCTGACATTGAAAATTAAAACCAAAATAAAACTGGGTTCCTCAGGACAGTGAAGGAGACAAGGAATTCAGTGATACATGGTTTTGTTCTATTTTACCATACTGATTTTTATCTTTAATTTCAGTTAATTCGATGTCTGTAAAAACTACCAAGCCAGCAGCTCTTGAGTCTAAAGTCTTCTGCATCAATACAGACCCAGAGGCTGCACCTCAAAAACATCCCTGGGAACACCATGGTAACAGTTGCCAAGCCCTAAAAAAAGCAAAAAGCTTTTAGGGAGACAGGGCACAAAAACTGACAAGGTAAGAAAGAACAGCAGTATTGATCTTAATTCATTTCAGCCAAATCTCACCCATGTAAACCCACAAGTAGTGCATTCAACTGAAAGTTAAGTATGTGCTGACTTCTACAGACGGATTGAGGCATTAGAGAATAAAATAGAGAGCAGAAGTAGGAAACCTAGTGAAAAAGAAGTTATCATCTCATAAAGGAGGCACTGCACAATATAAAAGGTGTGCACAGCAAATGGACAAAACTTGCAAGAAACTGGAGTCAACAGAAAATCTTCGGTATTTAGGAGTATGAATACTGCTGTATAGGAGCATAGTACATGAACACTACAGAGGAGTATTCTGTGAATTGTGCAAGATGTTCATCGGTAACTTGAAAGTTGATATAAAATCACATTGATAAATATTGCAGGTAATATAGTGACAAGAAGACTGGTGAGTAAGGTGGGGACATTTGGAAAGACGTGAATCTGTTGCTAAGTCTTGGCACTTTTAAGAACAAACAGCACATGAATGGAGCTGTTTGCAGCATTGCACCTCTAAGGCTGAGGAAGGCAGGTGATGGGAAGGATCCTGGAAAGGATGATTCTGCAAGTCGTCATAGGCTTGCACGGGATCACCAAAGCTTTCAGCCTGGTTGCTTGCAATCTCAGTCAGCTATGTATGAGCTCAGAAGAAGCACCAGCAACATCCCCGTACTAACAGCTCCACACCACCAAGCAGTCCATGGTTTTTTATAAACTCACAGTAGTGATCCTGAAAATACTGTGGTGATCGCAGTGGGAAAGCACATCAGCATGACATGTCTTTAAAATTGTTCTGTGGCAAAAAAACAAAACCAACCAACCAGCAGCTGTAAGCATCAGTTGTTAAGAAGATACTTTGCTTTGTGTATACCTTCAGCAAGAGAGATGTTAGTATAATAGCAAGTTCTTACATCAATATTTTTTAAAAAATGTTGAAAAATTGCAGAGTACAAAGAAAAAAGGTACAAAAAATTTATGAGGATTGGAGAAATTCCTGCAGAAAATTACGGAGCTGCATCTATTTTGGCAGGGAGGGGGGGAGATTATTATGTGGAATAAAGTAAGTTTTGTAAGAGAAAATATTACATATGAGAGGACTGTTTAGCTAAGTGAAGTAAGGCATTACATGAACCAACAGCTGGAAGCTGAAGCCAGCCCAACTCAAGCTGGAAGTGAGAAGCACTGAAGGCAACTAAGCACAGCAGCAAACGGCTGCTGCCAGGGCTGGATTCTACATCCACCTCGTGGTATCTTCCAGTCAGGAAAGCATGCCTTTCTGGAAACAGCAAAAGTCTCCCTGAGCTTCTAAAAAAAGTATATTATCAACAGCATTAAGTATATATGTGGTCAGATTGAAGAAATAAACAGAAATAAGTACTGGTTAATAAATAATTCTTTTGTTGAAGATGATGTTCACTGCTCAGACTTCTGCACACTGGATGCTGGCAGGATGACACTGGGTGCAGGATTTCCAGGGAAGGTGAGCAACAAATGTGGCCAGTGCTACCACATTTATGTGACTTTTTTGTCTCAGTCTTTCTGAATGTTGATGTTCTGTTTGATGATCCATTTGCCTGCCCAGTCAACTGTTTACAGTAATACCCAATTCTTCTTTTGTGAAAGGTTCCAGCTTAGTTAGAAAGTAACATTGACTTGCTTTATAGAAATGTTTTCTGAGGCAAGTTGTTTCTGCATCGTATCAGAACCCATCATTCTTTATTCCTAACAAGACTGTCTTTTTGCATTACTGCTGTGAAACATTACCAGTGTATGACCGTAGGAGCAGGCCCATGCCAGTGTTTTAAGGGTACACAGCCAGTTCTTAACCCATGCCCTTCCTAAAACTGTGCTTTCCTTCATTGCTGTCATAATTTTCTCTCTGAGATATCTCAGCTGTTTTTTTCCAAGCCTTTGTAGTTCCTTGTGTGACTCAACCCACCTAAAATTCTTTAGTTAGGACCAAGAAAAACTATTTATATATAATTGTAAATACGCAGTGAGATCATTAGTGAATATAGTTTCTCACCCTTGGTTTCGAGGATAATTTCCTATACCAGGGCTGATTTCACAAAGTGCACCGAGAAGTCAAAACAATGTCAGCACTTTCGCATTAATGTTTGTATGGCTCTGTATTAAGGCACTAAAGTATGCTTGCGTCTTACTTTGGACAGTTTTACAATCAAATAGATGTTTATAAAAGAAACTGAGTTCATATCAAGCCACATCAGACCTGATATCCCTGACATATACTGGAGTGTGAGGTAAAACCCCTAAATTCAGCCCTCAAGGGGAGATTGTCCTGGGGTCAAAATCTAAACCATCTGTCGCACCTCAGCACCCAGTTGGACGTGTTGCTATTTCAGTTCGGGTTTTTCTTCATACAAAGCAAATGCTCAGCCTTGCAAATGTCAGTTCCTACCTCTGCCATTGCAAGAAGTCATGGGTGAAGAGCTTGTATGAACAGTAGGCAAGTGTGCTGTATCTTTGGAGTACATGTTCAAATCAGACTCGCCTTCTGAGAAACGAGCTATTTTGTATGTCGCCTTTGAAATAGGCACGTATCTCTGAGTGATGAAAAAGCTCCTTACCACTCAGGAGTAGGGACACACAGGAGAACTGGGATCCCATCGCCCCGAGTGAGGTCCCTCAGCCTCCCCTGCTGCCTGGGCGGTGCGGCGGAGGGGCGTTCCTTAGCTGACTGCCTTATTTTGGAAGCCAGCCACAGAGTGAGTCCTTCCCTGTACGGTGGCTATTTGCTTGCTACTCAGGAGAAATAAAATGAGAGAGTACAAGATACATTTCTTTTTTTAAGGCCTAATACCCACAGTTCTTCTCCCCCTTTGCTTCTTGACCACCAACACAAAATTTGCTCTGGTGGGGAGTGGTGCTGGGCCTGAACCCCACAGCCACAGCATTCCAGGCTGCATTGCAGCATGAAAAACAAATTTACCAAACCAGAAAAGGGAGAAAAAAATTGTTTAAATATGAATTTTAAACCTTGTGCCCGGTACAGAGAATTGAAACTTATGCTTATTAGCCACTGAAATATGATTTTGGGAAACAGGCATTCAGAACTATTCCTAGCATTCGAAATAGAAAAAATACATTTTGGGGAAAACAAAACAAATATTAATTTTTATTTATAAGGATTTTCTGCTAAAATTCAATGAAAGATTTCCAGGTCTTCAGAGTTCAAAATGCTCATTCTTTTTAGATTTTTTCCCCATAGTTTTGTAAATAATCAGCACTTGAAAACCAAGTAGTATTTTTTCTCTCATATTTTCTGTAGTTTTTGGCTTCATTGCAAATGCTTAAAACAACTTAAAACGGGTCTCTTTTCACAGTAGTTGTGACCCATACCATGAAGCTGAATATTTCAAAGGGTTGAGGTGGAAATGAGAACTTACATCTCTCTGTTAGAAACTAATCTCCCTCCTATATACCGCCGTCAGAATTAGCAGTTAAGAAACATCCACTCTTTTACGTCTGTGTGTGTCGTACTCGGCAGAAAGCTAGGGAGTAAATCCAGTTTAATTTCACGATAATTTGTTTTTTTTCACGTGCCTTTGCCCTCAACGTTGTTTTAGTTGCTATTAAATGCCAAAGCATCGCCACTCCCGGCTTCTTTAATGATTCAAAATTTCTGGGGAGATTCTTCCTCGGGAACAACCGATTTTTACTCCTTTCCTTCATCGGACCTTTCAGTTGCCGTGACTTTGGTGGCGGCATTTGCAGGCGGACGCCAGATTCCGTAGGGTTTGGGGGGGGTTACCCAGACCCCTGCCGTTCTTTCCCGGAGCCCCACTTCGCCCCCGTGGGCAGCGGGACCCGCCGAGGCGGGGGGCGGTGGGGGCGTCTGACCAGGGCGGGGGGCTCGGAGGGACCCGGCACCGGAGGCGGGGCAGCACCCCCGGGCACCGTAAGCACATGACATAAAATAAATGAAAATAAATGAAATGCAGGCAGAGAGGGTCTGCCCCCCCCTCCGCCGCTCGCTTCCCCCCCGCTTCCCCCCCGAACCCCGCGGCTGCCGGCGGGTCCCTGCTCGGCCGGGCCGGGGGCCGGGTGCGGAGCTCCCCCCGCGCCTCCCGCCCCGCCGCTCCCCGGCAGCCCCGGCTGCAGAAGGGGGCTCTCCCTGCCCCCCCCCCCCCCCCTCCCCTGCTCCCGCCGGCCCCTGGGCTGAAGCTCCCGCGGCGGCCGCGGAGTCCCTCCGGCCCCGGTGCGTTTGCCGGAGGGAGCCGCGCTATAGGGAGGGGGGAGGCAGGGAAGGAGGGCGCTGAGGGGGTGTCATCTCAGCCCAGCGCGGTCTCATCCCCCCTCACTCCTCCCACCAATGAGTGGTGCCTCTTAACCCCCGGGAACCTCCCTCCCGCGAAGCACAGCTCCACTTCGCGGAACACGAGTTGATGAGGGAAAAAATAATTCTCGGCCGCGGCCAGCCATGAGCTGTTTGGATGTTATGTACCAAGTCTACGGTCCTCCCCAGCCCTACTTCGCCGCAGCCTACAGCCCCTATCACCAGGTACGTGCGGGGGGCAGCGGGGAAGAGGCAGGGGGTGGGAGGGGTGTCGGCCGGAGGATGGCCGTCTGGGGCCTTACCAAAAGGAAAAAGTGAAAAGGAGAAGGGGAGGAGAAAGGGGGGGGGTGGGGGTGGGGGGGAGATCCGGGAGCCTGCGATGGTGAGCGGAGCAGAACCGCATCCCACCTTGGCGCGGGGCTCGGCAGGGTACGTACCCCGGCGGCGACCGGCGGGCTGCGGGGTGCCTTGGGGGCGAGAGCGCGGTTTTAACCTTGCGGTGGCTTTTTAGAGGTTTTAGTTTTTGGTTGGGTTTTTTTTATTTCCGCCCCCCCACACACACCTTTGGCGGGACGGGCTCCATCCGAGCGCCCGCGGTCCGCCGGGGGCCCACCGGGAGCGGCGAGGCCGGGCTGCCCGGGGCATCGCTCCCCCCTCCTGTGCGCCGGCATCCCGGGAGCCGCTTCGGGCAGGTATTTCAGCAGCCGCCTTGGAGGGGGGTGCTCCGGGGTTACCCTCTGGGAGGGGGCGAGGCGAGGGTGCCGGGAGCCTGAGGGTTTCCCCGGTTTGTCCCGGGGGGAGGAAGCCCCGCGGCCCTGAGGCGGAGGCAAGGCTGGGGTGCGGCAGGGCCGCGGGGATGCTCCCCGCTCCCCGCTCCCGGCTCCCGCTCGGCGATGGGACCGCGGCCCGTCCCCTGGTCCCACCGGGCCCCGCCGGCGGCGGTCGCCTTCGGGACCCGCGAGTGCTTCGTGGCCGGGAGCCACGTCTCGCCGCCGCGCTGCCTGCAGCTCCGCCCGGGCTGTCGCGGGCATCGATTAATCCCCGGATTTCGATAACAGGCTCCCGCCGGCCGCGGGGACGTCTGGCGGCACGCACAGACGCGCACTGTCCCGCGTGGGTCAGAGCCCGTTTCCCCGGGCTGCACCTGCAGCACACCGCGTTCCCTTTCGCCCTCTGTGTTCCTCTTTTTTTTTTTTTTTTTTTTTTTTTTTTTTCCCGCCCCGTTATTCCTCCCAGAAATGAATTCCTTCTTCCTCCAACAAAACGAAGAAGGGGATGGATAGAGACCGCAGCGCCCGGGGAGCGGGGCGGGCGGCAGCCCCCGCCGTGCAGGGCCAGTGCCGGGGCGAGTGGCCCCGCTCCGCACACCCCCCGCGGCTCCGCGCAGCCCCCGGCGGGGTGGCCCGTGTGACACCTCCAGCGCCTGGCAGCGGGGCCAGAATACCTGTTACAAATAGCAGATGATGTCTTCCCCCACCTTGCCTTACCCTCCCCCCCCACCCCCCCCTCCTCACCTCCCCACCCCATCCCCCCGCACACGGCTCCGTGACATTATTTAGGGGGATGATCATTACCTCAATGGCCGAGCCGGGAGCCAAGTGGAAAAGCGGCCGTCATGAAGGAGTGACATTATTAAATATCTCGCGTGTCTTGGCCTAAGGCTCTGCCCCGTCCCCTCGGTGCTTCCCCCGCAGCCCGCCCCACGGCTCTGCCCGCAGCGGCCCAGTCCGGACTCCGCGTCCCCTCGCTTATTTCTAAGAAACTCCCAGCAGCTGCGGACACGCTAACGCGGATAAAGGGAAGATGGGAAGCATCCAGCAAACTTCTCAACGCCCGCTGTTTTCCCACCCAGCGGAATCCAGTAAAAACAGAACAATCCTGTAGGAAATACCTGAAGGTTCTCGCTGGCCAGGGAAACGCTCTTTTTGCCCTGAAACGTGTTTGAGGCTGCCAACTTTTTTTTTTCTCTTTTTCTTTTTTCCCTTCCTCCTCCTCGCCGCTGTGGGTTACGGGACACTCTTTGTGGCAGATTTTGCGAGCCGGGGACCGAGCGGCGCCCGCCTTCCCCCCCCCTGCCGGCGCTGCGCCCCCCCGTCTCGGAACCCACACCTCCCGCATTTCAGCCTCTTGGCGGCCGCCATCCCCCCCAAAACCCGGCCTGCAAAGTGCCTTCGTGTGCGGGACTTTGGCGGCCGGCTTGCTCCATCCCGGCCGGCATCTCTGGGTTTCGGGGGGCCCCCAGCCCTATTTGCAGCCCTTCTGCTGCCTCCTCGGGGTGGGCAGAAATGCAGGTGAGGGGTGGGGGGTGCTGCCGGGGGGCGGCGGGCAGCCGAGGACCAGACTTGTGCATCCTCTCGGAAAGGTCGCGGGAGAGGGCCCGGCGCTGCATCCTGGCGGCACGGGGAGGGCCAGCGCTCCTTGCTGCGCTGCGTGACCCGCTCTATTTTCTTTTATTTCTTTTTTCCCCTCCAGAAACTCGCTTTTTACTCCAAAATGCAAGAAGCCCCGGAGAGCGGCAGCAGCCCCAGCGCCAGCAGCTCCTTCTCCAGCCACCCCGCGGCCAGCATCAAGGAGGAGGACTGCAGCCCCGAGAAGGAGCGGCCCCCCGAGGCCGAGTACATCAACTCCCGCTGCGTCCTCTTCACCTACTTCCAGGGGGACATCAGCGCCGTGGTGGACGAGCACTTCAGCCGGGCCCTCAGCCAGCCCAGCAGCTTCTCCCTCGGCAGTGCCAAGGCGGCGAGGAGCGCCGGCTCCTGGCGGGGTGAGCGCGGAGCGCTGCGCGGGGGGGCGCGGCGGGGGCGCGCAGGACGGCGGATCCCTCTCCCGCCCCGGGGCACCCTCCTCCCCTCCGCCGGCCACGGGTCCCTGGCGGGCAGCACCTAGGAGCCGGCAGCCCCGGGCTGGGAGCCGCCAGCAGGCTGACCCTTTTAGGGGGCAAAAAAGGCAAAAAATAAACCTTTCTGTTCGCACCGGGCTGCGGGGATCTAGGAGGAAGCAGCCTGGGAGGCGTTCCGGGGAGCTGAATCTCGCCTTTATAGGAGATTTAGCGGGTGGGGGCTGCAACCAAAAAAGTGGCAAAGGAACCCCCTCGCTGTGGCTGTGGCAAGCACCTCCCTTGCTGACCTCTCAGGGGCAGCTTTAAGTTTGGAGTGGTCATCATCAGTGATGGGGACAGAGCAAAAACCAAGGTTGGGAACCGTCTCACCAGCTTCCCACCACTGAAAACCAGATAGCGTGTCCCTGTGTCTCGCCCTACATGTATCACCACCCTGATTGCTGCTGGAGCAGAGACAAGGACCCTACTTTTCTGAAAATGAGGGCTTTCAGACCTGCCCACGGCAGCGGCCCTGCACTGGCAAGGTGCACAGCTCTCTGTAGCCATGCCTGATTTACTCTGGACGAGCCCTTGGGGGTACCCATGGCAGAGGGAAATCACATTCCCCACCCTCTGCCCACCAGGGAGTTAGGGCAGACACTTCTTTTGGGGCAGTTTTGGGGACCCTCCTTCGCAGGGACACCCGCCCAGCTGAGAGCCAGTTTCCCAGCCCCCCCATGAATTGCTGTCAGCAATTTCTAAGAATGAAATAGTAGTTTAAATATTTCACGGGTGAAAGATATTCAGCGCTGGAATTGATGGCAGGAGAGGAGAGTTCTTTGCTTGTCATGAACTGCTTCCCTTTCTCCTGAGTAATACCAGGGTGCAGAGCTGACGTACCTCCCTGGCAAATGCGTATCAGGAGCGCATTTTTATTTGTCTCGGGAACACTGTGCATTCCCAATTAATAATGTGTAATGTCTATCTGTGCTATTAATAATAACTAGTCCACCTTGCATGTTGCTTACCAGGCAAAGAAAATGTAGGATCCTTGTCCTGTGCCCTGCCAGTCTCCAAAGATCTGCAGAGCACTTCCGAAATATGTTAGCAATATACCCAAGAAACAGGTGTTAAGTCCTGTGTAATAGATGGGAAATTGCCCTCAGATGTTTAGAAAATTCAGGCTGGTTTGTAGTCACATCTCGTGCTGCTCCTGCCCACTTTGGAACCACACTGAGGCAGCAGCCACATTTCTGGCAGGGTTGTGCATCCTCCGAGGTGTTGGGTGTAAGTACTTAAACTGGGAGATTACTACAAAAGCAAACAAGAAAAATCAGCCCTGGAAATTGCTGTGGTGCATAAAAGCTCTGACTCCTCAGTTTCCACTACTGAGGAAAAGAGATGTTTCCCACACCTTAGACAACAGCCTTTCCCCTAAATATGTACTAAAAGAAACCTGAAACAAATAGTTTCGGTATCATGGGAAAGATCATGGGTAAGCCCTGGGATAGGGCTGTTAGATGTTTAGCTGGAAATGCATCTGTACTTGTTGGGAGCAATTTCTTGTGTTTGGCAGTTGTTTGGGGGATAAAGGGAATGCGAGAGCTGGTCTGGGAGGATCTGGGGAGGGGCAGAGCCCTAGGGAAAGGAGATCAGGGCTCGATTGGTGTGCTCACTGCTGCCTTTCCTTTCTCTCCCACTCCCTTCACCCAGATGGCTCCTTCCCGATGAACCAGCGCAGCTTCCCACCATCCTTCTGGAACAGCACATACCAGCCTTCCTCGGTCCCAGCCACCCTGAGCAGCCCCCTGGCAGCTGCCGCCCACAGCGAGCTGCCCTTTGCCGCTGCTGCTGCTGACCCCTATGCGCCGGCCTCTCTGCATGGCCATCTGCACCAGGGTGGCCCCGAGCCCTGGCACCATGCCCATCACCACCACCACCACCACCACCACCCCTACATCGGCACACAGAGCACTGCCTACGCCCGCCCCGCCACCATGCACGAGGTCTACGGGCCCCACTTCGACCCCCGCTACGGCTCCCTGCTGGTGCCCACCGCCTCCGTCCGCCCCCACCGCCTCACCCCTGCCTCCGTGCCCACGCCGGTCAGCCCCCCCTGCGAACTGGGCAAGAGTGAGACGGGCACTGCCGCAGCCTGGACGGCGCCGGGACCCTTCCCCAATGCAGCGGGGGACATGGCACAGAGCCTCGGCCTCAATGTGGATGCAGGTAAAGAGTTGCCTTTGGTTCTTCCAGATCCCCTGGCTCAGCTGCACTCCTGCCTCCCTCACACAATCCGTAGTAGTAGGGAAGGACCCCTGTGGTGGGGCCGCTGGGGTGCTGCTGTGGGGGAACAAATTGGGGATGGAAGGCCCATGGGAGACACCTGAGCTCTGCCCTGGGTAACCTTCTTGGGGCTCTCAGGCCAGGCTAGTGAGGAAAGGAAGGGGGAAGAATGGGACAGGGCAACATAGCACACACATACACCCCTCCCAGCAACATCCTTTGAATTTCTGGCACCTGCAAACATGCCCTGAGGTTGCTCTGAGGTACTCTTGTCCTGGCTCTGGCCCTGCTCTTGCCTTGAGCAGTGAGAGCTGGGAGCAGAACAGAACTGCCCCAAAGGTCACTGCCTGGCTCCCTCCACAGGCTGCCCTGAGGGCAGAAGTGTGGGCAGCCACAGCAGAGCAAGTCATTTCTCGACCCCACACACGTTCATGAACTACCTCTTCTCCTTATTTATTTTTATCTCCCAGTTTTTGAGAGGAAAGCACAATTGCATTTGGTGAACAAAAAGGACAATGGTTTTCCCCTGGTAGTGGTACCCTATGCCTGATGTGGTGCCTGGAGGTAAGGCTGTGTGGCCATAGTAGTGACAAAAAGGTGACACAGGCATAGCCAGCAGTGGTGGTTCCTGAGTCAGTGGCTGTGGGGGCAAGGAAAGCCTGATCTGGTGACAGTTCTCTGTGCTGAAATTGGGTTATTGCAGCCACAAATGTCTCCTTACAGTAGCCTCAATTTAGGCAGAAGGGACGTGTGTCTCTCTCCAGTCTAGCTTGGGCTCTTCTTGCTTCACAGCCTCCTGGGGCTCCAGGGAGCCCATGCTTTAGACTGATTTTCTGATCTCAGCTGGCAGATATGCAGTTTGTCTTTCTCTGTCCTTAAACACCTGTACCTATTTTTCTTCTTTCCTTTTTTTCTTCTCTCCGTTTTCAGGTTTGCAGCCTCAGGATAAAAGCAAGGATCTATACTGGTTTTAGAGCTGTCCTTCACTCTTCTTCCCCTGGCTCTCCCCTGTAGATCTCTGCCTGTTAGACAAGGTGGCATTCAGAGCTGAAATCGAGTCAGTTTGTAACAGCTTCTGATCTTGGTTTGCAGCTCGCCGTTACTCCTTCTGTGGCGGATCCCTTCTGAGCTGACGTGCTGACTCAAAGACTCTCAGATCCCCCCTTGCCCTTTTCCAAGCCCACAATGGCCCTGCAGCTCGGGGAAAGACAACAGGACTTAAAAGGACCTGGCACTTCAAGGATGGTACTTTAAACTTATTTTGGAGAAGAAAATCCTTCCATTGCAAGAGGAGAGCCAAAGACATTGAACTTCTATTTAAGCAGACCCCACACCCAGAACTGCGGTCAGACTACTCTAAAAGAGTCAAATGACGTCATGGATGGTGATGCAAAACCACTGGCCTTCATACAGAGGGCAGAGGAAATTGTGGTTGGGGTTTTTTTTTTTAGGGTGTGAATATTTTTTTATGACAGTGAAAATTATTTCTCGAATGCAAACATGGGAAAGCTACTTAGCAGTTTTGAACTGGATTTTTAGTTTACATTATAGAAAAGTAAAAGGAGAAGAAACTGGAACTCGTGAACATTTCTGGACTATTAAGGAACCGGTCAGATTTTTCAGCTTTGTGGTTCTGAGTGGCAAGTGTGTGGCTGGGGCCACCTGCCCTGGGCTTACAGAGATGCAGCTGTTCCACGCACAACTGCTCAAACCCCAGAAAGACGAAAACCAACGTGGCGCTTCTCAGAGTTTGGCACAACATTTGTATTGGATATATAACGGTTGTTTGGTTGTGTTTTGTTTTTGTTTTTGTTTTTTTCTACAAGACACATTTTCTGGTGAAAGTAAAACCCTCTTAAAGCAGGGGGAGGAAGGAAACCCGTGAAGAACAACATGCCCTCAACCCAACAGCCTTTAAGGGGAACACCAGAAGGAAAGGCACATGATGGACGATAGGTCTGAGTTGCCTCTAACATTTCTCTTTGTCTACTTGTCGCTGTCGTTTTGTCACTTTAATAATTTTTTCATTTGTTTTGAAAGGCGGGATAAGATATCTATTTAACAGTAGGAAAGCTGCATTAAAGGTATCTCCTTCTTTCACCCTGTGTGCTTTAATGAAGAATTAAAGCTAAATAAGAGAAATGAGGCAAACTAGAGTCTTCAGGATGAAATAGGGAAAATACCCGTCATGTGGATGAAGTGAATTATTTTATTACTTTGCAGTAAAGATAAATAGAAAACCTAGCAGTTGAAAATATTTCCTTAGTGAGTAAAAACTACAGTGATAAATACAAAAGTTAAGAAAATGCAAGATTGTTGCAGTGCTACATTTTAGTGTATGGTGTCTGTAAGATGGGTTAAAGTAAGAGTGCTGCTCTATAATAACAGATGGTTCTTCATGAAGCTAATAGAAGAGGGAACTGTAGCATTTAGCATTGCTATTGCACTATTAGTGCAATATTAAAATGCTATTACAGGGTGATGAATAATTAATGAAACAGTGCAGAAATGGAGTTTCAATTTCCCCCTAGACTTAAAGCTAACTTTTTTACATGCAAAATATCGGATCCCAACACAACCGTGTTTGTTTTGTTTGTTTTTATTCTGTTTTTTCTTAATGTAATGTCTTCAAAGGCTAACAAAGTTTTATGCATGTAAGGATAGAGTCCTAACATTATCCCTCTCATACTAAGAGAAGCAGCAGAATGGACTTCCATTCTGTGGTGAGAGTTTTTACCTTCTGACACTCTCACATAATCTGACATAATGTTCATCATGTGTCAGAAATGGAGTTATGAATAACCCAAACTCACTTCTCCTAGGTTTCAGCTCAGCAATAACTCCATTTCTGGGAAAGTATAGGAGTCCTAATAGTAAGAGTATGATAAAGCAGTGTGAGTAAATACTGTGAGAAGCTGGCAAGGAGCAATGTGTGCAGAGCATCCCCGGCCAGAGCTCGGCAAATGGCAGGAGGTGACTTGCCATGATTTCTTCAGCCAGACATACCCCTGAGCATTTCGCCCTCAGCCTCCAATTAGCCAGAGCCCCAGCAAGCTGTAAAGGGCAAGGGAAGGGCTCTAGAATTTATATTACTGGTTAAACCAAAAATGTTCTGAGGTGTCTCTCAAGAAGGCAGCAGCACTTTGCGGGAGAAAAGTAACTAAAAATGGCATTTAACTTTATTGCTGCAGAGGCTTGGAGATAACAGGATCATTCTGTGAGCGTTTGCCTGTGGGTTTTCTTAGGCTGTTTTTAAAGTTGTTTTTTTTTTTTTTAAAAATATTAATATGGCTCTATCATTGGTTGTGCTTCACTACAATAGTTTCTTTTTTCTTTCTTTTTTCCCCATCACCTCTACAATCCATAATGAGGAGTGCTGGGCAATACAGCCCAAATATGTTTGGAAATGCTCATGTAAGCACAAACCAGATTTACTTCATTGGTATTTACAATTCATTTTGTCTGTGAATGTTTTCAAACACAAGAATTTATGCAATGAATACATGAATATTGGTTTCAATATTTGCCCTCTAGGTACTCTTTTTTATTGTTGTATTGTGAAAGCATCCAAACAGCAAAGTCAAGATTGTGGTTTAAGGGGTTAAGTGTGCATTTTAAAAATGCTCCTACTCCAGATGGACTGCAGTCTGAAAGCACACCTGCCCTATTTTGTCTAATCCTCGCAGAGTTTTGCTCACTCTGTTATTCTGTCTCCAATGGGACTGCTCACAGCACCTACCTTTAAGACTTGGGCATGTGTCTTTGCAGGACTGGAGCCACAGCTCCTAGTGCAGTAAGTGCAAATAACCTTGGTGCCATTTCTCAAGTCTGTTTTATTCCTCTTTGCATCATAGGTTATTTCTTGCTTAATCATGAATGCTTGCAGGAAATCTGAAAATACAAAAGAAACCCTTCCTATATGTTACATATGCTTTATCTGTCACCTGTTTGTCACACACCGAAAGAGCAGGGCTGTGAGTCGCTGCTCCTGCAGCCTGAAGAGCAGATCCTCCTGCGGCCCCTTTCCGAGTGTCACTCAGGTTAGCACTGGCCTGTGCTCTCTAGCTACCCACCTGACAGACTAGCCCGTCTGGGACAGACGAACAAACACAGCTCCAGGCCTGTTCGTGCAGAGTGTAGGGCAGGAGGCAGAGGGAGGGGATCTGCTTGCAGAGCACGGCAGTAGTGGGCATAGCGAGAGTATCCGCTGCTGCTGAGCCAGAGCAGTTTGTAGGAGTTCGCAAAGTGAGCCCTGGGCTTAATCACTGCAGACATTTATTTCCCATTCTGAAAAGAACTGAAAACTACCAAAGCATGAAGGAACAAAGATTAAAATACTGGTTTGATGGACTCTGAGGTTAATAGTGATCTGTCAAGGGAAGGATGGACACGGGATGGGACGTAATATTTGTAGTCACACTCTCCACTTTATTTTAGCGAGGGTTTTGCTTCAGTATAGCTGCAGTTGCAAGAATGTAGCACGGAGCTCTTAGACATATATATGTGCCCCTGCACTTACAGTCTAATGTTGGAGAGCTTTAGGGTGACATTGCTTACTTCCCACCTCCTTTTCCAGTCATGTTTTCATAGGAGCAGAGGAGGAGGAGGAGGGAAGGAGAGAGAGAGTGAAAGAGAGTCTGAGTAATCCCCTGTGCCTTCCCTGTGCCTCCCTTGGACTGTGTGCTGCCCGTCTCTGGGGAAATGTATCTGCCCTGTCTCCTCCTTGGGTCAGGACGGACTGCAGTCCCTTCTCGCCTTCCCTTTGAAGTCCTATTTAGGTTCATGACAAGCTCTAGCGTGTGCTTAAAGGTTGGTCCCTTCCTGGAAGAGAGGAAAATGGTGCTGGTAGTTTTGGATGCACCAGGGTTATCTGACTGGCAGTTCTTGTGCATCTTTTTCTGGGCAAGGGTTGTAATTAACATGCCCTTTTGATTACAGAAGGGTGAGCCAGCTCCTCTGCGGGATTGTGGTGTCCTGGCTGGCTTCCCTGGCCTGCCACCCAGAGGAGCAGTTGCAGCAGGGGAAGGAGAGAGACTTGGGTTGTGATTATTTGGAGGAGTGGGGTATCAATTTTGTAGGCTAGGGAATTTTGCATAGGAAAATGCAAATAAGGGTTCAAAGAAAAACAAAGAATGAAAAGGAAAATAAAAGAAAAAAGAAAAAGAAAAAGAAAAAGAAAAAGAAAAAGAAAAAGAAAAAGAAAAAGAAAAAGAAAAAGAAAAAGAAAAAGAAAAAGAAAAAGAAAAAGAAAAAGAAAAAAGAAAAAAGAAAAAAGCTTTACTTCAGTTAGCCACTAAGCTTTGGGGCTACAGTCTTGGGAACTGTATTTTTAATTTAGTTCCCAGCACAGTAAGGCTGTTCTCTAAACCGACTGTACTGACAAGCAGCTCCGGCTAGCAGGGGTCCCCTGTTCATGTCCATCTCTAATCATACAGGAGTTACCTTTGCAGTGCACTTTGTACCGCCTCCTTAGTCAGGCATAACCCGTGAATAACGTGCACCAAACTTGTTCGCGCAGATTGCAACAGAGAGGCACCAAGGTGCCATGTCCCCCTTCTCCTGCCCCTGCACTCTCTGCATCAGGTCCTGCAGGAGAAGGGGAAGAGGGTGCTGGAGGAGCCTGTGTGGGGTGCAGCGGTTCAGGTAGCAGAAGTGCAGGGTGCAGGGGTGCACATCCCTGAGCCCCACTCATGCACGAGCACCTCCCTTTGCCTGCAGCCCACAAAAACACATGCTGACAGAGGACTGGAGCGTGTCATTAGGGATGTGTTAGTTGCCTCCTCACATTCATGGTAAAGGCAGGATAAATACCAAACAGGAGAGCTGTCACATTAAGAGATGTAATACCACGCTGGACGTTACTGAGGGTGCCTCATCTCCCCACTGCCGACCTGGTCTGGGTATGGGTGTAAGGAGCCCTCCTCGTTCATCACACCCTCCCAACTTCTTGACGTGTCCTCAACTTCTGATCCCAGCCCTGACTCTCCATCTCACCATCCCATCTCTGTTCTCCTGCCTCACCCAGTCTCCTCCCTCCTACATTTACTACTCTGGCCTGATGCTGCAGCAACGAGGAGCAAAGGAACAGCATTAGGAAGGACGCAAACTTTCCTATGAGTGCTATTTGCATGGAGTTGAAACATCAGTATTTCTATGATAAACAGAATTACACAAACATAGACCCTCTCTGGAAAAGCCTACACGTTGGCCTCATTCCCGCACCATATTCCTGTGGTAGGAACCAAGCCCTAATCCCCTATACAGCTGAACAACCGTTTTTTTCCACAAGCTGAGTCCTAAAGAGCTGCGACAGCCCCAGTTGCACAGACACAAATGATTATTCTCTCTTGACAGACCTGCACAGCTCCCTCCTTGTATTTAACTGCTGTCCCAGTGAGCTGGATCAGGAAAGAGACACTTGATAGCTGCTGTTTCCGTGGTTGAAATATTTGTGAAGTTAGCGCATAATCTGAAAGCAGAAGCTAATAAATTATAGGGTGCTAATTGGGGCCGGAGTGGAGCCGTCAATCATATTATCCTAAACTCACAGAGACCCTCATAACCTAAAAAGGCAAGAGAGCCTCCAGGAACAGCTCCCAGTTGTCACTAGCCATGACCTCCACTTCAGTGAGAGCACAGAGTCAAGGCAGAGAGTTTATTCTGCTAAGAAAATGCAAATCCTGTGTTTAAGAGGGCACTTGTATTTGGTTTTGTTTACTCTCTTTGGGAGTGTATTTCCCAGGGCACTTTACTATTTCGCTTTGCCACTTAACTTGCCACTCTTGCAATTTAAAAAAAACCCATGTAAATCAGGTAAGAATTTGCACATTTTATATTTGCATAGTCCTCAGAGTAACAGTCACAGCCCAACCTCTTTGCATATAGGCCTGTCTTCTAAAAGACATCTTCTTGCTTGCATTTCTTTTTTTGCTTCTCATGCCCCAGAAACATATACACTACACTGAAGTTGCAGGAGTCTGTGATCTGAGCCAAAACACAACTGCGCAAACACGGTAGCAAAAGGGTACTTGCAGGTCTAGTCAGTTTGTCACTACCTTTTCTTATATTGCTTCCATCAAGATTAAGTACTTTACTCATCATATAATATAAAATTGAATTAAAGAATGCTGAAGAGGATTTTACTAACACTTTTCCCCAGAAATAAATTTCTATATGGAAACAGGTAGGCATTTCAGAAAGCATTCCATGGAGAAAAGTTCTGAAAAAAATTGGGAGCAACCCAAAAGTGAGGAGTGGGAAAGCTTGATTTTGGTGGCAGCGTGACTACTGCGTGCAGGCCTGGCAACTGAATTGCAGTAAGTTCAAACCCTTTTCCTGGTGACACGTCACCCAGCCCTTAGTGACCCCCTAAATTTAACTGCTGCAAAACGACATGATTAAGTGTACAAAGACATTATTTTGAAATGTTTCATTTTCCCTCACTTTTGATACCTGTATTAATGAAGGGAACCAATAGTCCCTTCTCAGCTTGCTTTTGTGATATGTCAGTGTCTAACCTGGTGATGCTGCCACTAAGTCCAAGAGTCATCTCTGAGTGGGGTAAGCAAGAGGATGTGTTTGACAACTCACTGTGTTTTATCATGGCCACTAACCTTGTTTTAGTAGACTCAGGTAGGAATAATTCTTCATGCTTTAAGCAGCAGACTCAAAAATTATGGAGTGATACCTCTGTTAAGATAACAAAGCCTATGTCAGCAGACAAACCAAGGAAAACACAAAGCTGGCATGGTCTTACTTGAAGAACACAAGGCTGCACTGTGTGAGTAGGTTTCCATCCCTGGGTATGTGGTGATGTCAGACTGAAGAAATATGAAGATGTGAGAGAAGATATTCTCATAAAAGGTTAATTCTGTGACTCACAGAGTTCTGCCTTTCCTGTTTCTCTGTGAGAGAAAGCTAAATACATTTGTGACTGGAAATTACTGAGAACAGGTCAACTGTCCTGGAAAGGTGTGAAAATTGGATACATGTAGAGAAATACACCAGGATATTAATCAGTGTCGTGAGATTTTGGTGCTACTAAACAATGTTGAAACTCCACAGAGTTTCCTATAGGACAGATGAAGAGGCAACCGTGGTTGCTTACTGTACTGCATAGGACAGTATAGTGGCCTAATACCTAATGAGCACTAGAACAGCCTGAGAAAACAGGAGAGGAAAAAAAAAGCAGGAAAATGAAGATCCACCTATGTCAACAGCATTGCAAAAGGGATTGATATCCAACAGAGAGTGGCTGTTTTACAGCTCTGTTCTTACCGTAAAAGATAGAAGGCAGTGATGAACGTCCTCCAAATGGAAGACATCATCTGAAGAAGTTAACACATTATAAAAAAGGTTATTTTATACGGCAGTATCAGTCATGTCACTGGCAATAATGACAATATTTTGGCATCATCACTTGGCTTTGATGCACTGGGTTTCTGGTTATTTATTAGAGTTAAAACATAATGTCAGTTAGAGGTGCCAAGTGTCATTATAAATAGACCCATGATCGTTTGAAAAATCCACCTGATATGCAAGCTCCTGCAACTCACTCCAATGTGTGTGTGTGCAAGAAAAACTTTCAATAATCAATTAAAAGAAATTAAGATAAATTAGAACTTTTTAATCATTAACAGACCTGTCAGGGCTATTTTACAGACATTCCTTTCTGTAATTACTATTTTCACATCTGTTATAGGCTGAATGAAGATCAGCTTTGTGTAGAAAGAAGTAAAATTAAATCTAGAGGAGAGCTTGCCTTCACAGTTATTATTAAAATGCATAGTCCTAAACCTGAATCACAGAGGGTCAGTTTCACCCGATTATGCTCAGTAAAGCCACACTTCAGGACTCAAAACATCATAAGCACCATGCTGCTGAAGTCAAAGAAAAAAAAAAAAAAAGATAAAAATTGGAGACAATGGTCAAATCAAATATATGGTAAAGCTTTCTCTGCTGAAAACAGCTGTGAGAAGAAAGGGTGCCGTGTCCCTGCTGTAAGGATTTTTGTGACTTCCATACAAGTGGTGAGGGAATCGAATTCCGAGGGACCTTGCAATCTGGAGGAGATTACCAGTCTCTGTTATCTAGGGTACCAGGAAACCTGAGGAATAACAATTTTGGTCTCAGCCCTGAGTCCTGGCTCAAGTTTCTCAAATAAGCAAGGCTGTGGTGAACTCAGCTTTTGCCTTTCTTGGCCCCTTTCTTGTTTTTGCAGGTAAGAAAGACTAGTAGAAAATATTTGTGTTAGCAATGTAGCTGCACAACCTTTTGCCTTTCTGGTGGTCATTTTTAAGTTCCCCAAACCTTGGAATGATGCTACTGAATGACTGACAATAAAATCTCCCAGAGGAAAAAAGGCAAATGAATCATCTTGACACCCCACGTTTTTCAGTCTTATGTGATACAAGCAAACATGTCTTTTGCCTTTCATATCTCAAAAATTTCTCTTTTCAAGTTGTGTAAGTTTTCCCTCCAGAGCTCTTGACGGCCATGTTCCCATAGCTCATGTCAAACTGCTGAGCACTCCCTCTGTGACACATGGGGATAAGAGTGATCCCACTGAAGCCTGGCATATCTCTCAGCAGCAGCTACATGCAAACTTTCCATAACTTTATCTTTGACCCAATAAGGACTCAATATTTTTGTCATAAAGCATTGGTTTTTCCTTTGTAGGATCTTTATCATAGTCCCAAATGGAAAGCATGAGGTACACAGGTTTTGGAAAGATCTGTTGTCAGTATGTGCAGCTCAAAAGCCCTTGCAAGCAACCCTGAAAAACAGAAATGCACTGACATTTGGGTGTTACCACCTGCTGTAGACCAAGGGGACTGAAGATAGCAGACCTAGAATTGATGCCACCAAAAATGCTTCCTTAGTAAATAAGTAACATCTATCCTGGCCCTTCACATGTACAAAACAATTTACAGACTTTAATTAATCACCAGAGCATTTGTGTTATGTTGTAGTAAATACTTTTCATAGGTAGCAATAAATATTTTTCTATTCATATGGATGTCAGGTCTGCAGTTGAGAGATTAAATAAGCCAACTAAAGCCACATAGTATGTCCATGTCTGTCCAAGCATGGCTCAGAGTTCAGTCAGTGCCATTTGAGAGCCCAGCACTAGTGGGTTGTGTGTGGTATCACATCCAGAAGTATGCTCACCGTCATTGCTCAGTGATCTCACCAAACGTCTGTGCTGGCATCAAGGAATGAGAAAGAGCCTGAGAGTAACTGTTGAGACTAGGGCATCCCCTGGTCAGTGCTGGAGTGCACACATCTCCTTTTCTTGGGCAGGTTAGAGACTGTACTGGGTTGGAGTTTTTCTTCATAGCAGCTTGTCTTGTGCTATGTTTTATATTTGCAAACAAAACAATACTGGTAACACACTAATGTTTTAATTAGTGCTGAAAAGTGCTTGCACAGGATCAAAGCCTTCTCTGCTTCTCACTCTGCCCCCACACTGAACAGACCGAGAGTGCAGAAGAGGTTGGGAGGGGACACAACAAGGCAGATAACTCAAACGAACCAAAGAGATATTCCATGCCATGTAATGTCATGCTCATCAATAAAGTGGAGAGGAGGAGGCTTAGGGCTATTAGCCATCTTTTGCTCAGGAACTGGCTGGGCATAGGTCTACCTGTATTAGGCCAAATCTTGAGAAGCTAAAGTCTTGGAGGCAGTTTCTCCACCTCTGTACATCAGCATAGCTTAACATACTTAACCTGATTTACAGCAGGTGAAGACTGGATCCATCTGCTTTATATTAACCTAAGAATAATGCTTTTGTTAAGCTTTTGGAATTGCTGACAAGAACCCACATGCATTTATGATTCAGACTTCAGACATCACTTTCTGGTTCCTCCAGCTTTTGCAGAGGGAATCTTCCCAGGACATGTTTCTCCTCTTATTTAGGTAGATTCCTCTGGCTTACAAGAGAATCCAGACAGAATTCCTCTTACTACATAGATATCACACCCTAGACTCAGTATCACTGTGCACCTTAAATGAAGAAGGTAAAAACGCACATTATTGCTTCTACATTTGAGGATGAGTCTCAGCAGTATGCCACACAAGTGTGGTCACCACAATTGCTTCACTTGTGCCCTTACTTCACATTTAACCTCTTTGATATGTCAAGATTCTTTTCTCCCCTAAACACATACTTCCTTTAAATTACATTATCACTCTTATACCCATTTAAGAACCTGTAGCCTTGAAAGTCAAGACACTTGAACTCAAAGCTTTCTTGCCTCTTTCCTTTAATCTGCCACAGGAGGAGTTACCAACTATCAGACACATATACAGGCCCAAGAAAGAATGTTCTAAAAAGGTCTTTCATTCTTGTCACCTCTTACATGTGACAGATTACATGTGCAGATTACTTTCTCCAAAAGTGCCTATGGAAACTGTCATGAGAGGCTGGCTGCTTGAAGGTGAGAGTTGTCCTCCTGATAGTGAATAAGAATGAATAAAACATGAACCATCATGAAGAGTTTAAAGGAAGGGAGGAAGCATCACTTCAAGGAGAGAGAAGGTGAAATCATGAAGATGTATAAAGAGGAAGGTGATACAGAAATGTGAAGAATTAAGAAACTCTGTGAGAAGCATCACGGATGGATGCAAGTGAGGTAAGTTTGCACACGTCGAATTCAGCTTTACCATAACTCAGTGGAATAGCTGCATTTGCATACTTCTCTAAGGCAGGAAAATAAGAGAGGGAGAATGGGTGGGACCCTGCTCAGAGCTGACAGTGTATCACTGAGCATGCCTTAGATCACTGCATTTATGGGGAAGGTTAGGTATCGTGTCCTCCACTGAATTCAGCAAATTATAGATCAGGATTCTTAGATCTGAATCAAGAGATTTGTGTTTTATCCAGTCCAATACATTTTTCATACTATTGGATGCAAAAGGCATAGATCACTGGTCAATATCCTGAGCTTTCATTTGTTTGCAATGTGTTAAACTTGACATTTTCTTTCTCATCACACTGTGATAAATCCTCCATTAAAACTAGTCTTGTCTTGCAACACTTATAAAATGTGGACAAACCAAGACTTAACCTCCCCACCGTTCTTTCTGTGCCACTTTGTATATTTGTGACTACTTCAAGACCTCAGGGGTGCTGCTTCTGACTGCTGACTGTCACTGATGCTTATTGCCCACTAACCCAGTTTACCCATGTTGGATAGGATCTTTCATGATTCTTTTTCAACTCAGACCTACACCATAATGAATTGACTTGGGTTATCACATCACAGTTGTGGTCATGAGGCCTGTGAAAGCTGTTGTCTAGAAAAAATGTTGTCAGTATTTAAGGCATCTCCTGCTAAAGAAAAAGATATCATATAAGTCCTGTTCATTTTCAAAACCTTTGTTTGTTTTTTGCTGACTGAGTAATCCTCTTCAGTTAAGTGGAATTGCACACGCGCATCAAGTCATCTAGGTGGGGTGTCTAGAGGACTGGGATCTTCCTGGTTGCTGGCTAGCACATGCTGTGGGTTAGCAAATGTTGCTTAAGTTATTGAAATGGAAGGTACGGTTCTATAAACAATCAAGCAGCACTTGAAGAGGAAGGAAACATTATACAGCATTTATTTATTTATCCATCACTCATGATCTGGTGAGCATAGTGAAGTGCTGAAATTGCCATTAGGAAATCTGGCTTTTGCACTCATTTGTAGATGAACAAAAAATATGTATATAATTACAGACTGCTTGAATGGGCTTTGTCAGGGACTTTGAAGAATCCTAATACAAAAGCTCTCAATTTCTATTCCATTTGAGTAAAACGGTCAAAAAACAAATTTCTTGTTCATCTGTGTTGGATCTCCATTTAATTTTGAAGCTTAATTTCAGTGGAGTTGCATCTTAAAAATGTATGCATTCTGACATCAGATAGTGCCTTTACTACTCTTCAGTGTCCCCCATTATCAAATATTTGCATAAAAACAGAACATGTTTCTAGCTTCCTGTTATACATCAGTGAATAACTCTGCATAATTTGCAAGCTACTGCTCATGATGAAACATTCCAAAAAGCTTATCGCTGTCTTTTATTTAGTAATGATTTATATATCATTTTATTACATACTTTGACGTGATCTCCAAACATATCAATGAAAAGTATCTCACTTCACCCAGTCTGATAAAAAATAGCAAGGATGATAAGCATTAGAAAGGAAAGGAAAATAAATGTAAGAAAACAGGGCTGTCTAGATTCACAGATAAGTCACTGTGCAACTTAACATTCAAGATGACTGCAAGCATTTGTTTAAATTACATAGTGAAATAGACCATTCCCAGCAGTGGACAAGTCACCCCAGTCACCCTTTTTCAATTGCTTTCTGATCTGGAGATCATAAAAATACAGTAAGGATTTATGTTAATTTTTCAATTTTTAAAATCTTATTTGTGCACTACGAAGCCAGATTTCAACAGCTTTTTCTTTTCATGAGCAAATAGGTTCCTTCTTTGTAACAGCATACCAACACTCTCTTTTTTGGAAGGACTACTGTGTCTAAGGCATATGTGATTGTGTAAATTTAATCAACACCACAATAAAACCACTCGCTGTCTGATTGAATTTTATTCCCTTAAACTGTGAAACACCCAAACCATAACATGTAGAAAATCAAAAGAGAAGTAATTGTTGTCTTCTTCTGCTACACATCGTTCAGTACCTTATGATATTTTCTGGTAGTTTTAGTGTTTTAGAAAGTTGCTGGGTTTTTTAAGACATCTCTGTAAGTATGACGATGTGCAGAATATTTTCCTTGGCTTATATCTTCTTTAGTAGAGCTTTTTTTCTTCTTTCCCTCTTTCCTTCAAACACAGGGAACCAGACTTAACTAACTTCAGCAGAATTGTTGCTTTCTTGATCTTTGTTGCCTTCTTTGACTAATACCAAATAATTTAAGCCCTCTTGATTCCTTGTTTCCATTATCATGGCTGAAAGAATACTGTCCGAATCTGCACACGGAACATCACTATCTACATTTAAAAAACAAGAAAAGACAACAGCACAGTGATATACATGTAGCCTTAGAAAGCAAACAAAATCAGATAGCTGTTGGAGAAAGTTGGTCTAGTGACTGCGTAAAGAAGGACTGGTGATTCAAAAGTATTTTCTGCTATTGCCTGTGTGGATTATAGCTTTAAGCAGATCACTTAGGGAAGGCTGGTCATCACCATCCATACCTCCACAGGCACCATTACAGTTATGAATACATGACTCGCTTCTTTTGGTAGTAAAGATAGCCTGCATAAAGCCAAAGTGATTTTAATCTGTACCTTCATGTAACCCTGCTAATAATACTGCTAGAGTCCTGTATAATAGGCAGTTTTCTATCTACTAAATCATTATATACTGTCTCTCTAGAGGACTTGTAATATTCTGTCTTTCTAGAAACTTAAACTTGGCAATCCAGTGGGTTCTTCCCATTTCTAAAAACTTCATATTTTTTCCCTAATTTGATGTTTTTCACATATACAGAGTTTCCTGAAATCTATTGCAGGGCATATATCTTTAAAAATGTTAAAATTATTAACTAAAGGCTCAAGTTATAATTGTTGCTATTTTTTTCATTTACTTTTGTAACGTGCCTTCTTTTATTACACTCCTTCCTTATTTTACTTCACAACTGGAAAATTAAGCATGTGACATTCAAGGTTATATGTTCAAAATAATTGCAAGCGTTGTGCTGTTGCACCAGGCAACATACAATTTACTATGTCACTATAATCACACACACCCCCCAAGCTATGAAGTCAGAAGTCTGTTCCACATGCTAGAGTCCACTAGGAAAGATTAACAGGAAAACTCTGCAGAATAATTTTGATTTTAGAAACCTGTTAGCAAGATGGGGATTGGGACATAGAGCAAACTGTGGTCACATTCCACAGTGACTGACAGCTATGAAAAATCATTTGATACTCACTTTGTCAGTTCTGGACTATTATGGCAATATTTAGTAATTCAATCCCGAACAAGCTTTTACCAACCAGTACAGCTTTTCTTTGTATTTTGTTTTTGTTTAATAAAGCTTTTAATGGGAGCCCTCAGGCACACTGGAAAATGCTGAGGGCATGTTTGCAGCAAACTCTTAGGAGAGAAACCTTAAAATAAGGACCCAAGTAAAACTGGGTATTTACAGACCAGACATATGCCGGCTGACCTGCCTAAGTATAGAACACTAGAGGAGCATTCAGATTTGTTTCCTGTATAAGTATCTGGAACTGATGAGGTGATGTTTACACAAATGTGAGTATGAGGTCACTGAGATATTTTTACCAGATATATAGATACATTACTAATTCTTTCCCCAACAGGTCTGAAGAACTACAGAATATATAAAATATTATAATCCTTTTTCAGCCTATGTGCCCCTGTGTTTCTCATTATAGAGAAAAAGAGCTAAAAAATCAAATACTTTGCCTTGGTTTTACTTTTCAAGCTTTGGGAACAAAATAAGCAAGAAACACTATTTTTGCAAAATATTCTTTTCCTATCCAAAGATAACGGAAGAATATAATGTTGATTAATTTTCTCTTGTGCCATGACACATATAAGCTACATGGCCACTTTCACAATGAGATTTTTGACTACAAGTGGTCTTTCCTTCACTGTTGCGTCATGTCTTTGTGCAGTGTTCGGCACCTATGAAAGCTTAGCACCATTGTGCTGTACAAGCCAAAAAATCTATGCAAAGATGTCAAGTTATGCAGTACAATGTTTGCCTCTCATGAAATACAGCAAAGCAGGCAAATAATTTTTGCTCACTTAGTTATATGATGGATGGAGACAGAAGATACTGAAAATGCGCAATTGAGGGGAAAAAAATCATTATATGTTCTGAAATTCCCCCCAAAATGTGAGGACTAGAAGCACCACCAACGTCCTAGGATGCCATAAGCCAATGCAGAAAATTCTGAATACTCTTTGGAAGCCCCTTCAAAAATTGCCAAGAATTTGAAGGACGATAGAGAGAAGTTGGTTTGGGGAGGCAGGTCAGTATATTAATGAGATATTCTTTTCTTTTCAGTTTTAACATTGCTAAAATTAGTTGATTGATGTATAGTCAAGCTGGGTTATACGTGAGTAAATGCAGGATAAATCATGTGATGTGATCCCCTCAGATTTCACAAGCAAAGCCTGGCTGAAGCCAAAACACCCCGAGAGGAGGCATCCAAGGAACACCTTCATGGAATCTGAAGTTGTGCTGGGAAGTCAACTCCAAATGCTTAAACCCTGAAGGGTTGTCTACGCTGTGGGCTGCTGCATAGTGCAGAGTTACCCACATTTGCTTTAAACCACCTACCTCAGGGCATGAGACAAGCTAGCTCTGGCAGTCCAGCGCTATGTACAGGCCGAGAAGTAATCTGTTAAGAAGCAGGTTCCCACTGAGCTCTGTGCTCTCTCAGGTAGACTGTTTCCAAAAACTGAAATGGCAGCTTCAAAGCTCAGCACTGTAGTTGCATAGGTACCTGTCTCAGGTCCTCAATGAACGCAGCTTTGACCTTGATGGACACTTTTCCTAGTAGTGGTGTGCTTAAATCACAACATCTGAGCCAGACTGCAGGTAAATCAATTACAACGCATCTTTCCAGGGGTAGGCAGAAGCTTACTCTAGAGAGCCCCACATTAACTGACAGAAGAAACTATGATCGCCTGACTCATACTAACAAGGGATGGAGTTTGCTTGCTTAGCCTCCTCTGAGGAGACATGTCCCAACCTGATAAAATCGATGCTTCCCCCTTCCCAATCTCAGCATCTCAGTCGGCCGCTTCCTGCTGCAGGACGGCTGCGTATCCTGCTTCACAATCGCAGAGTGTCTTTGCCTGCTCGGTAGGCTGTGTGGGCTCATAGCATGTTTTGAAGTCCTGCCTGGAAGGGTGCAAATTTTTGTGATGTCTTGATAAGCAGATGGGTTTTTGGGTGTTTAAGTTCAGAAGGTGACAACTCTTAAGAAGAAAAAAATGTCAGTAGAAAAGCTGATTGGTAGAGACTGAACAAACTGATCTAGAGATTCTGGTCTTCTATTACAGCTAGTTGAAGGCCAGATCCTCAGCTAGCACAAATTAACAAAGCTCCATAGAAACCAGTGGGATGCCACTGATTTACACGAGCTAAGTAGCCAGCCTAAATTGTTACTAATCCTGGGTAACATAATCCCATATGATGCTTAGCACCTTCAATATGCTAAGGTATTTAGAAGTGCAGCCACATTTGCTTTTTGCCATTAATATCCTCCTATTTTTCTCATAAAATACCCTGCCCTTTTTCTCTGCCACACAAAGTATGTGGTAGCAAACAAGCAACTGCCTGACTTACTGGCATGGCTGAAAGATGTACCCCACAGTGAACACAGTCAAAAGATGCGCTTGATGACATATCTTTGTTAGGGGTGAAAAAGGTGGCTATTGAACCCTGACTTCTGCACCTCACATATGTTGATTAGCTCAAGGAGATAGTTCCTGTGTAGGGAGTATTTTCCTGATACCTGCTGGCCACCTGGAGCTGGAGGTGCTGTGTTTCAGTTTCTGCACATTGCCAGTAGGAATATAAATAGAACAAATATATATCCGTTTTAATACTCCACTCTGTATTATATATCAGTGGAGATATATCTGTGTTTCCTGTCTAATGAAGCACATGATCTTGCATGATTTGAGGGTGACTCACTGAGCTTTGCTACTCTGTCAGACAATAAAGGTGCTAAAAGTGAGAATTTTGTTCATCCCACGTTTCCACTGCACTAAACTTCTTGAAGCATTGACTGCCTGTCTTTCTTTTTATTTTAATAGATTTTTCAGAGATCTGTGGACTGAAACCTCTGTGTACAAAAAGCTGTCTTGGGAAATACAGATACAAACCTGTTTATTATCTTATTTATTATCATTGATAATATAAGAGCACCAAAAAAGGCCAGTTCCACATTTACTGCAATACAATAAGACTATATAAATAGGAAAGGACCCCCCCTTCTCTAAGTCATAAAGCAGGATTCATTTTACAAAGTTTTAATTACCCAGATCTTATGTGTCCAATTTAAGCTCCTTGCCCAGGCTGCCTTTACACTCAATGCAGAGAGAAAGGAGAAATGAGCTGCTTTGTGGAGATACTTATTTCACATCCTTACCTTTACATAATAACATCCTCCGAACTGTCAAGCAGCCTAGAGAGCTAGCATAAGCAAATGCCTAAGTTTTAACTGCTTATATCTATACACACATACTACACAAATGTCAGCTCTTAGAATATCAGACCAACCAATATTTTTTTTTCCCCCAATCCAAGGCAAAGCATTAGCATGACTTTCCTTGCAGTATCATATGGCTCATGTGCGCTCTCTGGAATCAAACAGCATTTGTCTAGGGGACAAATAAGAAATAATCCCTCCACCAAGTCCCCCTTTTCTTGCAATGTTGTAACCACTCACTGTTTTGGAAGAAGTCTTTTCTCTGACCTTCGCTGGCTTTGGGTCAGCCACTCACTAAGCTAAGTGGGGAAGAGGATTACTGAATTTCAGAAAAATACAAAGGAGACTAGATACAAGGTTTTAAAAATGTCTCTTATCAACACATCTGCTTTAGAGAAGCTTCCGTTTGTCCAAGTGATTAAGTTCAGAGAGGTGTGCAGAATAGTTTTTAAAAGGCAGCTGGTTTTAGGAAAATAAACTGATGACTTTTACACAGAGAACAGCAAACCAGTATTACTCAGCTTGCAGAAAGGGCAGACATCTAATTAACACTGAAATAGCTGATTCCAGATTTTAATATCAAATCTTCTCAATGCAAAGTTTTGCACAGAGGATTAAAAAAAACCAACAACAACAACAAAACAAAACAAAACAAAACAAAAAACAAAAACAAACAAGTGACATTTTTAGCAAGTAACTTAATTGCTGGAAAAAATAAATGCACCAAGTGACTGGATTTGGAAAGAAAAGTGAGAAAACATGACAAAATTCTAACTGTTTGATCTTCCCACATTTTTCAAGCAGCATCTCCATCTTAGGCATTTAAAAATGATGCTTTTGAGGCCAAATGTGTTTCCTTTCAGTCTTTTACCCTGGATTTTCTCAGGTTCCCTTCAACTGCTCTGCATGTCCTCTTGTCAGAGGAGTCACTTCTAGCAGTAAGAATGTGGTGTTCTGATACAGCTTCTGAGCAATTAGACATTTTTTCCTTATAGGTCCAAAAGAGGTTGTGGAAAGCAGTCCTGATAAGAATAGTCCTCCTGGGTCATAAAGGCAAGGAGCCGCTCCAGCTGCTTAATGCCCAGTTGTCTGATGTCGGCAAAGACGTTTGCCAAAACAAACAGGTGTTTCCATCCGTAAAGGGGCACGCTTGGGACCTGAAAAAATATAGTGCTGTCTTGTATGTGTAAATGTAAAAAGTTATGTCTGAAAATAGATGGACTGGATATTTTTACAGCAATGCAGGGCCATCCTGTTAGCAAGCTGATTCAGGACATTTCATTTGCACTTCTCGAAGCTGGAGGAAGAAGAGCCTATCTTTCAGCAATGAATGGGGACTCTGGTGACTGGACCTCTGCTCAGTCAATTCCCATTGGATTCAAAACCCACTGGTATCTCAGTCTTCCAGTTGAATAGTGCTTCCTTGACTCAAAACCATGTTGTTAACGCTACTTAATGCCCATGACCAGTGTCCTGGGAAAGTCTGTGAGGGCAAGAAGGAAAAACTCTGAACTGATAGACCCATTCCTTACCCAGAGTTTGCTTCCCTCCCTTCCAAAGCAGCAGTGCCAGGAGCTGCTGGTATTGTTCAGGCATATTTATTGCCACTTGATGTCTCCTTTAGAAGTGTAGCTCTTGCAATAATGAATCCAGTGTCCCCTTTGCCATCGCCATGTTATCCTGTTAGCATGCTGTCCAGACCACTAACATACTGCCGTTATTAGTTTACCCACACTTGCAATCTGTGTGTTATACTGCACTGGCATTATTGTTGAGAAAAAACTAACGTTTTCCAGCTCTCCCACCTATGAAATAGCACCAACAGCATGTATGGACCTGCTAAAGTTGTGACTACTGACAAGTAGGTAAGGCTCAACAGAATTTGGAAGATGTATGATTCCACACAGGGCTAAGTATCATAGTTATTTTGAGGCCTGTCATTTCATTTTGCTTGACATTTGGCTCTTTCTTTTGGAAGCAATTCTCCTGGTGAGAGCAAGCATTTCTTGGCGGGAGGCTCATGACAGGAGTTTCATTACACACAAAGGCCAATGACCGCATAACATTTTTAGAAAATGTTGTCCAGGACAATCCATCATGGAACAGTCTTTTGGATTATTTATTTCGGCTGTATTCTTTCTACTACTACTACAAACACAAGAAGTAGTTCACTTAGTCCCAGCTAAAAATGAATACAAATTTATAAAATAGCTTACTTATTATACAGTGTTTTATAAATCACAGAGTGAAATGTATTCCATGCCCTGAACTGTTTATGACAGGGACATAATGGAACACGCATTTTAGTCTGGAAGCTTGACTAGAACACAAATTGCTGGTTCTTGCTTAGATCAATCGCACTTCTGGAGCCCACGTTCCACTGAACTCTGTCTGCTGCACAAGATTTACTCTGCAGGTAGAAAAACTGTTGAATTAATTTAAGGCTGGAGAGCTACATAAAACTGACATGTATGTATCCCTGATCAGATAATCCAGCAACATTAAGACATCACCAGGACTCTAGGCCTTCAGTCAAGTACTCAGCATAACATTTTAATGAGCTTATAAAGACTGTCCTTGGGGAAAGAGGGACGTAAGAGGTGAACTATGAATATATGGGGAAATAAGTATGTGCATTATAGAGGCATATAAGAGCTTATCAATAATTTAGTGTCTTAAAACACATTTAAATGAAAGAATGATATGTGGATGAATAAAATTCAAGTGACACTGTTTCCTGATGGGCATTCTCTGTTTGAAAATCACCAAGTGAGCCATAGGAGAAGTTCAGGAGTAGTTTTGAGCACTGAAGCATGAAAACATTGAATAGAACCATGAAAAGGGTTGGTTTGTCTTCCCATCCCAATGCAGATCTAGTAGTGGGTCTGTGGCAACAATAGCTGAGCAGACCCTATGGAAAGGGAAGAATGGTGGAAAGCCACAAGAGGGAACAGGGCAGCTGGTGGGCAAAGGCTCAATGAGAGAGTGTGCCGAGCAAAACAGGCGGCTCTGAGAGCTATTGTCAAAGCTCTGCTTGTATTTAATTGCCTTGCTTACAATAGAGCTAGATTTTACCAACTAGATTATGAACAGGCTTAATGGAGTGTGATTTAAAAAGTGACCACTGCCAACAGATTTCCTAAATAAAACATATATTATGGTGTACCACTATTATTGACTACCCTAAAAGTCCATTATGCAACCACATTTTCTGTGTTAAAATATTTTTTCAAATTTTAACCATTCAAAGTGAAACTTTTCATGGAAGCTTCAATCCATATTTTCCATTTCAAGAACTTGGCCATTTCTAAGAATGCTATTCTTGCCCCTCACAAACAAAGTAATGGCTTTTTCTCTGTGACCTCTGCTGTGTGACAGAACCTGAAATTTTGGCAATATAATTTTTTTTACATTAAGAATATATATTTGTCATCCCAGTGAAAGTAATGATTTGCCTAGATTGAACAAGCTAACAGCAGAGGAAAAGCCATACTTAGCTGGCACATGTTAAGCAATGAAACTGAAGTCCTTGAATGTTCTATCTGTGCCAGGCCTGCTCCACCAAAAGGATGACCCCTATATTCCAGCCTCTTTCCCCAGCTCCAAACAGCAGAAGGGCATCCTCAAATTTAAGTCTCAGTTCTGCTAAAGATTTTAACAGATATTGATGTAATGCCACAAGAATTTCTTAACTGCCTTAGTTTTCACGTCTCTCTTGCTCGTGGAGTTAGGGAACAGAGAACAAAGATGTCTGAGCTAAGAAACCACACTAGTTCAGGAGTAGATGCAAGCAGTTGAATCAGTACAGCCCTCTGTCCAGTGGATGTTGTGTTCCTGTAGCCATCTGAAAATTAAACATCTAGTCCGAGATGCTGTATCCATGTTAACTATGGCAAGTCACCTAGATTCCAGCCATCATCAGTGGAGAGAAAGGCAAAAGGTGAGCCCTTTTGTGCTATGATACACACCTAAAACATTGGAGTTGTCACTCTCTGGACATATCTGTTTCTGCTTCTGACTACAGAGATATCTAGAAGAGTATCTTAGATGGGACTCCTAGCTTCTAGACAGCTGCATGTAGGTGAGATAAAGTCCATCCAAAATGTAATGCCTATTAGCTTGGGCATAGTGACTAATTAGTTGGCTGTACTCCTTTCCTGAGCTAATGCCAGGCTTAGATTTGTGCCAGATTAAGTATCTCTTTCCTGAACTCCACTATTCAGGGCAAAGATGCCCTTAAAGAAACTAGGAAATGACACTACATGCAAATACACAAAGCTTTTCATTATAGAATAAGGATGCAAAATCATCTATTAAAAATCATGAAATGTGAGGTTATCAGTGCTGTCTTACTTTGGATCTATCTTGTCTTGATAAAAGTCTTTAGTCTTGTCATGACATATAAACATGTCATGCACAGACTGGATCTGACAGAAAGAAATCACGATGGGGATAAGCTGACATTTGTAAAGCTACACCAAATTATAAAGATTAGCAAAATATCAAGTAGACTCTCATTAACTGAGCACTGAACAATGCCAGTGAATTGAATATAGGTAGAGTCCTGCAGAAAAATTACTATGTAATTGAGTTCTGCATCATTCCTGGAATGGATCATTAAGTTTTTAGGAAATCACAAGATACGGATGTATCAAAACTGTTTATGAAGCAGGGTGAGTTCCTAGGTCAATAATATTTAATGAAGGAAAAAAAAAAAAGCATGAAACAAAATAAAGCCTTCAGACATTTTAGAAACGACTCAGTTTTGCTTTTTTAGAATGGAAAGTAATTCTTTTAACAGGAAATATTTTTCAGTAGAAAACCATAGAATGCAAACAGGTTAAACTAAAAAAAAAAAAAAAAAACCAAACCAAAAAAAACCCCAAAACACACCCTGTGAAATAAAAGTGAAATATTTCAAATGATAAAAACTTTCTTTTTACAGATTTTCAGATCATGTTGTTTACTAAGACTTCACTTTTTCCCAAGATTTAGCCAGCCAGGAATTACTACAGGATGTGAAAACTTCTTGTTCTGGCCCAGTCAGGATGTTCATTTCCATGTTTAGATTATTTGAATCATAGTTACACAAACAACTCAAATTTAGCATCAGCCTTTTTTTAAATTCCTATCTTCACAATCTTAACAATGTTCTTAGATAACTGAACTTTGTTGTGTCCCATGTCTTAAGTATATATTCCCTAATATCACCTAGCTTTATTCATTCACAGTGTGCAGAGCACAGGTGTGATGTGACTCCTGGCTTAGCTATCACAGCTCAGGCTAGGATAAAGGCTGCCTTACTTAGGCATCTAATTTATGCCTCACTTTCAGGCAACTATGGAATCAGTATTCCTAAAGGAAGTGCCTAACTGCCATGTTCAGCTGATAGAGAGGGAGTAGGTGCCTTTGAAATTGGAACAGATTTCTACCCAGAAGCCTTCTAAAGCTCTCCTGGCCGTACAAGGAACTTAAGCATTTACTTTAGCAGAACAGGGTCATGAAGTATCAAAAATTTAGAGGCAAGCTGGATGCCTCTGTGAGGCAGGCTCAGTTGCAACCTCATAGGGGTCTTTTGCTTTGTAATTTTATATGTGCTTTACCAAATGCATCATACCTAATGAATATTTACAAGTTCATTACAGGAGAGGTTAATCTGCCATTTCCATTTTATAGGCAGATAATTTGAGGCAGTGACAAATGCAATGAAAAGAACTGCTGAATCCCACTTTGTTCATGGGGAAGAGGCCATGGGGACAGCAGGTGCTGGCCCAGACTCACCTTCAAAAGCTTGGTTGATGACTCCAGTTACTGCCTCTTTCTCTGCAAGATAGTGGATAAAGGACAGTGGAGAGTGTCTTATCTCTTGCAGTTTGTCCTGGATGTAAGAGAAAGTAGGTCTGTTGTGAGGTTCTTGGTTCCAGCATCTTGTCATTAAATCACATCTGGAAAAAAATTGTTAAAATGCAAACATTAAAAATAATAGAATCCTTTTTCTCAACACTTACAATTAAATCATCTGAGAGAAAAGTTTGGCTTAGATTTTCAGCTTCCAAAAACTTTGTATGTGGTACAAAGATTATCATCAGCTACTGAGGGAAGGAAAAGCAGAATAAAAATCAGGTGTCAAGAATAATCACTATGAATGCTTTTAATTTTTCAGAAATGGGTATTTTTGAGATTGGGAGTGGCTAAAACATTAAAAAAAAAAAAAAAAAAAGACACATTTGCCATTAATATCTGCTCTCACCAAGGAAGTCACCACTACTTTCTAAGAAAGCAGACAAAGAAGTAATTTTCTCAGAGAAAAAAAAAAAAAAAAAGTATGTCTAAAACCAGAAATGAACCTGAAGCTATCAGTTTATTTAATTCTCCTTCAACTCACACTACCTCACTACCTCAAATTTAGGGGAAGTTCAAGGCAAAGCCCCCAGCACAGAGGGTGTTAATTTATACTTTTGCCTCCAGACCAAAACAAATAGGAGTAAGTTTTCCCATCAAAGGCAAAAATGGTATGAGTTTCCTCTGAGTGCAGGGGTCCTAGCCCACCTTGCACAACACTATCTGTACCAATCAGTGGAAAACTGCCCCTCCCATTTGTCTAAAGGACAGGGACAATTTACATTGCTTATTCAAGGTGAGCCCAGGCTACACAAAACCAAATCCTACAAAAGCCAGGGGGAGCCAGGCTGTAAAACAAAACACAGTCAGCACCTGGACATGCTAAGTGTTGGGAGTGGAGAGAGGTTTTAGAGTCTCAAAACCAGAGAGCAGCGTTTGAGCAGCCCATGAAAGGTTGGTTCAGGAAGCTGTTACTGGAATGTGGAGTATTCACCTCTAAGCCCTAAGTTCAAATCCTCCCCTGACAAACAGCCTCCCAGACCTGCTGCTATGTGATACCAGGCATTACTGAGTTATGTGAAATGAATTGGCTTGCTCAGATCCTTGCTTATCCATCTTAAAAAGGAGACTGCTGTCCTTCATCACAATTGGGTATTTTACAAAACCCTTGGTGACAGGTGGGAGAAATCTCTTGGCTTCTGATTTTTCAATGACATTTTTCATTAAAATACTGATTTTGGGTGAGAAATGTGAGTAGAAAAACTGTTTCAGAATCCCTTTTCATCAGTTTGTGTCATGTGGTTGTGGAGATGGACAGAGTGATCCCATTTTTTCAGAAGGATACAGTGAAATCCTGAAAATCCATTTTAAGAATCTAAAAAGTGGTAGTAACTTCCTAAGGCTCTAAATCACTTCATCTGCTTACTTTCAGGTGTACTGGTTATTGATGACACTGAAAATATAGATGGAAAAGTACTGAACAGGGCTCAAAATGAGGTGAAATAACTAGTTTTTCTTCTGCTGCCAGCAAAGTGTCTGTCTCATTGAATTTAAAAGCCAGTCTTGGATGCTGGAAGCCAAACAGTCTGCTTTCTGCAAGCTGGTTGGTGGGATATCCAAGAAAAAATACATGAGCTGAAATGCTGTGCTCCACCAGGTTAGCACATGGGCTCTCATGAGCAGAACTTTGTGCAAGATGTAGCAATGAAGAGCCGACTGAGTACAATGCTTTTCTTACAGAAAGGAAGAAGCAGACAGTCACAAGCCAACAGAGAGAGAAATAAAGAGGAAATTATACATAAATCATAGACACATTGAACAATTTGGGATGGAAAGAAATTTCAAAGATCATCTAGTCCAACCTTCCTGCCATTGGCAGGGATATCTTTCACTAAGTCAGGCTGCTCAAAGCCCCATCCAACCTGGCCTTCCAGTGGTGGGGTATCCACAACCTGTCTGGGCAACCTGTTCCAGCGTCTCACCATCCTCATTGTAAAAAATTTCTTCCTCTTTTCATTTATGAAACAAGAATATGACAAATATGGCATCTGAATATTTTTATCTTCCTAAAACCAATCTCTGTCTGTCTAAATAACTAATTATTCACTGGACAATCTGCTTTATAAAGCTGTTCAATTTTGTTATTGAGTGGGGACATCATTACTACCAAAACATTCAGAACTGTAATGTTCTCATTTTAATTATAGTCTATATTCTTATTTCCTAATTCAAATTACTTATTGGTTGGCTTAAAATATTAATACGAGAAGAACTGATATTGTTCACAAAGTGTTTAATTCAGATAGGTTTTAGATTTCTAACAGCAAAAACTTTCATGCTGTCTCAGAATGTACCTACAAATTTTGCATGGACAGCTATCTGTGACATGATATTTAGCTTTCAAGGTATGTTGTGACATCTAAAGTTTTAGGTCACATGGCATAAACTTTCACTAGCCCAGAAATGCATCAGCCTGAGACCAGTCAAGAGGGTGAAAGCCAGGTTAATATGCCAAGATGTACATGAATGACAGTTTGAGCACATTCCCATATTTTCTGGGGAGCCAAACATGGGCTATCATATAGTGTACCACTTCAGTATGAGGAATAGACTCAGAGAATTCCCCTACTTTATGGGGAAAGACTTTCAAGAAGAAATGAAAAAATAACAGATTTGAACACAACATCAGCTAAAGGTTTGTGTTAGATTTAAGAACTAGAGTGTACACCTAGAGGTACACCTACACACCTATGCTTCAAAACTATGTCTTATATGTGTAGGACAACTGGCAGCCATATGTCCAATAGAGCTGCATACATGGGGCAAATAAGAATTGTAGAGTCTGGAAAACTAAATAACTAATATTTAGTACGTAACATTGGAGGCTGAAAGTGAACAATTCCTGAAACGCACTTTAGTGCACATAAGCTACAGGACATTACCAATTTCCTCTCACATGATATGGAAAATATAATTGATGTGGGGATTTTCTTAAAAAAAGATAAAATTTGCTGGGATGGAGAAGAGCCCCTGCCTTCATCTGATGCATTCTGAGCAGGCCCTTCTTTTCTCCCACCCTCCAAATCCCTTCAGGGGGCATTCCCAGAGCAAAAGTTCTTAGTTACCAAACTAAAGTTTCTTCATCAAACTGTTGTGTAACTTTGTGTGGGAGTGAGCATTTGGTGGAACTGCAGCTTCAAGTCAGCAAGTGTCAAGTGGCACCACACTTGTACATCTTCTCTTGACTAATCCACAGCCTTTGAGGATCTGTGTTAAATTATCTCAGTTCAGTCTAAACCTTGGCATGCTCTTGTGTGCAAGCCTCACATTCAGGTAGATGTGCCAGGTGTGGATCTCGGACTGCAAAAGTAGTGCCATTCATACATCTAATTCATATTTCAATAAATGTGGCTCATTTATAGATCTCCAAGCCTCTTTTCCAATTCATTACCAAGTTGAACCTATCTATCTACACTTCTTTGGGGGAAAGCAGATTTCTCCCTGGAGCAGTGTCTCGTGGAGGCGAAGGGGAGAATTCCTCACCCCTGCTGAAAAAAAAACCAACCCCACT
The DNA here is from genome assembly GCF_965140245.1 of Athene noctua. Lineage (NCBI taxonomy): Eukaryota > Metazoa > Chordata > Aves > Strigiformes > Strigidae > Athene > Athene noctua. The sequence goes on from NC_134037.1 coordinate 56,572,242, forward strand.
TCCTTAGTGCTTTTACACCCCAAGGTTTCTGCATCAGCCCTACTTGTCCTTGCAGTGTAAGCCTACCACAGATTCCTAAACACTTCTCAGCTGAAGTAGTTTGGCCTTTGAACTCTCTTCCTATCAGTGATGGTTTGTTTTGTCAAATGACAATGAGCAAGCCAAAGCACCGAGGAGACTATTACTGACTGCTGATGTCCTGATGCAGGTTCAAAACCACAAGGAAGGAAGCAGGAATGTCAAGAATTCCAGCATGCCATTAATGATCTAACAAAGTAGCAAAAAGCTATTTAGCTACTGACAGAAGCTGCATGCAGGTGCTGAGTGTTCACCAAATGAGATAAAAGATGGTGCAAGAGTCTAAGAGCTCATTCAGTCCCTTGGCTTTCAAAAGCTATGTTACTGCTATTAGGCCCTGATCCTACAAGTTACAGCAGGCAGACCAACGTTTAAGACCTACCTGCTATGCTAAATTTAAGATCTGGGATCTTAAAAATTACTTCAAGCAGTTTTCTTCATTCTTCTGGAGATCTGGTCACTCGCTTTAAAGGCAATTTATGAGCCTTTGTTTGAGTTTGAATATCAAATTAGCACATGGATATACATTACCTCCTACGCTTTTTTATTCACAAAACAGCTGTCAGGAATTTTTCTGAGGAAACGTTTTTCAGCAGAAAATATTGAAACTGAAATTGCTTTGGGTTTTCAATTGTTCTGTGACCTCCAGTTTTCACTCTATTCTTAAAATAAAATCCTAATCTCTTCAATTTAAGTTCCTTCAAGTGCTAAAGTTTACCATTTTTTTGTAGCTAATATGGTGTTTCAGCTATACCTACGTAATGATAAACAATGGCTCTGAAACTCAGCATGGTAACTGATGTGAGACCTATCACAGAGATCTGGGCTTGTCAACCACAGAATTTTTCTCAAGACATTTCCTCAGCCCCAGGAGTAAGAATTGTGCACTTTAAGTAGCCCGTCCTTCTATTTGCAGGACCAACTCTCAAGTGCATGGCAGTGACTGCTTATGCAGAGTGGGTGATATAGGAATTGAGACATGAAATTAGACAATACTGAGTGATCATTGGGCTCAAGTTCAACTTCCACCTTTGTATATCTCTGCACAGTATTGGTTTGATCCACTACATGTATTCATTTTATTCTTTCAATTTCAAGAATTTTGCAATTAAATCTGAATTCTGTGCTCAAGAGACAAATGAAAGCTTTGTTTATCCAACTCAGCTAAAGACTACCCAGAAGTGCAGACCCCTTTTGCTGTACTGCTTCAACTTTTCTTATTGGCTTTTGAAAGAGTTATATCTGCAAAGAGAGCATGGTTTGTTTTCCACATAGGTTATAACATTAGCCTAGTTCCTGCAGCTACCATTGAGAAAGTCAGTTATATCTGCTATCCCAGGCATATGGTGTACAGGGACCGCTAAATTCTTTTTTAAAGCCATCTTAACTTTTAGCCAATTCCACCATCAGGCACTCTCAGCCTGTTATCACATGACTACCAGATTCATGGCCAAGACTGACTCTATATAGTCTCTGAAATCCTGTTTAAAAGACCAGTACCCACCATTCAGCTTCAATACTCAAGTTCTTACTCACAGGCCACACTTACTGGATGAATTAATAGTGGCTGGCAGCTAAAAGTGTTACCTGTTTTATCTGGAAAAAAAATGGAGGATGTTGAACTCTGCATGGGCATAAGTAACATTCAAAATTATGGCCACCTGGCAATAAGCCTCTTGCTTCTTATAAATATTATCAACAACATTTAAACAACATTAACTTACAGATCATCAGGACAATTGCTTGGAGATTCCAGCCTTCCTCCTGATAGTACATGGTGTAAAACTTCTGTATTGGAGAAACCTGGATATGGTTGTTGACCCAAAGTTAATGTTTCCCATACTATGACTCCAAAAGCCCTAAGAAACACCAATAAAAAATTTTAATTACCACAGTCATCATAAAAATCTCCCTATCATCAGCTAAAATGTCTCTAACCTAATATTAAGACTCAGTTAGAAAAACTAGGAGTAAAAAGTTTTAATTTTTTATTAAATAATTCTTATGTCCTTAAACCAGCCTCTTGAATAGCTAAAAGAAATGCGTAGAACTGACACTTTTGCAGACTCACTGAGATACAGTTTAGAAGACACTAAGTGCCACAGCTTCCCTGGGCAACACTCTGATTGAGCATGTCCTCACTTAAGTGTTTAGAAATCTCTAGAGGTGTCCTTGGAAATGGTGAGAGACAAGTTCCCCTAAGCACCACTCACAAAGCAATCAGCACCTCATTTGGTTTGGCACAGAGCACTAAATTACTTGCTTAGATAAATGTAAGAGTGGCAGTCAAATGGATGGGCTGTGGGCTGAGGATTTGGACAAGATTGGTGAGCTATAGCCCACCATGAATACCTATGGCTACAGGAATCTAAACTTGTGTGAATCTCAGGTTTAATGGATCTAGTCTGGTTTGGGTTTTTCCATGTCTCCTGACAGTGGGCCTCTGCGGCTTCACCATAAACTCAAACTCACCCAAAGACACACTTTAAGTAAACCTCCATAACAAAGTACTGTGACCTGCCACTGACGATGCTGATAAATTTGGGCTTCAAAATAAAGTCACCAGAAGAGGGTGATACAATAAGGGGAAAGTATTTGGCTGTAGGAAGTAAATGCCAATTAACCTAATGGAAACCAAAATGGAACAGTATGCAAGTAGTCAATTCACTGCCCAATCAAGCAAAAACCACATTGTGGCCCTAGTACAAAATTATTTGATTGAGTGACACTAGTTCTTTTCAGGCAGAATCCAAAGCTAGAGCTCAAAGCATTAAGAATAAGCATTATTCTTAATATCATATTCTTAATAAAAGCATTAAATATAGCCGTGCAGGTACTGTCATGGTGCCAAACTATTCATTAGCTCATTAAATGTCGCTTAGGGGGAAATCTGTCTTAGCCTAAAAATTATTAGAGATGTCAGTATGCAACTTTATCATTCCCCTTGTAAACCAATATTTTCTTACTGTGGGATTTAGTATGATCATTCCCACAGCTGTGTGGCTGCAATAACTCACCAGACATCAGAGCGATTTGTAAAGACGCCATCAATAAGGCTTTCAGGAGCCATCCATCTGACAGGGAGTAGGCCCTCTCCTCTTTTCCTGTAATAATCATTTTTATAGATATCTCTGGCAAGTCCAAAATCACCAATCTTTACTACCCGGGAGGAGCTCTCATATTCCTTTTCAGACACAAGGCAGTTGCGAGCAGCCAGGTCCCTGATTTGTAAGGCAGAAACAAGAAGATGGCATTAACATTGTAGAATAACTCAGGTCATAAGGGGCCTCTGGAGATCATGTGGTTTACCCGCTCTTTAGAGCAGCGCCAACCTCGAGGTCGGATCAAGTGGCTTAGGGCTCCATCAGGTTAAGTTTTGCATGTCTTCAAGACTGGACATAACACAGGCTCCCTGGACAACCTGTTCCAGTGATTGATCCTGCACAATGTGAATAATATTCTCTAATTTCCCTTGTAACTTCTGCTTGTTTCTTCTCATTTTTAACCTGTACAGTTCTGAGAAGAGTTTGGTTCTGTGTCCTCTACAGCTACCCATTAGGCAGATGAAGACAGTAAATGATCTCCCCATTTGCCCCCTTCTCTTTGTTGTACAGGATATGATTCTTGCCTAGGGTGCAATGAGTCCTGGATTCAGGTCTTAGAGTAGACAGACCACCATTTTGTGAGAGAATTGTAGGTGATTTCAGCAGAAAAGCACAACATTAAATTTTACTCCAGTGCTCTCAACTTCCCTGTTTCATTGTGACATCTTTCTAGGCATTTTTTTGCCTGGTAAGATAATTAGTCTCAATATTGTGGGTAAACCTTGGAAGAATAAGGAAATAAGTTCTGTACCTGTGTATAAAATGCATTTTCTCTAAATAGACACAGCCTTTGCAAATATCCATACATATGTCCAAGAGGTCAGTCACTGTCAGTAAGGGACTCTGGAGCTACAAGAAACAAAGACAGAAGTTAGACACATCTTCCAGCTTTACAAACTCAGAATGACAACCTCCCTATGTAGGTTGGTATTGCTTCCTCATTTGAAATGTGTAGGATTTTTCCAAAACATGCAAAGCACAGGTTCAAAACCTCTGTATGCCAATAGAGTGAATGTCAATCACCAGCAGGGTAAACTGCCAAATCACTGCACTGCAAGGCAGGTGAACACATCCTGGTCTTTCATTTGGGGCTAAGAATATCTTTCAGAATTGTTTCTTCACTATAATGGAAGAAATGGGACCCTGAGAATTTCCTCCCACTACCACATCAGGTTTGCTTGCTGCTCTGTTAATCAGTTTAATGTCTTATGCTAGTAGAATACATGTATACACATTTCAATAGAATTCAATACTGAGTGTGGATTTGATCTGATCATGTAAATGAACTAGACAATTGCTATAATGCTATAAAATTTCAGTGTTGAGCACTTTTGTCCTACAGTTCTACCATCCATATTCTTAATCTGCACGCTAACTGTGGTGTGGCAGGTGCACGCGCTCAATGCAAACAGAGCTTCTTGGCTGCTGAAGTGTAGCGGCTCCTGATGGCCTTTGCTATCGGGGCTGCACAGTACTTGGGGCCTTTGGCCCATGGGAGCCGCCACTGACTGCAGGTCAGATTGGGCCCAGGTATAAATGGAGTCCCCTGGGGGAGCCACTGGAGCTCGTCCCCTGGAGCAGCACGCTGCAGTCGAGGACTCTCCCCTTGGGTCAGGACACTGCCCAAGGAAACTCCTCGAGGGGCCTTGAGTCGGTTCGCTGCCCTGAGCAGGTCCTCACTTGTCAGGTGAGTGATAAAGCGTTTTGGGTTGCCATTAAACCCTAGGGAGTGGGGCTTTGTTCTACGTTCTGGGTTGTCATTAAACCCTACTGAGTTCTTTGTTCTGCATTTTGGGTTGTCATTAAACCCTAGGAAGTTGTTCTGTTATCCTCTCACAGACATTCAGACCTGTAGTTTGCGGATGGCTGGTTAAATGTGTTAATAATAAATTTTTAATTTTTGGTGGTTGCTTGTTTATTTGAGAGCATCTGTAACATATGGAAAAAAATACTTAAAAACATTTATTCTTTATTATTTTCTCCTCTTTCCTTCTAAAGAATATGAGGATACAGGCACAGGAACAGTATCTTATATGCCTGGACTATGCCTAGCACACTAAGGATATTGCTGCTATTCAAAGACAAAAAAAATCCTTTGAGGCCTAATAGACCAGATACATGACCATCATTGCTTGTGATCACTTTTCAAAGGACTGTTCACAGTATTCATAGAGAGAAACTCAGCAGACATGTCACGACTGAAAACACAATTTTGGTCAGTGATTTAATGATATTCAAACTTCTTCACAGCAACACTAAATGCAAGGTCAGCACTCAACACTGAGGTCCCAGGGCATTAAGGAAAAGCTACGTCAGACCTTGCAGATACAGAAACAGCTGAACACCAGCATGGCCTTTGAGAAAGGGGAAAACAGAGAAACTATGGGCAATTACAGGTTAAAAATTTAAGCTTTGTGGTCTTTACCCTACCTTTTGCTTTCTGGCTCCTCGTAAATAGCTAAGTAGATCTCCTCCTTCCATCAGCTCCAGTATAAGGTATTGAGGTTCATTTAACAGGCACACACCAAGTAACTTCAGAATGTGGGGATGATCAAATTTACTAAAGAGAAGGAAATGACTGTAAGATTACATATGACAAATCCAGCTAGTTGATAGCTGATAAAGTGCATATAGCTGCAAGCAATGAATGAACAGTTTGGCCTTTACAATCCTGCCTCTACCAACAACATGATTTAGTAATTTACAGTGCCTGGATTTGCTCAGCCATGGGGACAGGTCAGGGACATCCTTTCAAAACACAGGCTTACACTGCACTTTGATGGGCACTCTAATGCCTGCATGCGTATTAAAAGCACACTTCATCATATTTCCAGGAAGCAAAGAATATTAGCCAAATGGCAATCCCATCTAGGAATAACATGAATTGCCACCTGTACATTAAAGCTATCTACAGTATTTTAATAGAGTGCTTTTACTAATATATTCACACTAGAACTGCTGATTCAGAGACATGCACAAGAAAAGGTAAAAGCAAAAGGTGCAAAATATGATTTTCACAATTCAGAGGAGAACTGTTACAGTATATTTTCAAAAGAAACAAAACATGCATGAGGAATACTTGCAGATACACTAGTAATTGCTTGTGTGTGTCCAAAAGGACTGGGAGTATAACAGAGCAATCATCACTCTCAGATCTAGCCCTTCTCAAAGAATGAAGAATATTTGCTGCTTCTGTCAATGCCTGTGTTTTTACAGTCACATTTCGTGTGTTAGAAAATGGTTTTCCATCCACACTGCTGTGTGAAAGGATTTGCACCATCAGTCAGAGAAACTTGACTCTATTGGGGGAACGGGTGGTGTCCAAAATACTGTCAAATGCACCAGTGTAAACAAACAAATGAAATGGAGGGACATTTTCCTTCTAACCTCTTTCAATTCACATAATCTTAGGTGTGGGCAAAGACTCTAGCAAAAAGTGTGATTTTCAATTTGACAGTTCCCCCCCTCCGGCCCTAGCACATACCTCTCAGTCAGACAAACCTTGGCACTCTCAAAAACAAAAAGAGGGGAAGAAGCACCTGGCACTTTCCTTAAAGCTCATGCGGCCCTTTCTCCACCGAACTGTCATTCCTTACTTCCCAAGTGATGGAATACACCCAAGTATTTGCTCCATATATATATATATATATATATATACACACACACACATACACAAATGACTCACCAATAACCAATACCAAATGACTTTTCAAAATACAGACAATTCCATTTCCCCATTGCTGCATAGCAATAATAGAAGAAACAAATAGTCCTCACTTAACTGGGACAGTACACATAACAGTACAATCCAAATTTTAATGAACTTCCAAAAAGGCAAGAAAATAAAAGTTGCATTCAAATATCTAACATTAAGGTTTGTAAATAATCAGGTCCACTTATTTTCCCTTTCTGCCCTTGGTTTCATTTATGAGACCTTACAAGTGAACATCAAGAAAAATCATTAAACCCTTCATGAGGGAACTAAATCATTCTTTTTTTCACATTTAAAAAAAAAAAAAAAAAAAAAAAGAAAGATTTAAAGCATATAAAACATACTAATTTTTTTATTATTGTTTAATGACTACTGGTAACATATAATATTTAATCTTTTCCATTATCTTCATTTCTGTGTCTCATTGTACTGGTATACATATGGGCCCACATTAGTGTTTATATATAAATGTAATAATTTACAATTATATAGTTTTCCAGGATTTCTGGTTTTGGATTTTTAGCTGCACCAAGAAAAGAGAATTGGGGAAACTTCTGAGACTTTATTTATGGATGCATATAATTTCCATACTACACAGAAAAGAGACCTTAACTGGGTTTATGACTGCTAGGTAGACTGAAGCTAAATTGTAGGAAGTTTATGCACAACACTTACTCTTCGTCATTAATTTACACTTTAATGACATGGTTCCATTTTTGTTTTCACAAGCCTCTTACCTCACTCAATGTACAGTGTGTAGAAAAAGGCAAAAAATACAAGATATTTTCTTAAAAATTTGTAAACACAAAAAGAATTCTGTGAAAACCAATTTTAAATTTAATAACACTCAGTTTCCTGTTCAGGATATAAAATAATTAATTTCTCAGAAGATTCTTCTGATTCTGCACTCATGAAATAGGTCAGAGAAGTGCAGAAGCACATCTGAAAACTAAACCACACTCTCAGTCTTATATTACCAGCTGAAAACTTCAGCTAAACTTCTACTTGTTTCTGTGGAGGCTCTGGAAAACCAGATTTCTAGCTGACACACAGACCTTTCTATGTGAAATTCTCACACTGGTGACACATGTATTATTCTTCTGAGTTTACCTCAATAGTAGAGGTATGTGGCAGCCTCTAGTGGTAAGTATGCACAATTTTAAAAGCCAATTTCCACAGTAAGCTGAAACTTCAAGGCATCAGCTGGTTTTGATATGTTTATTTTGGTAAAATGGGAATGTTGCCCAGTTGCTTTTAACAACCAACATAGTTTTAAGGGAGCAAAGATACATCACTCCAAACCCTGATAAATCCATAATATGAGCATACTGAATTGGCAGTCTATGTCTTAAATTTTGCTGATCAGTTTTATGGCTTTATTTTCATAAGACTCATCCACAGTGTTTTATTTTTCTAGCAGAAACAGGAGAACACCCCAAAAATGCCACAGTAATTTGTTTAGAGGAAAGCATTGCTTTCATTCCTCTTGAAGGCCACCACCCTCACATGATACTGGCTTATGAAGGCTCCCCAGTGGCAAAACTGTCCCTACCTCATTAAGTGTGCCTCCTTCAAGAATTCACTCTTCTCGTTGTCTGTCGCACCCTTCTTCAAAGTCTACTCAGCAGAAAACAAAAGTGTAATAACATTTGGTTCACCAATACTGTTATCACATAGCTCTCAAGTAAAGCAGACATAGACATGCCATAAATGCACATTATTTTCCAGCAATCATTACAAGGATATGGGCTCAGCTTTAAGTTACTTGCAAGAAATACTACAAGCAAATAGCCAAATCTATCAACACCTCTTTCTGTAGTATAAACTCTGAGTCAAATCTCTCTGCCCATCCCATTCTGTTGCCAGAGAAATACACAACTGTGATTACCTTGACTGCTACTTTGGATTCTCCACTTCCATCTGCCAGGATATCTGCTGCAGTCCCTTCATACACCTCTCCAAATGCTCCACTTCCTAACAATTTATGTAAGTTCAATTTGTCCCGAGGGAAAGTTGGCAATGATTCGATCTCTGCTTGAGAAGGAAGAGTGCTACAAAACAGCAACACTAGTCACTTCTTCTTACCTAAGAATGTTTGAAATGTTATTAAAATTCTTCCTCAAATGAATCTGTCATGATTTGTCTCATCAGATACATTTAAGGGGAGCTCAGGTGAAGCCTGGATGTCTTGAAAGCTATTGGAAAACACCAGGTCTTCTTCCTTTCCCGTGCACTTTGTTTCTTGCCAATGTGAACGTGCAGGGTGGGCTAGGGGCAATCCAGGACAGGGTGCATGCCAGGTAGCCAGCATGGCAGGGCATACTTCAGAGCAGACCTGCCCTGCAGTGCAGATGCAGCCCTTAACTCCACCTTGAGGTATCAGGGATTAGTGCACTGGTGACAGTACAGGCAAGCCCTCTTTTAGATGTTTTTGTCCTGAAAATACATTTGCTCCAAGGACATACCTTACAGCATAACAGGCATTGGCTAGTCCCACTGTCTCAACCATCCCCCTGAGTCGAGCTAATTCTTTATCTTCCTTGATAAACACTATCTGTCCAGGCAAGGCCTTATTTCTGGATTTCCATCTTTGGTGCCATACTGGAACAGAAAAACAGACCATCAGATATTTCACTCTGAGAGGATCCCAGCATGTGAGCAGGCTGAAAGGCTACAGTTTTTTTTGTTATTCTGTTCAATATGGCTCCCCAGCAGCTCACATAAGCAAGATGTTTCCATCTGGCCACCATCTTTTTCCCACAAAACACAGACAATTTCTCCTTGAATTGTGAAATCAGTCAAGCATGCACTTCTGTATGTGGCCCAAAGGTCTGCTGCTGTATCCCAGGGACAGGATGAGGTGTGAGAGGGCAGGACCATAACACGTGGACATCTACATCTCAGGGTAATCTCTACATCCTTTCTTCAGGGACAAAGCTTAAGAGGAAAAAAATGGGACCCTTCGGTGTACAAATGAAGTACCCAACCTGAGACTTATAAGGTACAAGTTTTTATAAGGATACACGGGAACATCAGAGTTCTTTCAGCATTCCTGTGCTCTCCCTGTAGGGAATCAACAGCAAGAAATGCCTGAGAATGGAGTGAATTGGTATCCTATCCTTGATACTGAAGGCATAACCAGACATCTAGAGGGCCTCAAAGGATGACAGTATAAATTCCTGCCCAGGGATTGCTCAGAATTTCCCTAAACCTGAAGGTCGATCATCTCCTGCCATGTGAACTACCTTTTACTGAGGCCTGGCAAAGCAAGGATATCCAAAATCTCAGACACATACCAAAACCAAATAGCATGACCACAGTCAAGCCCAGAACAATGGTTCCAATCACAGCAGCAGTGGCAATGATGGTGTCTGGAGAGATCATAGTATCTGTTAAATAAAGGAAGAATATTGGTTAATGACTGTGTATACTAATTATATCAGTCCTGTGGAGCTGAGCAAACCTGAGAGAACCCTTGAGCTGCCTACTGTGTAAATCTCTTCCTCTGCACAAAGCTCTCTTGTAGGCTGTATGTAGATGTCTACATTTGGTCAGACTAATCCTCCTCCCCCAGCTCTGAGCCATCATTCCTCTGGTGATGATCTACTGCATACATGGGAAGAGAAAACGCAGAATGGTTTGACCACTCAAGGTGAGATTTCCAAAAACACCTACAGACTGTAGGTCTAACGTTCTGGCTGAAGGCAAGAAGTAATCCTTACATCCTTACCCACTTTAGGATCTTGTCTTTATTTCAAGAATCATGCATGATGTAGAGTGCAGGGTCACAGAGATAAACAAGTAGAAATCAGCAGAAGCAAATTTCGGCCCATTGTTCCATGTAAAAGAGTCTGGATGAGCACTAAGAGCTGGGATTATCATATCAATCTCACCATTCATTACCTCTTAGACACATTACCTGTGCAGCAACATCATTATTGAAACAGAAGGTCTCTCTTCATAAATTTGTATAATTATTCTGAATTTAAAAATTGATTAACAGAGTAAGAAAGTACAGGACATACCTTCACCCAAAATTATATCCTCGCTTGTGTCACTGTATTCACCAAGTCCCAGCAGATTTGCAGCTGCTGCTCTGAACTGGAAAGTTCCTTCTAAGTTCTTAGCCTTCCATATGCAAATACTGTCACAGGAGCCATTGTAAACCACCTCCCACAAGGACTTCACTTTGCTGGTGTTGTCAGACTTCTTCCTGCAGTGGGCACAGCAAAATAACACAGGTATGTCATTAATGCAGTGAGAGCAGTTTACTGCTTTCCCCCCACTTCTTCGCTTCAGTTCCATGGCCTTCATAGCATCTCTCTGCCTGCATGAAAGTTCAGTCTGGTCATGGAGGTTGTACCATGCCATTTCAGCAGTGCTAGGAATAACACATCTTTAGCTTGGCATTGGAAATGAAATGCTAGAATGTTTTAGACATAAAATGTCCCATCACTCTTCCACCTGTTTCAGTGTACATCTCACGGCCAAGATTTCAAAGCATACTTATTTAGCTTTCATAAAAAAATAAACATTTATTTTTGTGTCTTGTTAGAGGTTTTTGCTTTCCTGAGCCCAGAGTAATTCAGTGGCTCTTGTGCATCAAGTTTCACAAGCTAAACAGGAAGCAAGTCATTGGCAGTGAAGACACAATTCTTTAGCTAGCCAGTTTCCCATAGTATCTGCTGACTGCTGGGTATATTTGTTCCTTTCCCCATTGGACTGAGATTGATTGCTCACAATAAATTCAGAGCTGATTATTCACCAACCAAAAGAAGACCATGTATTTAAACTTGAAAGGCCATATATGAAATATCATTTCATATCACACAAGACTAATATTTCATGTGAAATGACCTTCATGAGCATGTCAATCATTCTCCCAACACACTTCAATGCAGAAAAAAGGTAAAACACTTCTAAACCAGAAAGACTGGGCAAAATTATATGTTCAGGTCCTTGGTGTGTCCCTGACAGAGTTGTATGAATACCAGGGGTTGTTTCAAAAGGCTATGCAAATATTTTGTAGAATACTGTGCAATAGACTTAACATTTTTCTGTCATTTGGTGCAAAAGGATCATGAGGCTCAAAGTGAAATTTAGTCAAAAACATCAACATGTGCACATTCAAACTGCAGGACAAAAGCTTATTTTATTTAAAAACAAAACAAACCAAAAACCAAACCAACAAAAGAACTCCCCAAAAACCTTAGAGATGTGTTATGATTCCAGAGATGAATAAGAAGCTGGAGCCTGGAGAACACAGCAGCTATTATAATACACAGCCCTGACACAGGCCAAGGGACTGTCCTTTCTTTATCCGTCCACAGCAAGCCAGGTACAAACTGGCTGTTGGCATATTAAAATTATTGTGGTCTCATAGCATGCAGGTCAGTGCTGCTGTACACTCACAGAACTCTATGGAGGAAGCTTACAGCACCAGGAAAATATGTCTGGGTGAAAACTTATACAGGTAAAGTATGCCCAGCTCCACAGCGCTGTCAGTCCTTAGCTTTCCTAAGCACAGAGTTAACTGAGCAAAAAGAAATAATAGCTGAGTTTAAAACATTGCTTTCCTCCATCAGGCCCAGTTTCAAACAATGTCAGAGGAATATCTCAGAAAATGGACTCTCCTCATTTTTAAATAATGCATTAATCAAGCCTTGCACTGGCTGCTTTGAACAGACTCCTCCAGAGTCATGGTCAAATAATGATGTTTCAAAGTCACTACACACAGCAGTATACTCTAACCTGTCCATTCAGCCCTTCCAATGCCAGTGCAGGAATAAGTGTGAACTGGCACTCTATAGATGCCTAATGAGTGTGACATGTATAGTCCAGGCAACCTGTACTTGATGACAGAGCGCTTTAAATATTATCTAGTCATCCCATGTCAGTGGGAATACTTTATGATTTTTTCTGGCAACTTTGTAACATCTTTTCATGAGTCCCCTGAACACTAAGACATTTCTATATATATTTTAGCCAAAAAATACATACTACATGCTTGAAATCTGTGACTTGAAAATATCTCCAAATCTTCTTCTACTTCATGAACACATATCCAAACATATCCCTGTATTTCAGGGTTGACTGGAAGTGTTGTTAGTATATATTTCTTTCTAAGTTTTACAGGAATTCCTGGAAATGATGGCTATTAATTTACCCAAGAAAGACATCCCATGATAAGGCCATTTGCATCATAGATAATTCACTCTTCCCATCAGAGCCAAACTAAAAGCCCCTGCACATCCAGATTTGTTCTGGGCTGCTCCCTATGGGAAGAGTGCCTGCATGCATTGCTTACCTGCTTTCTAAGATGTAGTAGGTCAGGTTGCTTCCATTGTCATCAGCCTTTTCCCACTGTACAGAGTTTTCAGTGTCCTCTGCTCTTTTTGGAACTCCTGGCTTACTGGGAACACCAGCTTAGGCCAAATGGGGAAAGAAACAGATCTCTTAAAATGTATTTATAGCAAAACAAAAGGCTAACAGGCACAGAGAAAAATTTAGATGTGCACATGGGTGTTTAGACATACAAAAGAATGAAGGATCTATATCAGTAATTCCCATGGCGAATGAATCTTTGGCCTTCTCTTTGCAATGGACACATTTCAAAATTTTCATTCACATGCGGCCCTTTACCAGTAGTTATGGGTTTACATGCATACAGGCATTTCATTTTGGTTTCCCTCACTCTTTTCCTCTTCTCCACTTGGAAGTGAACCTATTTTTTTTCTCCCTATTACTTTTGCAGATATGGTAATGTGTTACTTATTTTTCAAACATACACAACTATTGGCTCTGAGTATAAGAAAATTGCCTGTTAAATTTTACAAAATACTGTGTTTGAATATTCATGTCCTAAAGAGTCTTAAAATCTTGTTAACCTACATTAAGTCCTTACCTGTAGTTTTAAAGCTTGTTGAAGAAGAAGTGCTTTTCACTCCTGTAACATAAACTACTGTTACTCTTACAAAGTAGCTGGTTGAAGGAAGAGTTCCTGTGAGATTGCATGTGTAAATGAGATCTGCTGTGCACGTAGTACTTGCAGGAGAAAACCAGTCACTTTTTGTTTGCCACTAGAAAGGAAAAACATCACTGTAGTCAACTTTCTTGCTTGTTCTATTCCTGGGTAGACTAACTACTTTGATATCATAGGGGAGAGATTAAACACATGTTGCTTCAATTACAGGGCTTTGTCCTCTCAGAGACCAAGGACTCAAAACTTAAGTTTTTTCCCTAGTTTTCAGGAGGCGTACAAGTCTTGGCAGCCACAAAGGACAACAGATTAAGTGACCCCTTTGCATAGTCAAAAGGAGCCTTCCCCTTGCTCATCTCTGTGCAGCTTGTATTTCTGGATCACCATAACGTGCCTGTGAGTTCAGCTTGCTGTCATGTAATTGAAAGGAGACGATTTAATAGAATTGTGCTATGACATTTGTTTTAGAGCAGGGAAATGTTTGGTGTAGGCCTGATGAATCTGATTATCTATATTAAGGAATCTAAGTGATCCAGTTTAGCACATGACATTTTCTGTGTCCGGTGGTCCAGACATTAAAGTCTGAAACTTCCATCCATGCTGCTGTCACTGCAGCATTTACTTCTGCAGCCTGTACTACTGGACCTGTTTTTCTCTCCATCATTTTCTCCTAACCTATCACAGGCAAATAAAATTCAGATACTAGGTTGTAGCTGATATTTAATGAGGAAAACCCTTTTCTTCTCCTCCTTGTGGAGAGCAGACATAAGATTTGTCGCTAAAAGCCAGGTTGGGGGAGGGCAGTGAGGAAAAAGGGAGGGGACTCTACTGAAACAGGAGAGCAGGGAGGAATTCTGGTGGGGTCATCCAGGATGTCCTTTGGCACTATGGAGTACTAAATGCTACAGCTGCACTCCTTCTTGTTCCTGGCAAACACTGCCTCTATCCTGCCCCTTCTGAGCCACTAAGACTGACATCACCATGCCCAAATTATCCACTGAGACTCTTCATATGCATCCTGCCACCCTGTCCTGCTCACCAGGACAGCATGGGTTAAATTTGCTCTAATCTGGAAAAAAACCTAAGGGGCATTTTTACCTTACACAGCTCAAACCAGAAGCTAGTTTCATTGATGTGCAGAGGAGGTCTCCATTCTAGCTGAAAGCTGGTATTTCTGGGAACTATGTTGACAGGTGCAAGTGGAGTCTCAAAAGTTTTTGCAATAACAGGGACACTTTCAGAAAACCAGTTCTCGTTGGGATGAAAAGCAAGAACCTAGTAAAGAAACAGATAAACTGTACAGTACCAGACCACTTGGAAAGGTGGCTTTAGCAGCTCCAAGTGTTTGGAAGACTAGCTGTTTTGTAGATATAGGTGTAGGAAGATTTTGAGACTCACAGCTGCAGCATTACACATCTTCAGGCTGAAAGTTCATGGCCTAGAGTCCCCTTCCTCAGAGACTCTTCTTAGTTTCTCATTTCATCTTTATACCAAGATTCTTCTCCTTCTAGACCTTTGTTAAATACCACACACTCTTACACAGGCATGCAAATGTCACATCACATGCTAGGCAGTGTTTTAGGACCACAAAAACCCAAGGTGAGGAAGTGCCTTAGCACACTGGCTTCCACTAAGCCACAATCAAGTATGACCTCTATTTGGGTATGCATACTTACATACATTCATATAGGTATATGGGTACGTGTGTATATATGTATTCCCCATTATACCATCCAAATTATTAACAAAAGCACAAAATCAAATTAAGACCAGAACAGATCCCCTCCAGTCATTAGCTGAATGTTGTCCCAGCCCACACATGAACTGTGAAAGCACCCAGTATTGGTGATGTATCCAGTGTACGTTCTGCAGACAGCATGTTTACTTGGTTGCTTTTGAAAATCTCATTCTGGTGATAGTCCTGCTGTCCAGATACATCATTTATTATTTTCCTTTTAACCTTTCATCTGTAAATGGAGCAGCAGTGTGTTTTAGTCTTACAAATCCACATTGGACATTTTTATTCCTCTGTTATCCTCTCAATGCTTGTATACCAATTGTTTACCATTTGGTCCTAATATACTTCTAATAATGCCTATATATGTTCTAATATAGTCCTAGTAAGACTGTATATGTCCTTAAAATAACTCCAGGTACTGAAGTTACATCAAGTGGTTTATAATTCCATTTTTGAAGCTAAGTGTCACCTTTTTCTATGCTAGTTCTATAGGACTTGCTCTCTTCCAAAGTTACAGAAGACAGTTGTGAACATCCACAGACTGTTTTTAACAATCTCCTTATGTAGTTTAAGGCCATCAGATGCTGCTGACTTAAATACATATAACTTACATAAGTAGTCTTTAACCTGATCTTTCCTTCTCCTGATCTGTTGTGCTACCATTGGCTTCATGCAGTTGTGTTAAATTTCTAGTCACAGGTCTCCTGTTTCTAAAAACTAAACAAAAAAAGCACTAGATACTGCAATCTACTTTTTGTCATCTTCTTCAGCATACTAACAGACCCTTCCTAACTGCCTTTTTAGTCCTTGCTACTTTGAACTCCTTTGGTTCCTCCACCTTCTTGATTTTGTCTTTATGCTAAGTTACTCTTTTCTGCTCGTTCTTACAGGCAGGTAATACTGGCATTACTTTAGGATGGTACTCCCACTGGCCCTGGCTGTTCAAAAATCCTTGCTCTGTGAGTCTGACAGCAGGGGTGGCAGTTGGACTGATGTGTCTTCCCCTCAATTTTCACCATTCATAGTCCAGTATAACTACAGAAGCCACCAAAGCTGTTGTGCAATGCTGACGTTGGAGACCTTATGAACTGTAGCAGCTGGGGGATGGATATCTCATTCTGCTGCTTCTGCTAGCTATCCTGAGGCAGGCCTATTATTATATTTCTTTTTTCTATAAATTTCCTATTTCAATATGGTAGATCAAAAGTCTAGATCTTCCTCTGCCCATGACTTTCCTGGACAGTGGAAGAAACTACTTCTTCTATTGCACTGACAGCACCATATTTCAACAAAATCCCAAATCAGAGAGTTTGCAACCACCCTTCAATATCCTTGTTTACAGAAATTTTCTTCAAAGACCACTAAACAGCCAAGCCCCTACTTGCATTTTTAAGTTCTCTGCATTTGTTAAAGGGTCAACATTGATATATTGCTCTTGTTGTGACCTTTGCATGCATATTTTATAATATACTTCTATATAAAATGTGACTGCTGCAAGACAGAATCGGGCAACTATTAATTCAGTCATCACCTATATTTCTATGGATATATTAGACACCTTTTGGTTTATTGAACTAAGAATTTTTGTTTTTTTTTCTAAATGAAAAGTTAGTTATTAAAGGAAAAGCAGCAATTGGCAAAATGGCTGAGTCTGCTCTTGATATAATATATAGGCGTTTCCCCTTTATGAAAGTTTCAGATATGTTGCTTTCCTGAGAAAAGCCTTTATATTTTGGCCATGACCCATTTTCACTCACATAGCCCTGTTGATTGCACTTCAACTAGTCCTTCACAAGCAGGTCAAAGTTCCAGGCATCCTTCTTTGAGAATAGAGAATACTCATAATTTGACCCTGTCTTAACATGTTACATCAGGTATCAGGGCAATAACAGCAAGTTTGCAGCAGAAACTCTTATTTACTCTTGAGATCTGTGATGTGCTCCCCAAATAGAAAAGATCTCAGTTCTAAGGATTTAATATGAACAACCCATGTAGAAATAAACTGTGATGTTTAATTTTCTTTAAGACTAAAGGACTGAGAGAAGTCTGCCAAGTTTTGAACTCACATTTTCAAAACACACATATAGCTTTACAGAATAGCAGTCTAAAGATTTGCAGGCTAGGGAACAAACAGGTAAAACTGTTTGTATTTATACCTTGAATAAATAGTTTGTTCCAGACTGGAGCCCACTAACAGACCAGGCAAGTGTCCCATTTGGAAATTCACTTTTTTGCAAGGGTGTCTCTGGGACAGGAGGTAATAAATTGACAGAGATTTGATAGCGGATGGATTCTAGAGGTCCATTTGGCTTCAGAGGTTCACTCCAAGATATGTTGATGGTGGTGTCAGACAAAACCACTGTCTTAATGGAATCAACTGCCTCTGGTACTGAAACAGAAAAATTAATCTTCTTTTAGGTACAGATCTCACTAGAGGTTTGTTTTATTTTTAGAGAAGTCAAGAAATGTCACTGAGGAAAGAAAAAAAGTATGTAAGCCTATGAATATTTACAGGACTGACACTCTACACATGTAAAACATTCTTGTATAGTCAGGCAGACGCAGACAAGCTCAAAATATTTTTAGGGAATTTTTTAGTATCTCCTTGGCTATCCTACCATGCAAGTAGACAGAAACCCCCCAGCTGCTGTCCTATACCTCTACCCTTATAGGTGTATCACTGAATTCCTGCTCTCTCTTAGTTTCCTAATCAAGATCTCAGATGTGAGTTTAATATGATGCTTACTTGGATATGCACTAAAAACAGTACTCATGCACTATTTCAATTAGAAAGTCTTTTCTTGAACACAAAAGTCTGAAGGAAAAAATCCAAAACTAATCATTGCTTGCCATCACCTACAATTTTGCTCATAAATATATGGCCTGGCTGAGCTGTGTAAGCAAGAAACTGGGTGGCTGGTCTGATGTCCACGCCAGCTGGTTACTCACTAATTGTTCTGGAAAAATCAGTTCTTCCTTTGAAGCTTTGAGATCACAGACTTTGAAATGGTATATAGCATGCCCCAACTCTGCATCAGCTCTTTTTTCCTACTGAACTGTCCAGATAGGCATAAATTCATTACACTATCTATGTTCCAAATATATCATAATGATGGGTACATATGCGGTAATTTATGCCCTAATAGCAAATTGCAGATTATTTAAATGAAATGTGCAGAAAGTAGACTCGTAAAGAAGACAAATATCTCATTTCACTAGCTAAACGTATGTGGAGTAAGAGTGACACTCTGTGGCAAGAGCAATGCATTAATTTTTCCAAGTTGTCTTCCTTTTTTTTCCCCTCTATCTTGCTATTTGTTGGAAAGTGCAAATTAATCCAAGCTTCTTTCATTTTGTTACGGAGTTGAGATAAAGACAGAGGGAATTTACACAGCTTCAGAGGTGTGAAATAGTGTACACACTTCAAGAGGCTCTAGCAGCATCTGATTACAATTTAAACTAGCAGTTACATTCATGAAATTGAGAACATAAGTGCCAGGACACATATACATTCTGTTTACAGCTGGTTGGGAATTTTTCAAAAAATTGTGAAAAGCTCTGAATTTTGATACAAATACATATTAAAAATGCTCAGGGTTTGAGGTCTGGTTTGGTTTTGTTGTTTTTTTTTTTTTATCTAGGACTTTATTTTGATCCCGACATTTTGTTTTGCGTCAACTAGAGAAGCTCCTTCTGAGTTTCATGTTTCATTTTAACTTGAGACTGAAAAATTCCATTTCAGTGGAGCAACCCAGTCTCCCATTTCATATGTTACCTTTATATTTCACCACTGAAAGTGTACATTGCTGCAGGATGGCTCAGTTTATCATACAAAGAAGCAATGGTGTGAATTCTTGCCACATACCAGTGGCATTCAATCTTACTCAATCAGCATCACAGAAATTTTATAATATGGATGTGGATTCACATGCAAAGAATTGAAATCTACTTACTATAAACCAGCTTTTCTTATTTTTGTCATAGACTCCTTAGGAATATGCTCATAGCATTCAGAGATCCACGCAGAATGAGACCCTATTTGCTTGACGTTGCAGATGCTAAGAGATCTGACTGTTAAGAGGAAACAGCATGGTTGGAAGAGAACTTCCAAAGTATAGCTTTTCTGGATCCCAAAAGAAGAGTGAAGTGTGTCTGCACCTTTTGTTCCACTTTCACTTGAAATGTGAAAAGAGGTTCATTTTCTTAAGGAGAAAAATGTGACTGCTCCCAGAACAAAAAACAAGGAATGATCTGTGCATAAGAGGAGCCATTGGCAGCTCACAGGTGATGCTCTCCTGTGAACAATGGTGGCAAAAAGAGGGGTTATTTGTTCTGTGAATGAGACTTTAAAGAAATCACAGAGTGCATCCCCAAGAAAAGAAGAAAGGAAATCAGGACCCCTGGCACCTACTTGTAGCCAGCTATTCTGGATAAAATATTTCCTTGGGGCACAATTGATCAGTAAGGGAAAGAGACATTCAGACAAGTAAGAAAAACACAGTGGTGGCAGTGCTTCTTCAATTCCAGTTGCTTCAGCACCTTCTGAAGCAGTCAAAAGCCAAGCAGAGATAAAGAGAGAGAAGGGGAAACCTTAGGATTCCTGCTGTGGTGCCCTAGCTGCATGTCACAGTAATATCTGCATAGCTGCACAATCTGCACAGCTGTATGTCAGCTACAGCCAGCCCTGCTGTAGCTGGGTTAAGTGACCTGATGCCCAAGGACTAGATGCTACTGTGCCTCTCAATTTCATTCCCTCGCCCTCTCTCAGAGAAGAACTGCTCCAACTCTGAAGGACAAGAGATAGGCAGGAAAACTAGTAAAGGTATGGGCTATAGCATTCCCACTTCACTGCAGGTTTAACAGTAAGCATCCCTAGGTGCCATCTTCCTGGTCTTTCCTGCAAAACACAAACAGGCTTCCATGTAGGCTTGGCTATAATTCTGCCTTGCTGACTTGGGTATTATGAGAGGTGCCTGATGGCTCTGCAAGTGATAAATTTGTGTGGATCAAGCTGATGCTGGCTGGTGACACCAGGCACAATAAATGGAGCACAGATGCAGAGCAAATCTGACACAGCACAAGAGCAAAGAGGTGTTATGTGTGCTACAGGGAATAGCCAGCTCTCATAGTTTTCCATGTTTTCATCAAGTGAGTCCAGCAACGTCAATCCAAGGATGAGAAAATTATATGAAGAGCAGTGCAAAGGCAACTCCTCATGAAGACAAATGCAAGAACACATACACATGCAAAACAAAAAGTGCTGAGCAAGATACTTCTATTGGGTTAGGTTGCAAGCCAAGACAACACATGCAAAATCATAGCATCCATCTTTGGATGATCCTTTTCCTTCTCAGAGGTAACAAGACCTTCAGGGAAACTGGAGCTGTATCTGCCCTGCAGCTGCAAACAGGTAGACCGAAGCAGGGAATGAGCAGAAGCATCTTCCTGCCCTAATGAAGGTATTTCAAAAACAGGGTCATCCAGCTCAGACTAGAGGTATTCTCAAAGAATAAGGACATCTTGAACTCGGGCTGTCTGTGAATCTCTGTTGCTGTTGTGGCATTTGAGGAAAGCTTCTGGGCCATGTTGTCTTAAAGGACAGATGGGGACATGCTGGCACTCACAGTGGCAGCACCTGGCCTGCATTAAAGTGCAGCAGAGAGTTGTTTCCTCACTATGACATGCTCCAAGTTTCATCAAGTATGGCAAGATGAGCGGTCAGTAGTTTTGGACTCAGAGGTCTGAACCCACAAACAAAACCTGCATTGATTGTTTCGATTTAGTTAGGGAACTAAGGCAGCATCAGATCTATGTTCTGCAGTGGAAACTCCAGAACAGGGTGGAGAGAATAATTGTGAAGGTAAAGGGTGGAGGATGAATGCAAGATCATAAGAAACAGTAAGAAATATACCAGTGATCAAGCAAACCATAACTTGTTATGGTCAGCTGGATAATCTGTGTGCTGAGTATAGATCCCTCATAGTGTAACACAGGCTACACATCAACAGCAGAACTGTTACAGAAGTCCTCCATCTCTTGTTCTGGAAAATATGCCCTAAATCAACAAGTGTGTTTAACATGACTGAGTTCTCTAAGAGAGCACAGAAGGAAAATTTGTAAAATCATGTACCCAAAGCAGGAAGTGGAGGACTGTTTTCTTGAGCTACATCATCAGGTAATATAGTACACATGTACTATGTGAGGTGAAAACTGGCTTTTATAAACTAGACATGATACAGAAGTACAGGCCCAGCTCCCAAATAATAACCAGCTTGAATAACAAGCTATTTAGAATTTAGATGCTCTTGATCTTGCTTTCTTTTCTCTTTTTTTTTTTTTTTCATTTCTCATTCTTTTTTTTTTCAAAAGAAACTTTGTACTCAAGAGAAAACCTTTAAATTAAAATACAGCTCTCACTTGTGCTGATCTTGTCTCTTATGGACAGCACTATGTGTAGGTTTACCCCCGACGTAGCCTTGGCTTATCATTTTGTGAATGCTTCCTGTTTTTCCAGAAAGTGAGTTGTGCTCCTGTTATCCTTTTCTAGGCTGCAGCTACCTTGTCCCTTAGACCCTGCTATAAGCTCCTGTCCCTGTTCTCTTCCATTGCAACAATAGGACATACCTCATCACAGAGTACAGATGTAGCTCCGCTTAAACACAGTTACATTTGGCTGTCTTGCTGCATTGGGTTTGCATGGCAAGGTTTTGGAAGGGGCAGGGCTACAGTGATGGCTTCGGTGAAAAGCTGCTGGAAGCTTCACCTATGTCTGATAGAGCCAATGCCAGCCAGCTCCAAGATGGACTGCTGCTGCTGGCCAAGGCCAAGCCCATCAGTGATGGTGGTAGCACCTCTGTGATAATGTATTGAAGAAGGGGGGGGAAAAAATGTGCACAACTGCAGCCAGGAGAGAGAAGTAAGAATATGTGAGAGAAACAACTCTGCAGTCACCAGTGTCAGTGCAGAAGGAGGGGCAGGAGGTGCTCCAGGCGCCAGAGCAGAGGTTCCCCTGCAGCCCGTGGTGCAGCCCATGGTGAGGCAGCTGTGCCCTGCAGCCCGTGGGGGTTGGCAGTGGGGCAGATCTCCGCCTGCAGCCCGGGGAGGGCCCCACGCTGGAGCAGGTGGATGTGCCCGGAGGAGCCTGTGACCCCGTGGGAAGCCCACGCTGGAGCAGGCTCCTGGCAGGGCCTGTGGGCACATGGAGAGAGGAGCCCACGCTGGAGCAGGTTTGCTGGCAGGACTTGTGACCCTGTGGGGGACCCATGTGGAGCAGTCTGTTCCTGAGGGACTGCACCCCATGGGAGGGACCCACAGTGGAGCAGTTCATAAAGAACTGTAGCCTGTAGGAAGGACTCATGTTGGAGAAGTTCATGGAAGACTGTCTCCTGTGGGAAGGACCCCACAGTGGAGCAGGGGAAGAGTGTGAGGAGTCCTCCCTCTGAGGATAAGGAGCAGCAGAGGTGATGTGTGATGAACTGACCACAACCCCCATTCCCCATCCCCTGCACCCCTCAGGGGGAGGAGGTAGAGAAATCAGTAAAGTTGAGCCTGGGAAGAAGGGGGGGGGGGGGGGCAAATTTTTTTAAGATTTATTTTCTACTTCTCATTATCCTACTCAGATTTGATTGGTATTAAATTAAACTCACTTTTCCCCAAGTTGAGTCTGTTTTGCTTGTGACAGTAATTGGTGAATGGTCTCCCTGTCCTTAACTCGACCCACAAGCCTTTCATTATATTTTCTCTCCCCTGTCCAGGTGAGGAAGCGAGTGGTAGAACAGTTTTGGTGGGCACCTGGCATCGAGCCAGGGTCAACCCACCACACTTGCCATCATACCTTGGCCTCTTGCCTTCACTCATACCTCTCACCCATTCACTCCCACTGAAGTTTCTTAGCTTCCTTCTGCCATACTTAGATAAGTTCACTGATGTATTTATTTATTTTTAGGTAATCCCTAACCAGTCCACTCTTTGCCCTAAATGACACAGTGAACATTCAAGTTCAAAGCACTACTTCTAGCTTTGATCTTCTAGTGTGAAAGGGACTGAGAAGGGCACATCAAAATGCTTGAAACCAACTGAAAATGTGCTATCTGCATTCAGGCCAAGAGAAGTAAAAACAGAGTGTTGTCTTCTCAGGCTGGTTTACAACAAATCAAGTTTGAATTACCCTAAGAAACAGCAATTATGAGAATAATGTCAAGCTAAGGGTAAAAATCTTAATGCTGAATGAATATATAAGACACATATTTAAACACACGTAACCACATATACATTCAAATGCAACTTATTAAAAATGTGGCCCAAGGCAGAAACTGCAACTGTATAGCCATTTTTAACCATAGTTTACCTTTTCTCAGGAAGCAAATGAGCAAAAGTATTAAAGAATATATACAAGTCTTATGAATCCTACAGATTCATCGTCTGGTTGCCAAAACCTTGTGAAAATCTACACAAGTTACATTTTAAGTGGAAAACTTCTCTGCTTTCTGATTTGCAACCTAAACTTACATACACCTTCCTTTAATTGAGATGAGAACTCTGTTCAAAATCAGAATAAAATGTGAAACAAACCTCCATACAGAGTTGTGCCTATTGTCTCTTTTCCCATAGGCAGCACTTCCTTATCTGAATAGTAGTTTTTCACTGCAATTTTTATGACATAACTTGAAAATGGCTGTAGGTTGTCTATGATGGCTATAGCACCCTGAAATTCCTGTAATTCGAAATCAGATAATAAAGATGTATTCTTAGAAAAGAGACTCATATGTCACAACAATCATCTGTCAATGAAATGAGTGTTAAAAAGTAATACAGTAGTGCTTTTTTATTCTAATACACTTTAGAGTTTCAGAAAGAATGTTAAAACGATAGTTTGGTAATGGGTCACTACAGAAAACACATATCAAAAAACAAGCTGAGGTGTAATTAGCATGGCTACAATACCACATTGTTCAGTCGATGATACTTAAATAGGAAATGGCAAAGTCAAAAAAAGGTAACAGAAGAAAAAATTATGATGGCAAGGACAACTACCACAAAACACATCCAGGCAAGCCATATGGTTGCTGGACAGTCTCAGGAGTTATTTAAACAGATTAATATCAACCACAACTGTTCTTTTTACAAGTAGAAAGTGAAGACCCATTTCAAAAGGATTTTAGCAAAGGCATATTAAAAAGTTGAGGAGTACTCCTACAAAGTAAACCTAAGGAACTTACCACTTAATTACCAAACAGAAAGGGGAATTACTGTTGGGGATGTAGAATTGGAAAAATTCCCTCATAGAAAGTTACAGAAAGGTTTATAAAATAACTAAAAGTGATATCACATTCCCTGTTTATATATGATATCACGTGCTTTTTTGTTCCAAAATAGCCATACCAGTGGTTTTTGTTGTAGAGCAGACAAACGGTAGCTTGAGTTCCTGTGGTTGTTAGTCATTTGTCTGAGAAATACCAGATATGTCGGCGTAGGCTGCAATATGCCAGGGCATAGCTGCTGTGGTGTGACAGATGGCAAGCTTAACGTAAAACTGATATTCGTCGTATCAAGGATAGTAGGTTTCTCACTGTCTAGCAATAGAATCAGGCATCTTTTATCTAGGAAAGACATCAGAAAATTTAAACAAATTAATTACTGTTGACCAGTCCAAATTTGAAAGGGATTCTACCACCATTCCTATGACAAAGCATAACCACAATGCATTTTCTCTGTTTTCACAAAAAGAAATGGAAAAAATTTCCACCTGAATGTACTTTATTTGAATTACTTTCATGGACACAAAAATAGTGGTCATCAAAGTCTCACTTATCTTTGATAAGATAGAGGTTTACTAAATGTACAGATTTACTATAGAATTTAGTTTCTTCTTTAAGGTATTTAGGTACTAAATACCTTGGAAATCTAAATCTTGGTGGCTGTGTTATGCAGTACACACTCATGAGTCCAAACCTGCTTGTCACAGGAAAGGCAGATGTGCAGAATAGACAGTTGCTTTCTCTAGCAATTAAATGTTATCTTTCTTTTCTTCCAAACAGCTTTTGATGTGTAAAGTTCATAGCAGCAATAGAGAAAGGGGAAACATATTTTGGAAGAAGTAAAGGAGTCTATAGGGAAAAACCAGTAGAAAACTACTCTCTGACAGTAAATAAAAAGTAACAAAAGTCCTCATCTCTTGATGCACTTTTTAAAAGAAATTAAAAATACATGAAATGGACTTGTTGCCAAGAAGGAAAATATTAAGGCACACGCATGGGGAATATTGTACAAGGACAAATGTTTGGTCTTGGGCCAGAACATCTGACCTCATTGTTGAGATCTTTTTTCCCTAAATGAGCAACTTTGTCATTCCTACCAAAGTCAGATTCGTGTGTATAAGGGAAGGAGAATAAAAAAGTCTGTTCAACAGAAATAAATGCAAGGTTGAATCTTTGTCAAATTTATAGCTACCTAGAATAGTAAAACTCCTATGGGAAAAGTCCCAGATGGAATAAAAATTGAGTCATTTTCAGAGTTAAAGTTTCTGTCAGGCAGTTCCATAGAAACGTGTTTACTCTGACAAGAAAATCCTTCACTACATATTCAGTCCCCTTCCTCCTAACCCTGAAGAGAAATCATTCTCTCACAGAATCTGTGACAGGACAGTAATTTTAACTGAGTACTTCTGATGTGTTAAATGATCAACTGACATCACATCTCTGGATGGCAATTAAATAGGTTAGAAAGAAAGGCAACCCTAGCAGTACTCCTTGCTCACATCACTAAAACAATAAAAAGCATGTCAATCAACCCAACTGGCCTTTGCAAACATCAGTTTTTCACATGGACACTATTTCCTCTCAGTACTGAGAAGAAGAAAAAAAATTTTTCTTATTTTAGAATGTTAATTTACTTTTATCTTGAACTTCTGTGAATAATCCTGTGCATCACCCTCCCTCCACAAATGCCAAGGTTGTAGATTCCTCCAAATATATTTGCAGCAGTCAGTGAAAATAACAAGAACTCTGTGGGGATCTCCGGGTGGATATAATCTCTTTGGACTGAAATTTGGTTCTTCCTTTTCTGCACCAACTAAGCCTGGGTCTTGTACAGGAAACCCTATCCCTGCGGATAGGGATTGGTACATTCTGTACCAGGGCCAAACCAGGCTGCTGCACCAATGCCAAGCCCACGCAGATCTCATGGGAACAAACTTGCCCAAAGTGCTGGTAAGAATAGCCTGGGCACTGGTCGGAGCAGCTGCAGGCACGAGTAGTTCAACTGGCTGCCCAAAATAATGTGAAATTCTTTTATTACAAAGAAGTCCATCATGTTAAAATATTCTCTTGTATATTTTTCAGGTTTTTATGCAAAACTGAAGTTAAAAAATTATTTTGAATATATTAATCATGCTAATAGCTGTTCTAAATATCCACATTTACAGAGATAATCCCTATAGGTATTGCGAATCTTAACTTTCTCTTAAAACTAATTTTTTATTTCTTTCATTATCATTCAACAATGGTTTGTTTAAAATAGTAGGAGTTCTAAGTGAAGCCTGGGCCTGCTATAAAGTAAGATGTAATTGCCTCTCAGGTAATTCTTTATAAATGCTTTTAATAAGCAAAGTTCTTATCTCTTTGTCTTTGGAAGGGGAGACCTTTTTTTTCAGCTTTGCATACTTGTCAGCAAAACCAGAAATCTGTATTATAATAAGGAACATTCTCAAACTCTTGCTGTAACACATTGTGGACATGTTTGATCTTTCTGTGTGCTTTAGGCATGGTTTGGTGTTAACATCCTGAGCCTTTGAAACATGGGCAATATTCATCATCATGACCTTCCATGTGATCCAACACAAGGCCAGTCCTTATATTCATCCTTTTAAAAATGTGTATAGTGAATTGTTTCCCTCTAGAAGATACCTGGATCCATAAAGCATACTTTACATAAACAAATAGCATGATGTGCAACTCAAATAAATGCTTTGGAATAAATTTGTTACATTTACAAAACAACAAAAATTCCCTCTACCTGGATACAATTGTGCCGCTGAGCTGTAGGCAAAGATTTTCACCTCATGATTTGCTCTCTTCTGAAGAAAGTGTCTTCTGCTTTCTTTATTTGCTAGCCAAATCTCAGTGTATTCCTTTGTTTCAGTGCTCCAGTATATGAATTTCTTATCTACAGTCAAGCTACCAATTTTCTTACCTGTAGGAAAACATTGTATAGTTAAGCTTCAGAATAAACCCTGAGCAGACAGTTTTACAAGAGCAGATAGATGCATGCTTGTATTCACGGTGAATTATTATGGGTGAGTGTCTTGGTCATTCCATATCTTCAAAGACCTCCCCTGGAAAAGAGATTTCTGATATTTTCCAATAGGTGTCATGAAGCTGAGACACTTTGTCATTTCAGTTTGCAAATGTAGATTTGAAGGCTTTTTAAAATCCATAATTATGAGAACTGCAATTCAATTAACAAACACCAGAAATGAAACACAAGAGCAAGAGTTGTCTGTAGAAACTCATCATTTTTACAAGATGAAAACCACAGTACTCTGCCATCTCTCAGGAACAATTAAGACACCTCCTCTGGTAACAGAACAGCTTTACCATCACTCCTTCGGAATCAAGGTGAAAACTGAGCAATGAAGTCTGTTACCGTTAAAAGAAGTGCAACATAGATAAGTTGTCATACAAGACTCTACCTGCACACAAGGTACCCTCCCCACATATTGAAGTCTGCAATGTCACTTTCAGGCATAACTTAAGATGGTGTTTTAAATTTTCATTGAGTTAAACTGTAATAGGTGTATCTAATAAGAAACCCTAGAAAAATAATGTGTTAATACTAAAAGTGAAATCTATTGACAAGTAGCATTTGAGGCTGTAGCATCTCCATTTGATTTACATCTTACTGGAATACATACTGTGCATCAGTAAATATCCTCACACTGCTTTTTTTCTTAGTTTGTATCAACAGGGTACCAACTGGAAACACAGAACACAAGCATTTTGTCCATCTTGCGTACAGAGGAATCAATTTTGTAAAGTAAGTGCTTTATGAATGCTATTTTGCTGAAATGAGCAGTTTGATGTAAGAGAGAGCAAGAATCACAAACTACCTACAGACGTAACAGAGCATTCAGACCTTGAAAACTTGGTATTTTGGTAATTCTCCAGCAGTGGCAACCATCCACATCTGAGGCCCATATTTCATCTCTTCCTCTGATAAAAAGCAGCTGGGGATTATTGGAGTCAGATGCATCTATACTCATAGGTCTTCCTAGCTCTGCTTCTGCCACATTACAGGTGCAATAGTTTCTCATCTGTTCCTCCATTGATATATATCCCAAAATGTGGTGCATGGTGTTATTCAGAATATCATAATAAAACATGCAGCTGCCATAATCAAGCTCTTCCATCCAGTACAAGCGGCTATGAAATAAAATGCATTGCTTACAGTAGGAAAACTTCAATCTGAGCAATCTGCCCTAAATGCAGTCCTAAGTGACAACCTGTAAGTCACAAATCTCCCAAACATTTAAAACAAAGTAACTACAGCAGCATACTTGTATAGTGATTCCAGGTGTTTAAAGGACATTTTTGGACAGAAGGTCACAATAACTGACTATTCTAGTTAAAACAGTTACTGTAAAAAAATGTTTTCTGGTGCTGACTTTCATTTGCATCACTTAAATAGAACCTATCAATATTTAAGGATCATTTAAAATCTTTACTCAAACACAGACATGTTTTTGAAGTTAGAAACGTCCAAGACCAACTAGCAGTATAAAAGTAGAACTACATCCAGAAATTTCTGAGATTTACACTTATATACTATAAACTCATATACTATAAAAAGTCCTTTTCAGTCCTTAACTGTTGATGATTTCATGAAAATAATTTTTAAATCCACTTTGAACAGTTATTAGTAATATATGCCTTACCTTAAGAAAGGATATGACAGCAGAGATGATACAGTTGAATTACTTTTACCCAATTGTATATTCAGAGCTTTTAGAGATTTTATCTTGAGCTCAAGATCAATAACAAATATTTGAGTTTCATTCCATGGTGTTTTCAGGGCAACAAAGAGATGTCTTGCAATCCAGTCAACTGTAATGGCTGTGGCATTGTGAAGATATACATCTTTGAAAAACTTAAGAAAAAAATAAAAACATTACTAAAACTACTTGAGAGCAGAATTTTTTCACCTGATGCTAGGGCATCATGAAATTATGTTTCCAAACTAATTTATACTTGGCAAGTACAAGCCAAAATATAAAGAGATGTCATGGAACAAAGATTCTGATATTTTTATACAAATGAACGCTATTGTTTCACAAGTAACAATTGTTGCTTCCATGTTGCTTCCATGTTGCTTCCATATTCTTGAAATTAGAATGAAATAAAATTAAATTGCATTTGATACAAAAAATAAATTTCTTGTATTTAATACTAAGAATTTTAACTTAAATGTCTGTTGAAATATCAACAAAGCAGATGTCAGTAAAATCATACATGTTTAACAGGACAACTTTACCAATAGCATACTCTGGCCTATTCTAATAGCTATTGATGACAAAAAAAAAAAAAAAAAAAAATTAAGTCCAAATTTTATTATATTATATATATTTTCATTGTACTGCTTAGAGAGGAAAATTATCCAGCCAAGCTCCTTCATATTACATGTCATATGAACTGACAGGCATTAAGAAAATTGTGTCTTTCCAGTTCTGTTTTCCCCACTGTATTTTGCCATTAAATGTCCTTTGTTCATCATGCTGCTTTTTTGCAGTTTCAAATGTGCAGGTTTGACTTCTTCAATAACATAATTAGCCACTAAATAATTACAATAACAGCCACATATTCTCCTAGATTCTCTCAAGCAAGGGAATCAACAAAGGAATACCTGAAACTTTGAAGTAGTCTGTATATTCAGAAGAAAAAGAGAATCTTCTACGACATAGTACACTTTGTCATCATTAGCAGTATAACAGATGTCCTTTACATTTGTCCTTGCTGAAAGTTCCCATATGGTATGATTATTGTCTATGTCAGTAAGAAACAATTTGTTGGCAGAAACAGTTATAAGAGTTGGGACAGGGAAAAGGTCTGGAAGGAAAAGAGCACAGCAGAATTTACAAAAAACATTCTAGACAATAGCAGTCATTCAGAAGTAAATCAAGTACAAGATAAAAGTAAACTATTGCCCTGCACAAATTACATTGGGTCCTATGTCACAGCAAATAAATAAAATAATGAGGTGTCTTCTTGATATCACGTGCAAACTTCTAAGATTTTTTCAATGGCATTGTGGATGTTTACCTAACAAATTTAAACCTAGTAAAAACAGATTTGCTCACTTAATTACCTTTAACAGCCCGACTAGAAATAGCCTATGATCCCTAGAGGATGTCTAACTCTCCTGGTTACCCTCACAGCCTGATTAGAAATCTTCTATGATCTCTAGCAGTATGCAGATTACAGATCAAAACCTGCTGTTCCAGACTATCTTGGGGTTGCTTAGAAAAGGTAATTTAACAGAGTTTTAAGGAAAATCTTGAAATTCCTGAAATTTAATCTAATGATAAGAAATGTGTTAATCATTTCATGTCAGAAGGTGTAAATATTTCCTCTGTGGTGTCTACTGTAGGGTGAAAAAAATCTCACACAAAGTGTCAAAGGCTATTTATCAGATTACCAAATTCCCGTACTCTCAGTTTCGCCAGCTATTACACACAAACCATGAGATGGCATCTAATACCTGATGAATTCCTCTCTGCTATATCAGACAAAGGTCCTGGACCCACAGAGGTGAAGGCTTGCACCTGTGGGACAGGAGATTGTTATATATGTTAAGTAGCAGCATAAATGATTGCATTCAAGAGCCTGTAGAGTCATAGTTAATGATAAAACCAGAACCAGATCCCCTGGCTTCTCTGCTAGGAATATATATGCATGTGCTCTGTTTGACCTGAGGCTGTTCTGGTCAGTTCAAAGGTTATATTCAGGGTTGGACCATGGCTATGAAGGTAATTTTAAGCAGTGGTCCTGAGAGTGGCAATTCATACTGCATCTATTAATTAGAGCTCAAAGGACACCAGTCTTGTCTCCTTCCCCAGGCTGGAGCAATTCCTACTGTTGGCTGATTTTGCAACCAACATGGTGTTCTCCTCCATCACTACCTGCTCTATTACGTGTTCTCGTGCTTTTAACTTGTCTTTCAAGCGCATGTTCTCTGTGTCCCAAACCTTGTATTGCAATGAAAACATGACATCCTGACAAGTTTTAATATGGAAGTTTCTTTTTATGGAAGCCATGCGAATCCTCTAATTTCTCCAGCAGTGGAACTTCTCTTGGTCTGTAGCTCTGTTTTAATACCCCTCCACCAGCTCAGTCAAATCTGTGTTTAACTTGCAGCTTTTAGCGGTGGCTTTGGGAGATCTTTAGAGGTTTCTGTATAATATTGCAGCATTATTTTCACCTTATTTAGTAAACAATACAATATGTAGAAAGGTTAAGCCAGGTATCCAAGGGTGAGTCAGTGAAACAGCAGTTCCACAAGCAGAAACCACAAGTTCTTGCCCCAAGCCCAATACCATCTTCTAGGCAAACACATCAAGCTGCAGTGATAACATCTACCATCTAGCATGAGATAAGCTTAGTAATTTTTCATACCTGAAACCTTACTGTGAGGCTGGGAAGCACATCCCTGAGAGAAAAGAGCATCAGGGTGGGTTTAACATTGTTCACATTCCACTCCATTAAAGTATCAGCAGTGCCACTCTGACTCAATAGTTGATAGTAAATCTTGAAGTGAGTTAATACTCCATTGTCCCTCTCAGGTCTGCCCCACCTGAACTCCACAAGGACTTTCTCATCATTTGCATGCAGTTTATTTTGTAACACATATATTCTAGGGTTTGTGGGGGCTGAAGGAACTGTATTAAAAAAAAAAAAAAAAAAGATAAAAAACACAGAGCAAAGTACTCCTATTAAAACACAAACTCTACTTTGTAATTCACTCTTTTAGTTTTGAGCCTAAACTTTACAACCTCAGTGCTGACAGAAACAGATAGCAATTGGTGAGGTGTAAAATACAGAAGAAGATTTCTGTTTTTCACTGGTGCGCAGGTGTCTGATTTTAACTTGCTTAGCAAAAAAAGATCTGCATAAACAGAGACAAATGCACTCCTGCGCTCAGATTGGGACATATCTATTTAGCCAAATCCTGCAGGTAACAATGGACCTGCAAGAATTTTCTGAGCGTACTCTATCCCATCTCCACTTCAAAATCTACCACAGCTCTTAAACTTTCTCAGAGCTCCAGTCACTCAACACTACATTTTAGCTGACTTAACTTTGACCTGCATGACAGCAAAATTAAACACTGAAGTAAAAGTGCATAAGGTTTATTAAAAAATTAATAAGTGGTTAAGATATTACATGCAGCCTTTGATAGTCATTGTAATGGATCTAAGTTTCTTTTTCTTGCTCATAGTTTTAGGCACATGGTGGATATATTGTCATGCGTTTTTTGTTCCAAATTCTATTACTGCAATTTTGTCTATTTATGTGTCCAATAAATAATTGCCAAAGATACTCAGGAACATGTCCTTGCAATTCTGCCTACAGCTGACTCGCCCTGAAAGTTGCTCATTCCTCTCCAGGGTTTCACTTGCTGAGATAGACCTGGTCCTAGTACCACTATGGGTGAGGAATGGGATTTAAAATTCTAGTACCTCCTTCAGGAGCTCGAAGGGATACAGATGTTGTTGGTGCCTTGCCCCAGTATGTGTATGGAGTGACAGTAAAATCAAAGAGTGCAAATGGTTCTAGCCAATCGACCCGGTAGGATGGCACTGTCAGGTTATGGGGATGGAGACACCGTTCACTCTCCAAAGACTGTGAATGAAATAAAACAGAGTAAAATAAAACAAAACATTTTGTTTCCCTCTTAGGAAGGCCTTCAGTTTTCCAAAATTTCTCTCACCAAGCTGGTCAACTAAATCAAGACAGAGCTTCTCTTCTTGTGAGTGGTCGTTGTTTCACCAGCTCCTGTGGCACTGTAGCGATGCCCTTTGAATTTAAAGGAAAGCTTGCCAAATGTGCTAAAATTAAGTGTGGATGAAGGCTAGATTTCACATTCAGGCAAAGGCTGTCCCACTGACAGCTCAGAGGACACTTCCGTCTCAGCATTACTGTGAAAGGCTTTCTCACACATCTTTGAGCACTGGAAGCTCCTCGCCTGGCACTTCACACCCCAGCAGCTAGCCCAGAGCTACTGCTAAGCCCTTGTTCATCCTGTGCTGGCCTCAGTGATGGTGAAACATGACAGCTTGCTTTATATTTACAGTTTAGTTTGTTTACTTGACCGATTTGTACATGCTGGAGAAGAAACAAACTGTATTTCTGTTTAAAAATAGATACATCAGCAAGTAGCTGCAGTAATACATATAGATAATAAGGAGGAATTGCATGTATCTCCTCACTTGTAGAGCTTTTGATCCCACGCAGTAAAAGACAGTTCCCCATTCCACATTTGTGGAGGGACTCCAAGTGATGTGAAAACTTGAAGAATTTCCTTTAATCCTGAAGGAAGACTCTGGTACTGAATCTGGAATCACTTTTGGTGTAAAAGAAAAATTTCCTGTCCATAAAGAGAGGAAGAAATAATAATTATTTAAAGAATATGAGCAATAAGTAGACTTTTCAAACCTGACTTAAAACATTAAAGTGCTATGGGAAATTCTGTAAAATGTCTTTGAGACAGAAACAATGAATAACACTACCATGTATTCTTTTTTAGCCATATCCATCAGCATTTATAATTTTACATTATTCAGGTATATCCTGATATATTTATTAATAAGTTGCTGTTGTTTTTATCTTTTGTCAAATGATTAAAGAATTTAAAGAATGAAGAATTAGAGGCTGTCAGTAAATACCTTTATTGAGGGGGTTAGATAAAGAAAAAAATGTACCCGGCAAAGGTTTAAGTGATGTGTGAACAAGGGTAAAGGCTGCAAACTCTGCTGGTTGTGAGAAGGGAATACTAAGGCTCTGATTGACTTCCTGAGTTGTAATGAACTGAAGACTATTAATCCAGAACAGACGACCACTGTAGTATTCCAGTGCACCCTGAGATATCTCTGAAGTACTCCATGCTGTAAATTCTTTGACCATGGCATTACCACAACTGTGAAAACACACATGAAATTAGCGAACTGAAAACGCATGTGTAGAGAGAAAAAGTTTTATTCAATATTTGACACATCAGTAAGTTTCTCATAATTCAAATTCTTAATAATCACATAGGAGGCAGGAAAATAATTCAAAAAGTTTTCTGTAAGTTCTCTAAAGTGGAACACTTTTCAGTGTTGCAGGAGCACCTGAAGAAAAAAAAAAAAAAAAAAAAAAAAGCCTTCATTCCCTTGATTTAACTAGAAAACAATTATAAAATGTCTTAATATTCTGATGCATGGATGTAGAAAATTGAGTATTTAGAAAAATCAGCCAACCTTCTCTCAGCAATTCCACTGAAACAGCAGAGTCTCCTTCACAGCATGAGATTCATTCTACTTCATTAGAGCAGGTCCCTAGATGAATATGACTCCTCTAGTTTTCACGATAACCTTCCATTATTTATTAAACTCTATTAATATTTTCCTCTACTGGGATCACAGGTGATTTAATCTTGTTTGTTACTTCTATGTCAAAATTTACAGGCCTTTTTTGGTCCCATTTTGTCTTCTAGGTAAGATATTATATATGTTCTAAGAGGCATCATTTTGTCGTCTCAGAAATGTCTTTCAGCTTAGACACATGCTATCCAAAACAAATTTGGAAAAGCTCTGACACACCATCAGGTCCATTAGGATGGATTACTTCTAATATCTCTATTCTGGCATGCCAGGGACAATGATTTATGGGGGCCAGTTGGTTCACAATGGAGCTGTATGTTCTAACTAAAACTAATCATCATTTTTTAATTCTTTAAATATTTACCATTAATCATAGCAAGTCTAAAATTAGACAGAAAATTCAGCTGGCTCCACTCAAAGCCAGCCTACAACATTAGGAGCACATGTAAATACAGATACTGTTCAATTAAGTTCAAGAAATTTAATCTGATGCTTGGGGGGAAAAAAAGCACTTTCCATATGAAAATGAGCAAAAACATAGTTTCATGAGCTACCGCTCATCATGCACTTGGCACTTACAGAACAAATTACCATTTTTCTCAATGTCTTAGTATATATTCAAGCTGCCTCATCAACATGGTTTGGTTTGGGTTTGTTTTTTTAAAATTTGTCTTTCAGGAATAATGCAGCCGTTTCATGCTCAGGATGATCAAGAGGAAAGCCTGCTGAGTACTGATTGCTCAGGTGAGAAAGTGGTGTCAGTTCAAGTCCTAAGCTCCATACAAGATGAACAAGTTACAGCTCTAGGCACTTGAAAACTGTCAGGTGTTGTAAAGGCCAAGACAAAATAGACAATAAATGGTGATTATTTCCCAAAGCCAAGTCTAAATACTGATGAGCATGACCTCAGTTCAGTTAGGCTTCCATACTGTGTTTCTCTCACTGTAAAACCATGTTAACAACCATCTCAACATGTCGTTTGCCATCAGCTAGCTATGATCATAATTTCTTTTTGTTTATTGTTAAATTAGTAATTAGTGTTCCCAGCACTGGACAAAATTTGCTTTTAGCGTATCACAAAAACTAAAAAATACAGACTTTTTTACCCCAGCTACACAGTTACTTACCCTTCTTTGAAAAGAGAAACTCTGTATAGATTTAGGCATAGACTATCTTGCACAAGCCAGTATAGAAAACCATACGTGAGATCCAAAGTTAAACCAACCACCTAAGGAAAAAAAAGGTCCAAATGGCAATTTGAACACACCTTCACTTCTGAGGTAAAAGCCCTCAAGCTTTTGTCTAGACAGCCCTCAGACTGTTGTCTAGGCAGCATCGTGAGTAGCTCCTTATTGGCAAAAATAACATTACTACCATGAATGTTTATTCTAACACAAAAAGAGGTAGCACTAGAAAATAATCAGGTCCTTGGTGGACACCTATTTATAGCAGTTGATGATTTTCTAGATAGCATTTTATGAGCACCTGTCACAGTGCTCATCCCTGGAGTATCCAAGTACTTCACATACGATGGCAAGAGTGTATCAAGTGTTTAGCAGAATTACCTATCAAAATTTCCAGAACACCTCTGGTATTTTAACATACTTTGTCTGAAACAGGTGGTTGCTATCCAGTCTGAAAGTCAGAATCATCTTTTGAAAGAATATTTCAGATCTTCTGTCTTTGTTTTCTAGCTTTGATTTTATGTATACAATATTTAATGTATTGCATTATTTATGGAAAATGCATACAAAAATTTTATTTATACATTTGGTTAAATGGGAAATTCAGATATTTATATTTTGATAAGTCATTTCTTATGAAATAAAGAGTTGGGGTGGAAATGAAACAATCTTTCTGTTCATTACTTCGATATTTCTTCTTCATTTGAGCTAGGTGCAAGATTTTCTGTTTATTTTTAATAAGATCTAATATTCAAAATAGATCTTTCTTGGTTTTGCAGTAAACAACAGATTCAATGCCATATGCAACAATAATAGAAATCAGACATCTAATAATCTGTTCTGTGAATAACAAAGAATTTGCTTCCACAAATTAGTCTGCTAAATGTTATCAAGTGCAGTCTATGTCATGTCATTAGCACAGCTTACAAATTGTTAGGAGCCTCTCTGAACATGTTTTCCAGCAGCTCTCAAACACCTCATCCAAACACTAGTTGTAGCTATTATTTTATAAGCTTAAATTTCCATTACGGATGTAAGTGGAGCAGCCTTTTTTTTTTTTTTTTTTTTTTTTTTAACTCTTCATTAATAAACTGCAGAAGATGATGACAGGAAAGCAAATGCCATATCACTTAGTTGTCTGTTGGTCCTTATGTAATCACATTCTTGACATATTTCTGTTGACACTGTATGTCAGAAAATCAAGGTT
Organism: Athene noctua; assembly: GCF_965140245.1. NCBI lineage: Eukaryota > Metazoa > Chordata > Aves > Strigiformes > Strigidae > Athene > Athene noctua. The sequence goes on from NC_134037.1 coordinate 56,609,874, forward strand.
TGAATGATTGCTCCTGTAGGTTTTTCCTGTTAAAAATATCTCACACTATATATGTGCCTGAGTGTATATTTAGTCAACCATGTGATATTTTATCCCATTTACCTATTCTCCCTCCCATGCTCAACATCAATTACATCTTTCTGATCTACCTTGCTTTTTTAAATGTTTAGGTCTTCTTTCCTTGCCCCAACTTTTTTTTTTTCTGCAGCTATTACCATAGATGTGCCCATCTTCTTTCTCGTGATTCCTGTATCCCCATTAATAAAAGGCAAAGAAATATTTGTACTACTCATCTTCAGGACTTAGGCAGTAATTTAACACCTCCCTTCTGTTATGCTTCAAAAATAGACAAACTTTTTCCATTTCCTAAGAAGTATTAGTCTCTGGACACAATATGTAGTTGTGATCATGCAATGTAACTCAACATCATAAGATGCAACATAAATTTATCTACTTGAAATACCCCTTGAATAAAAATATTGAGACCACACCTAGAGGGTCATGCCCCCTCCTGCATATAATGCACTTTTCTGCTCTCTATAAATTACTTTTTTCTGTGGCATATTGTGCAGAGTAAATGACTTACTAAGTGCTTTGGAAATTCTGTGCAAGATCCTAAACTGGAATAAATCAGAGTAGCACTGCCAAAATCAATCAAGCTATGCCAATATGCACCAGCTAAGCTAAACAACTGATTGGAAAATAAAATAATTGTCATAAAAGGATCTAATTCCTGCCAAAGGAATTAGACTTTCAAAGCTCTGCCTTCATATTTATTTAGGAAAACTGCCATCTCTATAGTAGTCTCTTCTATTTCTATCACTCAGATTTCAAGCTAAAAGGAGATACAGCTATATATTGCTGAAGATCCGGTACTGAGCAGCTGAGCAGCAATTCTTTATTAGAAAAATAGCTAGTAAATACCAGTAAGAACCAGTTATGTAGAGAACATGGTCTAACTGTTGGATAACAGCAATTAACTATTACCTCTGTGTTTTAATATTGAGGTAAGAGGTACTCTTTTCAGGATAAACGGCTCCACTGTGCAAGGAAGATACATATTAGCACTTATGCAATCATGTATTTGCATCTTTATATGGGACAATAATGACCAGCTCAATAATGCCACCATTAAAAAATGTTGTACTGCCCTTTTTTTTCTGATGGGTTTATTCTGGGTTTTATTTTAATAAACAAACACCTGTCAGCTAGAACAGGTCACTTCTCAATCTAGACATTTTTACTTGGCTTTTTTCCTGTATGCATCATGGCAGGAGGCTGCATTCAGGAAGTCAGTGCATAGATTAGGGGCAGCATAGAATCAGGAGAGATGTTTGTTTGTAGGAGGTGTGAATAAGTGGATGGTTGAAGGCTGGTATCACTGACATAGAGAAAGGTGCAGAAAAATAAATGACAGGAGCAGACAAGCAGTCTTATTGCTGCCAAGGTTCTTGAAAACAAGAAATCTGAGGTTAGCATGAGGCAATTCAGAGAAACAGGTAGTGAATCAAAAGAGAAGAGCAATGAAGGTGACATTAGACGCTTAGAATAAACTGCAAATTGTCAGTCCTTTGCAACAGATCACACAGAATATATGTGATAAGTGCCATTGAGCTTGGACAGCACATATCTTCCCATGAAGACAGTCCACACCAGCCAGCTTTCAGAGAGGTATGAGGCTAGTACTGGAAGATGACCCTTTGCAGCACAGACATTTCTCTCTACATGACAAAGGTTTTTCAGTTCTTCTGTATTTAGGTTCACAAGTGTAGCAGGTGACACACCAGAACCAGCTTTTCCTCTCCTTCCCAAACCCTCATGAGTGTAACAAGACACCTGTGAAATCAGATGGCCTTTCTGAATGTTAATTGCCTTTCAGGGACTAAAGTAGGCCTGCCTTTTTTTATAATCAAAGAAACACCAGCCTCTTTTCCTTTGGGAGATTGAAATATTCTGGTGAGTGATACAAATCTAACCAAGAGACATAGATCTCTAAAGTTTAGAAAGGGTCTTTAATAGAGAACCTGGCTTCAGGTAAAATGGGAGCACAAATTGTACAACAGATGGAATAAAAACAAGAGTTCCTTCACTGCATAAGCAACACTGAATTCTACCTAGCAAGAGTGAGGACAAGTCTCTGGCATGGCAAATCCCACATGGTAGCAGAGGCAGGATGGGTTTGGGGAAGGCAATAATGATCTATGAGGAGCCAGCAGTGAACCAAGGCCTTAAGAAACTTGATAGAACATCACAGAAGAGTGAATGTTTAGGAAAGGCATGAGAGAGGTCAGCAGAGGTACAGAGATTGTGAGGACCTCAGAGCACATCAGAAAGTCTCCCAGTAAGGAAGGGGAGTTAATGGGCTCCCACATATTTCATGGGCTTTGATGAGCTATAGGTGGGAATGTATTTCTCCTCTACAAGCCTACTGCTGCATGGGAACCATTATACACCCTAATACAGCTAAAACACCGCTTCCCCATCCCTTTTTTCTCCCCATACTGTCCCCTATCATTACTTGCAAGAAGCCCCCTTCCCTTCTCCCTGAGGAGCTGCTCAGCTCTGCAGCAACCTCTTCTCAGACTTCTGGAGCTCCTCAGCAGCCTGGAGCAAAGGAAGAGGGGCCAAGCTAGGGCCAGGCCTGTGTATGACTCAGGGAAGGGAGAAAGAGAAGATGGGGAAGGGGCGAGTTGGGGATGGAGGATCTCAAAGATCCCCAAAGCACAGGACTCACTTTTCCTGCCACCACACGAGGGACAGGATCAGGCAGGGTGGGGACTGTCGGTGGCAGACCTGACACCCTCACCAGCTCTGCAGCACTAGCAACAGCAGCAACAACAAATTGTGTCAGGCTGTGCGTCAGGGGCCAGCTCTGCTGACTGCAAGTACGGCACCAGCTGCCGGCCCCCCTCTCCGATCAGCACAGGCAAAACCTGTCTCTGCAGCAGCACCTCCGCAGCCTGAAGTGCAACTCCAGTGTCCCTGGCAAGTGTCTAGCCCCAAAACCGGCCCTGTCAGGACCTTCGAGCTGGGGAACATTGCAAAGGAGGCAGGATGCTATGGAGCTCTGCCTCCATATTTTGACGGGAAAGTCAGAAATTACTATTGGGCTTAAATCACTCAGGAAAAGCAAGTACCTTCAACATATGGGAAGGAGCAGCATTATAACCTTAAGAAAATCTTTAATATTTTGTTACAAGGGTCTGACTTTAGGATTACAGGACAAAGATTTGGTGCAGCTATTAAGTGATTTAATATTTACCATGTTCTCAAAATGATGGAACAATATTGCAAGGAAGGCATGTTATTCTTCTGGTCACAACACGCTGATTTTGACACCTATGTAAACTGACTATATTCAAGGGATCTAACCACTAAAACATTCCCCCCGCCCCTCCCCCCCCCCCCCCCCCAAAAAAAAAAAAAAAAAAAATCATTCACCTGTTTACCAGAAAACTGTAGTTGCTCTTGTAACATAAGATACTCCTCTCCATTCAGTCTTGCACTCTCCACTGAATACATTGTGGCCCAGTACAAATAGCCATTTACTGAATCCACTACTAGATCCTTCACTAGGAACACAACATGAGCCACAACATCCATATGGCCTCCCAGCAGTGATTTTCTGTAGATCTAGGGACAAAATAATTGCTTTTAGCCTCACACCTAAACCATCAGCCATGATCAATTGAGTATACATAAGTTACTTTTCTACAGCCGTTTATCAGATGATTATGCAAGCTGTACACTTTTGAAGCCTAAACCTTTTGTGTTCGGAGTATAAGGATGAAAAAAAGGGCAAAATTATTAGTTAAGGTTTTCCAGAAAGTAACAAAAGAAAAAGCTGAAATATCTCTTCCCCAGCTTTGGCAGCCTTCTGTCTGACAGAGTTTCTCACCCATTTTATATTCACTATTCACAAGTGTAAATGAGGGTGCAAGGCAGTGTGAAATCTGGCCCTCCTAGCTCCAGTTTTTAAAACAGCTTCTGACTTTGCACTTACAAGAAATGAAAGGCATAATTTGACAGCACTGCATAAATTAGCACCGCAATTTTGAAGTCAGATACCTTTTAAATAATTCACATGTCAATGTTCCTGATATGAGAGTATACAAAGTGCAGTGATAATTATTTTTTTATCTGCAGTCATCTGCAAAATATCACAGTACAGAGGCCAATCTTGAAAATCACTGTGTAAACAAATTGTGTCAAATTTGATTAAAATAAAGTCCATTTACTTTGTAGCTGAGATCAACTTGGCAGCCTCCATTTTCACTATCTTCACTTATTTTTACAATGTTGAATACAACAAAACTGTTGATAGCATGTTTGATTTGCTTGTTTTGCACCTGGAATTCAGTATCCTGCATTAGTGAATATTAGTGAACATTCTACTCCAAACTTTTGTATAACTCTGGAAAATCACACAAGGAAAGAAAGGCCTCCTTGTTCTACACTATAAAAGCAAAGGTCCAAATGCATCTCAAGTTGCAAGAATTAAGGATTATCTTCTCAAACTGTTTTACAGTCTTTCTTGTTGACTTCAGGATTTTTCTTTCATTTTAAGAAGTGCAACTATACCTACCGTATTTGCTTTGCCAGCCCAGTACAAATATTGACCCAACCAATCAAAGGCCAACATCCTTGCATTTCTGATGTCAGATACATAAGTATTCTCAGTGATATCCTCTCTTTTGTTCAATGACCAGGTCTGAACTTTGCCCATGGAATTAATCCAGTAAAGAGTGTCATTATACCAGTCAAGATCTTGGAATAAAAAAGGGAAGATATTAAGCATTTCACAAACATGTAAATAAAAAGTAGCCAGAAACTTCAGGGTTTTTTAAAAAACAATACAAATGGACAGTTAGGCTCAGTTATCATGATACTTCCTTATAGGAACACAATGTACATATATAGTACATATATAGCCTTGATGATTATAAACGTATTGAGATGCTGGAGGCAGAACTATTTAGTTCAGAGAATTGATTTTAGCTCTGCTGTAATGTGGTGATGTCAGTAGAGTTTTACTAAGGATTAATTTGATCCATAAGGTAGAAGAAAGTGGATGGACACAAAGGCTTGGCTCTGTGAAGCTCCTTCACTGCACTGTGTTCAAGTCTACACTTCTACAACGAAAGCAATCGTCTTTCAGTTGTGTTGATGAAATTTATGGAGGCCTAATAAATGCCAACAAGTCTGTAGCAGCAGTGTGCAGTTTGTTTAGTATTTACCTGAAATATTTCTTATATGAGGATAGAGGAGTTCTCCTGGCCCATAGCTATCCAACCGCTGCTTCCAGAGCCCTTCAGCTCCCACTGCCAACATATATGGTTCTTCTTCAGCTGATAAAGAAAGAAAACTGCAGTTGTGCACACCAATAAGACACTGATGTATAATATTTGTATTGCAATAGCAGGGGTTCCTGTTTCTGCAAAGTTACAGAAGCACAGATAAGACTGCCCCTGTCCTGAGGAATAATGGACAAAGAAGAAAGGCATGAAAATACCATAATTTGAGAAACTCAGAGATTCAGAGCTGCTTAAAAAACACGGTGGGTTTGGACCTGGCCTTCCCAAAGTCAGGTAAAAGTCACCCCTAATCTCAAGAGCCACTCCAGTGCCTCAATGAAAGCTATTTTCCCCTTAGACATGGGTTATTATGGATGAACTAGGTTTAAAAAAACATGCCAAAGATCTACAAATCTCAGATATTGTGCACATATCCATTTCCCCCATTACCTATGCTCAGACCAAGGATTTTCAGCTTTTAGTTAGTCTGCACTTTCACATAAACTGTCACTAACTCCCAAGGCATTGCTCAAACCACTTCATCATAGAAAGTGCTTTACAGAGCACAGGAAAGGAGTAACACCTCTCATAACTGTTCATTTGATAGTGTATCAAATAATGTGTTTGTTTGTGTATTTGCATTAGAAAAATGTATATAATTTATAATAATAAATGCATAATATATAATGCCATTATTGTAGTTTGAGAATCTTATTAATTTACCTAAAACCAAATTTACTTATCTTGTATTGTTTAATGTTTCCAAGACAATCCTTTTTGTGCCACTCATTATACAGTCTTTGCCCAAAGCCTGGGCCTCACCAGGTGGAAAGCTCTATGCATAACTCGTTCTTCATTTCCCCTGGGTGACAAAGCAATTCTCACCTTCTTCTAAAGTTGTGCCTCTAAATGACTCTGACCATGGCCCTTCACCAGCAGGAGACACAGCTCTGACTGACACTTCATATGTCGTGAAGCTGGCTAGCTCCTTCATTGTAAACCTAGTGTCACTAATGTTTGAGACAACCCATTCCTCCTCAGATGGATGCTGAGATGACACTTTCACATCATAGGTCCAGTTCTGCCAGGCAGATAGACCTGTGAGATGCAAACAATCATATTATTACAGAGTAGATGGCTGTAACAGGTGATATGCATTCTTTGAGAAAACTGTATGTTGGAGATTCATTTCAAAAATGCCAGTATCAGGAGAATTAGGAAAGGGATAAATTAAAAATTTATATTCCCCAGCTCTGGGACCAACCAAGACTAGTAGTTCAACCCCCCTTGAAGAAAAAAGTTGGAAGAACCAAAATTTTCCCCAGCCGGGTAATTTTCTGCTGCTCAGACACATGCACGGAGGACAGAGACCATGGCACAGTCACTGATCAAAAGTCATTATGTCTCTGGCATGCTTTTGCCGTATGATATCAGCAACCAACATTTCAGCTACTTCATACCACACTTAAGATGCAGCCTTGTTTAAAATCCCTTGCAGATGACAAATGAGTTAACAAAGTAACTTGAACTAATTTAGCCAGACAATTTAGCTATTTTACTGGCAAATCTTGGGTTAAATTTTTCAAACTGAGGTAATTTCAGATCTTCCAGCAGGTTTGGCTACTGAAGTCACCGAAGGCCAGCATCAGGAAAAGGGCAACCAGAAAGTTATTCCTCTAGAAAGAAAATGAGTGAACTTTCAGGAAGAAACAACTGAACTTACTGGTTCCAATAGAGCGTTCAGGTGGTCTCCAGCTGATCACAGCTTGGTTCAATCCAAATAGTGCTGTGACAAACCGAGGAGGAGTTGGTAAAGGAAAAGGCTGAGTTGATGCCCCATAGAAAAGCAAGTTGCCAAAGCCAAAGTACTCTGGATACTCCAAATTACAATCCACAACATACTCATTGAAGCTAGAACTTCCCACTGGAGAGACCTCCTCATGGTAAACTGCCCGGCCATCTGTGACAGTAAACGTGTTATCCTCATAAACAAAGCTCTCCATGTCATTAAGTGGCACGTGTGATCGCAGCGTGTGAAATTCTGAACCATCAAGAAAACCTGACACAAACGCCCGTTCTGTTTTGTTGAAGAAAATAAGTCTCTTAGATTGGAAGTTGATCATGAAGTCTCTCAGAGCACTGGATTTCACTACTGGTGAAGCTGTGGAGGCAGTGCCACGAAAGAGTGGAAGGTTTGCTCTGTATATGCCATCCTCCAGGAGACAGAAAATATAGCTGGTCGTGGAGCAAAATAGACCCAAATAACTACAGTGCAAGAACTCTGTAGATGAGTCACAAATATTTTAACAGAACTCTGTAGATGAGTCACAAATATTTTAACAGCTCAGAGATGTGCCTGTCTTTATGCAGACAGTAGGAAAATGCTTTTGGCGCTATTAATATATATCCTGGGAGAATTAAGCACATCACTTTTTACCTTCTGGGGATTTGGCTGGCAGATTATTGGATAATATTCTTCCATAATACCTCAAATGTTAAACATGGACATTTAAAATGCATAGATCTTCATAAAAGCACTGAATATCTGAAAAGCAAATTTCTGCATTGGAAATACTTTATCTCCTCTGTTAGCACCCTAGGGAACAAAATGCAGGAAACAACACTGCATAGTGTCATCCTTGTTCCAATTGTTTTGTAGTTTGTTATTTGTTGCCATTTGCAGTTTTGTTTTAGTAAGGCAAGAGTTTGAAACAGGAACCTAGATGACTAATGAAGAAAATTAGAGAGGAACTTTATAGCACCTTTGACACCAAGCGCTCAAAGAAGGACACTTACCCATTATAGGGATCAGCTATAACCTTCCTAGGGGATGTCACATAACGGGGAGTGATGTCATCAGCTGCCGTGCAGTTCTCTAAATGGCAGACATGTATCTGGGGAGTGAGAAGAAAAACTGGTGATGCATTCGTAGGGTGTTTGCTAATGAGCAAACAAGCTGACCCAAGATTCCTTCAGGGGAACTAGACACTGAAACACCTCTCTCACAATCCTAGGTCCTTCTGGCTCCTGAGTTGTCAGTCACCTGAGTATAACACCACCTGTACAAATGCATCCATGATAGCTTACCCTGAAAGAGCTGTCTGTCAGCCATCCTCCTCTTAACTTCCTACCTCTAAGATGGAGGGAAAAAGCCAGTTTAGGGGATACAGTTTACTTTGAAAACAATATCTGGCAGGGAAGATAAAAGAGAGAAGTGCTTTTCTGATCCTGGGGGCAATATCTTTGGACTTCTCTAACCTGCAATGGATTCAGAAATCCCTGCTATCCATCTGTTTGTCTACAGCTCATTTGTATCTTTTTATCACTATTGCTATTCCTGCTCCCTGTTCCCTGAGCATTAAGTAAAAAATCAGATATTGCAAGAGGATTGCACCCCAAAAAAAATCCCCCATTAACAATTTAGGGCAACTTTCTACTCCCTTGTGCATTGCAGGACTACAAAGGTACATGCAAAGTCTAACCATTTGAGTTATTGATGTTTTATGAGTAGGGAATCAAGTGCAGGGTTGCCATCTACATTTTTACTTCAGGTTGAAACAGTTGTAATCTGAGCTGTCATCACTGGTATGAAACACTTTCCCTCTTGAACATCTTTTGCCAGTTATGAAGGGCATTATAATCACTAACCAGGAAGGTTATCTGACTACCTTCCTGAGCAGAATAGGAACTGAACAGGCTAGATGGAGAACCAAATAACAGGAACAAAGTTGCTTATATTGGGTATGAGGTGAACGTGAAGAAAGTCTTAAAAACAAAGCAGTTAAACCCGAAGTTTTTATGTCCTACAAAGAAAAATAAGACAAGGAGCCAGAGTTCCATATAGCCTGTTTGCTTTAAAGATGATCTGATATTCAAGCCTTTCTTCTTTTTTAAAACACTGAAATATGTGAATATTATTAAAGTAAAAATTATATTTCTATAATAATTATATTTTGTGCATGCATATCTATATATAAATCAGATTTTCTCATGTAAAATAAATTACAGTAATGGTCCAAATGAAATAAATTAATTAAGCTCTAGAGCACTACCTTTTCATTCATGACAAAGTATATCCTCTGGTAAAGCCAGTCTACCGAGATGGACATAATATTCCCCCAGCCAGCATAAAAGAGCATTAGGTCAGATACATCAGACATATTTGCAGCTCCTTTCACCCAGATGGAATTCCCCTCAGAAAAATAGACAACTTGCTGATAAATGTTCACAGAAATTCCTAAAAATAGGAAGATATGTGCACACAGATAAAATAAGAAATAAGTTTCAGGTTTTTGGTTACTTTTTCTACTTAACTTAAAAAGAAGTATTTGTCAGCCTTCAACTCAACATCATTGAGAAGATTTAACCGGTTTTCCTCCTCCACTTCTAGTCTTTCAGATAATAAGGAAACTTTCCCATTTGCTGTGTAAGTGGCATTATTATAGACAATTGTCCTTCAGAAAGGTAATCAGACAAAAAGAGGATATGGAATATGCAAACCATCTGACACTGATTGCCCCTCTCCAGGACAAACAGATGCAATTGGCATCTCCTTACAAAGCACCATTCAGTCTAGAATTCAAGCTAGACATTATCTGTGCCACCTCTGTACTATCAAAAGGCATTTAGTCAGGGGCAACTTTCATTCTCTGGCGTCTTTGTGGCTCTGTGAACTTTGGTAGATAAACTCTGATTTCCACACTGTCTCCAAGGACCAAATATGGCACCAGTGTAGATAAGAAATATTAAAGTGGTAAGTAATTTGAGATAGCATGGTTATCTGGTGACTTAGGCTACTAAATGCCTCATTACAGAGCTCTGTGCCTCAGACTAGCTAACACACTAGCATACTCTTCAGCCAGTATCTTTTGACATTTTGTATAATTTAATTCTTAAGTTTGAACTACTTCCCCATATTCATGTTGAGAAAATACAGCCATTAATCATAGGGAAACATCTGTTTTGTCTTCATCTTACTTCAGTTGAGCTATCTACAGTGTAAAAGTCCAGCTCTGAAGTATCTTCCTAGATTCTGTGAAGCAAAGGTTGCACTGGGGAAAACAATTCATTTCTTCTCAGTGCCTGTCATTTCATGTCCCGAAAGTTCCTATTTCTCCCCACTCACTATAAGGGAGAGCTAGATACTGTCTTAGGCTAGGTGAGGTGCATTCTGTCCTCGGGGAACACAGAGATCTAAATCATACTTGAGAGAAAAGGAGAGAGCGCGATCTGATTTTACCTGTAATGTTGCCATGTATAACACCATTATTCAGGCACTGGGCAGCTTCGAGGAAATGCTGTGTGTATCTCTTCCTTAAAGACTTGTTTCTGGATAGGAAGAGCCATGTTGCTTGTTCCTTAACTAACAGAGACATTCAGAATTAAGATAGATGACTGCAGCACAAAGAAAAATGTTGCTAAATCGGATACATCATTAAGAGACTTACATATACACATGCACACACATATGTACATGTACAAATATATTCTTACACTAGCAATGACAGACTAAAACTCTTTGAGTGTTGAAAGCGGACGGAGTTATTCACCATTGCAGTGCCTTCTGGCTCCTCACCCAGGGTGAGAATGCACCACACGCATCTCACACCATCCTTTCCTGTAACAGTAGTGAGTCTCTGGTGGAGGAAAGTAAGCTGGAGCAAATGAGGCCCTACGGACTCCTGAGGAAATGAAGGCACTAAGACATCCACATGACTCCAAAATCCAGCAGAAGTGGGATATTTAACCACCCTGGGCCTCTTTGAAAGCCCAGTCAGACTAGAATATTATCCTACAGAGCTGGGAAAGAGCAAGGCAACCAAGCTTATTTCATTCATTTCATCATGCTGACCAGTGATTCTTTCAAGGAACAAGTACTTTTCAGAGATAAAGGTGATAATGGCATATGATCTGCTTCAAAGTTGATAAATGTAACTTTTTCTTTTTAATGAAGTCACAGATTTTAAAGTCAGGAGGAGAGCTTGGTTCACATAAGCTGACTATGCTTATTCAGGCCTAGGTAACTAACATCAAACCCACCCCTTCTGTCTGGGTTATGCATAGCTCTGGGAAAGATAGCTCATCTTGCTTCCAAATCTCGCATCCCTTAAAATCTAGTACATCCCCTGTTAAACTGATACATAAGGTAGTTACCTTCACTTTAAAAAGTGGTGCATTATTTTGAGACTGAATTTGGCTAATTTCGGTTTCAAAACAATTCGTCCTTTTTTTTTTTTTTTTTTTTTTTTTTTTTCCCTCTAGTTTAAACAGCTGCCTGCTATCAGATATCATTTTCTCATAGGGGTATCATGAGACTGTGGTCGAATGCCATCTTAATTTATTCCGGGATAATCTGCATTGTTTGAGCTGCATGTATTTCTCACGTGATGCACAAACCACGAGTCATTACAGTAATGAGCACAGTATAAGAGGCCAACATCAACCCCATATCTGTTTTCCAGGGACATTTCTTGCAATCTAGCCTCGAGATCAGATTCTTTCACTGACTCTTCTCAGGGCTCAGATCTACACAGCTCAGTATCTGATGCAATAACACCATTTCTGAACGTGATAAATGAGGAAGGGTTGCTCCAGTTCACATTAGCAGAGGGAGAAAGAGCATGCCAGTGCCATTCAGGGGCAATCAACTGAAGTTTACAGCTAGTGAGGGGAGGTGGGATAATTCCCCACGCCCAGAGGCTTTTGGGGGGCAGTAGGATTGTTTGTTTGTTTTCTACCTTAAATTAATTGGTTGTAATTGGCTTGACTTAATAAACAGAGTCAGATGTACCAGTCTGGACATTTCACAAATGGCACAAATGTTGATGGCTCTAGGTCAGCCAACTCTAGAGCAAACCTCTACAGAGTCTTCAGATAAGGACATATCAGTGTGTCTGAGCTATTACAAAAACAAACCAAAACAAAAGGTCATATTTTAAAAAGCACTAGGGAAGCTTTAAGTTCAATTTCTCTAACCATAGCAGAAGACCTGAGATTCAGAGACAGATTTAAAGTGTTTCCTAAAGAGTTTTCAGGTGTTTGACAGCTGCATTTCTTCAGGAGGAGGGGAGCGTCTTTTGTTTTCTTTTCTAAAGATACATTTCGGTAACAATGATTTCATTCTCAATTGTGCTCTATCTCAACATGTACCTTTTTCTGGCAATTAATTAATATTTCTGCAATTCTTTGAGTGATACCTATAGTGTCTCATTGCTCTCTTTATTAATTAGTTAATATAGTAAAATACATACAGCCGTGAAAGAGCAACAAAAATTGGTATGATATCACATATTTGGCATAACCGAGGATGTTTTGACAAAAGAGTTTCAGTGAATATTTAATATTATTAGAAGAAACACATTTGTTTGTTAGCTGCTAAATTTTCACCTAGAAAATGGAAGCATGTCCTCTGAGTCGCTACCTGAGACCACTGAGGTGTTTTTCATCTGCAGTGCAACTCAGGCCAAATTTGTTTGAGCCTACCAGCATCTCAAGTTACCATACTGTATAGCCCAATAATGTCAACAGCTGAAGAACAGGACTCTGATATGCTGTTGACTCCTCAGTGTACAACTCCTTGTCATGCACTGTTTACAGTCTAAATATTATTCTCTTCTGCCAGGTAGACAGCAGCCCAGTGAAGGTGAACTTTGTCACAGGAACAGAGAGCGATAAGGACTCTGCTGCTGTTGTACCTTTGGATTCTGGGGTTGTGATGTTGGCTTCAGCAGCGGGTCCAGCACCAACCTCGTTAACTGCCACAATACTGAACCTACAGCAAGCCGAAGAGACAGGTTTCAGTTTGCAAGTTCCTTTTGAAAGATTGCCTGAGAAATATTTTATCAAGTAGGGCAGCTGCTACAGAAATGTTTGACTTTCAGAAAACACCCATTTAAATATAATGCTGTGGGAAATTTATAATAAAAATAAATCAACCAGAATCTGAATTCCCCAAAGCTGGAACAACAACAGAATCTTCTAAATTAAATTTCAAAATGGGGTTTCAGATTCAGAAGAGCAAATCAATTTCATTTCAAAGAAAGGTCTGTATTTACCAGTGCAAGCAGAATGAGGCCTTCATGTTTAATAAAAATGAAGGAATCTTTCCAGATGCTTAAAGGACTAGAGGTCTATCATTCCCTGATTATACCGAAAACATGCTACACAAGCTTCAAAAACATAAAACAACAGCTAAGAAAATGCAACCTTCTGGCACTATATCAAATTGCTTTTCTTTTCTCCCCATTTGACTTCCACATAAGCAGTCAACTCTTCTGGAATAACTCTGTTAACTCAATTAAGGTACCCTTGTTGTTGTCAAGAACATAAGGAAACAGCCTAACTGTGCAGATGTAGTATTTAGGCATACTAAGCATACCCTGTACTATCTGGGCAAGAAGTGCTACTGCAAACTTGGCCATGTTGGTTATTTTTTATTTTCATACCTGTAAGTGTTGTTTGGGAAGGTGGAGTAGAACTGAAAACTATGCCCTCTTGAGGCTCTCAACAGTTCATGATTCTCACTGGTCAGGAGCAAGTTGTATCCAATAATCAAGCCATTTGGAAAAAGTGGTGGAGACCAACTAACTTCAACAGTGTTTGGACTTGAACTCTGAATATCTTTAATGACAGGAGCTGTCGCAGGAGCTGCAAGAGACAAAAATAACTGACTCTGGGATGGCATTTAAGACATTAACGGTTTTTCTTTTTTTAGGCACATTTTAAAGTTTCACACTTGTTAATTAATTTATACTAATATGATTAGGTACAGCACGAAATTTCAGCAATGGTTAACTTTTTTTTGGTGTCCAGGAAAATATGTGTGTATTTCAGTCAAAAAGTTAACATGAAGAAAAGTATCCAATGTGCCCTCACAATTTTGACCATGTACTTTTTTGTGCACATTTTTAAAACTGAAAGTGGGAAGCAGCCTAAATCTAGTTCAAACAAAGAGAGATGGTAATATTTCAGTTTGGTCTCCACAGCTACCCAACAGACAACGTGCACGTCATTCTGAAGATTAAGCATCAAGGTTTTCTATGAAAGAAACAACAAGGAAACCTAAATGTTTCTGACACAGTCCTGAAAGATGCAATTAATAGTACAATTCATTACCTCCAGAAGCATGTGTCCGGTAACTGGGACTAGATGGAGAATGGAGCTGCAGCTGAGATGTAATGATCCAAACTACTCGAAACATGTATTCTGAGAAGGCTTGAAGGTCTTTGACCATATATGAAGTTTCAGATACTACCTAGATTAATGCACAGACACAATCAGGCTTTTTCTTCCTCCATGTGCAGCTACTATGCAGAGTGTTATCATGGCAAAAGAGGTCTCATATAACAACATACATATTTAGGATACAAAAGTGTAGCATCCTAAGGTTAAATAAGAGGAGATTCTGGTAGTTATTTTCATCATAGACTTTGATTTTCCATCCTTTTAGAACTTTTTTCTTCAGAACACACTACGAAATCTAAAGAATGACTGCATAGATGGAAGGATGGATGCAATACAATAGTAAATTTGAAGAATTAGATAAAAAAGCTAAAATAATAACATATTATGGAGAATATATTTTTAACTCTTTATACATATACTAGAGGTTTAAGATCCAAAGGTTCCTTAGTTACCCTAAAATATTTATGGTCTGAAGTAATTGTTCCCCATTATTTCACCAATGATTAATTCAGAAGAACTTCCTGCTTAGCAAATTATCTTTACCTTTGATTCGTGGCACCAGCTTGCCAATTTCTGTAAATTGGTCCAATAGAGATGATGGCAAGATAACAAGTGCATAGCTGACGCAGAAGAACATAATACGAGAATAACCTTACTGAGTCAGAACAAATGTCTGTCTAGCCAAGTATTGTGTCTTTGATAAGAACCAAAAAAATTGCTCTAGGGAAAGGTATTAGAAAAAAGCCTATAGTGATATTTCTCCTGAATATTCTTAGTCCTGGAATTTTATAAGCATGACTCAACATAAAACAATGGCAGTGTTTGCATTTAGTAGAACTGTTATTTCTTTCATTAATTTGTCTGGTTACTTTTCAAGCCCCACTTAGTAACTTTAGTAATTTTACTATTTAGGAGTTTAAAGTTAGTAATTTAAGATCTACATGTGCCAGGAAGCAGCTGACCATTTTAACTACACATTCTGTGTGGAAATACCTTCATTTGCTAGTTTTGAACCTGCTACCTGCCAGTTTCCATCAAGGTCCCTAGTTCCTCTGCTGGAGGAAACAGGGAATAATTGTCCACTTCTCAGCTTCTCTATGCTACTCATGATTTTGCAAACCTTTTTCACGTGCCTAACAATAATCCAATAATTTTCTAAAATAAAAAGAAGAGCGGAGAAGCAGCTACTTCCTTGAAAAGTAAAAGGAAGTGTCCCCTTTACCTCTGTGTACCTCCAGTCTCCAGGGAGCTGATTGAACTTCCACTGGATAATATATTTCACCCCAGAGATGTTAGCTGGCTTCCACCCTAATGTGACATTGTGGCTTCCAATGGTAGATGCAAATGGTGCACTAGGCTTGTCCAAGTAGTCTGAGGGAAAAACACAATACAACAGCAAGAAAGACCTTTCATGGCAATCTCTGAGTCTTAAGGGTAAATGCCTATTACCCTACACACCTGAAAGCTGTGAAGCCAATAAAAACACACAAAAGAATATACTGAAAATGTTGTAGAATAAAACATTTAAAGACATTTTAAAGACAGTTTGATAAGTAAGCCTGAACTGGGCCAAGCTCAGTATGAGCAAATGTGACTACAACTCTGTGTTTGTGTAAATGCATTTGTAGTTACAGGTACTTAGTAAAATTCTTCTGAATAGAGACCAGGAGAAGGTATGGGAGATTTCTGAAGAGATTTTCAAGGGGCCTATTACAATATCACCGTATTGGCCCAACTGTTCCCATGTAAATTGCACGAGTTTTTGGCAATGATTTCAAGATAGCAGACAGGTCAAGGGTGGGTGTTTAACAAAGTATCATCTTAAACAGTTGAGACAGGATTCAGAAAGTCTCATGCCCATGAAAAAGAGGTGGAAAAAAAGTTTTACTATCAGAGTTTACTTCATTGTATTTGTTAAAACAAAAAAAAAGAAGAATGGTAATTTTCTGATGAATCAAAATACTCAAGAAATGCTACTTTTTTCAAAGAAATCTAGATAATATAACAAGACTATAATATTAAAACTGAATTAATCAGACTGTGAACTGGAGACAGGACTCTATTCAGACGTACTCTGTGCTTCAACTCCATATGCATCCTCTGCACGGCTACAGCCAAACTTACAGGAAACTGTCTGTATAGGGTACAGAATTCACTGGTTAGTTTTGTGTAAAAGCAAATGTTCTCCTAGAATTATGCAGACACATTTTAAATATATACAAATCCTGTGGACGTTTTGTATACATCAAACCTTGTGGAAATCATTACATTCGTTCTAAAAAATAGCAGTACCACAAAATCACTCCAAAGAGCTTCCCAAGAGCTTTTCCATCAATTCACTGGGCACTGAATTAGGGTTTTCCTCCTGATACACGGTCCCTTTGTGGAAAGCACAAACATGGGGCTACATTAAAGTTGGAAATAGACTTCAGTGACAACCACAGTTAGGAAGTAATGGTTTTGAACTTGTTAATGATATGTTCCATGTGTTGGATTTCACCCTTTCAGGCTTCACGTATTTCCTATGAATGAGGCACATTCTTACAGATGTACTTTCAGTGAATTTTCAAAATAGTTGACATTAGTAAGCTGTAAGAGCAGCCATGCCTGATTCACCCTTCCTTGTTAGTAGTTACTCCTTCTGGTACAGTTGTGTCTACAAGCTGCAAACATAATACCCCAGGGCAGTGAGTTTCCACACTCACATCTGAAGAACAGAAAAGTCCTAAGAGTTTTCAGTTGAGGTAGGAAACATAGATATAGTGCTACTTTGCTTTATAGGTAGAGAATTTAAGAAGAGGTAGTAACATTTTCCAGGTGGATTTCAGTAGATGCAAGACTGAGTCTTCTGGAAAGCCAAAAGTTTTAAGGAGTGATGATTTGATCTTTTCTAGATAGGCATTTTATTTGGCCTCATTTTATTCTGAAAGTTCGTTTGGCCTATAAAATCTTGATGTTTGCTTCATACAGCAGCCACCTTTCAAGTGATAATTCACCTTTCGATCATCCAGAAGCAATTCATTATGTTAAGTAAGCAAATTTTTTTAATTGCTCTTCCCATGATTCTAGGATATATACACTTTCAGCACCATACGGAAACTGATAAGGCATGTTAATTCAGACAACACAGTTGCAGCTGAGACGGATTTAAAAACTTGCTTAGCATTATATTCCTATAGACATTATCTCACCTCTAGGCTTTCAGTGCCAAGGGCAAGCACTTAGAAAGTTTTTTCCAATTTTTTGTATTCAGAAAAATAAATACTTGCAAGTGAATTATGATGACTGTTAGCAGGCAAACATCCGGGTATTAGCATAAATCAGTTATCAACTGTACACTGCAGCTTTCATTTACAACCAAGATTTGTTTAGTTTGTAGGGGATACTGTTCCCAGATTACATGCTGATTCATGGTGTCTTCTGCTTCATTTAACCCAGGCATTTCTGACCATTTGGGTTTTGTTATGTTTTAGTTTCTTCTTATTATCTTTGTCTGAACCAGAAATTGAACTTTTGCTTGAGATAAGAGGATTACTGAAACTCCTTAGAAATTTTGGGGGAAATATGCCATCTGCTCTGCCTGAAAACAAAAAAAAATCCTCATATAGTCTCAATCAGCCAGAACTGCCTCTGTATGAGCCAGATACTGCTGCCCTTTCTCGTGAATATTCCCAGCAAATTCAGTGGCACTCCCCTGTTCTTAGGTGCAAAGTAATACCTAACAGGAGCAATGCTACCAGATTTCAGTCCTAAGGTGTAATCACATGACAGAGCTGAGCCAATGTCAAAGAAAAGTCCCACTCCTCTCCCCTGCAGACTGCAAGAACCTGCAAAGGACCTGCAATGGTCCTCTGCATGCACTGCCCTGGTGCTCGCCTGACCATGTGGGAAGTCAAGTCAGACAGCTGATCCAGTAGAAAGATAATCCCACAGAAGCCCTTGCAGAGTTAGTGAATTTAACCTCAAAAAACAACATCAAAAAACCACCCACATTAATTATGTGTTTCTACAAAAGTTGGTTACTTTTTGGACTGTTCCTACACTCCAAAACCACTGTTTAGCATATTTGTAAACCTTTGTCATGGTCACAATTTCACAGATTAAAATGTATTTTAAAAATCAGTCATTTCAATCAAATTTCCAGCTTGCCAATGGGTTTGTGTTCTACTTGGGATTCCCTCCAGCTTCTCTGTTGTTTTCTTGAAGTATGTTGCCCTCATCTGGGTACAGTCTTCATACTGAGGACTCAACAGTCCCAAACACAATCCTGCAATTTTCTTGTTCCTATCCCATCCTACACTCCATGTTCATGTTAAAAAGGGCCTCAGAAAGGCACCATCTCTGTAGCAGCACTTTTTTGTCTCATACTTATCACCATAAACACCAGTCTATCTGCAGCACAGACCAAGCACTCCCCATTTGAGATCTCTTTCTAAAGGGCAACACATTGCCCCTTACTAAATCGCATTTTTACTTCATTCAAACCCTCTACCCAGTCAAGAGTGTGTTTTGTCTTCTAGTTCCCACTTCTTGTTTCCACTTCTTGCCAAGCTGGTACCATACCAGCCTTAATAAGCATTCTCTCTGGATCATCTTTGATGGCACTAATGAAAAACTGTATACAACAAGACTCCTGTGAGAGCCTGGAACATAGTTTAAATAGGTCTGTACTGCGTTCCATACTGGTGTGATTGGTCTGCTTTTTTTAAAGCAATATCCTTTGCTACACAGCAGTTTTTAAGAAAAACATGTCATTAGCCACCATGCTGGAAAGAAAGGATTCAGGTACTTAACTAATTCTTCAGCTTTAGGGAGCACAAAACAATTAGATTGTATTTCTTAGCACTCTGTGGACATAGTAATCACAGAGATCGTAATTTTTTTAATTGATTTGGTAGCATTTAACTTACCTCACATGCTCTGGTGTATGTCTTGTTCTACAAATTAATAAAATGCAGGATTAGCATAAATATAATCACAGAGTGTTTCAAACAGATAGTATCAATTAATTAGAAGTTTCTTACAGTGAAAGTACACTACAAAACTTTATCACTGTCAAATAATGAAAGAAGGAAAACCCACACTTGAAAAACCAGAAAGTCAACATTAAAATGATGCCAAGGATGAAAAAGTTCCAGGTGTATGAGAGGTCCAGAAAAAAGAAAAATTTGAAAACTGTCATGGCAGTTGTCCCACACCAATGTTAATTCTCATTCATCTGGTTTAGTAAAAGTAAGAAACCAATCTAGTAAAGACCATGTGCTTCATTTACATCTGCATACAACTCTGAGACAGGCCCCAGTAGGGTAAAATATTGAAAAGAACTAGTTATTTCTCTCTCTGCCTGAAAATCTGGGTGAATAGTAGAGCTTAATGAACTGTAAAATGTCCCCACATTTTAACAAACACAGTGAAAACTTTTGATATTACAGATAACTCCTATAGCAAGAATTATTAACTTCCCAAAAGAGAATTTATAAATGTACTGAAAGAAAATATGGAGATTATGTCTTCTCATAAAAACACTTCTCTGTTTAGGTTTTCCATATGATGGACTAGAGACAAGTGCTATAGAGCCAAGGCTAAGGCAATACTCACACATTTCAGTGGGCAATTGATTTGCACTGTTGCGTTCCAGAAATTACATCCTTGTACACACTGCAAAGACAGACAGTGGCTTTAAAAAGTACTTTGAAAGCACATTTTTAAAGAGAAGAGATACTCCAGTGCTAACGGAGAGGACAGTAGTTCAGTTTCCAGCTACAGTAAAACATTCTGCATGACCAAATCACTTAGCTCCTTTGTATTCTGCTTCCTTAGCAATAAAATAGGAAGTTACAGCACTTACAACTCTGAAATAAAAATATTAGATATACCGAAGATTATAGGTACTCAGATACTACAGTAATGGAGTTATGTTCTATAGTGCCCTTCTCAACAGAAAATCAAATATAGAGCAGAACTAAAAATAAATCATTCTTAGAGACTGGTTTATGCAAAACAGTAGATGTCCAACTACCTGTTCAGCTCTGGTAAAGACCTTGACACCCTCGCATGTACTGAGAGCACTAAAAGGACTGCAGGACACCTGAGCAAACTGTGATTGTCCCCTGGGGAGAGTGCTCAGCTTTACACGGGCCTTGGGAAAGGGCTGATGCACAGCTCCAGGGGCAGAAGAAACCCTGGCTAAGACAGACCACATTCAACTTTGCTCTGGGAATGAGTCACCCAGAGAGACAGTGTGGCCAGTGTTCCTTCTCTCCCAGCTTTATTTTACCACTTGTTCTCTGTGGGTAAGTAACAGATATACAGTATGCAGCACAGCCAAGCAGCATGGAAAGCCATTCAACACAAGCACCCCAGTCTCCAACAGGCAAAGCATTGGCTTTAAATCCATGAGTTCTCAAAGATCTAATAAATATGTGGTTTGAATTTGATGTTGGACCTTGTTTATTCTGTCCCATCCACTTCTTAAAGGTTACGTACATTTTTCTTTTTAAAGGTAACAACTTTGGAAGCAGGAGACTCTGATATCAAGCATTGCAAAGCCTCATGAAAAAATAGTAAGACTTGATAACACTGAGCAAAGATACACAGTAACAAAAATAGGCGAGTCAACCTTGCTATGTATTGTCATGACAACACAGCCTTTTACAGTCCCAGCACCATAAATGACCCAGCCTCACTACATACCAGGCGCTGAAAATCTGCTTCCCACTAGTCTCTGTGGAAAATATTGATGACTGAATTCTCCACTGCTCTTCAAAGAATATGTGTAACCACCAGCTTGAATTGCATTTGAAACCTAACTAGCAGAACATCATCTAAAGACCTCACAACAATGCTGCTGTGGAAAGCTCACGTTAAGCTAAAGAGCCCCCCAAGATAGATACAACCATTTGAAGTCCTACAGAACTCTAAATTTTCAACAACTCTTATTTTTTCTCCCATCAAAGCACTGAGAAAAAATAAGATACTTAAATGTTTAAAGGTAGCTCAGTAAAACAGCCTTAATGATTTGCATTTTGGAGGGAACACTAGTTTTGACTCATTTTCTCAAAAATGAATGATTATGAACTTTATAGATCACAAATGCAAACATGACTCTGTAGAGATCCACACCCTTGACACATTACCTTTAAACAAAAAAGGTACCTGTGTCTTTAATAATTTGGGCCAAATCTAAGCACACAATCTACTGACTTATGCCAGACAGGCAACTGTGCACATTTCCGTGAAGTTTTGACAATATGGTCATTGTACCTATTTCATTCAAAGAGTAGTAACATAAAATGCCAGTAATTAACAAAGTAAACTATTACTCACTGCTCCAATGATGTCACTAACAATGCAAAGGTGAGTAATTCCAAGTCCTCCTTCCTATAAAAGAAATACATACCTCTTTACAAAAAGTGAAAATGTTTCCCCGGAATTCTTTGATTGAAATATATAAAAGCATTGGTTTCTTGTAAAACAAATTTTCTTTGACTAATGTTTCCTCACTTGAAGAAATTTATTATTGACACACCAGTAGCTTCTCACTTGTGACAAATTTCAGGGTACCATCAAATGAAGACATTGTCAGAATCAGTTGGTGTTGATTAAATTATCTGAGGTAGGAATTTGGCTCTCATCTGATTCTGGTTCACTGAGTCAAGAACAAATGCTTCATAAATATGTTGGGCACAAATTACAAAGCCAAGTGCCTTTGACCTCTTGGGAGCAGGAAGACATTCCTTCAAGATAAATGCCTTTTGTCTGGCCTCCTTTTGAAGGGATTTTATGCAGCCATATGGTGACCGCCCTTCCTCTCCTGCCAAAAGTGCTCTTGAGCTAAGGTGCCTGCTTTTCCACATCATTCAGTGTGCAAAACCAGTCACCACCTGTGAAGTGCAAATGATTTGAGGATGTATCTAACAACATTGGAGAAGCTGAATGTTAGGTCTTACTTTTGTCCTGCAAACAGGTAAGAGCACCCTTAATAAAACAACTCTTAGGAATAAATTTTCAGCAAACTGGGCACACCGTGACAGTAGTGAGAATCAAAGGTGTCACAAAGCAAATGTGAACACAATAAGTAGACTGGAGGTGAAAAATAAGATTTACAGCTCTCAGACTCCAAGATTATATTTTTCTCATCTGAATCCCTTACACAACACATTCACTGAACACGAATGCGATTTTCCTGTCTTTCAAAGCTGAGAGGAAGAGCAACTTATTTCTTATTCTGAATTAATTTAAGCTTAAATCAAAGGATCCCCATTAAAGTTATCATTGCATGATAGACTTCCATCAGGGAAGGCAATTAACTCTTTCACTGGTGCAAGAGTTAGAAATAGTTTTAAAGAAACTGTCAGACAAACGTATGAAATAAAATGGAGCAGGTGATAGTCCTCTGCAATAGGTTTCCACAGTTAGTTTGCCCCAAGGCACAAAATGTCCTTCATACAGAGCAAAGGTACATGGTCTTCTAAACAACATCAGCATTTCAGGCAAATAGAAACAAGGAGGTAACTCCTGAAAGCCTCATGCAGAATTATTGTTTGATTTGAGAGATTTTGATTATCTTTGTTGTGCATCAGTAGAAGAAAAAATAATAAATTCCACTTGACTACTCAAAGGAACACTAAGAAAACGTAAGATTAAGGATCCAACCACTTACTTTAATACTTAAAGAGATATCCACAATTTAAAGCATATGAGACTCAAAAAATAAGCTGAAACTAGTTCATTATAATTGTGCAAGTCACAGATTCCCAGACAATTTCTTGTGAATTTAGTTTTCTTAGGTTTACATAAGAAAAGTCATAGATGAGACAGAAACTGATAAGTGAATAAACTGAAAGAACAAAGGTTTCTCTCCTCCACCCTCCAGGGTATTTAGCATTTATAGTAATCTCAAGAGCTGCTGGAACATAAGTATATAAAGTATAAAATGAAAACCCATGCAATCTGGTTAATGAGATATCCTCCTTACCAGGTTCCACAAATTCGAACGTTAAACATTAGTTCTCAAACTCTGCTTTTACTCAGATAACATTCTTCAAAATAATTTTGAAAAAGCTCATCTGTAATAGAAAATTCTTACAGTGCTAACAACCTTCTGTGTTTCAAAAGATTAAGTATAGTTTTTCAAAACTTACCAGGTTACTTGTACATAAGTTTTGACAATTTTTTGGGAAAGTACAGTACACTGCAGAAATCCATACACAGTAAAAAGCAGCAAGTCTGTTCAGCGGGAGATCCCACAGGAAAATGTTCCTCATAACTTAAACAATTTCATCTGTCAGTCTGGTTCTTTCCTTGACTTGGCCATACAAACTCCTCTTAGCTTAGACGACGGAGATGCGACTGTGAAACTTCTGCATTTCAGTTTATTAAATATTTTTTTAAATCCTTGTTTACACTCCAACAACTTTTCAGCTTCCTGGAGTACTTGTCTTGAAATTGCACAACATCTATTTCATAGTTTCTTATTAAACCACTGAAACAAAAGAGTTGACCAATGAAAGTCAGCGTATCTCCTTACATAAATATCATTAACGTAAAGAGGAAACTAAATGCAATGCTTCTAATCAGGTGCTCCAAGCAACACAGAAACAGGGAAAGAGGAGAGAAAACTGGCTTAATACTAATTTCTACTATGATTAAGCTATTTCTAAATATTTTCAAGTAGATACAACTAAGAAAACTTGTTTGTGATGATGAATAACCTTGTTAGAACACTACAGTTCATATCAGTCAGTACAAAAATGTTAATTAATTCTCTATTTTAATGACTGTTTCCAAATGTTCCATTTCCACACCAAAATACCACTCAAAACAGATCCTTGTCTGCCTTCTGATGCAACATAGAGACAGCTAACCAGAGCCAATCTGCTAGGGGTCTCTACATAAGTGGGCACAATTGTACTATTAAGTTTGCACCCGTATCATGGAAGAAAAATGGAGCTGACAGATAAATCGTGTATCTGGTTTAAAGAGATGTGAAGAGTCCTACATAAAGTTGGAGACTCACATTAAAGAGATTAGTGGGAATTCAAGCTTAAGATACATCCAGCTCCCAGTCTGTGGCATATCTCTGTTGTACTGGCAGAGCTATCCCCAGAGACATTTTGTGAACTGCAGTAGGAAATAGATCTAGCTTACATATATATATATATATATGTATATATAAAAAAATGCTACGTCATTTTGGGGCATGCGTATTATGCATTATAAAAATAATATTGTAAATAACATAGCATTTTGATCATCAGTTTAAACTGACACATCCTGTCATTGTTGCTTAAAAAAGGGACCCACTTTTCCATCACACCTTCCCAAGCCCCACCCACTTGTCCAGCAAACATTCCTGCAGTCATGGGATAAAGCAGGCTGACAATCTGATTAATACTAACCCAGCAACGAGGGAAGTGAATTGGTTAACATTTACCTGATGCTGTTTTCTCTGATTCAGGCTGCAGCATAGTCCAATGTGCTGCTGTGCCCATGCATGCTAGATGAAAGTAGTTAAAAGCACCAAGGCAGGAGAAAAGGCTAAGCCAGGCTGGAGACAGCCGATGGATATTGCCAAGCACATGGCGGAAAGGTGGTTAGAGAAAGGAAGGGCTTTGTGGAGCAGCCTCCTTCTTTTTCTTCCACTTGTCCTAGGAAGCATTTTGGGGTTTCAGCATCTCAGCCTCCTCAACACTACTCAAGGGAACTCTGAGACAAGAGTAAGACTCATCTAAGGTGAGCTTAGCTTTCAGCTAAGGGCTTTTCAGCTACACAGGTGAGGGGGAATTACCACCCCATTGGCTTGTCACTTCACTCCAGAAGGATGCTGCCCCTGCTCCAGCCCACAAGCAAAGCTGCTCAAGAGGGAACTCCTTAGCTCCAGCCAAAATAAGCCAGTTTAGTCTGACTGCTTAAACAGTAGCTCTTTTAGCCAAGATGAGATGGATTAGCAAAGAGCTTCATCAGAGCTCACATGAGCAGCAAAACTGAAGACAAAGCTGGTGACAGGCTGCAATTTCTTCCTGAGGTAGAACACTTTGTGCTTTGAATAGATCTTTAGGAGATTTAGGACCCTCAGGATTTGGTCTTGAGGACCAGTAGGTCTATACCAGTAAATTAAATGTATCCACCCTCATACCCTAGCAGGTGCATGGAATAACCCACATACACACTTTTTAAAAAATCACTCATACTCCAAGAGAGGATAGTCATGACTGAAATACCTGTGGGGAATGGCTCCTAATGTTTACTATATTTCAAACTGTTCCTGGATATTATTTGGGCTAGTACTGATGTGGACCAAAACCAGCCAGGGACAACTCTAGCAGTTTAACAGTTGATGTATGTGGTCACTCAGGATTAAAAATGCAGACTGGCATGGATTTAAACTACTAGCTTAGATGTAGTCCAGGTAAACAAATATGTCTAAGTTCAAGCTTTTAAAAAAAATCTTTTAATTGCATTTAATTATTCTATACTTTTTTGTTTTGGTTTGGGTTTTTTTAGGAACTAACTGACTGTTAGGATGTCTTGGGTCTTGGTTAGGGTATGTATAGGGAGAAGAAGTAGGAGGGTTGTTTAGTAGGAGTTGTTTAGTCTGGAGGAGGCTGAGGGGAGACCTCATCGCCCTCTACAGCTACCTGAAAGGAGGTTGCAGAGAGCTGGGGATGAGTCTCTTTAACCAGGTAATAAGCGATAGAACAAGATGTAATGGCCTCAAATTGTGCCAGGGAAGGTTTAGACTAAATGTCAGGAAGTATTTCTTTCCAGAAGGGGTTGTTAGGCTTTGGACTGGGCTGCCCAGGGAGGTGGTGGAGTCCCCATCCCTGGAGGTGTTTAAGAGTCGGGTTGACACAGCACTGAGGGATATGGTGTAGTTGGGAACTGTCAGTGTTAGGTTAATGGTTGGACTGGATGATCTTCAAGGTCCCTTCCAACCTAGATGATTCTGTGATTCTGTGAGGGGAGAAGGAGGGATCAAGTTAAGAATCTGGTGAGGAATATAATCAAGGTGCATCTAAAAGGCTGAAGAAGAAATTGGCAGCCATATAAAAATGTTGGCATTTGGCTCTTAGGGCAAGGAAATTTGGTTATTATCAAATACATGTAACTAACCTTTTTTTTAATATAACTGGAATGATTTGCTATTACTGATGCTGATAATTCTTCAAAGTGAGCATTTGCACACTCATATATGTGTAGTATATGCATACCTTTTACAAACGGGCTCTAACCATTACTGCAATGTAGATAGTTAATAACATGTTCAAGCGAACAACTCATTTTATGATGTAGAAATGTTTCTTAGACTTCCAACACTGTTTTCCACCAGGTGTCACTGTAACATCCCATAAACCAGAACCTTCAAAGAAAAAAAAAAACACTGAAATGTCTCCTTTCATGTTTATGTTCCTTCTAAACACATTGGCCAAACAAATACTAGCAGTCATCTGAGCCTGTGGATTTTCCACCTGAATTTCAGGATTTCTTCAGGAAAAGAGTATTTTATGGACTTTAGAAACCAAATTTTAAAGGGAGGGCTCGTAAAATCTGTAAATGATGGAGAATCAAGTATTATTTTTAAGTGCATCTCTTCCATAAAACTGTATCCTGGCACAGAATTAGGGATACAAATTCTGTGAGATATCATTAATAAACCTTGTCCCTTATATTATAGTTCTACTTGCAGAACATCATTTCCTTCATCCCAAAGACCAGCACAGAGGGAAGATCTGCAAGGGAAAAGACTGAATGAGTAGAAAAATAGCAGTGTAGTGAGTAACAGAGAAAAACAAACTCTATTACTATTCCCCACCTGAACAGCAGTATATTTCAGAGCACCTCACAAACTATGGATTCATCTTTCAAACTCCTTTAAGAGCAATAGAAATATATACAGACAAATTATCAGCCCTGATAGTAATGCATATGGGCTATCATATCCTGAGGAGAAAAAATGCACATTATTACTTCCAGCAAAGCAAGTAACTAACATTCTCTTTATACTTGAAATTATCATGATCTGTAAAGACAAATCTTTCCTGTATGTGAACATGCATATGATTGTGCATACGTATAGATAAATGGTGTAATATGAGCAGACTAATGATCTAAGACACAGAGCTTTAGGGCTCCACTTCACTTACAGCAGAAGACTTAAATTGTCGGCTCAAGGCGGGTTGGCAGCCTCCTCTACCATACACCCCAGCGCACAGACAGAAGGTGCTACCCCTACAGCCAGAGAGATTGGCTGGGAAGCATCTCCTGGGCTGCCAAAGGTTACAGCTCAACACATTAACATAAACTGAAGCCAACTTCAGGTTATTTTAATACTCCAGAGCGAAAGCTCTCAAATTTCAGGGCAGCTCCCAGCTGACCCAGTCCAGGAGCCATGCCATCATCCCTGCCCCAGTGGCAGCAACCTCCATCAAAGAGGTAGGCCAAGCAGTTCAAGGCAATACCCACTCCAGCAATTTTATTTTAATCTGCTCCCACGTGCAAGTCAGGGACATAAAATCTCATCAAATGAAACATTTGACCATGTGCCACCATTTAAACACATCTGCATGCGGTTTCACAAAACCACAGCACACAGCAGCAACTGGAAGGATTGCAAAAACAGAAAAGGGGATGGCTGAGGGGGACATCTAAAGCCCCCAGATGTCTGTGTCTAATCTGGACTGTTTGTGTTCAGTTACATAGCACTAAAAATTCCTTGAAGTTAGATCACATTCATGAGTCCTATCTTGATGGGAGGGGAATTTGGGAGAGGTGAGAGAAACTGTCAATCCCACAACCAGACTACAGGGCAGAGCAATGAAAAGGAAAATCGCAGCTTTTACTTATCAGTTTCTAACCCCTTTGTCTTGTGGGGGTAGCTTTGAAAAGATATGCTGATGTGAAGCTCTCACTAGTGGTGATGAATTTTCACTCTTTTCCAAAGATCACAGATTATTCTCTTTTTCCCTCCAAGCAATGGGCCCTCATTATCTTTTGAATTTCTCAGTAAAGTAAGTGAACAAGGACCCTAAGGGCAAACAGCTTCCCTCCACTGCCCATGCCCCCCTCCCTTTTTATTTATTAGTGCAACTGTTAAGACAGATGTTTGTCTGGCAATAGCAGCCAGTCAGTCAGGGAGCGCTTTGCACAGAGTGAAGACCATACAAGAGAAACCCCCTGGAGTCTGGCTCAAGATTTATATCTATCTCTGAAGATTAGAAGTGGGGTTGGGGCACAGAGGGGGAGGTGGGGGGGGAGAAGCAGACTGTTAAACTGGATCAAATTGGAAAGAGAGTCATGCATGAGGTACTTAGCTAAACCAGTCAGGAGACAGGGATTTGTGTCTATTGATCTGCAGTAATGATGACTGAAGAAATGTCTCATTAAATGATGTACAATGATGGATTTCAGACTAGGCAAATTTGAACTGTGGAGATTAACAATAGCAAGACATGTGAAAGCTAGGTCAGGATAGAAAATATAAGGAAAGATAAAGGTAACATGGATCTATAAATATGCTGCTAAAAAATTCAAATCTTAAAAAAAAAAATGTATCAGGGCTTACTAAACTGTGTTTGTGTAATCTTCCTATATGACATCAGGAAAGAAAGAGAGCTATCACAAAGTGACAATGAAAACCTTGCTGTTTAGCAGATAAAGCTTGCACTGCTTTTTGTATTGCTTTAATACAAATTGCTTCCAGTACTGAAAGGGGATCTACAGGAAAGACAGGGAGGAACCCTTGATCAGGGAGCGTAGGGATAGGATGAGGGGTAATGGTCTTAAACTGAAAGAGAGTGGATTTAGATCAGATATAAGAAGGAAATTCTTTCCTGTGAGGGTGGTGAGGCACTGGCACAGGTTGCCCACAGAAGCTGTGGCTGCCCCCTCCCTGGCAGTGTTCAAGGCCAGGTTGGACGGGGCTTTGAGCAACCTGGTCTAGTGGAAGGTGTCCCTGCCCCTGGCAGGGGGGTTGGAACTAGTGATCTTTAAGGTGTCTTTCAACCCAAACCATTCTATGATTAAAGAGGATAGGTTGGCAAGGTATTTGCAAAGTTTTTTAGTGATCTGTTCAACGGTATTATCTATTACGTGTCTTCTGATTGTTACTAACAAAATGTGCAGTCTGAAATTTGAAGAAAACTAGATTTCAGATAAAAAGTAGCAGATAGGGCAACAGTGTAAGTGTAAAATGGCCTGATGCAGCATGTCTGAAGGGGACTACATGGAAAAGATATGCAAAGGTTTTTAGAGAGGAACAGAAGGAAAGAAGAATGCATACTGCAGAGGGAGTGACTTATTGCTCTGAGCATGTACATCAGTGTATAAGAAGATATAAAGCCAAGATTAGGAGAAAAAGACAAAATGAACAGAAGCAGTATTGTAGATTACATGACCTTTGTAGAGATGTTCAGAACAGTCAGACGCTCAGCCTGCATAAACATCTCCCATAAAAGGCTTTACCTCTAACACCTCCTGGTTTCCATGGTACTCCAAAATACCTGAACATTTCATGTCCCAGTAGTTTCATAAAAATAAATTGCTCATCCAGTAATCCAGAAGAGAGTCTATCTGCATGGAGTTTCTGACAGTCAGAGAAGCAACAGTGCCCACTGTGCAGACAGGAATTAGCAGGGGCTGGATTTGACCATTTCAACCACTGTGAAAGTATGTTGCTGGAGTGCTGTTTGGATGCACAGCTCACTAACCTTTTGGTAAATATCTAGTTTCAGGTCCTATCCCCAAAAGTTCCCATCCTCCTCTGCTTGACTGAACAGGGCTCCTAGGTACAGGCACTGTCACTGGTCCACAGGAACAAGTAGTTTCCTTTTTCCACACAAGCAAGAGCAAAGCTGCTCATAGTAAATAAAAATTAAACAAGTTGTCTAAAATGTTTTTGAGCCACCAACAGACAAATACAGGCTTGTTGCAAACAGCTGGAGATACATCTGATCCCTTCTTGTTTGAGGGACATGGAAACATCCCTTGGTTAGCTGGGAGTAATGACATGAGAAATCCTAGGGATGGTAACCCAGCACATCATTTCCACCTGTGTTAACAGGTGAAAAGGTAAATGCTGTAGGAATGACAACATATTGTCTCAACTCACTAATGTGTGCCACAAGCAGCCCAGTTGACTCTTCATATTTTGTCCTCTAAGGGTTTCAAACCCCTCTGGAATACCAACAGCTGCCATGATTTAAGATGCGGCCTTTCCTCACCCAGCTGGGCAGAGGGGAAGGACTGAGCATGCCTCCACCATCCCCAAATTCAGATCAACCCTGATGAGAGGTGGCCAGTACTGAGCCCCATGACCATGTGCCTGTTCCCTGGCTCTGGGGAACATGGGGCTTGGTCCTGTTGCCTTAACTCAGGTCGCTGGTGACACCTGCACTGTTTTAGGGTATCCCAGAGCTTCACCCAGGGCTGGCAGTGTCTGGGCACGATGGCCAGAGTCACCCAGGGTAGGGCCTGGCAGGCAGGGCCCATCCCATCCCCAGACAGGAGCAGGGCAGCCAGGGGCACCATCAGGCACCTCCCTGGGGACAGGGATAGCCTGAGGCCAGGCTGGGATGAGGGAGCTGGAGACCAGCCCTGGGCCCTGCCATAGCAGTAGCACCGCTGGGGCAGAGGCTAATGGTCCCAGGGGACTGAATAGGGGTCCTGGACCATGGGTAGGTGGGGGAGCCCTGGGGGGCCAGGCAGGGACAGCCAGGCCAAGGGTGCCCTCAGGCCCCGGGCGGGCAGGTGTCACCCCCAGAGCAATGAGACCTCTGCCCTTCTGGACCAGCAGCTGAGAGCCAGAGGGATCAACCAAGCATCTCAAAAGGCAGGAGGGGCCTCTGTTTAGGCCATTGAACTGAGCCTGACATCTCCATTAACTGCAATAGCAGTCACTTGAATGTAGATATATTGATTTTAAATTAATTACAATGCTTTAAAACAGCCTATTATTTTCCCCCAGCCATGTGCACTGCCCCTCATGCTGGAACTGTCAGACCCACAGCAAAGTGTTTGTTTGGGTGCTGAACAAGATTTCTCTTGTCTTTTGCTGAGGAAATTTCCTTCCAGCTGAGGGAAGTCTCCTTCCTGAGGAAGTTTTCTTCACTGAGAAGTCAGGCAGATGCCTGAGCAAGGAGGGGACAGCACACAGAGATATAACTGAACACTAACAGTGAGGGTGCACATCAAGGCTGAGAGGATTTATCATTCTGTGAAAGACAGCAGCTCTGACATCCTCCCCCACTTTCTCCCCTCTCCATGTTTTGAGACCTGAGTTTCCCCTGCTCTGCCCTAGCAGTGTAGACATTCCGCCTTGCACCAGCTCTGGTGCTTTTTTGATCCTCTACTGAGCTAATTCAGGTCACTGACACAGCAGAAAGCCATTCACCTTATTGTCAAGAAAAGCTAGCTCAGCAAGTTGAATTGGCTCAACACATCAGGTGAGCAGCAGGAAGAGGGGGAAGTAAGGCCGAGAAAGAGACCCTTTGACCCAGCTGGTTTGAACCTTCACTCCAACAGCTGCTATTGTTAACTAAATTTAGGTCTGAGGATACATCATTGTCCCTTAATAGAGAAAAGCCTGGGGAGTAGGGTCGGCTGCTCAGGATGTGTTTGAATGTGATGTTGCACAACAGACCAGTGACCTCTCTCTGCATTATGATAATACAAATAACAAGAGTTGGCCTTTAATTGTGAACACATCTGGACTCCCAAAAGGTTTGCAAAACAATGACATGCTTAAGCTGTAATGACACATACTACCTCAAGGTAAAGCAGGCTAAGACTTCTAAGGAGAAGTGTTAAACAAGGGGTGTCATACTGGTTCATATGTTTATGCTCCCAAGACTGAACATATAAATTGGCTTATAAAAAGTATATTATTTTTCCAGTATTACTTATATGCACAGACACAAGCACACACATGCCTCTTCTAATGCTGAAAGGACTCAGTGGAGCTTAAAGAAGAAAAGAATGCACTAGAAAGAGAAAATCTCTAGATCAGAACATATAACAGAATTACTTATTTTAAAACAATAACTGCAATAACAATTTCAGAAAAGATCCTTTGTATTTTTTTGTCTTTTCCAGCAACGTTCAGGATATGGACTAAATTACAAACCAGAGAAAGACTATTTGTGAAAAAGGCTAACATGCCCTTTTGCCCTAATCCACAGCAGAGATGGTAAAAGAGACTATATCCTTCAACCTCTCCAGGCATTCATGGTCACAGTCCAGTGTACTGGTGGATACTCATCCTAACAGCAATTTAAGTGATGGTTGAACAGTTGAGGTTCAGGTACACACTTTCTTCCATTGCTCCACAAGCTGAAGAAGTTGAACAGAGCAGAGAGCTGTGGATACAACAATATCCTGAAACATTACAGCATCAGAATCTGGGAGGTACGAGCCCAAAGGGAGCACTTTGTGCTGCTGTCAACACAGGCTGCCCCAGTGACTTCAACGTGCTTTAGATTAGGCCAAGAACTAAGCTGAAGGCAGAGACTCTGCCCAAGCAGGACTGCTAAGTAGTAATTTTTCCTCTGGTAGTGTTTCTAGATCCAGAAAGAGTGCCCAGACACATACACTTTAATGTCTGCACACCAACCAAAGCAGTTTACTGCTTTTTCATGTGTTTTTCACATAAAGATAATGCATATGAGAAGTTGTCTATAGGTGCATTTCTATAAGATCAGTAAAACAAAATAATTATCAATATTTCTTTTGTGTAGTAAGTAGTTAGCCTTCACTTCGTAGAACAGCTGTCTGCAAATGTTATCACTATTTTGCGACCGCGGTATCTCTGTCATGCTGGTTTTGTTTCTTTTGCTTCAGTGTTTGCTATTTTATTGCATTAATGTAATTCCACAGATCAAAACAACAACAAAAATTCCCCAGGACACTAACGCAGAACAAGGAACACCAAGAAAAAATACTGAGTTTAAGATGTGAGGAAGTAAGTGAAGGTTCATGGTCCACCAAAGCCAGTCTCTGTGACCAGCAGAAACCAATGTGGGGTGACGTACATGTGCTCCAACAGTGGTTTGTAACTGAGAGGAGGCTGAAGAGCAGTTGGGCTTCCTACTCCTGCTTGTTTAGAGGATAGGTTTTACCTCTCTGTTGTAATCCCTGAAAAGATGCTGAGTCCTCGTAATGCCCAAATGAGCCGGGTGCTGTGTGAGAAAGACAGAAGCTGCAGGGACTCAGGTCCTCTCTAGAGAAAAGGGGCATATATTTCCACTGCAGGACTATGCCAGGTAATTATTAGCAGGGTTAGTTTTGCCCTGGTTTGAGCAGCCACCAGGACAGCCTTAGCTGTGACTGACTGCACCAGCACCGTGCTCACCATTTGGGATTCTGGGCGTGCATCCTGCATCCTCCTGTGCTGCACTAAGCTGAGCTGCCCCACGGCATCTCCTCTAAGTTGCCTGTTTCTCTGGGCACGTGAAGAACTGTGGCTGGGTAGTGGGGATTGTTGCAAGGACTTTGGCCACACACAGGTATTCTCTGCCAGGGTTGGTCATGGCAGCAGCAGGCTTTGTTCATCCTAGATGCTCAGCATTGTTTATCCACTGGAGGAATGTTTGCAGATAAAGCCATGAAAGCTTCACTCAAACCTTTTAAGCTGCTGTGGACAAACATGTACAAAATAGGTAAGAAAACACATCTACTGCAGAGCCCTTAGAGTGGGAACTCAACACGCCCAGGCAACAAGAAGAGCTAGAAATGAAGATTAGGCAGCAGAGCTGCTCACCCAATGTAAACCTGGCCCTGGCCCTAACGTCTGCCATCAGCACAGGCGAGCAGCCCACAAGAGGTGAATTCCTGGGCTAAATCCACACAGGCAGTGAACCCAACCCCAGCACCCTGCAGCAAAACCACCATCAAGCTCAAGGAAAGGAGGGCAAATCACACCCAACTTTGGTGGACAAATGCCACACTGGATATAGAGCAAACAATTAAAATACTGGCTGAATTTAAGGCTAGGAGGCAGACCTAACCAGGTCTCAGCTACCTATATCACATTTTAAAAAAGGCCTTGAGGACAACTAGTGAATCCCGGGGCCAAGAACAGCCACCAGGCTAGCATAACTATGATACAGTATATTTAATGAAAAGAAGTAGACAGAAGGATGCCAGAAGTTCTTACTTTGGGAAGGAATATTTGGGAAATAATATTGTCCACATAAACCCAACTTTAGGTGATAAAAATTCTCAATTATTGATCATTTATTATGTTACGAGGAATTAATGTTTAAAATGGATTCGAGTATTCACCAACCTGCTACATTTACTTTCTGCTAGCCGGTTATCTTTGACAAGGAACCTAAGATAGACTCTAATTTTTAAAATTTCATAAACAGGCACAGTAATGCATGAATATTTTAATTAAAATATGAAAAATATTGAAACCAAAACCCATATTTTTAAAAAATTATCTTTAAAAAGGCACAAAGGTCTTTAGAAAGACAGATTACATTGGATCAGTTTTTTACATTTAATAAATAGCCCGGCCTTAAAAGCAATTGACAGTGAACCTTTAACCTATATATATACAGTTGTAATCCACAGCTGTGACAGTTATGAATTACAGGAATTTGACCTTGTAATTCATTGGTGTAGAGTCCCAATGCTATGTGGAAAAGTTGCACAAGAAGCTTTTTCTCTGTACATAATGATTATTGCAGATTTATGAGCCATGCTTCCACTATGCATAACTGGCTTACTTCTGTGAGGCTCCCCAGGAGTGCAGATTTCCAGAGGGCCCAAAGTGAGCATGGGGCGGGGCGAGGGAGCACAGTCCCACACATCACTAGTAACTAAATTAATAAGGATGATTCCCATTCCTTTCAAAGAAATCAACTGAAGAGAAGGAAGGCCATCTCTGGACTTACTTTTCAACCCCTGAGGCTTCCTGCCTGAGTTCATATCACACCCTGCAAGAAAACTGCAACATGGCATGAACACATGAAATTAGGAAGAAGGGCTAGATCTGGTGTAAACTGAATGATTTCTATTAAATCAGGCAGTCACTCAGCTCACACCTGTATTTGCTTTCGTCTCTCTAAGCTTGCTCATATAGCCAGGGGTATAGTGATCAATAAAACAGTATGTAAACTGCCCTTCCTTGTATACATGAGAATAAATGCCACACTCACTATATTAGAAATGGGTAAACTCTGCTTACTTGCATTCACCTTCCATTACTCCACATTTTTTTTGGAAGGACATAGCTTGACCGATTGCTGTCTTTATTAAAAAGGCATGTGATTCAAACATAATTTGTTATTCCTGGAAGTGACTGCGGAATTGCTTCATATTTTGCACAAGTAATTTCTTAGCTCCTACTTGGATGCAGCCTCATAAACATGAGTAAATGATTAAGACTGCTTGTTTCTCATGGAAAAAAATGTGGACTATGCACATTCAGCTGTGAACTCCCCCTCAAAAAAACCCCAGCCATGCTAGAGTTAAAAATTACACACTACCTATGTATTATGGGAAAAGGTTATTATTTTTGAAACATCTGAGGGCTGATACCTTACAGAAACAGAAAAATTATTTAAAACACCTATAAAAACCGAGAGTTTTGTCACTGACAAATTGATCAAGAATGCTGCCAACTAGTAAGTTTAAAAATCGTAGGCTCTGTTTTGACAAAGAGTGTCATGAATCTCTAGATCACAATATTTTTGAAGGCAACCCTAA
The DNA here is from genome assembly GCF_965140245.1 of Athene noctua. Lineage (NCBI taxonomy): Eukaryota > Metazoa > Chordata > Aves > Strigiformes > Strigidae > Athene > Athene noctua. The sequence goes on from NC_134037.1 coordinate 56,646,059, forward strand.
AACAATATGTTTAAATGAAAAGGAACATTCTGCCCCATATTTCTTAACAGAATTTAAGACGGCAGCATGGCACGTCTGGTTGATTGTCTTCAAAATCCGGATGATTAGCAACTTTATTTCATTTCACTTGAAAGTAAGAAAAATTATGATCTAAGACTACCAAGCAGCTGTGAGAAGCTGCAAAATATGTGGCAGTGGGACAAATGATTAGTCTTCAGCTTGATCTCATAATTACATCATAATAGGTGACATGATTGGATAGGTTACAGTAATTAAAGTGATGAAAAGTGCACATTCATCCCCTATACGGCTCTCATTAGAGTTACACCCAACTGCTGCTGTTGTAGTGAATGAGGCTGTGTATCCTCTTAGCATCCAATTATTCCCTAGGCATCCCCTGCCAGTGCTGCTAAGGGTCCTGTAACCACTCCCACCCAGGCAAGATCTATCCTTCTCTGCTGCTGAAAAAAAAGGACAAAAGTCTTGAAGCTTGCTGAAGTTTGGTTTTCTCTTCCAGAGATTATTACCTGAATTTATTGCCCACAATTCCTGCTTCCATGTTTTTAAGGTCTAAGAGTATTTATGGTCTCTCCCCCCTGGGGACTTTTGCTACCAGTGTAATTGCATAATGCCAGTATTATGGTTCCAGCTCATCCATATGGGTGTGGGCAGCAACCCGTGCCAGTGCAGATTAAACTGTTTCTTCTACCTGAAGTTTTTTTTCTGTCTGATTTTTGCCTCGTGTTTCCCTTAAAGTAATGAAGCACTCAGTCATGATATCCTCTTAGGCACTTGTCAAGAAGTACTTGAAAAGTGGAAATGTTATTTTACTATCTCCTTCTCTCCTGTGCATATTCACACCTGGAGAGGGATGCTTACAGTAAGCAAGGATGGAGATTGCTAATGTGAGTGTCACCAGAACCAAGGCTGTCTCTGACAAGGAGAGCCCAGTCCCGCAGTCTGCTACAGAGAAGACTTTTTTGCAGCAGTAGTTAGGTGAATGCCCAGAAGCCCAGAGAAGTCCTGGAGGTCAGTCCATCTGCAGCTGCTTTAATGGTATGCACACCCTAATAGTGGGTAGTGTTAGAGGAAATGTCTTTGCTGCTCCGTGGGCATGGCTTTAGCCTAACAACGATGCAAATACAGCACAGTATACTGTGGCCATTAAATACTCTACATATAGACAATAATTCAGGTGTACCTCAAGGAACTTGCTAAACGTTCTAAGCCATGACACAGCCTTGCAGCAGCACTGACTTTGAGGTAGCCTAAACATTATTAACAAGGAGAGTTCCTCACACATATAGAAATGTTGAATCTAGACACATCTCAGACTTTTACTTTATATGTTTTATTTTCTGATTTTTTTATACAACCACCACATACACTTCTGGCAGCACACAGTACCTGAATACAAGAGATCAGCAAGCAGAGCATTTTGTTCTCAGTTTTATCCTGTAAATGCATTACATTATTTGATGAAAATGCAAAACACGGACCATGCATAAAGACCGTTAAAAGGCCCCTCAATCCACAAACTATCCTTCTGCTAAAGGATGAGATTAACATGCCTTTCAATGTCTAGAATTGTTCTTGTGCTTTGTAATTTGTGACCTCAGATCCTCTCTACCTCATCATGCCTTCCAATTCCTCCCTCTTCTTCTACAGAGTTAGCAAAGAAAGAGCTTACCACTTCTGAAGAATAGGAACTTTCCTGTTAGCCACACAAAACAAGGCTGCTCCAGTAAAATGAAACTTAAACACTTTTGTATAAATTAGGTTTTTGACTTTTTTTTTTTCTAGAACATGTATGAAACAAGATGCTTTTGAAAGAAAGTATGATACAGTGTCAAGCTTGAAAGATAAGCTTCAGTAAACTCTTCAATGTGTTTTTCCTTCCTCCTCTGATCCTTGCCTCAGACAAACTACCAGCTTAACATCACACAAGGCATACAAGGACTCATTAGATGCTTTAGGTCTGCTTAGAAGAAGCTCCTTCAGTGTGTGTTATATACAAGTATAGCAGTATTACTTGTAACAGTATAACTGTTATACAAATATAATAGTATATAACAAGTACAGGCAAGAAGGTAAGTCCATGAAGCTATAGATTGTACAAGTCTATAAATGAAACCTGGGTTTGCCCCCACCATACTGACCAACCACCTTCTAGAGTGTTTTGAGCTGATTTTGTTCTGAAGTCCCGTTTTGCTGTTCATCCTGAGGCCAGACAGCCCTGGAGTAAAAACATAATTTCTCATTTGCAGGTGGCTGCACAGTAAAGGTATCCATATAATGAATACTAGATGAGATGATACATTATCTAGTAGTAGATGACTCAGTTAATACCATTTGCACTAAACACACAATACTCCTAACTCTTATGCTTGGAAAACTAACTGTAAAGTAAGTGCACATGTTCATGCTAAAAAGTAGCTTGTCTACATCACTGGGTGAATCCTGTCTCTTCTAAACAGTGACCAAAATCAGCTGCATTAAGCTGTCAGAAGTGGTCTGCCAGGGCGTTTTTGTGTTGCGAAGCTCCCATTGTGTGACATTCCCAAAAGTTGTTAGTCAGGCTCAATGTATGCCTTCTTTCTGAATTAATCTTTTGCCTTGACTCAAAGCCCTTGCCTTTAAAACTGTATTTATTTAAAAGCTGTTTTTAATTCTCCTCCTTACAAAGGGAAATTTGGAAAAGTACACATGAACAAATGTAGCAATGTGACAGGGGTTACACAAGTCCTTGAATAACAGCTTTGAGAGCTATAGACTACTTCATTCATCTCAATGATTATTTAATCTTAGAAGCTGACAGTAAGTTCCTTGCCTACAGCATATTGAAAACTGACAGAGAGAGGGCATGATAAAGTAATGTGAATTTAATAGCAAAATAAATAATACAGAAGCTATTGCACTGATTGCGTTGTTCATTATCCTACTGAAGTCAATAGGAAAGCCATGTTTCCAACACTTTCTGGAAGAAGTGCAGGGTTTCCACCTGAGCATTATACACATTTGCAACAGGAAACACGCGGCCTTGGACAAGCAACCAGCTCCTGCTGAGCCCAGAGTGGTGAGAAGATTGAAAAGGCAGCCTGCCGGCCCTTCCTTACACCAGTGCTCTCCTGGACAGTAAACTCCTTCAACAATCATGAAAGAAATACGAACACCACTCCCAGATTTTTTTACAGCCCCAGCCTCAAGGGCATGACTTATCAGTTTACTACAAATAGTTGGAATAAAAATAACTGTGAAGGGAATTATTCTCTAGCTACCTGTCCCAGAGGGCATGGCCAAACCTTCAGCACCCAGGAGAAGGAGAAGGCTTCCTTTCCCAGTGTCTGCCAGCCCGCCTTCCTCCTCCTTATGAGCCTCCTAAAGGTGTGTGACAGGCAAAAGCTCTTTTGGCCTTCTAAGGCTGCTCACTTTCCTGTACCAATTGCCAACTACCCAGATTCTGCTGAGAGCTCAGCACTCACAACATTATTGTGCTCAGCACAAGCACCGCGGCAGAGGTTTTTGCATATTAAATTGCCCAGGATCACCAGACCCAGTTTATTGCAGCACTGCCTATGTAAGGTTACTTGGAATTGCCTTGCAGGCCTTTTTGACCAATATTTATGATGACCCTTAACAAATACAACTAAAAATTGGCACTATTATTAAAGAATATATTCTAAATCTCAGTTGATGGAATGCAAAGCAGTACAATTCCCAGTACCAGCCCAAGTATGACTGACTGGTTTTGATCGCCCACTGAGACTGATACCAAAAAATGCATGCTCTTACGTTGTTATATTGTTTTTCAATAACCGCAGCTGTTTCAAAGATGACATATGTTTTGCAAAATCTATATTGTCCTATTTATTTCTCCCCCTCAAGCTTTCATTTATGCTGGGTGTCATTTGTAGGTTTTGAACCAGTATTTGGCATTGAAGAAGCTATTTTCTGAGCACAACATTTTCACCAGTTCTGTATTCTTTTTAAATCCAGTCTTGAGGCTGTCGCAGAGTTTGACTTTCTCAGCCCTTCCCCTCCACAGTCACCCTCATTTGTATGCATTTGTTTCTGACAAACTGCAAGACAAAGACAGGAGCAGGCCACTTTTATTCACATGGATATACTTCTCTTTAAAAGTCTCTCAGCCTTCAGGGTCTTGAAGGGAGAGACCCACCACAACCTCCTTCAGCCAGAAGGACACTGGGATTTGCTGACAAGGTCTGGTGAGGATTAGTCTGACTGCTAAACTGCTGCAGTAATGAATGCTTTGCCTTACAATATGTCTAATGTTTTAGTCTAGATTTCAAACTCTCCTTTGCAAAGAAGGGGCAAGTCTCAAATACTAAAAACCAGTGTTAAAGACATGTACCAAGAATGCAATGTACCCGGTACGTGGTAAAAAATACGCCTGATCACATATGGTGTCTGAAAAGTTAAAAAAACAGACATTAACACTTATAAAACAAGAGCTCGATTAGAATAAAGGTTTACTAAACTTGACTTGTTCTAAAATACTATAAAATCTAACAATTATCAGTTGTCTCTAGGACATGCAAGTTAGTTACATACTTCAGCATAGCAGCTCAGTATTTCTGACCTGCCAGCAGTGCGAACCTACCCACCTCAGTACAGCCCATCCCTGAAAAGGCTTGTAGAGAGTTAGCCAGCCTACTCGGAATTCTCCAGCATACTTTCAAAAGGCCAACGGCCGGGGCCTCTTCAACGTACGAGCTGCTGGTACCGCAGCCCCTTCCTCACCCCGCACCTGCGGTTCCCCTGTGCCACGGCTCTTCTCCAGAGCCCGGCTCCTGAGCCCGTCCCGCCCGCACAGAGAGCTGCCCACAGCATCCTTCAAGAACAAATCCGTCATTAATTCAGCTCGGAGTCTTAACGCACAAAAGCTCGCACACTTGAAAGGCGCATTTTGCACCCCTGCGTGGCGATGCCGCCCCGGGGGCAGGTTACGGGAGCGGGAAGCCCCAACACGGCCCCAGCCCCGCTGCAGGGGCCCGGCGCTCCCGTTTGTCCCGTCCCGCTGCGTGCCCGCCGGCCCCACTCGTGTCCGCCCCCCACCGCGGGCACCCCGCGACACCACCGCGCCCCTCCTCGCCGGGGCAGCCGCCTGGGAATTAGCCCGGAAACGGCAAAATAGCCCTATTCGCTTAAAAATATATGTGTCTTTATAGAGATAGATATACGTGCTATATATACACAGCCTGCCAACTTCGGGGGTTCGCAGGCGATGCTCGGGGCTACGCGGGTTTGGGGGAGCCCCCAGCCGTGGGGAGCTCTCCCCCCGACCCCATCGCACCGATGCAGCCGCCCCGGAGCAGCTGTGGGTGGGAGAGGCAGCACCCGGGAGGGGAGGGGAGGGGAAGGGAGGAGGGAGGAGGCGGTGGGGCCGAGCCGGCCCCTCGGTCCACGGCAGGAGGAGGAGGTACCCCGCGCTGCAGCCCAATGGGAATAGTGGCGCTTCCCTTTCTCCCGCTTCCTTTCTCCACCCCCAGCCCCGGGCTGGGGAGGCGGGAGGCGGCAGCGCTGCAGCCCGGCCACCGGCGGGGCGCGGGGCCGGAGGCAGCCCCGCACGGCCCCTTCTCCGCCCCAACACCTGCGCGGGGGAGGGATGCCGGGGGGCGGCCGCCCCCCGCCGCGGCAGAGCGGGCTGGCCCCGGAGCCGCCCCGGCGAGAAGGAGGAGGAGGAGGAGGAAGAGGAGAGGCAGAGAAAGGAGCAGGAGGGAAGTGGGGAAGTTGTGCCTCGCCCGCCCCGCCGAGAGCCGGAGCCATGGGCCCCGCCGGGGGGGCGCGGGCCGCCCCCTCGCTGCTGCTCTCGCTGCTGCTCGGAGCCTCGGCCCCGCTCTGGCTGCGGGCGGAGACGCTGGGTGAGTGGGGGGGGGGGCAGGCACGGCCCCCCCGGGGCGTCCAGCCTGCGCCGGGGGCAGCGGGGGGTGTGCGGGGGGGGCGGGGAGGGTGCCCGCCGTCCTCGCCTTGTTGCTCCGCGGGAGCGTAGCCTGAGCTGCTCTCAGGGCTGTATATAGTTGACCTGGTTAATCCTCGCCGGGTTTATCCCCGTGTCTGAGTAGCTGCGAGATTAAAGTGGTAACCGGCCTTACGGTAAATATATACTACGGCTTTCTTGATCTTTCGGTAATTAGGACTTTTTCTCCACTTATTTGACTTACAAAAAAAAAAAGAAAAGAAAAAGTCTCCTTCAAGTTGGCAGGGAGCGGCTCCGGCCGTTCCCGCTGCCAGCTGGGCGCCCGGCTCCGGCCGCGCCTCGTCAGCCCCGGCGGGCGCGGCGGGCGGCGCTGGGCCCCCCGGCAGCACCGGCTCTGCCCCCGCCGGGGCCCGGGGCCGGCAGCCCCTGCCCCACAGCTGCGTGCAGGCTCGCCCACTGCCTCGCTGAGAAGGAGAAATGCCCTTACTCCTGCTGGGACAAGGCTTTGTAGCGATCTGAAGGGGACCTTGCAAGCCCTTTGTGGTAGTGCTGTTTGTTGAAATTAGGGCCCAGGTACCGTTCCCTTCTTGACTCGGTGTTTTTATGCGGCTCACGTTAAGCTTCCTGTGTAAACTACTAGTACAGCTGTCTTCTACCGAGGAGTTGGAACCTTTTGGCTGTGGCATTGCATGGGCTGATGCATCCATTTTAGAAGAGTTCACTGACAGCTACTGGTAAGATAGTTAGCACTGGAAATTAAGCATCATGATGAGCTTGACAGAGCATTCGGATAAATTAATAGTCGCCGTATTAATGTTCCGATTTGGCTGCAAATTCCAGAACACAGTGCTGTGCATTAGCATTTCATCCAGGCAGTGGTACAAAGTACTTTATTTGGCTGATTTATACCTGTTTTTCCTATAACTTCCTATTAATGGAGATTTCTGATCCAGATCCTCACAGAAGGGAGAATTTGGTATGGGTTGTGTCGCCTTTCCACTTGCCAGCTTCATGCCAGCTTTGCTATTCTGCCCTCAATATGTTTCCCCGTCTTGAAACTCCAACTTGATATGTTCCAGGAAACACATATGTAGCAAAGAAAAAATATTCCCTCAATCCCTCTTTTCGTCAGTATTCTCGTGTGGGGTTTTTTTGTTTGTTTCCTTCCTCACCGATGTTTGTGATGACATCAAGGAGAAAGTAATTTGAAGAGTCAGAAATAAATAGTAAGTTGGCTGGAATTTCAGGGGGTTTTAGTGCATACAGTGGCACAAAGTAGTAAGTATGAATCCTACTCCTTGTCTGTATTCCCAAATCAATTATGTTGTATGCATGTTAAAAATGTTTCTACTATCAAAACCAACAGCATGGAAACGCAGGTAATGTTTTGCCTGTTTCTCTTTGGACAGAACTCAACTTTACAATATAGTATGTCCGGTGTCTAGAAAGCAGGAGAGATGTTGATGCGTCTTTCCTTTCTCCTTAGGGGGCAGCTATTCTATTTGTTTGTTTATTGATATTGCCCTATAAATTAGGGGCTAAGTGTTCCAAGATGCACCAGTGGAGAAAGGAGATAAGTGGATACAAACTTCCTGTTACACAGGCTTCTTGACTTGATTTAAAAGTTGCAATGGAGCAAGAGGATTGCCAGAGTGAATCAGGCTTGAGTTTCAGCTAATTCTGTATCTTGTCACCACTGGTGTCTCCCACCAGCTGGTTCAAAGAAAGATGCGCTTGTTTAAATATATTGATTTAAAAATACTCATTTTTAAAAATAAAGTAGTACATTTTTCTGGCTTCTCATGAGCTGGCTGCTTAACCTGCTTTTTTCATGACCATCTCGCCTTCCTTTTCAGTTTTTCCTGAGGGTTGCTACAGAACAAGGATGAAGCTGCTGTTGCAGCTTCTGTTCTCTTAAGTTTTAAATAAAGGAAAGGCCCCTTTTTTTCACTGTGGCTTGGTTACTTTATATCATGCCTCGTATCTGAGTGTGACTGTGCAGAGCCCAGGTGTCAGCTCTTTTTCTGCTCTTGAAAATGTGTTAAATGTGTGTGTTGTCCAAGAACATATATGAAATGTGGAATTTTGTTGTTCATAGAATGATGATGGGAAAGGCTGAGCGTTTAGGGAACTGATTTTAATTAAAACATATTTATAAGCTTAGTAGGTCTCACCTGGGGACAAATATCACATCTATGACTGTGCATGAGTAATAAATAGCTTTGGGATTTATAATAAAAGGTTCTTCTTTTTCTCTTTTTATTCTGCTGTACGCTAAGCTTAACTTCTCTTGTGGTTTCTGTTGCCAGTTCTTTGCTGACAACTACAAAATATACCTTGTTCCCAGCCTGCCAACCTCACACAGCTGTGCCTGATCTGGTATCTCTTTTCAAAATCTCCTTCCAGTGGTTCGAACCCAATGCAGAAGGGAGGCAAACCTCAACACAGTATCTTTGCCTTTCACTCTTTTCTGGTTTGTCTTCTGGTCTCATTGAGCAGGACCTTGAACCGTGTAATTGTGGGCAGCAGATATCTAAATCGGAGTTGAATCTGAGCCTGTATTCTGTTACATTTCATGGCCAGTAGGTCTTGAAACAGGTCCAAGGGTTGGTTGGTTGTAGGAAGGTGTAAGAGAAAGGGGGATTTTACTCTATTAAGAACAAGATTTAAGCCACTGCTCTTGCTGTAACTCACTTAGTTTCACTTCAAATAAAGCACAGCAATGAACTTAGTCCCAAGTGGGATTTGCAGATCAGCATCTGAATGTGAACTTCGGTTGCAGTATTCCTGGGTCTGTTGACAGTTGAGCCCAATGCCCAGTGGGAAGAATTGATGGCCAGTAGACTTTTAGACATTTGGAGGCAAGGCTGTTATTTAATGTGACAACAGCATATGCAGTAATCGTGAGAGATTATGACTGTTCTCAGGGGCTTGTACAAAACCCCTACTGAAGAATATTGGTGACATCATGCTAATCACTTTGAATGCCCATTTCCAGCATTTTGAAATGCAGATAGAGATTAATCTTTCTTGTACCTACACGCACACCCCTCTGTTTTCTGAATATAAGAGATTGGTAAATTTTCAGTTTGTTTGCGTTTTGTCCTTATGTCTTCTTCCTTCCTTGGCTCCCTCTGTCTTGCCTCGTGAATGCTGACTGGAATCACTAAAGAGGGAGGCAACAGTTTTCCGGTTGCAGTTCATAAGCAGTGTGTGTACCCACCACATGAAAACTGCAATGTTTTCAGTCGCACAGACTTTGCTATAAATAGCTCTAAGCCCTTTATATGTACTTCTCTTTAGGTTAGCAGGGGACGTGTTTCAAACAAAATCAGAGACAGGGAGGCCACTGGGAGTCTCACTGACAAAGGAGGGAGAAAAAGATACCTTAGGAAAGTTATTACCTGCACACGCACGTAACAGGCATGGCTCTTGAATCGTATTTCATGCAAATTGTTGATTTGCATATGCAAATCTACATCCATTTATGTTTATTGAAACTGCTGCCTTTAGTCCACTGGAGCTACATGAGTAGCACAGTAAAAAATACTTTGAAAAACACCAACTTTGAGGTTGTTTACACTACTGTATAGAGATGCCTCAAAGCCATTTCAGGTAGCAGAAGTAGTGTAGTTTTGAAAGCCCATCTGAGCTAACATACCATGCCCAAGAGCGTGGTCTTGAGTGGTGGTGGTCACTGAAGTCCTCAGCAGACACACCACTGTAGTTTGGGGCCAGCTGTATCATATCTGATGCTCTCCTGTGGCATGCACTTATCAAGACATGAGTTTGCACCATCTGCTAAGAATAAAACAAGCCAGACAAAATCAAAATAAAATCCTTCTGACTGGATTCAGTAGAATGGTGTTGGATCCTAACTATCTGCAATAAAAAAATGTTAATAGCAATGCATAAGAATGAGCACACAACTTCCCCAAAAGGTTTAATTAGCATTACAGCTGGGACTAGGAAACTCAAAGTGGGACAATCTAATAGTGATATTTAAATAAAAAAGGATAGTGGTTTGGACAGTTTTAAGAGTATATAGATATCTTCATTTTTGCTTTAAGAATAAATGATGAACTAATTAAACTGATTTTTGTCTGTGAAAATTGTGTGAGTGCAAAAGCCACATTTTTGAGGTTGGCTGGATGCTTACACATAGAGAGGCTGCCAGTAGTTATGGTTAGAATTGTTGATCCTGTATAATTAAGCCTGGGAGCTGAGAGTGTTAGGAGGAAACGTTTTGGTCTTTCATTCCCTCCCTCCCTGTCTCTTCTTTTGACAGAGCCAGAACTTGCCTCTGAGGAGTTTCCTTCTAAGATGTGAAGGCTTAGTTTGGTGGTGGTGGTGGGACTTTCTCATCCTCCCTGAGCAGGATTTCCAGTCCCAGTGCAATCCTACTCATTATTTCCATTTCCCTGATGGGACAGGGCTGCTGTCTGGTGGTGGCAGCTGCCTGTGCAGCAGCTCCGTGCTGCTCCTCCACATAGGCAGAGGGAAGGATGAGCGTGCCCAGGCTGTGCTGTCTTTGCCCATCTCCAGAAGGCTTCAGTAAAGGTGTTTTCATGCACCATGAAGAGGGACAGGAGAACAAGTGGTGAAAGCAGATCAGGGCAAGGTTAGAAATGCAGACCCAAGGCCTTCTACAAACTGGATTCTTCATTTTGATATTTAATGACACATTTAGGCTCAAGCTGCTACTGTAATTACAGTAATGTTCATCAGTCATTTAGTAAAGCTTTAAAACGTTGTTTCTTCCCACAGCTGCTGCAGAAACCTTGTTTCCATCACAGTTTTAATCTGTGATGTTCAACTTTCTGGCACCTCTACCACAAATTGTTCAACGATATTGGATTTCAGTCTAACGCTTTGACATTAAAGTTGAAGTCATGTTGATGTCATCTTCCAGATGTTCATGTCTACTGAATAAAAATTGTGTTTATTTGTTTTATTTCAAATTACAAAAACACATGGGGAATTCTGGATGCGATCCCTCATGCTATACAAAGGCCTGTGTGTCCTGTCAGAAATCAAACAAAACTTTTCTTCATGGTGTGGTAGGAGAGACCTCAAAACACTGGGAACATAGGTGGATTTCTTCACCCATCCAAACAAAATGGCTTTGTTACATGCCTGAGCCTTGTTGTTGCAGCTGCGGTAACTGCGCAGAAGGGAAACATGCAGCTTCTGCCTGAAACTACTTGTATTTTGCTCTGGTGCCACACCAGTTCTGTGTTGGTGGTTGTTTTCACTTAATAGTCAGCTGTGCTTCATTTGTAACAGAAGCTTGTAACAAAAAAGGTTCATTTTGTCTGAAGGGATGGAAAAAAATATTTTTACCTGTGAACTAAATTCAAGCATCCTGTGGGTCCTCCTCCTTCTCTGGGAGGCTTTGGCAGCAAGGTCCATGGCTGACACTGGAGCTGTTGCCCTCCCTGTTGCCTCAGCTTGCTCCCAAAGCCAGGGGTTTCTATTATCTCATGTTTCTTGTGTCTGCATGGTACAGGGGAATTGATGTTGAGATGACTGGGAGCCACAGAGCTGAAGGCTTTAGAACAGAATTTCAGTAGATAAACTGTAATAGGAAGTATCATGCTACATGTAATGAGTACTTGGGTGGTTTAAGTGTTAACGTTTTTGAACCCAAGAAAAAGTCAGCACTTTCTGATCTATTAAGTATTTTGTCACAGACAGAAGAGGCATAGTTAAACTCGTGGCCCTTAAAACAGGTATCTGAGAACATACTGATTTTCAACAAGTGCTAGTGCTTGTGTTTTGAAAACGAATTTTTTTTTTTTTTTTTTTTTTTTTTAGAAATTCAGTCCGTGTGATCTCTACATGGAAAGCAGAATAATACTGTATCAAATTGAGCAGTTACACTGAGGTACTCACTCTTGAGATGAGTGAAAGACTGTTCATACCTCTCTGATGTACCCTGTTTCAAAACTTGAGAACATGATTGTTTGATAAAACTGCTAATCAAAAAATCCAGTCATATAAAATGAAATTATGGAGTTTTGGTATGTGGTGTACATAGGGTGGCATAAAACATTCTGTTCTGTGCTATTTTTCACACTCATTTGCAAATACCTTTTATGCAGTCTCATATTGTCAAAGAAGAGACAGAAATGACACTGTGCATCACCAAACGATGATGTGGATCATACAGCACCACAGCCAACACTATAGTACTTAAGTAATGGTGTGGCTGCTTTCCTTTCTATTTTTTTAATTTCTAATCTATTTCACAGCAACTATATGTAACCACAATGAAACAGAGATCACAACATTTCCTGGTTTACAGAGCCTCTGAGTGTACTATTCTGGTTAATACCTTGATGACAAGTATCAGGCAGGCTGGTTGCATGAGAGTACTGAAAAAAGGCATTTTTGCTTTTAATGCTCTGGGTCAGAAACTTATTGTAGCTCTTTGGCTGTATCTTCATCTTAGTTCAGTTAATTTTTGCTTCCATTTCTACTGGAGCTGTAAGGAACCACTTATGTTAGATTGCAGTAACCATGGAGGAAATAGCTAGTTTCCTAGAAGTTGGGTTGACTGAGTTAAAAGGCAAAACAGAAAATTGCATCTTGCTAATAAATGGCAATAATTGTTTCCATCACAAACCAATTAATTTTCTCATGAGATATTTGTTAATTTATACTTTGTGGATAATGGGGGGTTTGCATAATTTGCTTTGAGAAAAGTGGCGTGCTTTCTGTCGGCCTCTTCTATTAACACATCACATATTTCACCTAGGCATACAGACAAAAAAGGTGAATGTGTGTTTTTTTTCAAGTAAGCCGGGACAGGTTTGATTTCAAGAAAAAAGACCACCCTTAATCACTGATAACTGTTGATCTTGCCTAACTTGTATCACACTAACAAGGGAATTGCATATTAAAAAAAGGGTGGTAGCGGTTTAATTCTATCATGTTCATCCACTTCCTCTTACCCATATTAAAGCTGTTTTGAAATCTTGCCTTCCCACCTGCTACTGTAACTGGAACAGCTCCGCTTCAGCCTCTCCTTACCCTGGTGTCTCTGCATTCCCTGTCCCTGTGGGTTTGTCAGTCCTTAGCACTGCTGTGAATATGCCTATTCCTGTGCAACCCAATATTCGAGTCTGGCCCTGAGCTTGCAGCATATGTTTCCCACACAGTCCAAATTTGGTGCTATATACTGTAAGTTAATCTCCAGTATAGCATAGCAAAGAGAAAAACCTGGGAAAAAAACAGATGGAGAAAGTAGAGCAAACAATTTGCATATATATGATATGTCTCTCAGTTAAGATTAGCATTTCCTACTTCGCCTGAAAAGCCCTTAATTGAAATCCAACTGCATGTTTGCCCAGATCAGCAGAATCAAGAGGAGATGCCCTAATGGCACAATGTCCCCCCAACCCAGAGGGACTCTAGCATGGAGTGGGTGGTGGTTTCCATCTCCAGCTGTCGCCCCATGTCCCTGCCACATTGCTGGGATGCTGTGGGCAGAAGGACAGGGAAGAAGTCCCTCTCTGTGGGATATTTGTTCCCCATAGCCTTTATAGCACTGGAGCTTCACTGGGGTCCTGAGTGGTGTGACTCTTCATGGGTGGCTGGTGGAGGAGCACGACTGTCTTCCCATTTATTTAGTCCTTCAAGGTTCCTTCTGAGCATACAGTTGTAACAAGTGCTTAGGCAACGAACTCGGTGCCTTTTCAGCATCTCTGCACTTGAAGTGCGTCATGTGGATGTGTATCTTAAAGTAGGTAGGTGTTTGTTAGAAAACAAAAAATCAACTTTCCTTTTGCAAAAAGGGGACCCTATGCTTAAGATTGCTCTGAAATTTCCATAAACGTGTAGCTCCATTCTCTTTTCTGTTTCCAAAAACACACAAGCTAATAAAATGTTGAAGTGGTCAATTGCAGCAATATGCCACAACCATAAAAGAAAAGCATTCACAAATATTAAATGCAGCTATGCAGGGAATAAATAAATAAATAAAAAACTACAAATCTCTTTTGTTGCAGCAGTTAAAAAGGCACAGAAGTTTTCTCACACCCACAGGCTTGAGAGTGCTGTATTTAGAGTGCTGAAAAGCAAATTCCAGTGCTGAAACTCGCTTCTCTGGAGGGCTACATTTGGGTATACTGCCTAAGTCCTGGAAGCAGTGACTAAAACACACTTATTTTTGACATGTACTCCTGTACTGTCTGTCTTTCACAGATTGTGATGGAACCAGATAGTGATCCTGAAAAGCAAAGGCAAACCTAGTTTTCTACTACTTCTGGGTATTTAGTAGAAGCAAAGCAAGAAAACTCTATGATGCTATTTACATTTTTGTGTAAACCTTGTCCTTTATGTGTTGCAGGATCTTGTTCTTTACAGAATGCAGCAATTTCTTAATCTTGTGTCCTCATAAATAATTCATAGAAAGGGACTACCAGGCTGTAACTGCCATTCTGTCCTTTGGGCACTGTGATTTCTATGTTAATCCGAATCTTCTTGTCAGTGAGGTCTAATGTGTAAATGTAGTCGGGTAGTGTTAGGTTTCATCCTGACACAAGTCTCTAAGATGTATATGCAGATGAGATGGTTGCTCTCCAGAAAGATATTTGATTAAGCAGCAAAATTAATGAAGTCTTTATGGATACAGTAAAACTGGAAGAGTTTAATTGTGTGAGGTTCTGGTTCACATCTGTGTTAGTTTAAGTAAGATTTACTCTATTTGTTAAGGTTGCAAAGCTGTATGCTGAGTGTCAAGGTCCCTCTTCGGGGGAGTATGGCTTCCTGGTGACTGAAGAAATTGCTCTGAGGGAATTTCTGGTTTTGTTTGACATTTTACCAGCTAAATAAATAACATCTCAGGTCTCATCAGGTCTTTGCGAACTTCTTCAAAGATGAGATGTTTTGGGGTAGTAAAGGCTGCCCAGGCTATTTGTGGCGATCCAGCAAAGTCATTGCCATGTAGGTTAGCACAGCTGGAAAGATCTCCCCAGCTACTGGCATATGTCTGTACCTGCAATTGCTAAAAATCTTTGAGAAATGGCAGTATGGTCATAAGCTGCTTCGCTAGATAAGGCACTTAGAATGGTTGTCAGGGATTTTTTTCTATACTTGATGATGGCGATCCAACTGGTTACTAAAATAACTTCTTATACATTTGAGGCAGAGCATCTCCTGAGGCTGGCTGCAGGGAACACCCTGAGGAAGACCAGCCCCCTGAGGAAGGCCAGCCCCTAGCCACAGGCTGGACGTCTTGGGGGAGGTCACTGCTGGGCACGTGGTGGGAATTTGTGGTTTATGGAGCCAGTGTGGAACCAATTGGAGATCATTTGCTGCTTTCTCGTTCCTACTTTAAGAGGGACATTACAGTAATAATGTCTGTGAAGAAGAGGGAAAAACACGCTGTGGGTTGGTTTGACCTCCTTCTCCTTCTGTATCCCTTTGAAGTTGGTAAGTAAATAATTTGGGCAACGAAATCAGCACTCCACAGTGTTCCTTTGTTTCTTCTGCTGCTCTACCTTCCCTTCCTGCTCTTGGCCCTCCTCCCAGCCACTGCTTGGTTAGCCTGGGTAACAAAATGGGTGTCCTGAGGAACTGCTGCAGCACAGGGCTTAAAATGTTTTCTGGGAACCTAGTGGAGTCGAACAAATTGAAATGAAATGCAAAGGAAAAGTTTAAACACTATTTATTTGTCATTTCGCAGTAGGGCATACTGCAAAGTGGAAGACTTCCTCCCTCGAAAAGATATTAATAATACTAATTTAAAGGCTACGGAAGATTGCAGTCACTGTTTTTTCAGATGATTATAGACTTGCCTTAATTTTCAGTAGTTTCTTTCATTATTTGAGAATAGTTTTTGCTGTATCCACAAAATATTGTGGAGAATTTAAAGCTGGACTTCTGAAAAAAATGTCTGTGGATTTATATACCTCTGTAGACACAGGGCTCAGCCAGCTGCTCAACTGGTGTAAATGGCATCTGCCCTGAAATTGGTGGTCTGTGAAATCCCCAAATGCATGGTCACCCCCCGCCCCCCATAATGCTCTGGGGTCCCAGTGCCAGCAGGAAGGAAGACTGGAGGTACTCGTCTGCCCAGCGATGTCTCAGACCCATGACGTTGCCCTTTGTTTTTGTTACCTGCTTGGGCCCGCTGCCAGGAAAAGCACAGAGGTCTGATAATCTTTCGTCGTTCTCTGGAGAAGTGATGGGTTTAGGAACTGGTTGCGTGGTGGTCTCTCTTTTGTTACATTGATGCAGTAAAGAGCTGATGCTCTTGACCCAGATCTGCAGTGGAAAAGTTAGAAATGAAGCACTTAACTCATGGTTTTGCTTCATCACCTTATAAAGCAGTGAAGGTACAAACGCGTTTGTTTGTAGTGTGCGTAATTCTGTTAGTGATGGAGGTCAGAGTAGCTGTATGAAAACTTAAAATGTTGATAGACCACACCAGTGGATTTGGATGGCATCTGGCAAAAACACTTGCATTTTCCCTGGTCATTTCTCTTATCCCACGTGACCAGGTTGGGCCCAGGTTTGACTGGAAAGAGTTGATTTCTTTTTTAGGTACTTACCTGTTCTTACGCATTACTCAAATCTTCTTTCAAACACAGGCACAGAACTCCTTCTTGACCGAGTTATTACTATATCTTTTAATAAGCTGTAGCTATTACTTCAGGGAAAGCAATGTGGAAGACGAGACTAATCTCATTTCTCCTCATGGGGCTTCTTGTCAGAGCTTGCAAAGCCATAGCCTCAACTCAGTGTCATTTTGTTCACTTTGGCTGTGTCCATTTGCAGCTTTGGCTCTTAAAAAAATGCCAATTTTTGGCTGAATCCAAAATATAGGTATACAAACTCAGTTTTCTGCTCTCTCCTCTCAAGGGAAGGAGGAGTGGGAAGGAAGGACAGGCCGGCAGCCCCCCGCCAGCTCTGTGCTCTGGCCTCCACACAGGGTCGGGGGAGCACACCTTGTCCCGGGCATCACCATGAAGGTGGGTGTGCAAAAGGATGTCAAACTAGGAGAGATGAAGCAGAGAGGGAACTAAGGTTGCTTCGGGGGTCTTTGTCCCAGTGGGAAGAGATTGGCAGCCAAGGGGCAGCAGGTAGTGGGAGTCTGCAGCCAGAGAGGCTGAGAGAGAAATGCTGGTGCCGGTTGGGACTCACACGGCAGGGTGGAGGAGGGCAGGTAGCGGCTGGCTGTGTACATGAGCATGCCTAAGTATAACATGTATTTAGCACTGGAGTGAGTCCAAGTCCATTATTAATTGCTTAGTGAGGGTGAATCAGAAGGATGAAAAAGGCAGCTGTTTGCTGCCAGGATATTGTAGCAATGCTTTTGAAAACGCACTTTGATACCCTGCTATGTAACCATTTTTTAGTTGACGGTATAAACATGTTTGGTGGAAGGTGCAGCACATGGAAACTTTTTATAGCAGTTACTTGAAAAACTGTAGCCTCTTCCCTAACTCAGAGGGCGATGTGCTGAGTGCTTGGATAAAGGTGCTGTGCACACATTGTGCGTGTGAGCAAGAGGTGGAAAAGCCTGGGGTGCAGAGGAGCAAGAGGCCAGGGCTCAGTTTGTGTACTGGGCTTAGGAAGAGATGGGAGGAGGGAGTAAGCCTAGCCCAGGTGGTTTTGGGTGACAGTAGGGTACCTGAAGGAACCAGCATCATTTTCAGAGATTTCTGACTCTGCTGATTCTGGAACCATCACCATTTTGCTAAAGCCACAGTATCTGTCAGGGGCTGTATCTGGGGCAGCTCACAGTGTGAGGCTGGAGCTTGTTCATGGGCATGGATTTCATCACCTACGTCCTTTCTGGACAGGTTAGATCCTGGAGGTGTCCAGTAGCCGTGGTCAGACTCAGCCCTGACACAGCTGCTTGGAGATACTCCTTCACTTCGTCCCACACACATCCATCATGTACATGTCTGAGGATGGGAAATGGTACTACCTGCCAGCCACCTGGTACCTCCTCTCACCCTCTCTGCAGGGACATGCACTGGTGTCTTCTGGTGCAGTCTCAGGTTTGGTTTTAAATGCATAAACTGCTCTCAGAGAGAGCACTGTGTTAGAGAGGGCAAGGTGCAAGTGGTGTGCCCGCTGCTGTGGCAGAAGGTGCCAGTCATGGTTCTCGCTTCTTGGGGAGTTATTTCCAACGTCTGCCATAGGAGACTATTTTTATCTGTGGTAAACAGCCTTAATTTCAGCACTCTGTGATCTTCGGTACAACCTGTGCATAGGCCAACAGGCAGGCGCCCGCAATCCGGAGACCACGATCTTGATCTTGATTCAAATGTCTGTGGGAACTCAGTTTACAAAGAATGTTTGATGTGCTTTTAGCAAGTCCTGGTACTGAGGGGAGATTTTATTAATAAAACTAAGTGTGTTTAGACTTTCTGGCTGCTGAGTACCATGTGCTCAAAGAGTTTGTTCCTGTCCAGTGAGAAGTGATGAAACCTGGATGTCTGAGACAGGACTGCCAAATGGGGTGATAGAAAGCGGTTCTCAGAAGTAACGCTAAGTGAAAATTTAGTGTTAGCAAGAAATACTGAGTTGAACTGACCAACTGAATACACATATTTCCAGCCAGAAGAGCTGTGCCTATAGAAAAGAGTGCAACATCAGGTATTTAAACCATAGTTTTCATACGGACAAGCAGTTGTGTTTTAAACTAAATCTATTTGAGGTTTGGCCAATAAATTTCTACTGAAAAATCAATATTTTATGTGGAAAATAATAAGAACAAAGCTAATGGTAGTATTGGTCACATTTTCAAATGAATATCTAAGTTTTGAACTCATTACAATTTGCCTCCTTTTCTGAGCCCTTGGTATATTAGTGGGGTTATAAGTTTTTTACTACATTCAGTCATTAAATCTCTCTTTGAATGAATTATCAGATGCTGAGTTTTATTCAACCTCCCTTTATACCTTCAGACTGCTTCCCTAGGGTGCATTTTGCAGCAAATTTCAGTGTAAGATTTTCCTTTGCTCTGGTAATTTTGCTGAGAAACTCAAAATTTAGAGCTTCAGTCAGACTTCTCTGTAAGAAGTAATAGTTACTAAGACTTGGTCTGACTTTTTGGACATTGCTTCAGTTCTTGTGACAAACAAGCTTTTGTCGTGATCTTTTCCTCTGAGGCAGGCAGGCAGAACAGAGGCAGCAAGGGGCGTTACAGGTGCAGGACAACGCCACGCTTGCCTCTCGATCAATTGGAGTGTTTGAATGCTCATGCTCCACCAGTGAAAAGTTGGAAAATAGCATTTATGCTTTCTTAGCACAAAAGATGTTCTGGTGCTAATATGTTTCAACACTGACTCAAAGGCAGATTTTAAAAAAAGGAGTTTCCCTGGGAACAAGACCTCGTATAACCTCAACAGAGGAGGATGGCAGGCTGAGGTCTCTGGTGCACAGTTTTGCCTGTACACTTTCTGCAAAAATGTGACCTGAACAGTTGTCAGGGTCTTGCTATGATAGCAATGTCTTTTCAGCTTTTTGAGGAGAGTTTGTACCACAGAGGATCCTTGGGATTGTACCGACGTGACACAGGCCAGCATAGCCCAACGAGATGAAGACTATGTGCACACTAGACTTTTCATTTTAAGGAGTTCATCCCTGTGACATTTTGTTGTGGTTGTGCAACTTTTCCCTTTGTTTTCCCATTTCTTTCCCAATAAGGATAGGTTGCAAGCCAAGCTCCAGATTGTAGTTACTTTATTTTCATCAGCCTAGCTAAAGTAAATGCTTACAGTTAGAAATATGCAGTTTAAATTAAAGGCCACTGGCAGTTCTTTTTTTACTGCACAGCAATAGGCTACACAGGCAGCAAGGTTGTCCTGTGTCCTGCTGGAAATGATCTGGTTTTACACTGCCTGGACCTATGTGGACCCCTCTCTGGGTTCAGAAATTGATAGCTCATGTACTGTATTGCTCCTTATATTTTTATTCCTGTTGCAGAAAGTTTCTGTTAAAAGATGATTTGCTCAAGAGGCCAGTTTGCCTTTCATCTTGGGTATTTTCCTATGCATTCTGAAATCAGTAGTGCTTGGATAAAAAACTGGAAAACCTAATTTTTTTTAAAGCATGTGAACAAGCAGATCTGGAAAAACATATTTAATATGGTGATATGATTTTGGATTTTTGTCTTCTATTCACCTATATTCCAAGCATGAACCTGCAAGAAAATTAAATAGCAGGCAACAAAGCTAGTAATAATAGTAAGGCTACAAAATAACTGCTGTTGCTTGTGAAAAAGCAGTTGAGTTGGATGAAATGGCAGTGGAATTATATAGTAGGAAGTTAAAGTTTAATAGCTTGGACCTTATCTTTGCAGTGTGCCACCTTCCCCCCAACCCCCGGTATGGCACGTTTCTTTATCAACACTTCATTTCTAGTTAATTTTTAAATAATCTTATCAAACCTTAAGTTTGTTTCTCCTAGTGATTGTGGAAGGAAATTCAGATAGTAATTAAAATGCACAGACCAAAACAGTTAAACCAAAATATCTCCAAAATTAAAATTTTGGGTAGTTAAAGTGACCGTTGTGAATTCCTAGCTTTGCAGAATTCTTTATTTTATTAACACTTCTAGGACTAGCTTCAGTTTTGCAGTGATAAAGGGTAACAGTATACAAGACTCCTACGTGAAGAGTGCCTATGCCCTAACTGACCTAAAACTGACGACTGCCTGTTGTATGCATGTACAGATGGCACTAGTTCTAGTGTTGCAATAATTTCCATTATTTGGAAGATTCAACAGAATGTCATGGCTTAAGCTTTAACATATAAATTTTAAATTACTAGTACACTTTTAAATACTTCAGTAAAAATTGCTTCTTTTAGTAGTCAAGGTCTCTTATCTGATACGTGCTTCCTTCCCCTCCGTGGATGCTTCCTGTTTTCCATGTCGGTCCCCACATCTCCCTGTGTATTTCCATGTACCTTTTCCTGTTGTCCTATGTTCTGCTGCAGCTGCTCCTCAGACACCTCTCCACCAAGGAAAGGCTCCAAAGCTAAGCTGGCTGCTACACAGTGCCACAGAAACACACTTTGCAGGTGCCTACCCTCACCCCTAGAGCAAGGAGGCAGCAGCGCTTACATCTGCGGGCAGGCTACTGTGAAGTAGCCTGTGTACCATTAGCGATGCACATCCCACTTTTGAAGTGCCTCTTGTGTCTTTGCTTTGTCCCCGGTGCTTTCTGTGTTCTGTAAGTGGTGCAAGAAAACCAACAGGAAAGTAAGATGAGTCAGGTCCGTGATAGTACATAGTTAAATCATGTCTGTGCTTTCATGTATGATTCAGTTACCCTCTGATGGCTCTTTCTATGGAAATAAAATGTGGAATGATAATTGGGAGAAAACTATTTAAGGAAGGATCCTACCTATTACATGTGGAATTGCATCTTCAGGGTTTCAGCAGTGTTTGGCTGTAAAACAGAAAGTCAGAGAGACTCTGTACAGGACTGACAAGCACATCTTAGTTTATAAGTGTTTCCAACCTCCCTTTCTACTTCTTTAGAAGAGATATATGACTGTATGTATTTTAGTTACCTATGTTCCAACAGCAGTGTAACTGAGGTGGTGTATTATAAAAGTACTTTTTTAAAAGGTGGAAGCACACATGAGATATGGTTATGTGGTCAGTATTTTCTTACACATTTTTTACTGAGGAGTATGTTCTGTTTCTATTCCTTGTTTTTTCTCCTACTGCAGGGGATGGATGTGGGCACATGGTGATGTATCAAGACAGTGGGACCCTGGCATCCAAGAACTACCCTGGGACATACCCAAACTACACCCTTTGTGAAAAGAAAATCCAAGTACCTCTGGGAAAACGCCTGATCTTAAAAATTGGAGACCTGGATATTGAATCACAGAAATGCGAATCCAGCTACCTTACCATCCAGAGCTCTTCAACATTGCATGGTATGTAAAAGTTAAGGCAGTGGTCAATGGATGAACTGGTAAAATATTGAGTAAAAGCTCAACAAAATGCAGGAAGTGTCAGCCTTTGTCCTTTCCTCTTCCTTTTCATATTCACGTGTGTGGTGAGCACCTGAGGCGGTTGCTCCTCAACCTCCTGCCAAGGCTGGGGATGTTGCCGTGCTGTGCCACAGAGAGGCTGCTGGGGCCATAGGGTCTTGTGCTTGGCTCTGGCACCCCCACTGCTGTACTGTCAAGGCTTTGGTACAGCAAGGACGTGGGTCTGTGTCAGCCCTGTACCCTCCTCGGGTAGGGGAAGAGCTAGCTCATGAACTAGACAGAGACAAGATGAGAAATTGGAGTCAGTGATCTTGCATGTCTCTATTTCCTAGGCAGTTCAGGGCTCAGAGAGGAGGTAACCTTCATTATTGCTAGCTATTAGTCACTGATAACCTTTGCTAATGTACAGACTTTAATACTTGCAGATATTGAATGCGTGCAGCCAGTCTGTCCTCCTGTAAGAGATACACTCAGGAAGATAAGTGAGTAATCTGCTATAGCTGTGCACTTAAAACAATCATAACGACAACAGGATCCTCCCCAGGGAGAACCAGAGGCCTTCCTCAAATTCGTTTTCCCAGCCCATTGTTGCTGAAACGTTTGATCTGCTCTAGAAGAGTCAAACTGATTTTCAAGTCAGTGCACACTTTTTCAGAAGTCTTTAAAGTCTTAAATTTTAGAACTTAAATTCAGGGCTGCAAAGAGTTCCACAGTGCAGGAATAAGCTCATGAATTGACAATTCATAAAATTTTGCCTGCTGGGAGTGGGCTGTAGCCCTTCAGTCAGCTGAGGCTGAATATGCTGTACTGGACTTAACAAGCAGAATGGATTCAATGGGAAAAGGCGATGAAGAGATGAGCTATGCAGAGCCTCTGCAGGTTTCCAGATGACCCAGCTCATTGCTTGGCTTAGTAAAGTATGCAGTACTAAGATGAGGACTTAGAAGATATCTCAGTAGTACAGAGGGATGATTGCCTTTCATTCATAAACCATGATAGGCCTATCACTCATCTAGTAAGATAAGATCAAGTGAGGTATTAAATCCTTGCTTGCATACGAAGGTAAAGGTAATTATTGTTCTTGTGGGGGAGGTATTACATTTTGAAACAGCCTTCCCTAAGAATGGGCAGCGATGTGTTGATATCTAAGCATCGCATAGAGCTTGATTTGAGGCATAAGGAACATCTCTGTTTGTGTGTGCTGGGATTTTTTTATGTTGTTTACTTCATTTCAGAACTCTAAGTAATGAGTTGTGTTCACCTGAAGCAGTCTGTCTGTACTTGGCAGTAAGAGAGAGGTGTTTAGTATTGCCCTATCATATCTTTGAATAATTTTTATCGATGCTATCCTGACATTTCTAATCAAAGGCTTTTCTAGGAAACAAGGGTAAATCAAGATACTGTTTTCTGAAGTGAAAAATTAAGCTTAAATATTGATTGAAATTCTGGATCCTTACACATCAGCCTGAAGACAACTTCACATAGTTCAGTCCTGCAGTTATTCAGCCTCTAAACACAGAATACCTGTGTATTATGCAATCAAATCCATATAATGAATTCCTTTAAAGTATTCCCACACCCATTTTCAGAACTGATTGGTAATGTCTGATGCATGTGGACTATAATTTGCATTCTCAGTAACGAACTGCACAATTAGCAGATTTTGCTCATATCTGATTAAACAAGTTTTATAGCTTAGGCAGACATACCATCTGTAATGGTTTTTGTGGTCTGCAGCTCACTGCAGACTTTCCCAATAGCATACCACAGAGTCTCTGCTCTGCGTTCAGGTAAATCCATGCAGAATTAACAGTGTGGAAATAGTTGCTATATTCATAAATTCATGATATCACTTGTGTTTTAAAAGGCACAGGAAAATCATAGATGAGATTAGAGCTTCTCTAAGTCAATCATCTCAATAGTTTTGCTGTAGTTCTGGGTTTTAATATGTGTTTGTGTAAGCAAAAGAAGGTCTGAGAGTAAGCACTGCTAAATCCATTCAGTCTGTAAAGTGTCCTTTCAGGTAGCTGTTTCTGAGCCCAGATCTGCTCTTTGCAACCCTCCCCTCTTCATGAACGTCTGCAGGCAGGTCAACATCTTCCCTTTAGCCAAGGAGATACCGACCTTTGCCACTTAATTTCTTTCACAGGATGATGGAGAGTTGAAAAGATGCAGGCATTGAAAGCGTCTGAGCAATACCAACAAATCTTTGCATGTTTTCTGTATTTGACCTGAGTTTAAAAAGGAAAACGTAAAAAGCTAAGTATGGAAGCTGGCAGTGTGGATATTACTGATGTTTCATATTAGCTGAGCAGCCTTTACACCTTATTTAAGAGGTTTGCAATTATAAGACAATAAGGTCCAAAGAGACATAAGTTTGAAATACCATGCTGATCTCTTCAATTCTACAGAAAACAACAGAGTGAATGTTGGTATGTATACAAATTTCTATTGAGCAGTGTATCTGAATCTTAGAAAATTGGTCAGAGGCAAAACAGTAGGTTATGTGTGTAAATATAAAATTAGTGTAAACAAGTCTTCAAATGACAAAGTATTGTTTTCCTTTCAGATTTCTCCCACCTGTTGTCTTTACATTTAACTGTGATTCATTCATCGTTGTAACCTGCTAGGATTTATGCAATACAGCAAGGAGTAACTAAATTAATTTTTGGGATATTTCTGATCCGTGCAGTAAGGGAAAGAGGCTGTTATATACAAATGAATGGATTAATTGATTTATGTTAGCCATGGCATTGATTTTTTCACATTTGTGAGTCGGAGACTACAGGTTAGACCGCTTACATGCAAGTTTTATTCAAGTTTGTGGCATTCCTCAAATTTGTAGACTGATAGAATCTGATTCCTTCCTAAAAAAGCATGTAACCTTGTTATGTATGCCGATCTACTGAAGCCTCCCTGCTCAACTTGAGACACAAACGTGACACTATGATTCTTCTCACCTTTGACATTTCTCAGCTTTGACGGACCTGTGAAGGCAGCCATTCCATTTAGATTTCTCCAATATTGCAATCAAAAGATGGTCTTTAAATAATCTTAATGAAGCTCTAAAACTGGAGTCACAAAGTGGCTGAACGCTATCTCAGAGTTATTATTCTGTAGACTACATTTTTCAGTGTTCACTGGAGGAAAAGAACTATAGCAAGCCTTTTCTTTCAAACTGTTAGATTTGTATCCAGATTTAGATGTGAAAATATTAATCATCAGTCAGCAAAGGTAGTCTAACACCAGTTTTGGTGAAACTGAGTCACCTTTGTCTGACAAACCTTTAAATATTAGCACAGCTTTGCACGTGTTGCTTCTGTGAGAAATAGATTATCGTGTTCTGTTTCAAAGGCATAGCTTTGCACTGCATGAAAATGGGGGGGGAATGTTGTCCCACAAAAGGAATCTAGAATAAAAATTAATATGAAGCATGATCTCATGGTATAGACGAGGTGCAACCGTTACTGAAATGCTTTTCTTCTTGACTTAATTGCATTATCTGAGCATATTAAAAATACTGAGCTCTGATAAGAGCTTCTGATTTTTTAATTAGTTAAAGGGATGTGGGGAAGCAAGATTAACCATGTGGGTCCTCTAGTTCTCAAGAACAAAACTTGCACTACTTATGAAGGTGTAACATAAATGTTTTAAAAGTTTGACAGGAACTGCTTTCAGTCAGCTTCTTTTCATGTCTTTATCAGATTTCTGTACCTCTTTTGACCCTTTTTTTTTCCTTGCTTTTCTCCCTCTCTTTCCCCAACTAATGGCTTAGTATTTTTTCCCTTAATTTTGTGAGATGATCATCAGTCTTGACTGGAGAGATAGATTAAAGAAGAGATAAGTGCCTACTTACTTCTTCATTCACTTGCAGTCAGTAGGAGGTTGATGTGTTCCTCTGGGGTGGATGTCAGATCTGCTGAGTGACTAGTAATAATTTGGAGAGTTAGTGCAGTTAACTTGTTCTTGCATAATTTACAGCCAGTAACTAGTGTGAAATAGAGAAATTACTGAAAATGCTCTCTTCTTCCCTCACCCAGTCAGTAAGGGTTGTTAGACAAATTGAGCATTTATGATGTATGAGTGTCTGATGGCTGCTGAGAGAGTGTGCAGGTGTGTGTGTATGCACACGTGTGTGTGGCAGGGGCAGGGGAGTGCAGGAGAACTGAGGGCCTTTGGATCCCTCCTACCTGGCATTATGACTTGAGGGGATTCATCAAACCAGTCTTTCCTTATTATGTAGTGTAATAAATGTCTTGGTTGAATAAAGGGTGTGTCCAGGTTTCTTTTTTACCCCTCAAAGGAAACTTGTTATTACAGTATTGTTTCTGGTATTTCAGGAAATCCAGAGGAATGCCCAGACAAGTTCTTACTGAAGATCAAGTCAAGCAGTTTCTTAACAGTCAAAACTCTTCTAACAGTTGGGTTTTACCTGAGTGGTTGCAGTATCCTGAGGTTTCAGCTTTGGAAAGATTTATGCAACAAAGAATGCCTGTGTTTAATCAAATGAACTCTTTTTTCCTTTTAGCTGCATAAAGTGTATTGTGTATTTTTCTGTGGTTTTTGTTAAACAGCTACAGTTCTTACTAACAATTCCTAACCATTGCTGTGCTTCTGTCTTTGGGTTTGGCTAAAACCACAGCCATATTAGAAGTGGAGGATCTCACCTGAGGTCAAGCAGTCAGACCTACAGCCTGTGCAGGTGGCCCAGACCCTCCCTTTTTAAACTGTAATTACTTCTCCAGCCTGACTCTACTTGGATGCCTTTATCTTTACTTTATCACCGTCTTTGGCAACCCTTTGGAACACTAACTGAAAGTTACATTTGTTTTTCCTAAAATGAGAAATGCTTACCACTCAGCCTGAGGTCAAACTGTGTTACACAGAGTTAAATGTTGAATAACAGGGCTGTCTCATCCTGACTACTCTGTCAACTCACATCTACTGAGTACACCACCTGCTCCATATCTTGCAAAGAAGGACATAGAGCAGAACTTTTCATCTCCTGGCACATCCTTGCAGGGTGACACTGGTTATGACTGTGCATGTGCATGGCAGGGTTGGAGCAAAAAAAAGACTCCCCTCTCCATCCTCTCCCCTCTCCATCCTCTCCCCTCTCCATCCTCTCCCCTCTCCATCCTCTCCCCTCTCCATCCTCTCCCCTCTCCATCCTCTCCCCTCTCCATCCTCTCCCCTCTCCATCCTCTCCCCTCTCCATCCTCTCCCCTCTCCATCCTCTCCCCTCTCCATCCTCTCCCCTCTCCATCCTCTCCCCTCTCCATCCTCTCCCCTCTCCATCCTCTCCCCTCTCCATCCTCTCCCCTCTCCATCCTCTCCCCAGAGTCCCCAGAGAGGAAGGGTTACTTCTTATGAAAGTGAAGCATTTGTGTGAATGTGGGATGGGGATGAATTTAAAGAATGCACATGTTTTCATGCAACAAATCCTTGCTGTTTTTCTGAACTGTTTGTGAGAGTCTTGCGCTCTGGATGAGTTTTTAGCTCTGAAATGAAGCAAGCATGATCCATGTTCATCACATCCCCTGTCTTTCCC
Organism: Athene noctua; assembly: GCF_965140245.1. NCBI lineage: Eukaryota > Metazoa > Chordata > Aves > Strigiformes > Strigidae > Athene > Athene noctua. The sequence continues at coordinate 56,673,519 of NC_134037.1, forward strand.
CAGCTACTCAGTTACTTACAAATTTTGAGAAAAGGCTACTGAATATAAGGATCACAATTTAAAACATTGTTTTTCCCCCAAAAAAAGCATTAGGAAATGATAATCCTGGAAACAGAACCATGGGATTGTTGCTACACATTGCTCGCCAGCCATGGCCTACTCTGCAAGTAAAGAGAAAAAAGGGAGAAGATTCCCTGTTGAACAGAGGATGCCATGAGTTGATATCTAAACCGGGTTTCTTAAAGACCTCTGCAAATGTCAAACTGCAGATTTCAAATGCCGTTGAGGAATTTGAAAGCAGAATGAGCGTAGTGAATCGGACATGCAACAGCCAAAGAGGGAAATAATTACTTTTAAAAGGAAGCAAAATCCTTACAGAAGAGACAGAAAGTGTTAAGAACTACAGAAACAAACGGCATGTAGGCATTGCCAGCTGGTGTGAGAGAAGAGTCCTCTAGGCACAGCACTTCTTAAGGGAAGTAGAAAAAAATAAAGGAACATAATTCAACAAAGCAATCTCAGGAGATATGCCAGAGCCTGGTTGACAGTAGAAGTAAACTAGACCTCATAAAACCAGACAATGCTGTAAAGATCATCTGACTTGCAAGACAACACTATTATGCAAAAGACAAAAGCCATAGACTATTGCTAACATTTAAAAAATAGACAACACGTAAAATAATCTTTTCAGTCTCCAGAGGAGCTAGCCAAAGGATATCCATGGGACAGTTTACTGTATATCTTGCAGGATGTTAATACTGCTTGGAAACAGTGATTCCAAAATAAAAGTATTATTTCATTTAAGCCACCTAAACCATACCAACAGATCAGAAATTCTGGATGAAAGGCATTAAATGTTAGCTCTATTATAGAGAATATTAAATTAGGTACATTTGAAATCCCTAGGCTCCTAATATCTCTCCTGCAAAATTTTAAAAATATATGTGTATTAAAGAATCTGGAGCGAACAGACGGAACCATAGTTGGGTTAACTTGTTAACGAGACACAGAAAGAAGAAAAGGCCCTGGCATCTAGATGTAGTAATACTGAAATATGGAGAACACCTACTCAGTTTCATGACACGTAACACATCTGTTTATTAAATCAAACTCTTTGTTCTTAGTAAACAAACGAAATAATCCTGCCTACTTACCCCAGCAGAGCTCTAGCCAAATCACTTTAACAGGAAACAGAGAGAGATCAGCATTCATGACTTGTTTTTCAAGACGAATATGCAAAACAACCCACCTCACAACTAACATTAGAAGATGAAAAACTGATAACGTGATCTGGCAGTTCTCAAAAGGGATCTTAAAAAACTTTTGGCTTAGTCCCAGGTTTAGGAATTAAAAATCTATCCAAAGTCCAAATGCTGCAGTAAAAGTTAAGAGGGCCCTATAAACAAGTTTCTCATTTTCATACTAGACACAAACCAAATCTTTCTCCATCATCCCTCCTTTCCACTATGGTTGTACAGTATTCATATAGACAGCCTGGGGAAATCAATAAATCCTAGGTGGAATGGACAAAGATGGGGCACACATACAAGTTTTAAAAGTAGATGTTAAAGTTGTATTTTTGTCACCTGAATTGCAAGTGGAAAATACTGACTAGTAACTATAGTTTTCAGATGAAGTCTACAGATGCTGATTGGTTTTAATCTTCTCATGTCTATAAAATCTCACAATATAAGTATTCAAGGTAATAAGTGTGTGTGTCAATGGAAGATAAATCTAATAGATGTTACTGTGTATATAGAAAGTGCATCTAATTCAGGCACACCATAAGCTGAAATCAGGGAGGCTGGAAGACTATCCTTTCTCTGGATTTACAACATTAAAGGAAATGTCTGGAAGTGCATAGGAAAAACACTATTTTTCTAAAGAAAATTAGAAAACAAAAATAGAAAACAGATGAAAGCATAAAATTCTCTCATCAGTCAAAACTGAACCCAAAGAATTGTCTTGACCCTGAAACAGTTCTATTTTCTAATCATTACTAGTTTTCCCCCTGGGGAATTTCTTGGAAGACAGTCAATGTAAAATAAATTGGGAGGAAAATGAGAATTCAAGGTTAAAAAGGCCACTCTGTAAAATGGAGAGAGGTTCTGCTAAACCTAAAACAGTATTATTGGATAAATCAAATTGGAAAGGTGCTTACACTGGTCATTTTAAACAAAAAAGCACTGAAAATAGTAGAATAAACCTTTTCCTAAAAACAGAATGCATGTTTCTAGTTCTTTCAGGGAGTAAAGAACCACTAAGCCAAACCAGTATCTGAGCAGTTCCTCTAAGAACAGCAGTAAAGAAATGAGATAACACTTAATGCTTTTTTCTAAACTCTACCTCTTAGTGCTCATTTCTGCATTTGATGGCATGGAAATGAACATTGCTAGATCTGCAAGTCTGAAAGTCAGAAGTCCAGCAGTGTAGTGCTGATATGGCATCACCTGAATTATTAAGAAGAAAAGCGTTGAAATATTTTGTAAGGCTTCGTCAGTTCGCAACAGAAGAACAAATGAATGTTTTGCAGTATTAATGCCTCTTTTTTCCCCCCCCCCAAATCTATGCAGAAAACTAATAAACTTTTGAAAAATATTCCTTCTTTCAGTGTATACTTTTTCTTGCTTCTATATCCTTTAAGAAATTAATTCCCTTAGTTTTGAGCTACCCATGGGACTCTTTCAGTACACCAGAACTGCTTTGGGCAGAAGACAACCATAGCCTGGTAACCCTTCTTGGATTTATTACTTAACAGTAGAAACTTGTCTTTAGGCATTGTATGCTGATTTCTTAAGATGATTGTTTCTGAATTTTTTGCTTTCATTTGGATTATACAACTCTATGTGTCTAGACTTTTTTTATTTTATTGGTTTAGCTTATGACATGTGTGATTTGTTTGTATAATTATCTGGAACGTATGTAGACTTGCTACTGGAGGAGACACATAGCCCTGATCCTGCCAGTGTGTGGTTGAGTGAATCAGCCATCTAAATTATACCTACAGAGTAGATAGGTCACTGCCAATTGCTGCAAGGGAGAAAGCCAAAGAGCACTTGTGAGAAAATATGTAGAGACAGTCCTTGAGAGAAGAAAAGGACTAAAGCTTTCTCAGGCATTTTATTTTGAAGAAATGCAATGCCTCCCTGTCTTCTTCCCCTTTCTCTCTCTTGAAAAAAAAAAAATCTAAAAGTTAGTACTTTACTTCTCCCACTGCAATCTGACACAAAAGACCTTCTCAAATAAATCACTTGTGCAGTTGTCTGGTATGACACAGTGTCAGATGCTGTCTTTTTGATAAGTTCATTTCCTAAGCAAGTTGTTTAACCCTTTTTATAGACATTGTTTTCTCTGACTAAGTTGTGAGTCATTTTCAACACACTAGTACTCCAGGGAAATGTCACATTCAGCTCTCGTTTCTCTTGTCTGCCTGGTTTTGCCGTATGATTTTTGTAAGTGAAAAGTCAGAGTTCCTCCTTTGGTTTGTCCCATTCTGCTGATAATTGGCTGTTATTGGCTCTGATCTGGCTACTCTATAGGATGATCTTATAGTTGTTACAAGGCCAATGAAGTATTTGGGAAAGCCCTCCCCAAGAATATCAAGCAAAACGAAGATGCTTTTAGAAGACCGTTAGGAAGGGTACCACTCATCAAATTTGTGTCGTGCTCTGACTGTAATTTCTGGTATCCATCTTTGAAGACAGTTCCAAGTTGCCCTGAAGTAGCTAACACCAATAAAATGAGGTTGTCTAGGAAAAATCAAAACGATCATTTTTCATCCCAAGGACTCGCTTTAGGACACAAAAGCTGTCATTCACCTCAACAGAACAGATGGGTTGAGGGCTTGTAAAGGGTCTTGTTTGGTTTTTCTCTTGAGAAGAAAACCTGTTTGCCATTTTACAAAAACCTCTTCTTAGCAGTTTATATTGTAAGCATCCTCATGAATTCAAAGAAGTGTACCCAAACTGCTTTTGATTTTTTGTCATCTGTGCCTGAGGGCAGCCAGGGACGAGTATTTGCACCCAGGTGTGGTGACAGAACGCAAGAGCAAAGACTGTGGCAGTCTCAAAAGAAAGCTTCCCTCAGGAACTGACTTCTGAAGAAGCAAATGTAATTATTAAGAATCCCGGGCAGGCCTGCTGTCACAAGAAAGGAGTGTCCCAAAGACTGCTCCAAGATACTGCAGTTGGTAGCTATAAAACCCTTATCTAATTCAACGTAAGCACAAAGATTCTTGTCTCCCTGTCCTACTCCCTGCATCTTCCCCTTTCTTTCCCTCTCTTTTTCATTTACAACTCTAGAGAGCTCTATGCTTCAATGGTCTGATGACGTTTTTAAAAGGAAAATAAATTGAGAAATTTTCTGAGTAAAGTGTTTCTGCCTTGTACTACAGTTTGGCTCGTGGCACAGAGGTCCTTGAAAACCAGGTACCCTGTTTGTGATCTTAATCTTTCCTGAATGGCTGCTGTGCTACAGCAGTGTGGGCTGTATGGGCCTGGAGAGTTTATCTGGGGGACCCTGTGTAAGATCCCTTGGATTGCCTTTGAATGTTAGGTTCTTTTCTCTAATGAGTTACTGATGTTGTAAGTATGCTGTACTTCAAAGTCCAAAGGGCATTAATCATTCTCTTAAGGCTTATGTGATGAGAGAAGTGGATGCTGGAATTGCTACCATGGAGAAACAATTGGATCCTGGCCACTCCTTGTCATGGTAACTTTGGAGCTCATAACCATAAAGGACTGAAGCCAAAACCCTTTTGTCAACATTTGGATTGGTACTGAAGGAGAATGAGCATGTTATGAAACTCTTTGCTAATCATGAGAATATTCCAGCCTAATTATGTCATCTAAACTTTCGAAATCTTCTTTGTTCTGTCTGTAGGGCCATACTGTGGTAATGTGATGCCCGTCCCCAGAGAAATCATTCTGGATAGCAATGAAGCGACTATTCACTTTGAGAGTGGATCCCATGTATCAGGACGAGGCTTTCTGTTGTCCTATGCCAGTAGTGATCATCCAGGTAAAGTGAAATCAAAAGTACTAAAGGATTAGTGGCATAGTCAACCCTATTTCATTATCTCTTCTACACACATAGACTTTAGCTCAAATGTTTGGTCCCAAATATTTCCAGATTAGCATGAACCTTGGTATTTTTAATAGCATGTGTGCAAGAAGCAGTTGTAACCTTAACCAGATATAATAGCTGCTGAAATCTTACTTAGACGATTTGCAATACAGGCTCAGTGAAGGAGAAAATTGGTACCTTCCCCTATATAGAAGCTCCACTATATTCTTTTACACAGTGATAGGGTGAAGGGATAGGAGAGATTAAGATTTGATTCCTACATTTAATGTTCTGGCAGTGTGTGCACCATTGTTGAAGGTGTAAAACAAGAAGAGTAAAAGAAGGGGGTTAGAAGAATGAGGGAAAACCATAGCTGTTCCTTTCTAGATAATAAAATTGTTTAAGTATTTATACAGTCAGGTCTTTAAATGTAATTTCATGTTTAGCCAAATATCTGTCTGTAATTCTACATCCTGAAATGGCAATTGACATTTGTGAACTTTTCACAGATCTAATCACATGTTTGGAACGAGCAAATCACTACACAAAGGCTGAATACAGGTAAAGAGGGTTTGCAGCTCTCTGCGCTCTGGCTTGCTTTGCTGTATCTTTCATCTGGTCCAATTGTTAGAAAATGTCATACAAGGCAGGTACAGGCTTGGTTTTCTGGAGAAGTGACAGGGTTTTTTTGAGCTCTGATGCTGTAATAGTCCAAGGCCTGGTTGTGAGGAGCAGTAGTGCAGCATAGAAGCCTGAGATCCAGAAAAATGAGGGAATGGAGTTACAGAGCTCTCAGCAGTTCTCATTAGGTCATACATATACATAGCATACGTAAAAAGAGTTTCCACTTTGAAATTCAAAGTAGCCTCAAATTCCAGTGCTTCTGAGAGCAGATCACATCTTAGCTGATACAGGATTATCTGAGGACAAGGTATAATATCTTGGTTCCTTGAACTTTGTCATAGGATTTGAAATGGTAATAAACTGTGCTCTTCTGGCTGCTGTCTGGATGTGCCTATAGGCTTCTTATCTGAGCTGCGCGGAAAACTCGTGTGGTAGCATTTCTAGAACAAGAAAATTAAACAGACATACCCTTGCAAAATTGCTTTTCTGGTTGTGTGCTGCTGTGTACAGTCTACTCAGGAACTCAAGGGCCCATTTATTTACCTCCTAGACTCACTAACAGATCATCAGCCAGAACTTCTAAAATATTTATTGGTTTGAGAGCATTTCTTTTGTACGAGTTTGTTTCTGTGTATTGTCACTAGAGTTCACATTTTAAACAAGTCTCTCTTCTCACTACAGCAGATACTGTCCTGCTGGCTGCAGAGACATAGCAGGTGACATTTCTGGGAATATTGGAGAAGGATACAGAGATGTAAGTACACAAGACAATGAGGGCAAATTTATAAAGACAGAAGAGAGAAGCATGGCACAACTTGGTTTCAACTTTTGCTATTTGACTTTTGTCGGTAATTCTTTCCAGCTGTGTTAAATATACCTTTTATTATCAGTATATGAGTATGTTATCAGTGTATAAGCAGACAGAGACACTTTTCAAACAGATCAATCAATTGTGTGAGAATAAAGTCCACTGATTGTCAAATACACCTACTGACTTGTAACTTCTGGCTTTCTAGAAAAACCCTGCATAGGGTTTGTCCCTCTTGAGGCAGTGCTCATTGATGTACTAAATATTCCTGTGACTTCAGCTTTTACTTGTTTGGTGTCCATGTGCATTTCTTTTCTAAAGTTATCTCTTGTAGGAAAAAAATACATTTTGTTTAAAGCATACAGGTTTTGTTTAATATTACGCCTGCAGTATCCCGGCAATCTGCTCTGAGATGAGATATACATTATACACTGCCTAATCACATCCTACCAGTAACTACAAACCTCTTGGGTTGTTTTAACTGCTTGTTCTTTAAGGCAAAAAAGTTGCCTGAGTGGTTGCATTTATCCACAGTTCATATTGCACAGTGCATTGCCCTCTCTGTGCCCCTTACCCAGAACTCTCCTCCCATCATGCCCGTGAAATCTTTACACCTCTCACGGTGGAGTAAGTTTAATCATACCACTGAAGCAAAATCCCACCCTATCAGCAGTTGCTGAGTTTCCAAAACGTCAGTGTTCATGTTTAACCTGTTCATCCAGTTATTCCAGCATGCTGCTCCAGCCTGGAAAGTGGCAGAGCTGAAGAAACAAAGAAATGCCACATTACATTCTCATTAGCTGGAGTTATTCCTGCCCTTCATTCGGGTGATTAGAGAAGAAAAGCTGCACATGGCATGACCTCATGCAGATCTTATCTGCACTGAGGAATTTTTGAAATTTTTCCTCCACCATTAAGGGGGATTCAGCTTTTCTGATGGGAAGAACCTGCAGGGCTCCCCTGAAGACCTGCTGCCTTTGTGTCCCCACCACTCCCAGCCCTCCCTGGCACCCCAGCATAACAAGTAGTGTAGCGCAAGCTGGACCTGTGTGAATGAGACCAGTCTCTGCCAGCAGCCCCTGGGAATGTCTCCTTTGCACATTTCCAGTGGCCCTTCTCTGCTCTGCCCTAGCCCAGCGGTATGTTGTTACCAACTAGCTGGCACACAAGTTCTCCTGCCTGTATTTTTCAGTGTTATCCACCTGAGATACGGCAAATGGGCTATGCTTAAAACCCAGCAGCAACTAGTCAACACATAGCCAAATCTCCTCATGCATGCCATGACTCAAATCCTACAGTGCCATAATAGATAGGTCTGCCTTCAGGTAAGTCCATCAAGTAATTATCCTTTTCTTTTTGCAAAGAAGAGTTGCCTTGCCTTTGACTTTGTTTCCCCCAGGAGTGACACAATACTTACTATGTTAAAGTCTTACAACACCTTCTCAGATTATTTGCTTCATCAGTTGAAAAAAAAAATAAAGGTGACTTTTGGAAACATTTTTTTCAAAGCTTACTGTTCTTTCTCCTTCCCTGCCTCTTATTCCTCTTGAGCCTTTGCTGGATTTTATGAGCTGTAACACCTGTACACTAGTGATTTGGAAGTGAAAGCATAGCAGTTTGTCAGATTGATCCTCTGAGCTTTGGCTTCTGCCTTTCAGACCTCACTGCTGTGCAAGTCTGCGATACATGCAGGCATCATCGCAGACGAGCTGGGCGGTCAGATCAGCGTCACCCAACAGAAGGGCATCAGCCACTACGAAGGCGTCGTTGCCAACGGGGTCCCCTCGCACGAGTGAGTACCGCTGGTACCGCTGGCCGGGCTGGCTCCGGGAGCAGCCCCTGCTGCCCAGGTCAGCAGATTATCTGGGGAGGAAAAGGTGTTAGATGTGGGTCTAGGGGCTTCTGGGCTTTGTTTCTATGGCTTTATTAAAATGGCGTTGGCATTGGATATAGGAAAATGTTCCAAGTTTTTAGTGGCTCTATACCATGTAGGGCGGTATTTTTTTTTTCCTGTTTCTTCTGAAACATATTTGCAAATTACTTTATGAGCAGATACACGAAAGTACAACGTTCTGCCACAAACACCTTTAATCGATGTGCTAATAAATTATGATAAATTCATGTTAAAGTTTTAAAAAAGCTAGGAAGAATGAATAAATAAGAAGTGCTGTTGAGCCATAGGGGATTTAATGAACAGCTTCTTAAACATTGTGCTTTTGATATGTTCAGAGTTTTTCCCTTTTAGAATATTTATAGCAAGGGTGTTATATTTACCACTTATCTTCTGACTTTTAATTGTACTGTTGTTGAAGTAGAAATAAATCCTCTAATCTGTATCCAGCAGTAAGCCCTTCCAGCAACTGCCTCTGTCATTCCTGTTGGTTTATATTTTTTAATTTTCAAATGTCACCTGGATTTTACACGAAGCCTTTTTTTTTTGTAGGAAGGGAAATGCCAGTCCCATAACCTATGACAGCTAAGGGAATATGTCCTTTTTATACTTTTTTCCTGTTTTCCTCATGACTCCTCCACACCCTCCTGACAATTTTACAATCATGGTTTCATTCATTAAAAAAACCACAAACATTCATTTGGTCTGTTGCTGTGCTTAAACTTCAGCACAGATTGAAATGCTTTATATATCATAGAATCATAGAATCGTTCAGGTTGGAAAAGACCCTTGGGATCACTGACTCCAACCATCAGCCCTACTCTACAATGTTCTCCCCTACACCATATCCCCCAACATCTCATCCAAACAGCCCTTAAACACATCCAGGGATGGTGACTCCACCACCTCCCTGGGCAGCCTATTCCACTCTCTGACCACTCTTTCTGTGAAAATTTTTTTCCTAATGTTCAGTCTAAACATCCCCTGTTGCAGTTTAAATCCATTCCCTCCTTGTTCTGTCACTAATCACCTGTGAGAAGAGACCAGCACCAACCTGTCTACAATGTCCTTTCAGGTAGCTGTAGAGTGATGAGGTCTCCCCTCAGCCTTCTCTTTCTCAAACTGAACAGTCCCAGCTCCTTCAATCGCTCCTCATAGGATTTGTTCTCCAGGCCCTTCACCAGCTTTGTTCTCTCGCGTATTGAGGTGCACAAAACTGGACACAATACTCCAGGTGTGGTCTCACCAGTGCAGAGTACAGGGGGACTATCACCTCCCTACTTCTGCTGGTCACACTATTTCTAACACAAGCCAGGATGCCGTTGGCTTTCTTGGCCACCCGGGCACACTGCTGGCTCCTGTTAAGCTACTTGTCATTAAAACCCCCCAGATCCTTCTCTTCCAGACAGCTCTCCAGCCACTCCTTCCCAAGCCTGTAGCCATGCAGGGGGTTGTTGTGGCCCAGGTGCAGGACCTGGCAGTTGGCCTTGTTGAAGCTCATCCCGTTAACATTGGCCCACTGATCCAATCTATCCAAGTCTCTCTGTAGAGCCTCCCTATCCTCATGCAGATCGACACGCCTGCTTAACTTGGTGTCATCTGCGAATTTACTGATAATACACTCTATGTCCTTGTCAAGATCATCAATAAAGATGTTGAACAGAAATGGTCCCAACACCGAGCCCTGAGGAACACCCTTGTGACTGGCTGCCAGCTGGATTTAGCTCCATTGGCCACCACTCTCTGGGACCGTCCATCCAGCCAGTGCTTGACCCAGTAGAACCTTCGCTCATCCAGGCCATGGGCAGCCAGTTTTCTTATGAGAATTCTATGGGGAACTGTGTCAAATGATTTTTGAAAATCCAGGTAAATAATATCCACAGCTTTTCCCTGGTCCAATAGTTGGGTCATTTTGTCACAGAAGGAGATCAGTTTTGTCAGGCAGGACCTGCCTTTCATAAACCCATGCTGACAATGCCTGATCCCCTGGTTGTCCATTATGTGACTTTTAATGGCACTCGAGATGACCTGCTTCATGACCTTCCCTGGCACTGAGGTCAGACTGACAGGTCTATAGTTTCCTGGATCCTCCTTTCTGCCTCTCTTGTAGATGGGTGCCACATTTGCCACCCTCCAGTCCAACGGGACCTCCCCAGTTAGCCATGATTCAGGTAAATCATGGACAGTGGCTTGGTGAGAACATCTGCCAAGTCCCTCAGCACCCTTGGGTGTAACCCATCCGGTCCCACAGACTTGTGTGCATCCAAGTGGTGCAGCAGGTCTCTGACCACCTCCTCTTCAACTGTGCTGACAGCAGTCTGCCTCCCCTCCCCATGTCCCAGGTCACGAGGCTGGGTGTCCATTGCTAAAGACTGAGGCAAAGTAGGCGTTGAGCACCTCAGCCTTTTCCTCATCCTTAGTTACCATGTTTCCCTCTGTATCCAGTAAAGGAGGGAGATTTTCCCTAATGCTCCTTTTGCTGTTAACAGATTTATAGAAACATTTTTTATTATCCTTAACAGCTGTAGTCAAGTTGAGCTCTAGCTGCATTTTGGCTCTCCTGATGTTCTCCCTGCATAACTTCACTACATCTTTAGAGTCTTCATGAGAGACCTGGCCCCTCTTCCAAAGGTCACAGATTCACCTTTTGTTCTTGAGATCCAGCCAAAGGTCCCTCTTTAGTCAGGCTGGTCTCCTTCCCCACCTGCTTATTTTTCAGCACGTGGGAAGAGCCTGCTCCTGTGCCTTTAAGGCTTCGCACTTGAAGTGTGTCCAGCCTTCCTGGACTCCCATATCCTTCAGGGCATCCTCCCAAGGGATTTTGTCTTTTGAACAGGTCAATGTTTTCCCTCTGGAAGTCTAAGGTGTCAGTTTTACTAACCCCTCTCTTTGTTTCTCCAAGGATCAAAAATTCAGTCATCTCATGATCACTGCACCCTAGACGGCCTCCAACCTTTACCTCCCACACAAGCTCTTCCCTGTTCACAAGAAGCAGGCCCAGGAGGGCACCTTCCCTGGTCGGCTCACTCACCAGCTGTGTGAGGAAGTTATCCTCCACACATTCCAGGAACCTCCTGGATTGGTCCCTTTCTGCTGTGTTGTGATCCCAGCAGATACCTGGGAGGTTAAAGTCCCCCACAAGAACAATGGCAAGTGACTGCGAGATTTCTCCCAACTGTTTACTGAAATCTTCATCCACCTCACTGCTTTGGCTGAGGGGTCTATAGACTCCCACAGCAAGAGCTGCTTTATTGGCCCTTAACCTAATCCAAACACTCTCAACCCCATTATCACTATACTTGATTTCTGAGCTGTCATAGCATTCTCTTACATACAGGCCCACTCCACCACCTCTCCTTCCCTGTCTGTCCCTCCTGAAGAGCTTGTAGCCATCAACTGCGGCACTCCAGTCGTGTGAGGCATCCCACCACGTTTCTGTTATAGCTACTATGTCATAGTTCTCATGATGCATCACAGCCTCAAGCTCCCCGTTTGTTGCTCATACTGCATGAATTGATATAGATGCATTTGAGATGAGCTGATGAATCCAACACCTTTTTGTGAGTGTGGGCCCCATTCCCTACCAGACACTTCTCAGGTGCTTCCACGGTTTCTAACCATCTTTCCCTTCTCTCAAATGAAGTGGCACAGGGAGAACCCTCATCAGTCCACCATCCTTCAAGCTTTGGCACTCTTCCCTTGAGCTCATTCCTAACAGGCTCAGTTATGGCCCTGTCCCCCCTCATATCTAGTTTAAAGCCCTGTCAATAAACCCTGCTAACTCCTGCCCCAGAATCCTTTTCCCCCTCTGGGACAGCTGCATCCCACCTGTCTCATTTGTTGCCAGCAGTCCATATATATAGTTGCACTGGAGTATACAAAGCTGGGTAGCATGTAGACCACTAGCCAAAAGTCTGTAAAACCTAAGTATTTTCTATTTTTCTTGAAAGTTAATTGCCAAAGAAAATTAATATAAACTTGTCTCAAGCAAAGCAGAACTATGAGCTTGGCTGAGACACCAAGTCCCTCCATAAAACAAATAATACAAATTCTTTCCACTGCACCTGCTAGCTTAGTGAAACCCTAAATTAAATATTTTGTACCTTATCTAAAGATGTTACAGAACCGTTTACATACATTCATATGTTCATGATCCTTGAGAATTCCAGAAGGAGTAGCTCAGACAGTAGTGCATAAAATGATCTAATGAAAGGCAGCTGGGATTCCCATTTGTATTTTTCTCACAGTACAAGAGCTAGTGAGCAACGAATGAAGCAGCAGATAAGACAGCAAATGTACACGTGCTGGAGGAGAACACTGTTTCCATAGTTAACCCATCACCTTAACTGCCAAGCGTCCTTTTAATGTTGATATTCACAAAATACCCTATACATTTCACATGAGTCGTAGAAGTACCCACAGAGATGCAAAACTTGTCTCTACTACATCAAGTGGGAAAACTACCATTTACTTGAAGGAGAGCTGAAACATGCACTTCCAGGCTGAAGCCTGCCTCCAGAACTTGGATTTAGCTCATTTAATGTGAGGTCCCTGGGAGAACATCCTAACGAGAGGTGCAGCCCCCTTAGCTCCCCTTAGTTCTCCTGTGTACCAGGGCAGACAGAGGCACTCCTCAAGCATGATGCATATCTGGAAGGGACTGAATTTCCCTGAGGAGACAACCATAGTTTTCTACAGATTAAACAGGAAGCCGTAGGTAAATGGGCTCATACTGGATTGGATGCCTGCAAACTACAGCACAGATTTTTGAGAAAAATGGGAGTATTAGCACAACGCTTCCCAGACTGCTTGTGCTGCTTCGGTCAGCTGGGACAGTCCTGGAAGCAGATGAACTGCTGATGTGAGCCCATTATCCCAGGAGAAGGAAGTTGGAAGAGGCAGGAAAAACCTTTTATTTCAGAACATGAAAAAGCGTTCCTAGAAGCAGTGGGCCTTTTTACTAAGAAAATAAACCAATGCATTTCATGCTTTAAAAAGGCTTTTATAAGAGGTGTTTCCAAAGCTGCATGGTTTTCCTGTCCTCAGGGTACCTACACACTGCAGGAAATTCCTGCGGAGCAGCCAGTGCTGCTGCGAAAAAATTGGTGCTTGGACAGCAGTGCTTTAAGAGCTTTTTAGACACCCTTAAGTAAAAGCTTACTCAAGTTTTTAAAATCTCATTTATAGTAGATTTCAGTAGTAAAGATTTAAATTATTTAGTGACTTGAGCCAAAATTGACCTCATCAAAAGCTGCTGCTGGAGTGCATCGAGCTGTTAAATATCTGTGTTTTAATGTGACGGTAGAATTACGGCTTACTCGCTCACCAGCCCGCAAGAGCTGACCTTGGCCTCTCTGACTCCATTTTTCAGTGCATTTGTTATGCTCCAGCATCTGTGAGGTTTTCAGTTCTCAAGATCCCTGCATGGACCTGCACCCACAAATGCTATAATGAAGATCAAGTGGCTGGATTTATTGGGCACTTCTGATACCCCAGTACAAATATATGGGGGTTTAACTTTGTAATGTGACCTGGCCTGTGACTGTACATCTAAGCATGTGAAATTTGTCTTTGAAAATGCAAGAGACCGCATGCTCGTGAATTGTGAAAGATGAGATTCAGGGTTAACCTGCACTGCTTATAAAAAGCTTGCTTGAGATGCACTCTGGGGAAAAAAAAAAAAAGAGTATTTGATGCTAACAGAAATTTAATATGGGAAGCAGCATCCTTTTTTTGCAGAGCTACCAGCACAGGTCTCCTGTACAGTCCTGCCACTGATACTGTTGGCTAGACAGGATCCTGAAGGTTGTCAGGAAAATGAGGAGCATGGGGTGATATCATCCTTTAAAGGACAAAGTGAAATTTGTGTGACAAATGCCACCTGTCACATTAAGAAACTGATGAATTACCACTACTGAATGAGTTTGTCCTCTTCAGTGACTTGCAGAATTATAGCAGAAATATTTCAGCTTGATTTCATAGCTTTACAGACCTTAGAAATGCTAACATACTCCCTTTCCTTGCTAAAATTGTAGCCCTGTATTTGAAAGGGATCTGGGTGACTTACTCATTACAAAGCCTTATCTCATAAATAAGTATTCGAGGAGTGCTGTGATTTCTGGTTTGGGTAGGTTTTACTGATCACCATGGGGTATTATTTTCTTCTTTTCTCTTGAAATGGGTTGCTTTGTGTTCACTAAGAAAGCAAAAATTGTTTTGGCGGTAATGTTGAACTGGTTTGAAGTGAGCAGAGCACATCTGATCGCCCTTGAGGATTGCCTGGGGGGAAGATGTGGGAGGGAGGGCAGGCTTGAGTTTCTCCTAACTACTCTACCGCCTACATGCCCAAATAAATCAGCTCCCTCCCAGTGCCCTCCATCATCTCTGAAGGGCTTCATTTGCCTGTAGTCATTAGTTTTCCCTCAGTGGCAAAAAGCAGCAGTGTTTTGATTGACCTTGACATGGGACCACTTTCCTATCCCCAATTTGCAGTGCTCTCAAAACATACAGCCTTACCCACCGCTGTTAGCCCACAGACAGTACCTCGGGGGAAATTTTCCTGGTCAACAACAAAGTGCAGCCTGAAAGGAAGCTGTCTTGATGCTTAAGTGCAGAAGATATTTTACTGCTCTGGCCAAGGCTTTCCAAAAGGGCCAAGTGATGCGTGCAGCTAATCAAAGTGACGTTGAAGGGGTCAGATTTTCAAGAAATCCAAACTTAATTTCACATTAAAACCGGGACTTTTCTTTTTATTAGGCAACCAGTCAGAGTCATCTCTTCTGGAATGAAACCTCGGGGGCATCTCTCTGGGAATCAAAGTGGCTCCACGGGAGGCCAGGGAAAGCTCAGCTTTCTGTTGTAGTGGTGATTTTATCTTGTCTTGCATCGTGCAGGGTTGTATGGAGTGGCCCAAGAAATGGCTTTTTTTCTGAAGCAAAGCAGTCCATGTCAGAAGGAGGAAGAAAAAAGGAGCTGTAGATGTGGTCCTGTTAATGGATCAAAAAGAGCCATTCCTGATGGGAGCTGTTGGTCATGGCTATAACAGAACTGGTTCCCACTCAGATTAAAACAAGTAGTTTTCATTCAGTCTCGCTATGATACACCTGTAGCCCAAGTAGGAATGGCCAGAGCTGGGATGGTTTAGTCACCATGAAGCATAACTCTTTCATGATGCTTAAAAATGGATTTTCTTCAAACTAGATGTGGACTTAGACTACTAGAAAGTCATTGGTTTCAGTGAAGTTGCTCTACTTTAAGCCACTGTAGGTGAGAAGACACCTGGGCGCTGTGCTAGAGCCGTGCACCATTGGTTGCTCCAGGCCCTGTTAGCTTTCTCAATCCTGGCTCTTTTGAACGGTCTTTTGTTGCTGTTTGAGGAGCAGAAGGGGAAGGCTCTTTCCCACAGTGGTACAAGGCCTGTGCAGATGAGAAAAGCAGAAGTGTGCAGCAAGAGTAACAGGCTGATGGGATGGAGAGGCCCTTTAGAGCATAAAAAATGCTCAAAACCATTAAAAAACTGATGCGAATTCAGCCGTGGGGAGAGATGCACAAGAGTGCTCTTACTGGGTTTGGTAATCAGCCAGCAAAGTAAGCAGCTATCTGGCCAGAGATATTTTGCTAGATAAACCATGATTCTGAAACTGTACCTTGGCATTCCCATGACCACCTCCTGAAAGGCTGAATTACCTTTTTCTTTTCTTACAGTGGTTCACTGTCAGATAAGCGGTTTATATTTACTTCAAATGGTAAGAATAATGGCTTTATTTTTAGCTATTCAATTTTTACCTTTTTATTTAAGCATTTTCTGTAAAAGTTTTGAAAAGTAATCAGGAGAATGTCAGGCTGTGTCTAGGAAGGATGTTTTAGGACAGCAATTTTTTTAAATTGGCAAGTGAATAATAAAATGGAAAGGATGTGAATTGAGCTAGAAAAAAACCACAATAGGAATAGGTCATACTCACATAGACAAGAAAAAGAAATAGTATTCTGTTGTTACATTTCTGGTGCCAGCATATGAAAAATGGCAATCAGATAATCCCATTTTTATGTACTTTAGGAGGCAGAAAATGAAAGCAGTTTTTCCACAGACATTTATAAATTCCATCTTCATTATACAAGAAGAGAACAAAAACATAGGAGGAATGAAAATATATTTACATTGCACTGATAGAGAACAAGTTTTTGTTTATGACTTTCCAAGATGCAAAAGCGTCTTTAATCTGTCAAACTGTTCATTTGCATAAAACATAGCAAAGAGGGGGAAAAGTTCGCACTCGTTCATTTGAATTATATTTCAGTCATCTGAGATAAAATCATTTACTATTCCACTGAAAACTGTAGAGCATGTATAGGCCTTTGAAACTGCCAGGGAATTATTTTTAACTTCATTGAAACCTTATTCCACTGGCCCATTTTCTCTGAAGAACCTTGATGTGCAGAAATTTTGTGGGTTCTTTGGTGGAGTTTGTAATACTTACCTGCAGCTATTATCTTCATGGTATCACCTCTTGGCAGCAGTATCAAGGAGCTTCTCTAATGAGTAACTTTCCTAGCCCTAATTGCAGGTGAGAATCATGCAATATTTACAGTAGAGTGTTCCTTTCAGTAGAGTGCCTTCATCTGAGAAATGTTTTGTACAGCCAAATTAGTTAATGCCAATCTTGAAACATAAATATTATGTTTCAGAAGGAAAATGTAAAAATATAAGAAGTCTTCACAGGAATGAGATAAAACTGCAGAAATTAAAAAACAAAATGGCAAAAATAGCAGATGTAGTCAGAAGGTGTCATGTATGTAGGAGTTAAATTGGTAAAGGAGAGGGACCGCAGCAGTCTGGTACTGGATCATCCACTACAAATTGACTGGCAAACACTACAGCTAATGGATAGCATCAGCCTAGCACTAGATTAGGCAACATCTGACTTTGCTGTTGTGGGTGGTCTTCATATGTTGCTAGCCTAATGTAAAAATACACTGTGAAAACGCAAAATAACTCCTTCTGCCTGTCTGTGTGGGGACTCCTAGGCTGCAATAAATCTCTCAGTCTGGAAGAGGGATTCCTCTCCAAGAGCCAGGTTACTGCATCTTCTTACTGGGAGGAGACCAACGAATTTGGGCAACTATTCCAGTGGTCTCCTGACAAGGCTTGGCTTCAAGTCCCAGGATTGTCTTGGGCCTCTAACCACAGCAGCACTCGTGAATGGCTGGAAATAGACCTGGGAGAGAAGAAGAGAATAACAGGTATGTCACTGTCTGGGGTTTCATCTGGAGAAGCAACTGAATGCAGCTGAAGAGCTAATAATGCACTAATGCAGTGTTTCTTTCATTAAATGTAATGAAATGTTCTGCATCAAGGAATATTCTTTTCAAATTTAAGAAATCATGGCTATTTTTAAGATTGGTCTTCCTCTAGGGATATAGGATGGGACTCAACTGTCATGCATGCCTGATCTGTAAACATGCTGTAGGCTCAGAACAAAATATTCACATAAGGACCAGTAGAGCCTGGATGAAGGCTAAATGATTGCTTAGGACCTATTAATGAAGCAGTTCTGGAATCAGTAAGAAACATTAAAGTCATAGCCTTTGAAATAATGGCCCAGATGAAAGAGATTCCCATTTCCAACTCCTGGTTCACTTGTAGAAATGTAAATTACAGTTGCTGCTAAACATGTAAAGACTGCTAACATGGAACATAACATCAAAAAGCGATTACCATTTTTGGAATCATTAATTTGAGCTCTGTTAAAAATTTCACCGCTCTAAATTCACAATTTAGAACTGATTTCTGTTCTTCACTCAACTTTTAAAGTCAGTAACCACCCCTGAATTCCAAAGACTTTGAAGGCAAAGTTCTATGAATGATTTTGACTTCTGTGTTTACATTTAAAAATATTCCTTAAAAAAAAAGACATTAACAAATTAAAATATATTTTTCATTTTTTTAAAAGGGATTAAGACTACTGGTTCTGGATCTACCATGCTGAATTTCAACTTTTATGTAAAGACATTTACAATGAACTACAAAAATAACAACTCAAAATGGAGAACTTACAAAGGGATTTTGAGCAATGAAGAAAAGGTAAGGGAAAGTGGAAGCGGTAGGAAAACAGCAATAATGCGTACACTGCCTTGACACTGAAGGGCAGGTTTTCACTGTCAAGAAAGATTAGGAGCTTCAGACCTGTATAGACTTGGGTTGTCTTCACCAGTGTAATTTATGGCCGTAGAGTAGAGAGTGAGCTTGTTGAAACAAGGAAGTTATCTAGGGCTTGCTGAAGTTGTGAGACACACACAGGAAGGCATGTGTATGTATGTACCCTTCTTTTAAAAGAACTGTAATTAAAGCTGTGCCACAAACTCATTGGGAAAGCCTTCAGCTCAGCACTTGCCCTTGCTAGGAACGCCGTACCAGTGCAGAAGCATTGGTTGGTATAGGAAGGTCAGCTTCAGATAAACTGGGATAGTCAACCCACCCCTCCAGCAAGCAAAACAACCAACTCGGGTAAAAGCCCAGTGCTGCTGATGGAGCTGTCCCTGCAGACTGAGCTTCTGCTCGGGCTGTGTTCAGGTCACCAGGGACTCCCCTGCTTCCCGCCCTCACCGGTGGGACTCTTCTGACACAAGTCTCTGGGCACAACCTACGTCTATTAGGAGTTGATATAACGAACGTAAAATAAATGTTCTTACACCAAAACACCTGTCCACACAACAGCTTTCACAGACTCTGGGTGACTTTAACAATGAACAGATAAAAGCACTGCAACTGGTTCCTGCAGATAAAGGATGTGCTGCACAGGTTTGTCTGACAACATTTCCCCCTGAAAACTGCATGTTCTCTTTAAAAAAAAAAAAAACAAAAAAACAAAGCAAAAGCCCCACTCCCTGCCCCCACAGCGTTCAAAGTCAGACCTTCACTCATCATTTCAGAGGGAACTCAGCTTGACTCAGGTCCTCGGGTCTACCTGGTCCTCAGTCCTGATACCAGTTTTTAAAAACCTGGTAAAGGTGTAGAGAGATTTCCTCCTGCCTCTGATTTTCTTCGCTTGTATGGCAAGGTGTTTCACAGCACAACATTAACTGGTTTAATATTTTTTTAAATGTTAAACTGAGGGGGTGTTGGCCCAGAAAGTGACAAATCAACCTAGTAGTTGCTAAACTGTGAAGGCTAGCTATTTAAAATCTGCAGGTTTCAGTTTTTCAAAATGACTTGTTATATACAAATTATCTAATGAAATTATTATATATGATCTTAATTTCAGCTCAGGTGCATGACAAAACCCATCTCATCAGAACCCCATGTGGCCTGGCATTTTATCTAAGATATGTTGAGCTCACTTCCCTATCTCATCAGGTTTTTCAGTTTTCCTAGAGCATGCTGAAGCATCTCCAAGAACCGATTTTTGCAAGGACTACTGTTCTGCACATGGGCTGAGCTGATTCTGGGAAATGCTGTATAAGTGCAGGGAAAAGGAGACACAATTGCATAGTTAATAGTCACTCTTCAAGCCTGATACAGAAAACTGACCATTTTACTAAAATGTCTAGAAATATTTCACTTCAATTTTTTCTTTTTACATTTTTATACCCTGTTGCCCAAGTAAGGGTGCTGCAGCACTATTAAATCAAAAAGGATAGCATTATACCAGCATACGTTAACTAGAAATTACACAGAATTGAAACAGAGTGATAATCTTTCTTCTCCAAGCTAACAGAAAAATGTGATCATCTGTCAGAACTAAAGATTATTTCTTTCCAGAACTCTCAATTCCAAAAATCTTGTGGCCGGATTCCAGATTATCACTATATTAGTTTTAGGATAATGAAAATCTTTGAAGTTGTATGTCAGGAGCACTTTGAAGAAAGAGTCTTTTTAAACAGAGCAAACAACGTGCTTACGTTTTATTGCAGGTATTCCAAGGCAACTCCAACTCTGGTGACATAGTACGCAATAACTTCATCCCTCCGATAGTGGCCCGTTATGTGCGAATTATCCCTCAAACTTGGAACCAAAGAATAGCATTGAAGCTTGAGCTGATGGGTTGTCGAATAATGCAAGGTATGGGGTAAGCAGTGCTCCCCAGGCACAGTGCCTCCAAAGCCCCCTGTGCCACCACAGTGCCACTGATGCCCCCTTCTCTTTTGCAGGTAATAGTTCATTTACGCATTCAATGTGGCAGAAGCCAAGTCAGAGCACAGAAACTTCCCTTGGAAAAGAAGACAGGACTGTTACGGAGCCCATCCCGTCGGAAGAAACTAACTTGGGTAACACTACCTAGCACTGCATTTTCTCTAGGGTGCATCATTTCTTCAGCCTAGCCTGAGTGAACTTTACAGTTCCTCACAAATCAAAACTTTCATTTTTCCTTCAGACCTTATTGAAGGTTAACAACAGAGAGAAGAGGGAGGACCCTAGGTTCTTTTTGTCTTAAGGCACAGAAAGAGATTGAAAGCCTTAATTTTCCTTGATGTCTGAAACATCATACTTTGGTTTCCCTGTTATATTGGTTTATTTGCCTTGCTTGGTAGCTGGCTCAAGGACTATACCGAGCACTCATCAGCATTTTTTGGATGAGCTCATCCTCACTCTCTTCCTATATTTTATAATTTTTGTAATATGTGAGGCAGTGGTCTCACAAAAATGTTACCTTCTCTTTCTGTAACCGTGACTCTTCCCAGAGCAGGTCCCCAGCTATAAGCAGCATACAGTAGTGCACGACTGCATAATTAAACACTCTTCCATAATGCTTGTGTTCATGGGAGCTCAGACAACCTTAATTCACATACTTCTCCCTGAATTTGCAGTCTTCATCTTTTAATGTTGTATCTTAGATCTTAAAAAGCAAACAAACAAAATTTGTTGCTTATACTGATTGTTTGGTGGACCCATAGCCCGGCAGGAATAACCAGACCCACTACACCAAACACTGCTATCCATTAGGTAGCTGATAGTTGTAGGAATGTCTCTGTAAAAAAACCCTGGTTGTTAGAAGCAATCACTGTAAAAAAAAAAAAGCTCTTCTGAAACTGCATTGCTCTTGCCAAGAGCAAGCTCAGTTCATCTGTGCAACAGTATGGGTAAATTGTATCTATGCTCACTGAAAATGAAATCTACTGAGATTTCATCTGCTAAATTGTAAATACCCTGTGGACACGTGTACTACCTCATTCCCACACCTGGTAAGTGTCTGTAGGAATAGCAAATGGTGCACTCCTGACACAAGACCCACCCCACTGCTAATTTTCAAATCCCTGCTCTAAAGCATATTGTGTTAGATTTTAACAGGGGCTAAACAGGTTTTTCCCTAGCTCCACTCCTGGAAATCTCTGAACTATTTTGACTGAAATGTTTCAGCCAGTTCAGCATGAGCCAGCTACTCAGCATGTAAAATTACAGCCTCATTTGGCACTTTTATAAGCAACTGAAAACAGAGTGTAAGTGGCTTTTTAAAAGTTACCTAGTGTGTAATAAGAAATAACTGCTCTTTGTAAGGATGCATATAGATGTTAAGTCAAGTGTCAGCCTTGAGAAAGTTCATCTTTCATCTCAGTGCTGTTCCACATAGGTACATGGCAACCAAATATGGCTGTGGAATGGTCTTGGAGTTTTATAGTTTTACATTTTCATGCTGTCTTGCATGGAGCATTCCTGCAAGATTATCTGCCTTTTGCTGTATTCTGTGTAGTAAAATTATCAGCTTCAGAGTAATTTGCCTTTTAAACTTTTATCCTTTTTGGGTTTTTTTTGTCATACAGGCTTAAAGCTTACAGCTATAATTGTCCCTGTCCTCATCGTGCTGTGTCTGTTCCTGTTCTCTGGAATTTGTATCTGCGCAGCCCTACGCAAGTAAGATACTGGCTTTTGTTATAGGAGGCGTGTGTGGCAACCTAGCTATCATGTCCAACTACATGCCCTCTTTCCAGAGCCTCTTTACCAGGGAGCTGGAAATTGATCCTGTTCAGAAGTCTTCCTTTTAAGCAGAACTCATGTCGTGTCTCTCTATATTGTATTTCTTACTATACATCTTCCCTAGTCAGACAAAAACAAAGATAAAGCAGGTCAGAACTGCACACCCTGATTTACAGTCCAACGTAGTTGGCTGTTCCCTTCAGCCTACATATACCCACAAATACTAAGGCATAAAGCAATTGAAGACAGAATAGTTTCCACACGAAAGCCAAGTAAAAATTCAATGAAGGGAGGATTTGAGCTATCTATCTGGATCATTTTTTTTATTTCCCTCCTGTTGTGTTTCTGCTTCTGAATCCATTAAATCAGATCATTTAACCTAGAGGGCTGAAAGCAGAGCCCAGCTGTAAGGAGTTGCACACATACACTGGTAAGCGGCTAAAAACTAAGCCACTTCATTTCACAAGTCAGAAGACTGGAAGAAGCACTGCTAACTGTGATTCCTGCTAGATATTCATTCACATGAACCTGCACTTGCATGTAGAGCTGGAAAATGCTTCTGTCAGCAGATAGGGATTTGGAAGTATAAGCAATGCTCTGGTGATGTTGCTTCATCACTAACGGTACCCAACTCTGCCCTGGTTCCCCAGGAAACCTATAAACTAGCCAAAGAATTCAGAAGAACAGATTGAAAACATAACCTGGAGTGACACATACAGACATGGACACATCAAATCGATCAGTGCCAGACACAAGAAATTTGAACACTGGCATTCACAACTTGCATATAGATGGGGAAAATGGGATATCAAAATACTGGTCTGCATGCTTTACATTCTAGTAAAGAACAGCCTCCAAGAACTTAAAGTGAAGCATCGTCCTCAGCTGCTAAATACAAAGGCTCTCTCTGCCAGAGCTAACACATAAAGTTGAAATGCTGTGAATGCAGATGTTTATAAATACTTTCCTCTCCTCGCAGGCGAGAAGCCAAAGGACTTTCTTATGGATTATCCAGTGCTCAGAAATCAGGTTAGTGGAGAATCATGTACTTTGTCCTGTCCTGGCCCTTGGGCCAATGGGAAGGGGCTTATGCAACTAAGTATGAAATGTTTATGAAATAGCATCTATGTTTCCTCGTTCAAATTCACATCTTCATACAAGGGAAATGGCAAACTATAGTCCCACTTGTGTCATCCTAGCACAGTGCCCTGAGAAACAATATAATTTAGTTTCTATGACAGAAAGGCAATTAGCAAAAGATCTATTATACAGAGTGCATAAATTAGCATGTAAGACTGCTCCCAGGAGCCCTCCCTTTCCTTCCCTCCTCCAAAATACCTATTTTGCAGAAAATTGCTGCTTTCCTTTTCTTTTCCCTAGCAGAAGGGATTGCCTTTCTCTAAGAGAGCAAGGTATAATAATTTTTTATGGGTTTAATATTTCCATCTCACTGCCCTCCCTGGTTGGGACTGTATTTATAAAGCCTAATAATACTGAATTGTGCTTCATGTGTAAAACCTGAGTAGGGGACTGGCTTGGGGACTTTGCTTCAGGACATGCCTGCAAAACCTCAAAGTATATTCTTTGTCTTGCTCAATAATGCCTTCTAGAGTGGGCTCTCCTGTCAGCTTGGAAGTTAGGGTTTAGCTGTCTTCCTGGCCAGCCAACTCTATAGAATATTATCCTTCTGAATCTCAGCTTTCCATAAAAAAAAAGAAACCACTAAGCAATTCACATTTATCTTGACAAGTGCCTTGCAATAGCTCAGCTCCAGAATTTCATCCCTCAGCAGTTGCTGATGTCAGTGAAAGGAATGCTGTTACCCACTGCAGCTCGCCCTCATTAGAAAATTAATTTGTACTTAACATCATATTTGCTAATATGATTTTTCGAGGTCACATCATAATCCTTTCTCACTTGGTAATGAGGACAAATCCCCAGAAACTAGAGATAGTGTCTTATCCAGTCAGTTCATTTGTTGTGCGTATGCTTCACAAATCAAGCTCCTAAGCCCTTGTGAACCAGGCTTGGGACTTGGAAAGCTGGGAGCTGAACCCAACCCTTCAAGGACCTCCTGTTGCAGGCTCCAGGCAAGTGCCTGACACTGTGAATTTTTTCTTTTCTGTCTCACAAGGAAGTTGCGAGAACAAATTAATTGATGAGTGCAGGTGCTCAGATAGCAAAGAAATGGAAGCCATGCTAGTCTACTGAAAAAAAGAAATTTTAAGCATACATTTTGCCACATACACAATGGCAAAACACGTAGCTGATTTAAAGCTGGCATTTTACTGATGTAGTCTGTTAAGGCATCAGTGCAGGCACCTACAGAGTTTGAGTCCTTCTTGCCAAGAAAATCCTCTATAAAGTTTTGTTTTCACTTGGAAATCCCAGTTGATGATTCACTTTTTCCTTTTCACCCTCCAAATTTAGGGGACTTTTTTTTTTTTTTTTACAAACAGCCCATTTTAGTCTTGCTCTTTAACTACTTTAATATATTGACAGCAATGAGTACACCAAAAATTAAACTTCCTGACAAGTCTTCTGATTGTAAGCATTTAACTTGCTGATAAGTCTTCTATTTTTATTTCTTTATCATAGGTTGTTGGAAGCAAATCAAGCAGCCCTTCACCAGACATCAGTCAACTGAATTTACCATCAGCTATAATAATGAGAAGGAGACGCCACAAAAACTAGATCTGGTCACCAGTGACATGGCAGGTAACAATTGCTCCCCCTGTGATGCGTTCATTTTGCTCTGCACGCAGAGCAGGTAACAGAGAGGGACAGGCCAGCTCTCATGCAAGTGGAGGCCCAGGAAACAGATTTATCTGCATTCATCCCAGATGCATAGTGAAGGAGCTAAATATATTAGGAGGAAAAAGATCACTATTTTGGAAATTTGTTCTTGCAGTTGTTGGGAAAGATTTCTTGATTCTGAAATAGTTACAGCTTAAGATAACTGTGGAAGGCACTCAGGCATGGATACAGTGAAAGAATGTGCCTAGGATAGGATAGTTTGCCTTTGCTGACTAATTTTTGTGTTTTGATTTAAACACAAATGTCTCTGGAAATGTACAAAATATAATGCCCTTTGCTGCTGAGCAAACAGAGTAATTACTTAGTTGGTTTGTGTTGCAATTTCATGCCCAACTGGAAGTTGCGCTGAGATCCCTGTGCGGCTTTCCTGGTGCCTGAACTATTTTGGAGACAAGGTCCCCTGAAGTTGGAGCAGGTAGAGGAAAGAGAAGATAAAAATAAACTGCCACCTTACAGGTCACTGTTTGGATAGAGCAAATCTCTGCATCAGTACTATTTGCATCCCAAAGGGATGACTTTTTAATTCATTCTTCCTGCCTAGTTTAGTCTCTCTGGAAAGACTAGTAAGACCAGCCATTTCATGGGATCGGTGATCAGCAATCTTCCAGAAAGATTAATTTGCTGTTTCCAGC
Source organism: Athene noctua (assembly GCF_965140245.1). Classification (NCBI taxonomy): domain Eukaryota; kingdom Metazoa; phylum Chordata; class Aves; order Strigiformes; family Strigidae; genus Athene; species Athene noctua. The sequence goes on from NC_134037.1 coordinate 56,699,264, forward strand.
CTCCAGACCTTAGAAATTCTTTAGAATTTCTCCAATGCATTTGGCAGAGAAATGCATTTAAAAAACAAATGGATGGTTACTGTAATTCCATATGGTGCTACCCTGGATATCTTTCAAAGGTGGTTTAAACCCTTTACAGAAACTTTCAATATATATATGCAGAGACATATAAAGCAGTCTTATTTCATGAAGAAAAGGGAGTGAATAAAGGTTGCTGACAAATCATGGTTATCTGGCTCCCCTGGCCATGGCTGGGGAGACTCTGCTCTCTCCATCCTCCCCTCGTGCCATGTTTGTGGGAAGTCTTAACTCTCAGCCTGGCCAGGCAGCTCCCCAGCCCTAACATTTCACCTACAGTCTCCTTAAAAATAAGAAACGTGACATAAAATGTGAACACAGCCCAGAAATGTGCCATTTAGTAATTTAATCGCGGAGAGCATGCAACTTGCATATAGGTTAACATGCTACATGAAATTCCCTCCCTTTGAATCGCCGGCTGCCTGCCGGTTCCCAAAGGCAGCCAGGAGTAAGTCGAGATGCTTCATCCTGAGCAAGGGAGATTGCTGAGGATGGCAGCAGCAATGCTGGGGAGAGCTGCACCGCTTACTTAGTGAAATATCATAACACCTTCACCCTACATGCTGAAGTTTGGGACATAGCCAGGAACTGCCAAAAAGATTCACAGGACATATGGGATCGAATTCGACGCTCATGTCAGATGAACCACGATGCCAGAACAGAAACTGAGCTAACTTCTTCACGCCTGCGTCAAAACATGATACTTTAGCAGTGTCATTTACTAGAGCTGTTCAGGCCACCGTATGTATCTGTAAGAGATTGTCACTAGCACCAAAGCGAGAAAGTTAGAACGTTGAATTTTCTCATAATAGTTTTGCTGGATTTCTTGAAAACCCTTTTAGTCCAGACCCCTTTTTACACGGCAGCCTGGCATCTGTCTCAGCTAGAGGTGCAAACACACGCTTCTTAAGGCCATATTTCCTCCATCTTGCTTCTTGCTCCTGCTTGAGCCCTTTGCCCATCCCCAGCTCTAGCCCTGCCATTCCCCTTGACCGGGGTGACTGCTCAGTTCCTCCAGCAGCGCTGGTCCCGCTTCTCCTCCCCCGGCTCGTCCCCCCTCACGCGCCCGCAGCAGTGCTGAGCTGGCTTAGCGCATTTCACACTTCCCTTGACTCTCTTGGCTGCCGTTCCGCCTAACTTCATCCTTCTTGTCAGTAAGCTACTGCAAGATGCCTTTTAAATAAAGGCAGCACTTGGTCAGGCTTGTTAAGAATCCTCTGGGCATTTTAATTATTCCAAAAGTGAAACACTTGTTTTGGAGAACTTCTTGCTTGTGGATCTTGATGCAATGTCCTTTGTCCAGTTTGTTGCTAATATTTTGTTGACTTCTCTCTTTTTTTAGGGTTTTGAGCATACTCCAGAAACAATGTTAGTTTATTTGGGTAGGTAGGTGGGGAAAGGGAGGGAAGGAGTAGGAAAAGGGGTGGCAGATTGGAGTTGCTCCATGGAAGAGCTTCTGCGATGTTCTGCAACACTTGCTCACTGAAGGTTACAGGACCAGTGCTGGGGAAAAGTTTATTTGTATCCCTGATAACTACATGTTTGATACAATAACCAAGTAATTTTTCCGACATAAAATACCTACATATACATAAGTATTATATACATAAAATAACCAATCTATGCTTTATTGAGCAGTTCATGCTTCCTTTTAGATTATCAGCAGCCTCTCATGATTGGGACTGGGACGGTAACACGGAAGGGATCTACTTTTCGACCCATGGACACCAAAGATGAGGGAAGAAGGGGGAGTTCAGAGTTTGAAAATCACTATCACTGTCCACACAGAGCCAACCGGCATGAATATGCTCTGCCCCTGACCAGCCAAGAGCCTGAATACGCCACCCCCATCATAGAGCGGCACATAGCAAGAGAAAATAATTTCCCCTCTGAAAACGGCTACAACGTACCCGTCGTCTCATCTCAGAAACACTCCCTTTCTGCTGGCAGCTTCTCCAGTTCATGCAAGACCGATACCAGGAATGGAGACTATCAGACACCCCAGAGTGTCATAAACTACGACAAACCCAAAGTTAACGGTGTTATGACCTCCGTGAGCTACAGCACGGACTACCAGAAACCTCAGCCCAATGCCCTTGGGAGCGAGGGTTACTCAACGCCCAGAGACTGCCTAAAACCAATAAGCCAGACAGCAATGACAGCTCTTTTGTGATCTGCCGAGCAGGAGAGACACGGTGTGCAGGAACGTTGCTGCACAGCTTTCTGAAGTGAAAACAGAGTTTGGAGGGACTCTGCTGCGGGAGGCAGAAGGCAAACAAGCCCTGTGTACATAATATTGCAGTCTTGCTGGGTTCTGACATCTGAAGAAAGCATATGCTGTTTATCACTGTTTATAGCAAGAGAGATGTTATCAGTGAAGACTGTACATCTTATTTTCTGTAACTGATCTCAGTGCTCCATTTGCAATGTGTGCAATTTGTACATAGCTTTTATTTAAGGGGAATTTCTTAAGTTTCCTTTTCACCTGGGGGATTGAAAAGATTGCAGAAAAGACTATTTAAGAAAAACAGGCCTCCTCCCTCTTTATTTTACCTGCTGTTGTACTGGCAGCTGTAAATGGTGTATCCTACGGTTGTGGTTGTTCATCTCCTTTCCTGTGATAACTGAAGATAGGGCAGCACTGTAGATGATAAAAGAAGAAGTAAAACTACTTGAAGCATAATGTGCACAAGAGAAGGCAGCTGAGCATTTAAATACTCTGCTCAAACCCACTTTCCTGGCTGCTTTTTTAGCAGCAATTCTTATATGCTTGAATTTGATCTAGCGTATGAGCTGAGCCTGTCTAACTTGCTATTCACGTTAGAAACAGGTAGAAAGGCTGAAACATTTTGGGTTCAAGCCATGGTGATCACTCTGCAATAGAAAAAAACCCAAACAACAAACTCAACACCTGTCTATCTGGTTGGGGTTTTTTTTCAGGAAGTGTGTGTAGAACCAAAATGTGGCTTTAGAGCTGAGAATTAAATCCCATTCAGGCCCTAACTGATGCTTTTGCTGCTAAACTATAAGGAAATTTGTTCCTTGACACAAAGCAGCAACCTTCCTGAATTCTTCATTGCTCCACTAGGTATTTTTCTGTCTTACAAATTTAGGGTAGCATTTCTATTTGAAATATTTTAACTAAGTAAAACACAGTGTGTGTGTATGGCATACTGTTGCAGTTAAATTTGCAAGACAGCAGATCGGCACAGTTGTTTTCAAATAGTTTTTCTTTTGCAGCTAGAGTTACCCTTAATTCTGTTTTTGGACAAACTTGAAGAAGCGTGGGGATGGGTGCAATGTATCGCACAGTAGCTGGCTCCTCTTCCAGCAGAGGCGTTGTTGAAGTGAAACAGCTTCTGGTAGCAACTGGGACCGTCCACTGCCCTTCTACCTGCAGTGCTTGGAGCGTCACTTTGAATTTGAAAGCTTGTCCTAAAACGTCAAGAAGCAATATACTTCTGGGAAGGAAGAATGGTGTTATATTTAAAGCACAAGGTTGGGAAACAAGACCAGTAAAACCTGAGCTCCGGGAAAGTCGCTGTCTGAAGGCCCTCCGTTTCCCTGGGTGTAAATCAGGGATAATTTGCAAAGGATGCAACAAAGATTTGTGGTCTGTTCGTAAAGTGCTGTCAGAGTACAGACTGGTTGCAGTGATACTACTCACAAATATTGCTAACCCCAGCCACATCTGTCCTTAAGGCAAGCTCTTAATGGGTTCTTTGCATACACTTGTTTTGTGGCCTCAAGTGGTGCCATTCCCTCACGCTGCCGCACCGTGCATGCGATTCCTGTGCAAAGAAGCAAGAGTCAAGGTAACCTCATAGCCTTCCTGTGTTTGCTGTCAATACTGTTTCTGTGAAATGTCTAAAACACCTCAGGTCCTGAAGTGAAACAGCAGCAGCCTGTTTGTTAGACCGAGCTGGGCGGTGTTGTTTACCTTCTGTTGTTTACATGTCTGTGTAAATAAAGAACACTGGTATTTGTAAATCAGTCACACAGGCCTGCTACTTAACTCGGTGACTTGATCATCACTGCACGCCCACTCTCGCCACATATCCCACAGGGTGAGAAGGAAGCGTTCCTTACGCCCTGCAAAAGTGCCAGTTGCGCTGCTGCAATTCACAGTCCCAGTGACAGGCTAAAAAAAGTCTCTCAGTGCCCCATTTAGCTCAGCTTTTCTGTCCATAAGCTCTAGAGAAGAAGCACCCACGAACAAACGTCTGCACCCAACCCTGCTGCTGGATGTATGTAATTGAGGAAAGGATGAGGATGGCCCGCCCCCCCCCCCCCCCCCCCCCCCCCCCCGAGCCTGAAACCAATACTCCACCCACACAGCTAATTAGCCTGACTTGTCACTTTACAAATAAGCAGGGTTCAGTAATCAGGGCTACTCCCCATCTAAGGAGCCACCTAGATAATGCAGCACTGCAACGGGACAGGGCAGCACTGCTTCATAATAAACTTTTGGCATGCCTCCACCACATGCTTTGTGCATCTGCAAACATACTACAAGTGTCAAAGGGTTCTTGGTAGCATGTGCCCATTTCTGCTGCTGCTCAAACATGTCTTAACACAGCTGGTTTAGCCTAATGAAAAGTTGGGTCTCAGTTTGCACCTTGCCTTCATCCTCACCCTCCTCAAAAAAAACCCAACCTGCAAAACTGCCGAAAGACTGCTTAAAATAAATCCCCAAACATCTTCATCCTTCCCATGTCACATTGCCTTGGTGCTGATGGGGACAGAGGCAGTGCAGCAGCTCTGTAGTCAATCACAGCTCCCGGTCACTGCCGTGGTGCTTCCTGGTACGTATCTGAGGGACTGCTGAGGACACTTAACATAAAAAGCCTTGGCCTTCTCCACCACAGCCCGGGAAATAGGAAGTTTTTAGTGATCCTATTCAGCAGATATGCAAGGGAACTTCCTACCTGTGTAGTCTATCCTGATGGTGGTGGAGATACTAAATCCTGATGTAGGAAGAAAAGAGGACTGCCTGAGTCTTCCCAGTGGTAGTGGCTCATCCTCATGCTTCTCTGAATGGCTTCTCAAATACTGGTATGTCAAACTCCATCTGCCTACATCAGCCTGTTCTCACCATCAAAACCAGTTGCAGGTATAACTCAGGCAGCCTTACCAAACATCACACATTTAAAAATTTTCCTTCCACAGTGAATGTTTAAGTATGCACCATTTTGAGACATTTACACACTTGGAAGGGCTGTGTTAACTCTGGGTCTCTCCAGTGTCTCTAGAGATTGTGCGAGAGCAGAGTCTGACCCTCTGGTCAATGGGAGACTTTCAGTAGCGTTTCTGTACCAAACTTATTTTCTGAGAAGGCACTCCCAGTAGGCTGGAATGATAAAACCAAGCCAGAGTTCACAATAAGGTTAAATATTAACTGATCAGAGCACTAAGGGCCTGCCTGTCCCAGCTGCAGCTGGCAGCAAGCTTCTGACTTTGCCAGGAGCAGGATCATGTGCTATGTCTCTGACCAAGGAAATTGAAGAGGTGGCTCTTGAGGTAAGAAAGTGTAAAAGATGATGTAAGCTACCTACAGCTGAAAACCAAAAATGACAGCTTAGCATGTGTTTCCAGCTGGTGCCTTATATTTAAAAAACAGACAAAAAAAACCCACAAAAAACAACTAGAACAAAAGTTCCCAAAACACCACAGTAAAAATACAAACGTTCTTTGCTCTCACCTCCTTAGACTGGGAAATAGATTGCAAATTCTTATTTCTTCTGTCAAGTACCTTTCCGACACTCGATATAAAAGCTTTTTTTTTCCCCTATCAAATGTAATTCTAAATAGTATTTCCCTATTTCAGTTTCTAGTTTTAACATCAGATATTAAACCCTTCCTTAATACCTACCAGAATCTTTACATCCAACAGGCAATAAATTAAAATTGGTCCTTGCAGACTGGAACTAAGATTTCCCCAGCTCAGGGGATATACTACTCACTTACAGCATCACCTGCTCTCTTTTACTGTCTTTGGATCAAGCAGTTGACCTCACCTCACTCTCCAGACACCATCCACAGGATGTGTTCAACCGACTCAGTAGCCCACTGGCTACGGCAGTCCCTTCATAAGTGGGGGAAGGCAGGAAAAGCACCGAGGCCAAACTGTATCCCCTGCATCTGGTTAAGTGTTGTAAGCACTGAACTAACATGGCAGCGGTCACAGCACTGCCCCAGCACCTGTTTTAAAATGAGGAATCCCTGCTTCATTCTTTAAAAAGGAAAAAACCCATAAAATTGGATTCCAGCCATTAGAAGCAGGTTGTGGCTTGTCTGCATTACTGGCGTGGCTAAACCCCAGGAAGACTGAGTTTTTAATGCAGACTTTCTTCAGATTTTTCCCACCGACTGTCCTTTGGCAGTTCTCTACTCCATGAGCAGATTTTAGTAGAGGCACAAGATATTCCCTGCACAGGATGGGAATGTCAGGCTGTAGGCCCCGTTACAGGAGCAGACACCTAGCGGTGATTAACTGTTTGGTGGATCACTATCATTGAAGCACATATGATTTGTTTTTCCATGGTGCTGGAGACTGCTAACCCATGGCAGACACACGGCAAGGATTGCTGCACCCTTCCCCAGCACTGCTCCATCACTGCCAAACTCCCTGGACACATTACCAGAAGCTGAGCTGCTCCAGGACGCATCTCCAATTACACTGAAGGAAAATGGTCTTGTGGCCATGCAGAAAATTGCAGAAGGCAAGAGAGGCCTTTCAGGGCTCAGGTAATCTAACCTGCATCTGCAACACAGAGCAAACCAGGTGACCAGTATTGGTAACTTGGTAGAGCCCGTGCCTCTGACCTACATCCACTGCTGAATGGGAGAACTGTTAAGTCAGCTCCATTGCGACATCCCCAGTTAGCCCCAGTTTTGTATCCCTGTGATACAGGTGGCAATCATCTGACATGAGGACTCACTTGCTCTTTTTGAGGGATCTAAAAACCACAGCAAGGAAGCACTATTGCCATAACAAATTACACTGTTTACACTAAGTTACACTAACAACCTCTGACCTTAAAACAGTAGTGTTGCATTTCAGCAACACCTTCAAAAATGTGCATATAAATTCACCACTGAGGTAGTTAATAAAAACTAAATGAAGCGCAATTATTTGTCAGTGTTCTGGCTCTTGCCAAAGGGAAGTCAAGCCGGTAATTTTCTCCAGGGTGTTCTAACTCAGTTCAGGAGGGCAAGTATCAAAAAGCAGAAAAATGAACAGTTTTGTCACATCTAAGAAAGGAGTCAGTGGTGTCACAGCAGTCCTGCAGGGTCAAGCACCCACTGAAAAGTAACCTTGTAGAAACCCGTTAGTGTTCTTTTGTTCACCCTCTCTTCAAAATCAGGTTTGGTTTGCTCAGCGAGCGGGTGTCTTACAGGCTCCCCTAGGCTGTCATCAGTTCAGACCCAAGAAATGACAAGGTTATGTTGTTGCATTCCTTTTTTCCTTATTAATTTTCCATAATAAAAATTCTATACTGCCTTTTTCTTTCCAGTGTCAGCTATGATGTAAGCTTGTACTGACCTCCAACCTCCACTGTGATAGTACAGCATGGAGTAAATGAAAGCAGAATTTATCGTTGCTTTCGAAACTCAGTGTTGTTGATACCTATATTGAAAATTACCCTGTCACAGCTGTGTGGGGTTAACAAGACTAACAACATTAGGAAGAAACAGCAGCAATGCCTATGAATTATTGAAGACAGAATAAGTTTCGAGGAACAGGCTTAAAGAGAAGGTGCCATTTCTGCACAATCACTTTCAAACTTAAAATAGAAACCTCTCCTGAGGGCTTCTTTTTTTCCCAAAGTCCCCCAGTACAGTTCTACCATCCATCTCTGACACACGAGAATGGGTCAGATAAAGTATTTCTAAACTAGATAAAGTATTCCTAAACCAGATAAAGACGAGGGAAGACATCCTTAGTTGGGGAAAACTCATGTTATCCATGATAAGGAGGACGCCTAGCATCTGATTTTCTGTGCTATCTCATTGTATAGTCTGGACATGAGAATTTGGAGGCTTCTTCATCCAAACTTCACTGTATTTGTTTAGGCTTGGCCTCACATAATGCGTCTGTAAATCCTGAAAAACATTTGTCATCTACAGTATGCAGAGGTTATTCAGTAACCTCTTGTCCTGGGCTGAGTTAATTCATTATTTATTCAGACACTTGCCATACAGATACTAAGCTGCCATGTGACATCCAAGAGATTATCTTCCCATTTATTTTTATACAGTCACAGGTATTAAAAAGAGAAATCCAGGAAGGGAACAACTTGATTAAGTTAAAGCACAACATCATTTTTTGGCATAGCAAAAACTGTAAGACAATATATATGACATAGTACTGTTACTAAGGCTTTTGTGTCCTGATTAACCACCCTGAACTGACCTCAGGAATCTAATTTTGACTAGACACAAAATTTTTAACAGACCTTACTAGAAAAGCTCCCTTAATGATCTGCATTATCTGCTGACCTGAAGACAAACAGTATCCCTGAATACGCAACATTTCCTCCTATAAGTCTGAGCTACTAAAAGGAGTGAGAAAACTTAGAACATAACAAATTATTCAAAACATTCTTTCAGCCAGATCAGATGACAACAGAACATAATAGACTTTAAAAACATATGTATGATGCCTACCAGAAGATAGGCAAAGAAGTAATGCCAAAATTCTAGGCTTAAAAGAAACACCAAGAACAATTTAATACAAACAATACAGGAATATACAGCAGTGGCTGAAGCCTGACCCATGACAGGGAGCTTATCAGAAGTCCTCCTCCACAAGAAGTGGCAGATAGCAGAGAAAATGGCAATGTCTAACATAAAAGAAGGGGAGAAAAGGCCGTAGAAAGACAGTAAGTTACATTAGCCATCACCCAGACTCTGCTCTGAATGATTTAATGCCTTCAGCATGTACCAGAAACTTTAGCCTTTACAAATATATTTTACACGTCTTAATTTCTATGGCCCAGGCAACCATTTCACAGATGGGCAAACCAAGACAGACATATGCTGCCACTTGTCCAGAGCTGTAGCAACAAATCAAGCCCACCCAAAAATGTAAAGGCCTCTGAAAACACCAATTGCAAACCTGTGAAAAGTCCTCTGTCGTGCAGGGAGAGAAGACAGGGGTGATAAAGACTAAGATGAGCTAGCAGACCTCACTTGAAGAGGCAGCTTTTCTTGACATCTATGGCTAAGCTTTTTATCCTTAAGTGACACCATCTGTTCTGACAGACAGTTTTATAAAATTTGAGTAAGGTGACCTGGATAAAGCATGCCTGTTATATGGAAATGTCAGTGTCATACATGGACATGGAAGGTTGTGGACAGCTCATGCCACTTCTCTTCCGCAGATATCCAAGTGCTTTCAGCACCCCATCATAAAAGGCAGCAGAAGTTCTTTTTGACACCCCACAACACAAAGCAAGCCATGCTTTTGGTAACAATGCTTCAATAACTTTTCTACTATCTTACAAATGCCTGGCAGATGGCATTCTAAGAGATACCTCTTGAGGGTAAATTTCATTTATATAGGTAACTTTTTGACAGATGAAGTCACACTCCATAACCCCCAGTTATAGTACAATTGTGTCACTGTACAAGGATCAGGATCAAGGAAATAAATATCCTATGTCACAGAATATTTTGCTAACAAATTAACCAATCACCTGGTTAATGACAACAAACAGGGTCTGGAGACTGCACTATCATTTGGTGGTCACTGGAAATCAACAGCAGTAGTGAAACAGTGGGTCAATGCAAACTGACCTTCCTCTTTCCTCCAACCAAAAGGCTTCTGTCTCAAACTAGACTAGAGCAAAACGTAATAATCATCTCCTTTTTTTTTTCATTTCTCCTCGCCACAGTTTGACATCATCATGGGCAGCCTCTGTTCCAGCAAAGATCCCAGGAATGTGACAAGGTTGGTTGTGTGACACGATTGAAGAGCACTGGCAAAGTGCAGGCCGCAGCATTTACAAATGTACCCCATATCTCATTTCATGTTTTATAGGTGGTCCATTCTTTTGGAAAGATTTAACCTACCCACAGAGATTAAAAATTTCACTGCTTGGGTGTGAGCTTGTAAGAGAGCAGAACACTCATTTTTAAAGTAATTGATGGGGATATTTAAGTATTTTTTAACAAGTCATTAATCCAGATCGATATGAAATTATAAGTGTGTGTGTGCATGTTTATGTGTGCTTGTACATATGCTACAGGGATATAGGGGACAATTTTTAGTGCAAGAGGTGTCACCTGCAAAGTACTTGCCACAGGATGTGAATTAAGACTAGATCATAGAATCAACTAGGTTGGAAAAGACCTTGAAGATCATCCAGTCCAACCATTAACCTAACACTGACAGTTCTCAACTACACCATATCCTTCAGCACTATGTTGACCCAACTCTTAAACACCTCCAGGGATGGGGACTCCACCACCTCCCTGGGCAGCCCATTCCAACGCCTAACAACCCCTTCTGGAAAGAAATGCTTCCAATATATCCAGTCTAAATCTTCCCTGGCACAACTTCAGGCCATTGCCTCTTGTCCTACCGCTTGTTGCTTTGTTAAAGAGGCTCATCCCCAGCTCTCTGCAACCTCCTTTCAGGGAGCTGTAGAGGGCGATGAGGTCTCCCCTCAGCCTCCTCTTCTCCAGACTAAACACCCCCAGTTCCCTCAACCGCTCCTCGTAAGACCTGTGCTCCAGACCCTGCACCAGCTCCGTTGCCCTTCTCTGGACACGCTCGAGTCATTCAATGTCCTTTTTGGAGTGAGGGGCCCGAAACTGAACACAGGAATCGAGGGGCGGCCTCACCAGTGCCAGTACAGGGGTCAGATCCCTTCCCTGTCCCTGCTGGCCACGCTATTGCTGACACAAGCCAGGATGCCATTGGCCTTCTTGGCACCTGGGCACACTGCTGGCTCCTGTTCAGCCGGCTGTCAATCAGCACCCCCAGGTCCCTCTCTGACTGGCAGCTCTCCAGCCACTCCTCCCCAAGCCTGTAGCGCTGCTGGGGGTTGTTGTGGCCCAAGGGCAGCCCCCGGCATTTGCCCTTATTGAAACTCCTCCAGTTGGCCTCAGCCCATGGCTCCAGCCTGTCCAGGTCTCTCTGCAGAGCCTCCCTGCCCTCGAGCACATCAACACTCCCACCCAACTTGGTGTCATCTGCAAACTGACTGAGGGTGCACTTGATCCCCTCGTCTAGATCATCAATAAAGATGTTAAACAGGAGTGGCCCCAAAACCGAGCCCTGGGGGACACCACTCGTGACCGGCCGCCAGCTGGATTGATGTTTTTTATGTTAAGAGTACATGTTACTAGAAATAGTTCTTAAGAATAATTTTTTTTCTATTTTTTAAATTAGAAAAAAACCTCAACAACCAACCCAAAAAACAATAGGTTCTGTTTCTCAAAGTCTCATTAATGCTGAAGATTTGAAGGAAGCTGCTGCCCCCTTTTGGCACTAAATACAAATGCAAATACTTAGCACTAAAAACTTCAGGATTCTGATCACAAATTGGAAATAAATAATAGATAAGTTTTAGTGATGAAAACAGCATAAAACTGAGATAGCCTAAGTACACTTGCCTATTGAACCAGATTACTCAGGACAACCACATTAACTCGCTAAAACTGAGTGGTCTTAATACATGGAAGTGCTGTGTCTTTAATTTTAAAATAAAATCAGTTTCAAAGTTAGTAATACATGACCTGGATTTAAAACAACCACTTTAGGAGCACAACAGATCTGAAAAATTTCTGCTAGCTCCCTGAAATGGCTTATGACACCCCATGTCTGTTGTAAATCAGCAGAACACCTGAACTGTCACACTGGACAAAAAGGAAGATCAAATAAATAGGAAACTGCAGTAACACTCACTTGACAGCTATACAAAAAATCCCCATTTATCATATATAAAAAGTCCATTCCCCAGTTCCAAGCCCAAAGCTGTCAATGCTCAGCAGCTGAGGTTTGCCATTGCAGGGTTTAAGTCATAGCGTCCATTGGGAAGCCCTTCCCACAAAACCATAGATAACCATGTAAAATATAAATTAAACCAAGAGGAACGGATGCCTTTGTGGACATAACCCAAAGGTTCTGATCCAAGACAATCAGCATGGGCAACCCACAGCAGCTTTCTCCTACCTTTAACTGAGGAAGGGTCAACAGTGGCAAACTCATTACAGGTTGTTCCAACAGGGAGTGAACAGGGACACCCCATTCCTTGTCAGAAGGAAAAGTGTTCAGGGCAAGGATGTTTCCAGCAGTGTAAGCCCAGTGGATGGAATACGTAACTACTCCAGTTCAGCAGCATGACTGTCAATGCTTCCATTCCCCTAAAGAAACTGATAACAAACATAAACACTTGGACAACAGCGAATAAAATATTATTAGAAAAAACAACATTTTTCATGTCAATGTGGTTTATTCCATTTTACAGTAATATTTGTGCAAATATTTAGACAGTTAATAGGAAAATCAAGATTTAATAAACAGGACTTAGAGATTTACTCATATATTTGTTAACAATTTGAACAGTTTAACAGAAAAGTTAACAGATGTCTCCTAAGCACCCCCTGACCTCTAGCACTACAGGCAATCAAAACATGTCTGTGAATGCCTGTACTTTCACTTCACTTGTTTTTACACTTTCTTAACCTCCTGCTTGAGACCCAGCCATTGAAAACGAAGCAGCAGAGAGAGGACAGCCCCACTGCCGATGGAGGGGAAGCTGGGGAGACGACTGAGGCTGCAGTTCAGAGGAGCAGTGCTTCTGCATTTTGAAAAGGAAATCTGAAGAAATCCAGAGTGCCAAAAACTTAATGAGGGAAATGTGATTGTTATCTCCAGTAGAAAGTTACAAAGAAAAAACCAGCACAATTTTAACCAATTTTCCTGTATTCTTTTTTAGGGATCAATGCACTTCTAACATACCTCTCAGAGGGGACTGGAAGAGCCACCTCATGCAGAGGCTTCAAAACACTGGTAGCTCTGATGCTTCTCCTCAGTACAGCAAGGAGAAACAAGGCTCGGCACACTAAGCAGAAAGCTGACAAAGAGACAACAAATTTTGACAGCTGACTGAATTAAACACTTGAAAAGTGTGTGGAAAATTTACCCAAGTGACTTTATTTTCTCCTAAAAAGGGAAAACCCTTGAAAGATATCGTTTGGCCTTATTCAGCCATTTTGACTTAGAAGCCCTGTTTGTGTCCTGGCAGTATGCGTGTGGGCATCAGGAGCAAATACCAAAGTAGGTCTGTGGCAGGAGTACACCAGGCAAACAACAGATAAGGCAAGGCTTACGGCAAGGCTATGCTGAAGCATAAGTGGCAACAACTGCCTTGTTGAAAAAAGAAAAACCAAAGTTGAGTATTTTTCTCTCAAAGTCAGCATTTTTGCCACTTCTGAACCCCTGGCTTCCCTTCCAGCTGTGAAACTTCTCATTTCTAAAGAATTGGAAATCACGTGTTGAAAAATATACACTCTGGACAAAAGGCAAGCTTGAACTATTTTTGGGAATTTTTTTTTCAGGCCATTGAGCTGAGGAAAAACAGACTCCTTACACATATCACAACGAGTCACGACGAGTTTCTCTTCTGTCTTGTGTAAACTCTGAAAAAAAGAAATGCGGAGGACTACTGAGTAATCACAGTCATTGGGAGCAGCCCCAGAGGTCCTTCAGTCGGGCACTGGGACACAAAGAAATTCTGAATGATCTTCCTTGACCCCAGCTATTTTTTTCCTCCTCTTCCCATTCGTTTTCATCTTTATTCACAGCTGCCTCTAATCTTCTGCTTGTTTTATGACAGCTCAAATAAGTGTAAGTTTTCTCTCCTCTTCCATCTGCTGAAGTCACCCATAAACCCTTCTAAATATTTTATAGAGCTAAAAAATAAGTACTTGTAGTTCTAGACCTCACCAATTGTGTATTATAATCTTTTCATCCAACATGACTCAGCCTTGGCTATAGACAGTTCCTACCATCAGTGTCTTCTACTCTCTTACACATACTCAATAAATCCTTAAGCATTACCATAACTACACTACTACCACAGTCAGCATACCATTACCTTTCATTTAAACTCTCTGCTCATTCAGATGAACTTGATGCATTAGGCTAAGATGACTACTCAAGTATAGGTGAGATTATTTTTTTAAAACTATAATTTAAAACACAAAATAGACACTTAATCTGAACAAAAAGGCTTTAATATCAGAACTAAAAATTGTAACTTAAAGTGGTTTGTAACTTCAGTGGAAAACTCAGAATATACTTATTCCCAATGCATGGAAAACAAACAAAAAACAGAAAAAAGACAGAAAGGCAGTTTTGACAATTTTATCCAAATGACTTAATCCTTTGATAGGACTGGGTCTTTATAGATCTTAGCCAAAGGCTTCAGAATATTTATGGTATTATACAGCCAGACACTGCAAATTATTTCCTTTTTTCTTTTACTGAAAAACATTCAGCAGAAAACGCATCTCAATGAAATTTGAGATATGTCTCTATCTTTTGAAAAATATAAGTTGCTATTAATCATTGCTGGCCAAGACTGGATTAGTGTCAAACTTCATGTTATATAGCTTTGGCTTTTTCCTCATATTAGGTTTCTGGCCAGGTGTGGACTACACACTTAACAGAAAAAGTTCACATGTAGGACTAGGTGTCTGTATTTTAGATATAAAAGCAGAAGAAAATTAAATACCATCTTAATTAGGTGCAGAAATCCCTGCAGTGCAGAAGACTATTTACAGGCTAATAAAAATATATTATATTCAGCCTAACTAGATGTATATATTCATTGCAAAATGTTCTGCTACAAAGACGAGAGTAATCCATGACATAATGTTTGGACAGATATAATAAATACCTAAATTTTGTTTGATACAACTGTGGATTAACATATATTGAGATGCATACAAACCCTCTTCACTGCCAAGCATACACTTCTACAAAGGAAATACTACATACAGTCTTTGATCAGAGTTAAATTTATTGCCATAAAGCACTTTCCTTAACTTACATGCTTTTAGTTAACATTGGTCCCAGATGCCAACACACACTGTCCACCTTTAGCTTAAAATACAATTGTCTCACTGAAGATTTTTTTAATAGGCAAGGAATTATCTACTCAAAAAAAATTGCAAAATTATCTTTAGAATATTATTTTATTTTTTAAAGTAAAAATATATATACACACACACACACACACACACACACACACAAGTAAACCGTTTTACACTTTAAAAAATAAAAATGAAGTCTGAATACTGACTTTCCTCAGAAATTCTTCCAAGTCTAATCCAATCTCTGGGAATCAGCAGGACTGAGTCTTCCAGTTACTGACAAAGGGGAACACATATTTGTCTACTGAATCAGGAAATCTCAACTTGCAAAACTTTTCTCAGTTTAAGTATTAATCTCTAAGCATCTCAGTATGACTACAATAAACCAGCATGTTAAATCAGCTGGTAAGAAGTATGGAGTACATGGAGACAGACTGTAGTGTCTGAGCAAAATCCTCCCATTCAGGACTTTCTAAACAAAGATTATAAAAACTGCAGGGAAGGAAATCCGGTGATAATTTACTTCTACCTGATTTGTCTACTCCTATTCATTCTCCTCAGCAATTGTTCCTTCTGTTGATCTCATATATAGGTTAAAAATAGACAAGGTAAGAGCTGAGAAAAGGTCCAGCAACTTCCAGAACATGAAGAAAAGAGCACAGCATCATAAGAAACTGGTGCACAAGGAATGTTAGGAAAATAACTCCAGAAACATTCTCCTGCTGCAGGCTAAAACTGATCAAAAGCATTAAGCATAAAATAAGGTATGCCAAGAAGTAAGGAAGAACGAACAAATAAAAAAATTCATGTTTCCCTCAAATAAAGGAAAACTGTACAGGCAAATTTAATGCCTTTTTTAAAAGTTACTAGACTAGTTGGTCAAGTCTTTTTTCTTACAACTGCAGCAAGATGTCACGCAGTGGTGATTTTTCAAAAGACTAGAAGATCATTGCTCGGCTTTAAACTATCCTTTCTGACAAAGAGGACATTGAGTGTTCCATGCCACAGACCATTTCAGAGTACACTCTGCTTGAGAAACTGGGGAAAAACACAAATCTGGATGCAAAGTTATGGTAGTGGATTCATCTGCTAACACGCAACTGATGTGTCCTCAAGTTTCTGAAGCTTCAGAAAAAGAAACATGCCTGGGGACTTGTTTCTTCTTCACACAGCTTTATTTTTAAATACTAGATTCTGTTTGGTGAAAACTGTACAGCTTTGACTATTTTTAAAAAAACCTTCAACAGTATGCTGTATGACAAAGACTATTATAAAAAATGAACCCAGTAACGTTATTCCACTGAGTAAGTGGAACTCATGCGCGCACGCACACACACACAAAACGGTCGTGTAAATAGCGAAGTTAAGGGATTTATAAATAGCAAAATCTTTGAATAAAGTATATACATTTTTAGGCTTTTTCTATAAACAAATATATATAGTGCTCCTAGGAGAGACAAGTAACTGTGTTCTACATTACAATTTAGAACATAAGATTAGTTGATGTTACTCTAAAGGCCTTTGAGGTTTTTTCTTATGTATGTCGTATGTACATTCTACACAGTAAAACTTGCAAAGATGTCTTTTCACATTAGTTCCTCTCTCAATGTACAAAATCTTATCTTTTCACATTATAGTTCACCAGCCTGCAGAGCAGTGAACAGGAAAGCTGGCATTGCACGCTGAAATAATAAATGCGATTACAATGTAGAGCTTGCATGTGGAGAGTGCTGCAATTTACCAAAAGATCTACAAATGGAATATGAGAAACTGTCCAAGAAATCATCCTCAACATTTCCATTTTCAGCCATGCCATGGGCCTTTAGATGTACACCAATTAAAAGCTATTTTAAGATACGCTGCTCTAACAAAAGGAGTAACATTTTGTTTCAACAGTAAGACAATTATAAAGTTAATACGACTCCCATAACATAACACAGATAGGGCCAGACACTGTATGATTCTGAGCACCTCCTGTAAAGTACTGTGCACTCAACTTCCACTTCTTTAAAGATTATTTTAATGTGAAATGAAAACATTCAGTACTCATCAAAAGCACTCAACATTTCATAAGGTCAAGCTAATGATGACCAACTCAATCTACTCCGCATTAGCGGTAACCATATCCATTCAAGAATGAACAATAAATTGATGATGCCCAGATAAAAAATACCAAAGGGCCCACGTAATTGTGAGTATTTTTTAAACTAATCTTGCTTTTATAACCACGTAATACTTCGTTTAAATACTTTTGGAGCAAGTTTCAAATGGAACAATTGGCAGTGAATGCACTAAAACAACAATGACAAAAATCTCACTCATAAAATGACCCTGGGCTGAAGGATCATGATTATCAAGTACTCCACTGTCCCATGTGGATTTTGATAGTCTTTGCTCAAATAAAAGCTCTGGTTTTTACTATTCTGAGAAAAAATAATAAATCCCACACTTTTAAAAGTTACAGTTCAAAAATCCTAAGTACAAAAACTCACAGATGCAATGGTACAATTACCCCCCTCATCCTTCTAGAGTTAAAGCTTATTTCACACCTAACGGAACATCAGTTGTCCCTTTAAAATATCAAAGGGTCAAAAGTAAGGTGGCCACATCTTATTTTACTTCCCTGGGCACATCAATGAGATTAAAAGTTGAATGTACTGAGGTTATCCTTTTTAGAAATCCCATGCTTTGGTGCTTATTATTAAAAGAAAATTCATTTCACATGCCATGTGTTAGATATCTACTGTGTGTCACGCAAAAGACAGTTTTCCACATTTAGAATTGCTCACAATGAAGCCCTGAGGTAACCGCCTTTTTTCCAGGCAACAGTAATACAGTTCCCTTTGTTACATTTCATCATCCTTTTACAACCTATACTAGTATATGCAATTTGTAGCAGTCAATATTGATTATCTGTTGTTCCCAAAGATGGGATCTGTCCAGTTGATGGTTTTGTTTGTTTTTAGGATAAAGACTCAGCAGAACGAGCTAATTTGGGTGCAGTGTCTTCTAACGGAGCTTCAACTGAATTCCCCAGGTCTCCATTTTCATGTCCATCAATACTTGGCTTCTTATCAAACACTGCAATTTAAGAAGAAATTTAATTTAAGGAAGAGAAGCAATCTTGGGAAGGACAGATCAGTGAACCTTATTTCAGAAACTGGAGAGTGTGCTGAAATGACTACTAGAGTAAGAGCTAATAGGTTTTTAGCAGAACATTGTATGACAGGAGAAGGAGGAACTGTTTCTCTATCTTTCTGATCTAACAAATGTATTTGAAGAAGCCAACAACATAAAGCATTAAGGGGAATTAACTTCTCTTAGATCAGAGTCAGGAAAAGATAAAAAAAAATAATTTCAACCTTTGGGAAAAGGCAATCACAAAAAAACCCCACAAATTAATTCAGCTAATTCGGTTGTATTTAAGTAAACCAGGCCAATGAGTGTGGGACCAACCAAAAGAGCTGACAGCCTACTAGTAGGTTAATTGAATTAACAGTAGATTAATTTTACAATGAATATAAAACCAATGTTTTCTAGAAATTGGTTTGCATATTGAGACTTCAGGATTATATTGCATTTAACACATTTTAGAAGGTTTACCTTGTGAGGCTTTGACATCCACATTTGCATCTTTCCTATTAGAACTTGAATTTGCACCTTCTTCCAATTCATCAAGATATAAACGATAACGATGTCCACTCTCATCCTCATATTCTACATTTTCATCATCCGAATCAACTTCTGGAGCAACATACACTACTTCAAATTCAATCTCACCTCTCTAAAATGCAACAAAAATTATAGATTTACTTACTACTACACAGCTACATGACATGATTACTGAGATGAGCTAGGTTACTAAAAAAAATACATTTTACTGTTGTAAACGCATTTACAGTTGTGTTGGAGATTTTGGATATGTATCTGAATTAAGTTTTTACTGACTCAAGAAGTAGAGCTCTACAACTAAGATTTACCAAAGTTACCTGAATTACCTATGTATGTACCCAGTTATGTACCAACACAATTCAGTGACTTCTAATAAGTAAGTTCTCTGATAAATTAAGTCCACCTGTTAACTGTCTGAAGATGGGAAGCAAGGCAGGAAGAAGATTCTACCGCAAAGCACATAAGAAACATTGTTTGGCTGGAGTTGTTAAATCATAAAAGAATAAAATGTATGTCACTAAGGAATTATTTCTGTGGGGCAACATAAGAAGCTGATTTCCATGAGCCGCACTGAAGAATCATTATCCAATACATGCATTTAATTGAACTAGTACTGACCCAGCATTTTTCTCCTTAAATTACAAGACATAATTGTAAGGTGATACAGCTTCAGGAATCACTGTAGCTTACCATAACACTATGCTTAACAGAAAACATTAAAATTCAAGGTGATTCAATAGGCAGAACAAAGAAAGCACCTAAATGTGCCTATGGATAACAGGTCCCAACTGACCTGTTGGGAAAGAATAGTTACGGCTTCTTTATGTTTGGCATCTCTTAGATTAACTCCATTTACTGCTAGAATGGCATCACCAACATGCAGCCCTCCACATCGATCAGCAGGTTGTCCAGGATGGATTTCAGAGATCAGTATTGGAACACCATGCTCCTTCCCACCCTATTAGAAAAAAGTAATTTTAATTAACTAAGATGTCCATTAGCATAATATCCACATTATGGTAGTTGCTCGTAAAGTGCTTATTTCAACTTTTATTACAGAAAATTAGAAAGCATGCTTCAGACAAAAAGAACACTTAAGAAGAACTCATGAGATGCTTCCCTCAGTTCTTCTCCCCACAAAGGAGCAGACAAATTTCAAATACATACTCATAGAGGCAAAGGAGATAATTCTGAATAATAATAATAGAAATATAAACTCATATACAAGCTGATGAAACCTCATTAAAAAAGCCCATCAGACACCATATTGACTTGCAAGAAACAATATTTATATTTAGAATAAAAGTATAATAGCCAGAATTTTCAATATTTATTGTAAAAAGTTAATACAGCTTTTGTTAGGTGTGAGATGCCAATAACAATACTTTAAAAAGTTATAAGCACAAGTGCTAAACTTTGGAAGTTATGTCTCAGATTGTTTCTGCTCTTCTGCAGACTTACCACACCTGAAATTCACCACTGGCTAATCTGCTAAAGTGTCTATAGCCTAAACCTAAGTTGTGATAGTAAGTTTTATGTAAAGTGCAATTATTTATTTCCTAATCTATCAAAATGAGTCTTCAAGTTCTGTGACCATAGCTATGGACTGGAGTGTGCTTTTTTTTTTGTATCTTCTAACAATACATTCACTGATCCACATATTTTACAGACATAACATAAAAATACATATTTAAATTGCTTCTTCTATGTCATGGAAAATAAATGCAAGTATTTACTGTGATTGAAATTCCTAGTCCTTCATGGTCTTCTTTAACTAGCAGAACTTTTCTGATTGGACCAACACCTTGACTCTTCTTTAAGGCATCAGGATCCTAGTTTGATAAAAAAACAAACATAACATAAATGTAGATGTGTGAGCCAAAGAGTGATGCATTTCTGCATTTTGAGGGTTTTTTAAATTAAATACAGGCAGTATATCAGCAACAGTTTTAGACTAGCTCCAGGCAGGACAAACTTACAGTGCCCATTTACAGACAGGATATGAAATAAAAAAGATTCCTCACTATGCATTGCTGATGAGAATAATTATGTCAATTATTTTAGTGCAAAACACAGAACTTCAGTAGAAGGAAATCAGCCACATATTAAAAATACAAAGGGACAACACGAAGGAATGCTGATCACTGCTGAAAAGTTATATGATATAAACTGCCATTTAAAACCAATCAAATGATACAAGTTGATGTAATACAGTCCCAAGGAAGAGGTTGCTTGCTCAAGTTTATTTTTATTATAATAAAACCAAACCATACCAAAAGCCACTCAACTCAAAACTAAGAGACTAAATAAATCAAGTTATTTTGCTTTTGTTAAGCTGCTGTTCCCATTATGCATACCCTTAAAATCACACATACACATATTTGTCCACCAATATTTTATATGCAATTAGCGACATAAGCAGTAGGATCCATCTAACCAACTAAGGTATTTAGATCAAAGTAAAGTACTTTCCTGAAAATGTTTGGGTTTATGCACTGAACACTGAGGTGATAAACAGGTCACGTGCCAAGTTGGGTGATTTTTACCAAGGTTGCCCACAGTGAAATGCCTTTTAAAGGTTTAATTTTAAACCATTCCTTTTGGAGGGGAAAAAAAATATTTTACAGAGTGTCAATTTATCTGGCCTTTAAAAATTTTTTTAAAAATTGATTTCAGTTCAATCTAATCCAAAAAATGTTATTCTTCTTGGGTTTTGTAAATAAATTCACTTCACATTTGGAAACCTAAGTAACAAAATTATGCTGTTAAATTCATATTTATATACAGAGCAGAGGGTCAGTTTTCAAAAGGACTGAGTGTTCTTAGGTAAGTCAAAGAAATTGTATCATCTTTCATTTATGGTCATTTATGGGGACATGCCATTCAGCATGGAACTGTCCTTCAGCATACAAAAGAATTACATATTTAGAAGTGCCATTTGAAAGAACACAATATTGAAGTGAAAACAATCACAAAACTGAAAAAAATAACTTATACCTATTTTCCACAAATGATGGAAATTATGGAAGAACAGTTCATCTTTTCAACTTACATGTCCTGGTGGTGCTTGCATTGGTCGTTTTAGATCATTCCGACCTCGACAAGCTCTAATAACAGTTTTGTGACGGTGAAGGTGTATTTCTGCTTCAAGTTGATTCCAGAGCTTGTCATGAGCAGGCCCTTTCATATCTCGGCCCAGTAACTGAATCTGCTGGACTCTGCATAATGACAAGAGAGTAAAGCAACACACTATATACAACTCATACCCTTCACCTGGCTACAGCACAGAGTCACACAGTAACTAGTGCAAGAACTGTGGGGATTTTTGTTTCTTCCTTTTGTTCAGTTAACTCCAAATGTGAGACTCTTCCTACTTAGACTTAACTTTGGACTCTGGGGATGCAAAGGAAGAAAACAACAACAAAAAACATCTCATGCTAAAGGACATGGATTAACTTCACATACCTTCCAGCTAGTTCCTTATCTAAATATTTGGCTGCCAATCTTGCTCCATAAACCTCAGCCTGAAGCACAGCTATGTGTCTACGAAGTGCTTCATTTTCTTTCCTCAGCAACTTCACCTCAGCTTCCAGCTGAGCTTCTTTCACTTTTTCCTTCTTGTTAGCTTCAAGTTCTCTCTCCTTTTCAAAAAAAAAAAAAAAAAAGGAAAAAAAATAACTGAAAAGCTTTTATCAAAGTTAATAATCAAAGAGCACTTACTGTTTCTGCATACACAATCTAAAATTACTCTCCTGTGTACAAGACATGCATGCAGGGAAAAAAAAATGAAAGCAGACACTGTCACTGCAGCTACTGGTTTGCATACTCCCCTCTGGGTAGAGGAACCCTTGCATTCAACTTTGTGCTCCTGACATGATTTTTATCCAGCTTACAACTCCTTAACACAAAATGCAAATACCGGTTCAAAGTCCATGGAAGAAAATTAGCAACAGTGCTTCTCCCTGTGACATAAGGGTGGCAAAATCCCCGGGTGAAATAAGGGTGGCAAAGTAGCCTGAATATCATCTTTACTTATTCCTGTGTTCAAACAGGAGAGGCATACAAAGAAAGAAAACACTATCTTTAAAATAAAGCAGTAACTACAAAAACACTAAATATTTCAATTTGACAACATTCTTTAACTATTTTAATATGATGTCATGGAAATGTTCTGTAAGTCCGTATGTTTTTAAAATTACAATTATTTTCATGCAAACAACCAAGAATGTCCAGACAGGGACATTTCCAAATTAGAGACTGAAGACCACAAAAATAAAGCCAGAGATTCTACACATGAAAATGCCCACCCTGAGAAACTTAGAAAATAATTAGTACAAAATAGCTTTGTTAAAACAAAAAACACACAGTAAAACCACACTTAAAGCAAGCTATCTTCCTTCTTTCCCCCCTCCCCCTCAATAAAAAAGGAATTATGAAAATATAAATTACTCCCACAGTGGTCCATCCCAAATGTACAGAAAATGCATAGTCCACTTCTTCTAATACCCAGAGCACTGAAGTGAAAAGAACTTCAGTATGCTCAGATTACTATTCTACAAAATCTACTTAAAGGGCAGCATGTTTGACTACTTGTACGTTTTATATCCTTTGTGCAAAATGGGGAAAACATCCCACTGCGAACCAGGAAAGAGACACAAGATCTATTACTGTTTCCTTTCAAAAATATCTTGTCAACTGAAAGAGCAATAAAAACTAAGTTCACCATAATGCATTTTGGAAGACATTTAGAGTACTTAGAAAAACCCTGTTCTCTGTACTTGTACCAATTACATCGTTAAACAGATAAAACCAGGAAGTGCTACTAAAGAAGTGATAAGACAGAAACAAAATTCTACGGAACTGGCAAGACAAATCCATTATCAAATTGTGAATATGCTTTTCACTATTCCAAGCCTGGATATAAAACCATGAATATGGTCAATATTAACACATTTGAGAAATTAAGCAAGGTAGGTCCTTCCAAAGAGAAGTATTGTCACAACAAGCGTATATAAGCATTTATAGCTATTTGCCAGAAAGTCAACTCTGAATTTGATGGACTCCACTATCCCCCTCATTTATTAAATACTTGTATCAGGTTAGATGAATAGAGTACATCACACACATGCACATGTTGGCCACAAACTGTCCAGCATACTGTTCAGGAGTAGCAGCACAAAGATTGCTTGAAAAACGCTGGCATTTCACTTCCTGTAATTCCTATACTGACCCAGTTCAATATTAGGTTTGATTCCATACACGTTAGAAAACGCATCACACAAAGCCACTTCTGGTCTCTGGGTTAGGGGCTGTCCTGTGAGATTACTCTTCAACTAATCTTTTTGAATTGCAGGATCACTCCTAAATCAAGAATTTTGACTAATCTACATTTCAAGAATAGGAGTTTCTAAAACTACCAATTCTCTCTATTATGATGATGGCCTTGGGCTATTATAATTCACCTCTACTGCCAGCAGCCAAAGGGCGATTACAAGAATTCAGGAGTGCCAACATGCTGCATTGCATCTACCACAAACTTTAGCTGTAAGAAGGGTCACAGTTCAGACAAAACACAGATTTTACAGTAGCTGGAGAGTCCATATACAGGTACAGTGTTCCTGTAACATGTTAGCTATGTACATATTGCCAATATTGCATCAAGGTGCTCAATGTAGTACAGACCCCCCATTTGTGAACGTACTCACTATTAGAACATCTTTTATTTGACAAATATAAAAAGACAAAGTCTAGAATTTACAACAGACATATGAAGGTACATTATTCACACCCAAACCTCCATTTTCTTCCTACCTGTTTTTTTTTTATGCTTTATTTACTGAATAAAAGGTCATAAACTAAAAGTTCATAATATCCCTGACAATAATTCGTTAGAATGCACCAGTTCTGTTTTCTGTTCAGAAAAAAGCTTTACAGATGCACGAGTTTCTTGATGTATCTGAAATTTATCTTGGGAGAGAATTCCAACCTTCCCCAGAAAAGTGAATTACTGAAGCGATCCAAGATATTTGATTACACTAGCAAACTTCATATAGCACACTTTACCGTATATATATGAAGTACACAGCTGAAAAAAATCTCATCAAGACCAAAATTTTCCATTAATTTTCTCTGAATTTGGTTTGTCATTTATTTAAACAGAAACTCAAAGGTTACATTTCTAAGTGGAATCACTTTTATTCATGCATTTTAAATGTTATACCTAAAATACAAGGAACAATGTAATTCCATAGAATTGTTTTCTTCCCATTTTCTCCATTACTATGACTATTGTTCTGTGACTGAGGTGGAACATTACACCCAGAAGCTATTCTTCTCTGGACTGTCTCCAGCTGATCGCCACATGAATTTAAAAAAATTAAAAGGTCTGCGATACAGAATCTCTGAAAATGTACTGAAAGAACATGACTTGTTTTGAACTACTGTTGAGAGATGTGACAAAATTCTCAAAAAATGTTTAAAAAATTGAGGAAGTTACCGAATAGTTTCATGCTTTCTAGTGTTCGCAGTATTGCATAGGCTCTGTTGTACAGAAAAAAAAAATTCTGTTGGCAATATAAAAAAAAAAGAACAAAAATGCAACTGCAATGTTGAAGATCAAAGCTTACAGTTACCAGCTATGCTGTGGCTTTTCAAAGAGCAAACACTGAGTAATGCTAATGAGGTATATAACAGAATAATAGTGGAAAAGCTGTTTAAAAACCTTTCAAGTCTATCACTGTGAAAGACGGAAAGATGAAAGTTAACTTTGCTTCACTTTTTCTTCTTATCTATGTATTATTGTTCTTATAATGCTTCAGGCTGTTACATAAGCCAGTAAATCATATTAAATCATGCTCATAAAAAGAACTGAGAAAAGGGAAAACAAGGAAAAGTTGACAGGTTTTTTTTTTAATACATCACACAGAATACTTTATATTACATTGATAGATGTGTACAGTGTTTATGCTTTAGAGTCTAACACCTTAACATTTTTTGAGATACTGCCAGAATAATCTTTCAAAATGTCAAGTTGCCAGGTATCATCCCAAATTAGCTGTAACAGTAATAAAAACACATACAGACTTAAGAAAGAGGGCACCTAAACTAGAAAACTAAAATGCAAAGAAAATCCTTTACACAGCATCTTGGCAACTGACAGGAAGAAAGAACAAGCCAGATCTGTTTTGCCAGTTTCTGAGGTCAACATATATATATAAGTTGCTGCACAAAACAAAAGCACTGCTTAAACATAAAAAAAGGCAATCAGCATACTTACCATTTCATCCACAGAAAGGACAGACTTAAGGCAGAAGAAAAGAGTTCCATAATTAGAGAAACAAGCAATAGGAACTTCAAGAAAATGCAACAACATAAATGACTTACTCCAAAAGAAATTTACCAGCAGATTGTTTATTTTATTAGAAGGCATAAAGAACAAGCACATTGCTATAACTGTACTTAGCAGCAATTTTTGTATTTTGCAGTGAAAGTTTAATTTAAAATCTTATTAAAAATTTTAACCTTATTGTAGTATTGAAAACAATACTTTCTCCTAAAATACCAAGAAACTTTATGGAGAATAGCAAGATAATGTGAAATGCATGAAAGTAGTTTTGAAAGTATCATAGCAAATACACTCTGTAATATAACATCTGTTATACAAGTAATACATTTTTCCCTTTCAGAAAGAATAACAAAATATGTATCACAAAGGGGATATCACAAAAGAAGTGTCAAAAAAGATAAATCAACTACCTAAGTAAAAAAAAAAAAAAAAAAATCAACTAGGCAACTTCATACTCTTACAAAGAAAGTTATTGTGCTTGGACTAAGCAGATACACCACTCCTAAAAAGGGATTTGGCCTGAACTACATGATGTTATCAACTGCTTAGTAATCTCAAACATTTAAAAATCTCCGAGTTCGTCACTATGTACAATTTTACAGTTTGTGGGTATACATTTATGCTAAGTGTCTACATACAAAAGAGCAGCAGTTGTCATTAACAAAGAAAGCAGGAAGTTAACTAGTGCAGAACTTTATTTCCCCATCCCATATTCTGTTGACAGTCCTTCGTTGCCCTCAGAGGCTTTCTGACTGCCAGGTCAGCATGACAGTTTTTATTTACCTAAAACTCATGACTTGCCATTTTACTGTCATTTAAGCAGCCTCAGTTTTGCTTGTTTAAGCTTCCCAGACCTTTATAGCTTTTTGTATCTAAAACAGTTTAAAGCTGAGCTTCTCTCCATTAAAACTATGAAATCCCTAAAGGCAAAGTAAAGCAAACTCAAAAGATTAGCCCTGATGTTTATAAAAAAGGAGGAACTAAATGGAATTAAGGAGAGAATATCAGTCTAGGATGTCAATAAAACTCAATTTCAACACAGATAAAATCTGAAACAATGCAAGTAAAAGTATTTCTTGTCACCTGTGGGAAAAAACTGCTGTCAATAGCATGGAGATTTAATATATCTTTAGAAATGGTTTATAACAAGGTAAGGAGAAACAAAAAGGTTATAAGTATTACTCTGTCACTCAGAAGTTACGCCTCACAAATAAAATTTAAGGATCAAAATCACTCACAGTGATGTATGGGTTGGCTTAAAAAAATTGCTACATGTAAACCTGCAGCCTAACATTTACAGAATGCTGGTGATATTTAACTAATGATTATTTACAGAGCCATAAAAATTATTAACAGCTCTAAATAAATTTCATCATGCTTAAGCTATAATTCAATACAGAACAAATTATATGCAGACAATTCAGAAAATGTTCCCCTTATACTAAATATGCAAGTATTTAGACCTAGAAAAGTATCTCTAATTCAGTTACAGCTTTCGGATCGGAAACAGGAAGAATTTGGGTTATTCCTGTTAACTCAGTGATTCGCTTAGATAGCTTTAGATAGATAGTTACCTACTATCAAGTAACTATCTAAGATAATAGACTTACTATCTATCTAAATAATAGACTTACTTAGATAGTCTATTACTGTGCTTTATTATACATTGATTAACAGGACAAAATAGAGAAGACTAACCGCATGTCCCACAGATGTTGGGACTAGGTAATTGTAACCAACCTGTGAAGCAATTTTAAAAACAGTCGGTGAGCTAGACTTTAATTTATGTCAACAGTTAGAAACCACATTATACAACATTACTTTAGTTTGCTAATTTACAAAGTTTTAGTATTAGAACCTGAATCTGCGTTGTGGCTATTAACGAGGCTGACTACAATCTGGTTATCAGTTTATGCCAACCAATTGCACAGATAAGTTATTTGGTGGGCTTTGTAAAGGTCTAAGCTTCTAAAAAACATATACAAAATTATCAGTAGTTTATTGAGTTCTTTTATGACAGTCTCCTGCACGTAGCAATAGATAGCACCATAGACACATCTGTAGCATTCTTAAAGAGAAAGAATGACAATTGAGAGGACTATGATGCCATCTACCCTCTCTCTGGCAAAACTATCCCATTCTTACTTTTATCAGAGTGTAACTACAATAAAACCAATACTTACCTCACTTTAGGCTTATTTAAGATACATGAAGATTTGGTTGCATTTATATATTGGAAGCTATTATCTTTTCAACTTCTGTCTCCAGAAAAACTTAAAAAAACACCAAAATATTTTCTTATTTTACTTTCATAAACCACTAAAAAACACTTTATGCAAGAACAACTTCTTAAATTCTTATTCATTATTCTGATGTTATTTATGATATTTTAATGGTTGCTAACAACCAACCATAAATGCTATTTAAGAAATTAACCATCTCTTAACATTTTTTTAATGTAAAAATTTGTAATCAGCTTATTTGTACCTTCCAAGGAAGAACTTCCCCCAGGAGACGAAAAAGTATAATATAATCCTCCATTCAAACTACCATACTTACCAGTTTTGCCTTAATAGCCCCAGAATCAACACTCTGACCAGTTTTGGCATGTAGCTGAAGTTGAACAGCATGGAGTTGTAAAAGCTGATCATGCACTTCCTTTTCCAATACTGCTTTCTCTGCCTGCGTTTCTGTCAGTTCAGACTTCAGATCAACTAACTGTGCCTGTGAAGATATAAACCATCACAGCAATTAAAGCAATGATTAAATAGGGTCATCAGAACTTGTTGCTATGTATCTGCTGTACACAGTGTAATCCAGATGAATACATGCTGTCACATATTCCTCTGAAACTTAAGCACTGGATCATTTGCAGGCTTTTCTCCCCAACTGCCACAAAATTCATTCACCCACAGACCCAGCATCAAACAATCATACTGCCAAAACTAATTAATAGCTGAGTTTCTCCTCATACAAACAATGGCATGTGATGCTAAATCTTACTGAAAAAAACTTGATCAAAGTAAAATGACAAATATTAATGCAATGCTGAAATCAAATAACCCAATTTACAACTGGTCTATTATCAACAGCTTAACTGAAAAAGTAAATGAGGTAGGCAAACCAGAAGCCATGAATTAACATGCTAAAATGAATTCGTAGAAAACCATGAAGAGTTACTAACTCCTTAAAAAGTAATTTTGAAACATTTTAAATACAGTTTACATGTTTATATCTGGAATAAAAGAACAAGTTCTAACATGATTACCAAGTTACTTGCTATCCTTAAGTTCAAGTAGCATTTTATAAAATAAACTACATTTACATAAGCTTTAAAGCTACTATTTGCCAAAAAAACCCACAGATTATGATCTCCGGGGATTTTTAGTGAATTCCCAGAGTATATTTTTCTTCCAAAATTTGGAACTAAAGAGCAAAATGGAAAACCCACCAATTCTTAAAAAAATCGTCTCACACTAAAGCAGGAAAGCAGGGTATTTTAGATATTTTAACAACATTATACCAAAGTTCAAATTCACAATGAATATCAAGTTGCAAGACAACACTAACCCTATTCAGCTACGGAAATCACTGCTTTAGAATGTCTGTATTAGTTTAAAAAAAAAAAAAAAAGAAAGGAGGAAGGGCTTCACTATCAGTGGGGAGTACTTACTGAGTCTAACTTTAGGTACATAATTTAGATGGACAGCCTCCTTAAACTTCCAGCATAATTGAGGCATAAGTAGGCTCTTCCAGAGGTGAATCAGAGCACCTAAATTAGAGCACAATTTGATGAGATGTGTCAAGCCAATCACCAGCTTGCTGCTGTCAAGAACAGTATGATCTCCCTTCCTGACCCCTGTGTGGCAGGTGCGTCTGCCCAATGAAAGCAATGCTTCTTGGCTGCTCAAGTGTGGCAGCTCCTGGCTGCCTTTGTTCTCAGGGCTTCACAGTACTTGGGGCCTTTGGCCCATGGGAGCCGCCACTGACTGCAGGTCAGATTGGGCCCGGGTATAAATGGAGTCCCCTGGGGGAGCCACTGGAGCTCGTCCCCTGGAGCAGCACGCTGCAGTCAGGGACTCTCCCCTTGGGTCAGGACGCTGCCCAAGGAAACTCTTCGAGGGGTCTTGGGTCGGGACGCTGCCCTGAGCAGGTCCTCGAGGTTGAGAGCCCTCACTTGTCAGGTGAGTGATAAAGTGTTTTGGGTTGCTGTTAAACCCTAGGTAGCAGGGCTTTGTAGAGCGTTTGGGGTTGCCATTAAGCCCCAGGGAGCGGGGCTTTGTTCTGCATTTTGGGTTGCCATTAAACCGAGAAAGTTGTTCTCGTCTCCTCTCACAGACATTCAAATTTACAGAGAGCTAGTTAACTGTGTTAATAATTTTTTTTATTATTTTTGGTGGTTGGTTGTTTATTTGAGAGCATCCGTAACACCCTAGTTTTGCCCTCTTACCCCACATATCCAGGACTGGAGGGTGGGAGATGCCTGCCCATGAGCTCTGCTAATTTCAGACTGGACTCCCCAGAACTGCACTGAATCACCTATCCCTGTCCACTTAGATGGAGCCTCAACAGATCATGTTAACATCTACTTTTTGGCAAGGAGTGGGGCTGAATGCACTTCCACTCGCCAACTGCTAGAATGACAAAAAACTTGAATAATTTGTAAACCCTCACAGAACTTTAAAGAAGAAACTAAGATGACGTTTAAAATACTACAAAGCCATATAACTTTAGCAAAACGAGATACAAAACTTTCCCCAATGACCAGCCATGACATGCTAAAGTCTCCTAGGGATTACCTACCCTCAAACAAAAGCAGACACACACCTGAACTAAAGTAGCTAAAGAAAGTATCACCAGCATAAGAGGTGATGATATAGTATAGAGCAGATAACTAAGACCTTAACAATGAAGGCACAGTTTGACACAGTCACAATTTCACATAATGTAAAATTATATTACTTCTACTTTATTATTGTTATTATTATTA